>NC_139839.1:15762240-16962240 GCF_963691815.1 Echiichthys vipera | reverse complement strand
GACTTCTGCCCATACTATTATATTTATTAGCAAAGTAAAATAACCTCAAAACACTACTAACTGTAGCTTCAAAAATTGTCATTGAGCTGAATCAACACCGCTCTAACACAGTGTCATATAAACTAAACATTGTTATTATTATATTTTTTGGCACTGATTGCGCAGGTCAACCTAATATACCAGTAAGATCTCACAAAGAAGTATCAAATATAACAATTTCATAAAGTTCAGTGCTATAGTAAATCATACATGGGAGTGTAAACCTCATTTTTGTTGTACAATGTTTCAAATTGTGACAAAGGATAATGCTTCAAAGTGAACCTAACCCTTTGTCAGTTGTCATCACACTGCTACAGTACACAGAGTGCACATTGTGCATATTGACCCCATGCAAACATCTACATTTGTGGGCCTGAAGAGTAGCATACCTGCAAGAGCCTTGATGCGTGAGCGTTCAAAGAGGCGAGCTGAACTGTTCTCATTATCCCAGTCAGTCTCTGCTGCCAGGTCCCAGCGGTTGTTGATATCATTGTACTGCTGCTGGATCTCCAAGCTGTCAAAGTCTGTCGGCGAGATGGTGCTCATGGTGTCCAGGCTGGAGGAAAGCACATTCAACCTACAATTCAGACACAAAGACACAACAGCATCTAAATCCAATGCATAAAGAGAAGGGAAAGGACATTGCATGATACCAGAAGCTCCCCAAGACTGACCCTTGAAATGTTTGTGAGCTGGTGTTTGGAAGATTCAGTTTGGGAATTGAGAATCTATTTCTATTTCACCCGAGACCAAATGATGCACTGTAAAATACACACCGGCACTCTCCTCACAGCTGTACTCGAGTTTTATGTGCTTAAATGACAGTCTTATGCAAATACTGCCAGAGTGTGTAAAGAGATAAAAACTTTAAGATAACTTCAGCAACTGTCATGAAGTTGTTCAGTTAGCCAACCAATAATTGAATGCTCCTGTAGACCAGAGAAACTCCAGTAATCTAATTTAAGCCTCAGTGTCGATGGTAGAAACATCTTCAATTTACACTGATTAGATCTTAAATTGCACAAAAACTTTAAAAGACACACACGCACGATAATGATGTCAATACGAGAAAACTTACAGTACAAACACACGCACACAAACACACTGCATTAGGCAAAAATAAAACAAGTGCCACAGCGATTAATGCTTTCACAATATATTTCCACTAAACAAAGTAAAAATGAATTGGTTATTTTGCTTAGCCTAACAGTTAAATAAGCTTGGAAATGCATGTCCATTAACTTCTATTGAGTTAACAAAGAAAGCAAATGTTTTTTTTAAAACATTAAAATAACCAACATTATCAGACAATATCTGTCTTGCTTATAACAATATGTCAATGTATCATCCAATTGTGCTTTAGTTTCCATTCTGTATAGATTGTGGCATGCATGTGCATCCGTGTGCACATGCACAGAATATATAATACAAAATAGTATGGGGACCTGCTCATCAAAACATGGCTCTGCAGCACTAATAGAGGTCAAACCCGTAGACTGTATGTCAAAACCAACAGAATAAAAACACTTGATATTCTCAGTCCGTCCTTCCACTTACTGCTAGCCATGCAACATCCCTCATATCCTGCATTTTGTACTAACTCAGCATGCAGTTATAATAAAAAGGGTACCCTCATATGGCCACAATCAATACTTCATAAACAAGTAGGTCAGTTCCACCCCCTTCCTCCAACTGGCTGAGTCTGTATTTTGCTGACAGATTTTAACTTGAGCCAGAAGCAGATGCTTTTTTTCCCTCTTTATTTGTTTTAATGCTGTGTTTGTGACAATTATTGAAATGAAATGCCATAACCATTGTTGACTAGACAAATGCAATACACCCATGAACCAACAGCTCAGCTGACAGTAGCAAGGAAGAAAAACTGATATTTTTAATTACATTCAGATAAAAATAAACTAAGTATGAATAGATTTCCTATACATCACAACTCAAACATGTTCTATCAGCATACTTTATGTTGTATGTCAAGACAACAACTCTCATAATCTCACGCTACTTCAAAACGTCCTCAAAAACTAATTCAGAACCCTATTCTCATGTTAGATTGTATTGTTGTGAGTAAATAAGTAAGGACAACTAATGACAATAAAAGCACTTTAACTAGAATCAGTAATTATGTTACATTTGTTAACGTACAACACTAACTGCACATGACCAGACAGATCTTGTCCATACTAGTATGCACTGACACCCAATGGGGGATTTACATTAAGATTAAACCCCCCACTAGAGGAACCCATTAACTAGCAGGGGCCATTTGTTTAAGAGCATTGAACAGATTAATAGTCAAGGTTGAGTAGTCAGTTTGCTAATACCTGATAATTTATCTTTTGTTGTGTCTGGTAACTGGCAGACAGGGTTTTGTGAGGTGGTATTTCTAGGCTAAGCATGAGTAAGGACTGCTAACCCCATCCATTGGTTCAAGGTTTAATTCACTACTTGAATGCTTAGAAACTGCAGTCCTCACATTTTCTTCATATACACTCTCTCCATAGTGTCTGGCATGACAAATGTAGTCTAGTCTATCTTAGATTACGTTGTACTACAGTGAGAGGCGGAAAGGAAGACATTCTAGGTTACAAATGAGGCAGTGCTCTTGAGGAGATAAAGGGTCTACTCACACTATCCATCTGTACCGTGCCCAAGCACAATTCACAGCTAAAGTCTAGTTCGTTTGACCAATGGGAGTACAAGTGCTCCGTGCATAAGCGCTGCACACTTCCTAGCCACGGCCCGGTTGAGAGAGGTGGGCTTCAGTAAAGCATGATTGCACATGTACAAGCACAAGCATTGACGGCGGCCCTGGTTTCTGTTTATATGCGACTGTTCCCGCGACGGACATTTAAAAAGATTTTCGCCTATGGGTTTGTGGTGATCTGAAGGGGAGGAGGAAACTTCAGAAATAGTTGGACAAAATAAAATCTCAGATCGGTGATGATGTATAAGCAAGAAGCAATCGAGCCGAGGCCCTGATCATTTCGAGTAATGTGAGTGAAAGCGTGCCTGGGCCGTGCGGAGGGGGAGGGAGGGGGGACAAATCTCGCTAAAGCACGGCATGGATCATCTGGGCCAAGTGTGAGTGTGGCCTTGGTAAACAAGCTACACAACACATCACACATTAATGAGGCTGTGTATTCATTGTTCTTTTTCTTTTGGGGTGATTGAAAGAAATAACAGTTGATAGGAGATTTATCTGGTTGATGTAAAACTGTCTGTAATGCGTCTGCTAGGCCCATCCTCTGATCAGTCATGTCACGAAAGTCAATGCATCCTGCTAAGTACAGCTAAGTTGGGCTCATTGTTTTCCCAGTATCATTAAGGGAAAAACACACAGGCAATAGCATTATTGAGAAGAGTGTCAAAGAATGGGCTGGTGGAAATAGAAAAAGGGTAACGTCAATATGAAATCTCAAACATTCTTCGGCAGCACTGGTAGCTATTATGTCTTAAAACTTTAAGAACAGAGAGATCAGCCATAGTGAGTATCTGAAGCTGTATAGCATAGGGGCAACTTAATGTGCGACTGAGCCACATTTTTTTTCACTTTGTGTTATTGTTTATTTTTTTGTCAATTCCTGGATAAAAAATGGATTTATTGAATAGTTTACAGTATAGATGCAACAAAAAAGAAAGATTACATCCATTGGGCCACCAGAACTTATTGTGCTTTCTTTATAAATATAATGTTATCACCCAGAGAGGCTGAGATTTTGTTGAAGTCAAAGACAAAAAATTCTGCTATGTAATACAACAGCTAATTGGACATTAACACATTATGCACTTAATATACATTATGAAATTGTCTTTAACGTAGAAATAAATGCACTACTCATGTCTGTAGACTTTTGCATCAAATTTCTCAAATATATCATCAGACCATTGCATCGTCCAAAACCCCAACCGTTAAAACAAGTCAAATAAGTCACACACATTCTAGCTATAAAAAATAAAACAAAAGCTTGGCAAATCCTATTAGTAGCAGATTAAGAAGTGGCCTGGGAATAGAAACTAAATGCAGGGATTAGAGTATAAGGCAGAACAACGCCTCCACACTGCCCCCCGACCTGTCACATCCCCACTCACTGGCACCCCAGGACTTGACCCCCCTGAGCGTGCGTGCGTGCATGTAGTCAGTATGTTTATTCTTGTGTCGCTTATTTTTATGTTGAATATTCTCTAAAACACAATAATCATACAGTCAGTCCACAAACATCAATTTTGAACTCACCCTTTTATACTTTCCTCAACATAACTGTGCAAATTATGGGGCGAGCAAATTTTTAAAATAGAATATTATATGTAATATTTATATTATATAATAATAATAAGAAGAAGAAAAAGACAGGCAGGCCTACACCATGCAAATGACAACAGCTGACAACATTTTAAGATTTCCATGCACCTTAAAATAACCAAAACGTCAGTGCATGGATGCAAGAGCCACAAAGAGGACACACTATCCAAGACAGGCCTGGTAGCAATGAAGTCAATGTCAATCTGTGTGTTGGAGTGGACCAGGATGGGGGCTGGAGGGGGAGTCACAAGTGTCTGGCAGTGGCAAATCGAGGGCAATCCTCCTCCCCTTATTGTCAGTAGGGTGAGGCTCGGCTCAGTGTCCGCCCTAATCGCCCCTCAATGGATCAGACAAACAATCCCCTGACCTACAATGATACAACCTACTGTACCCATCCTCCCACACACACACACACACAAAACCACACATCCAAACTGAGCTGACCTATTACACCCCCACCATCACCATATATATACACACGCACACCAACAGTGCTTTTTAAAGCCACACAGAAATCCACCCACTTAACATGTGTATCAGCACTCAACACACAAAATGGGTCGTTTCAACTCCTACAATCATGCTACCCTGAGTGACGTACAATAGCCTCCCAGAGAGAAACCAAATCAGGAACAAAAAAACTAAAACCTTGCTCTGCAAAAACATAAAGGAGCCTTTTGGGTCAAATTTCTTCCACAAACCTAGAGACATCAGATGTTAGCCCTAAAGCTACTGCAATGTAACCTCCAACAATAATGTTTTGAATTGAATTGATATCAGGAAAAAAAGTCAGGGAGTCAGACAGATGTGGCACAAAAGGGGGGGGGGGGGGGGGCATAAGAGGTCCTATGAAAGGAAATCCCCTCAAGGTAATCCTCAAATAAATGGCAAAAGACACACAATTAATGTAATGAAAGATTTCAATCTGTCACGTATGCCTTTGAAAAATTATTCACTGACCACTACTGCAAGACCAACAAAAAATCATAAAAAAGAAACTAGAAGGGCACTCATAGAGCGAAGACCACCACCAAGGCTATGACCTATCTCACCATGTTAAAAAAGTAGTGTAGTGATTTGAATCTGCTCCAAAATGTAATGGGTTCTTCGTTTGCCCATGCTACATCCTCCTACTAAGTTTCATGAAAATTGGGTCAGCAGTTTTTCCGTAATCCTGCCTCCAAACAGACAAAATAACAGACCGAACTAAAAACATAATCTCCTTGGTGGAAGTAATAAGTGCTGCTGTTACAATCAGACTATTATTATCACAATAGCTGGGCAACATTGCAGTGGTGTGTGAACAAAATGAAAACTTGGAGTTGACAGAGATTCAACAATACCATTAGTGAATATGAAATACACTCAGGCTGGGTAACAAAGCATGGTCTACATGAAGTTTAACCTTTTCAATTATGACAACACTATGATTTAGTACAGTGAGTGTGACTGTTCAGAAGAATAGTGCTTCTGAATAAAGGAAGAGTGAAAGTGGGGCACTGAGGAATGCCTCAGGGCTAAACAACAGCTTCTGACTGGGCGGACACATAGACTAACATTCAGAGTAGTGACACCGGTAAAGAAAGCAGGGCAGAGCCAGCTGCATGATAGGCAGAGCCACCACCTCTTTCTGTCTCACTCTCCTCCATCCCTCCCCTCCCATAGCTGCTTCCCTTCACCCAGCTGGTCTGTTTTTCACTGCACCCGTTAATCAGCGAGAGAGGAGAAGAGAAATAGAGTCCACAATCGGTCGCCTGCAGGGAATTAGGCCTGTGCACATGAGCCAGCTACACTGCCACCGTGCACCAGGGGAATAGAGTAGACACACAAACACACACAACCACACCCTGTAATGCCAAACAAAGGAGCCATCACCAGTGCTACACAACTCTTACCAAAAGCCACAGTATAATAAAAAATAACACAATTACACAATACAGTTACAAATATTTTACTTAAAAAATATCATATAATAACTGTAAAGCAGCCAACATAAACAAATTATAATGAGCTGTGTTGGCACCTCTGTGTTGCCTGCCTGTCATACTCAGACGAGCGGAGGGTGGGGAGGCGGATCCCAAAATGCATCGCACAATGCCTGCTCTGCCAAACTGGCCCCATACAATGGAGGAGTCAGCAGAGAGTTGAGGCCAGTCGTTCGAGCCTTTCCTGTTTGCAGAGATGAGGCAGCCAGAGGCACATATGCATCAGAGGCCCCTCCACAGGCTACTGATCCTGGTCTGAATGCCCTGCTGAATAGGACAGCAGAGGTCCTTTGTTGACCTGTAGCATCACATTCATCAAACACTCAAGCGGTCAGCATGCCCTCTACACACAGACATGGACATGTTACTTCAGTTTTGGGGACCAACTCTGTATACAGCACAGTGGTACACATTAAATGTCAAATTACCCTGTATTTAATACAATCAATGGAATACATTTGTGACAAAATTCTTGTTACAAAAGTAGTACCATTAATCTAATATAAACTTCACTTTAAGAATTTATACATATCCCTATAATCTTGTCCTTGAGCTTGACTTTATCCTTCATGGGCAATGAAGGAGCATCTGATTTGTAAACGATGTCCGTTCTAAAACTCATATCAAAGCTGCACTTGCTTATCTTTCTCAAGAAGATTATTTTTTCGGCATTCATTTATTTTGCACAGCTAGCTGCACAGCAAAAGTGATTCACCTGAACACATCTTAAAGTTGTGTGTTATGGATTGCTAGAGGGCGCCAACTGTAGTTCCAGTATGGCTATTTTTAGTTACAGAAGGTTGAGTATGTGTGTGTTGGTTATCCACACCTGTGTGGGATGAATGGCAGATGGCTTATACCTAGGCTGCATGTTATAGGCAGGTTTCAGGGCAATGCTCATGGAATAATACCTCCATAATAATAATCTGGTTATTGAGGTTCCCCACGTATACATGAGAGGGGGTTGAATGGGAAAATGACGGATTAACTCAACCTCCGGTACAGTAGGTGGCGCTCCGCCAACGCACTGCTGGCCGGAAAACCGCTTTATTTTCCAGTTCACCTTTATCCAAATCAGCGGCGTCGTTGCTACCGGGTTTACTCTATTTACGTGTCAAAAGCCACTGCTGTGGAGCGGGGAGTTTTTACCCCGGAACATGCGCAGACGAGAAACACCCTAATAATCTGAATAATAATAATAAAGGAGTTATCTAGATATGTTAACCGGGGTCCGAGAACTTTACCCGGTGTAAGGTGTTTACATGGTGTTTGAAAAAAACGGAGTTTGCCCTTAGGGTCTTTGCCCCGATTATAACCAGGTCTTTAAAATGTCTGCAGGTAAATGCACTGACTGTGAGGCTATCAGCGCGACAGTAGAAAGCAAATGTTTTTTTGTTCTCCCATCTTGCAGCCAACGGCCATTTACACCAAATGGATCATAGCCCTAGTTCGAAATGCTGTTGTAGAGGAAATATGGCTAATCAAGTATCAAATTTTACAGATGAACTCTCGAAAGTATTTCCTGATGAATAATCTGTAATAATCCTACTAATGATACAAATAATATGAATCTCAGAAGTTTAAAGAGACATTGCTTTACAGGTAAGTTAAGATAATACGCCTGATACATCTTCATAACTTCTTTTTATAGATTGATTCTTGCCACTTTAAAACACACAAGACCAGGTGCAAGCACAAGCAATGTCAGCATACCCACAGGTCTGATTTTCCCAATTCGATTCTGATACAGAGGGCTACTATGCAATCTTAAAACGATGATCAATCCTTTCCCCGTCAGCCTCATTGAAGCCAAAATGCCCCCATGCACTAGCATTTAATCCAGGGGGTGCCGGTCAGCTCGTATCCATCTGCGGTTTCTCACACTCACCCAGCCTCACCAAAACTCGAGAAGTAGCCTAGCTTAGAATGTTAGCACCATCCATTTTTAGGTCTGTTACGTTTCACCGTCCAAGAAACATACAGCCCCGTCTTACAAAATTACAGCTGATCATAATGTTAAGAATTGGCTTTTAAATTTCCGATTATTTACTTTTCTATATTGAGACAAAATCTTTAAAAGAGAGAATGGCAAAGGTTCAAAGAAACCATTCTTGGGATGTTTTTTTGAGCCTTTGTATCAAATGTGCTTTAAATTTTTGGTTTTGCTTTTCTTTTTCTAGACCTTAAAAAAAAGGTGAAATATGCAAGGGTTTTATTTTCCTTTAACTTTAACATGCCTGTCTTCTAACAGATGACTACTTCATCAAATTTCATTTTGTTGCCGATTAACAGTATAAGGACACTAAAATATATTTCTACAGTAATTGCAATTTCAGAGTAGTCTATCACAAAAAGGATTAGATTGATAACCTGAACCCAAACAATGAATCGTTCATTGTGTTTAGGGGTAGTTAGTTGTGTATAGAGTATCCAAATAGTCAAATACTGCACCAGAAATCAGAAATCTTAAAATTGTTTGGCATAGCTTTTGAATTAGCAATGAGATATTGCACTTTCAGATTCCTGAGGTGGCGTGTAACATTTTGGGACCCTGTGAAGCAGAGGTGCAACAACTGTTCTGCCTCTGCATTAAATGTCTACCCATGCAAGAGGCACTGCACTTAAAATAACGCCCTTACAGTGACTTAATCTTTAAAAAGGGGGATTCATAAATGAGCATACTGGAAAAAGCTTAAATATTACATAAGGACCTGCATTGTAAATGCACAATAGTTATAATATCATTGAAACCTGGAAACAAGTGATTTAAAGCCCCTAGTATGGACAGAAAACTGCATGCCAACCATGTTTTATATGGAATTTAAAAATGCTATTAAAGCACTAAATTAACTCTTAATCCTTTACTGGTTGCTGTTGTTAAATTATAGATGCAAGATAATTTGCCATTTATATTAATGACACAGCTATCCTACAAAACTAAATACATATCTAATGAAGATGACACAGTTGTTCAGGAGTTATGCAATTTCTTTGGTCAGTTGGTTTTAAGATATGTCAGATCTTAGGTTACACAAAATAAGTTGTGAAAGATGACCTACATACTGCCCCGCCTCGTTTAAAGATGCTGTAATATTCATGCTAAAAACCTAGACCTTTTTCTAGAAGGTAAACTGGTATGGTCTAGTGAGTGAAAAGCTCAAATGTAGTCTTATTATGAAAATGACAATCATCTGAAATGATCGAACTTGTCAGAAATATTTCAGTATCCTCAAGGGTTGTAGGATTTTCTGGTCCACTTGAAGAGCATGATTTACAGACATTCATGCTTTACATTTTATTTTCCCCAAGCTTTGTGTATATTTTCTGTGATAGCTCTCACTCAGTTAATGCTGGGGTGCCAAGTGCATCTTCAATTGTTTGTTATATGGCAGCAGATTAAGAAGACAACCTCAGGTCATTATCGATGTCACTCATTTACCTCACAACACATGCAGACAGCATTGCTCTCAGGGCGACTGACACAACCTCATGTGAAAGATTGAATAGATAAATGTGGAAAATAACTACCAATACTGCACTCCCCACTGTAACCCACAGTCTTGAAAAAATTTATGTAAACTGCACATCAGAAAGCAGCACTCGTTGCACAAGGCATGCACTGTGTTAGTGATATGGTTCACTGCAGCACAATGAAAGTGTGAATGACAGGAACTGAAAAAAAGCTTGTTCAAGTGGGATTTTCAGAATCAGCTCATGGGGGGCCCACATTCACAGCCCCATCCCATTGTTGTATGCTGTTCATCTAGCCAGCCAGCTAACAGTTATATCTCATCTGTCTATCATCACAACCCATCTGTCTCTCCATCAAAAAGGCTCTACAGTTATTTCACCATGTAGCTATAAACACAATAACAAGCAATGTTCTGACTAGGTTTTTTTTTATCAACAAGCCCACTATATATATACAGTCTAATAAAAGGGTGTTGGTGCATTCATCTGCTAACTGCATCAATAAGCATTTTCACGTTGGCTTATATGCAATAACTGAGAGAACTTCTATCACAGCAACACACAGCTTGCAAATAAATGCTCATCTTCTACAGCTACAATGAATTAATCTAAACATTTGAAAAAAGAGACTTTTTAAACTACAAAACATACAAAAAATTATTTGTACAGTACTCTATGTTACCAGCATGCATAATCAACATGAAAACAACAAGACTCGGTTCCATGAATTGTGCCATGAGCTGCTAATATGGATATGTTGAATGTTTGCATTACTCATAGGCAGATTCAGTTTCATGTGTGTGTGTGTGTGTGTGTGTGTGCCTGCGTGCATAAGTGTGTGTGTGTGTCATATTGTCCATAAAAACTGTTGTACATAGCAAGGCTGATGTCTTGGTAAGCCATGACAGAGACAAAGAAACACTAATAAATTATTCCACGTACATTGTGTGTTATGATGCACAATTACACAGTGTTATTTTCCTTGTAATAGCCCTGTTTGTGTTTAGTCATATCACAGCAGGACTCTGCATCTAGATTTCAGCCACAGCTCCTAAGGGACGCCGTAAATTATTAAATATACAGCATGTGGTTTGCCTCAAACGTACACCTAATGCTGCCCGCAGACAATGCTCAATGAGCATCATTTCAACAAGGTGAACGGGAGGGGAAAAGTCATCATGCCGCCCTCTGGTGGTACCATTCCAAGCCTAATGAAACCAGGCCTGGCTTTCTCTGTAGGGAATTTTGTGTAAATTTAACACATTTATTCAATCAGTAAATCAATTATTGGTTGTCTTTAGAGTAACCGGATAGATTAGCTCTGTAGTCTTTTCTCTGTATATAAACTTTACTACGAGTGTAAGTTTACATACATATTTTATATATGATTAAAAAAATGCACATCTGTGACTTATTTAAATAAATACATCTGTATCTACTTCACAATAATTTGTGTATGATGAGGTGAAATAAAAAAAACAATAAAAACTATTTTGAAAACATTTGACTAAGTGCCTCTGTAATAATGCTTTGACATTATTTGGTGATTTTATACAAAACTATACATGCAAGTAATATACGTATTCTGATGACCAAAGCAGAAGAAGCAATCAATTTTTACTCAAACTTGTCTAATAATATTAGCAATATTACAAGTATATGTTAAGCTACACAGTATCAATACATTACTGAAATCGCAGGACATATGTTTTTTTCTCATCATTGTCCTTATATGGTGTCTGCATATCTTCCTGGTAAATAACAATCAAATACTTGAAAAAGAGCCATAAGGCCAAACCTTGGTAAGAAATAAAAAGATAGATGTGGGGAATGCTAAACAAGGGTCATTGAGAATGTAGAGAAACAAAAAGAAAGCAACAGACACAGGTAAACAAAAATAATTATTGAAAAAAAGATTAGGCAATACCTTGTAATGCTTATTTGACTACTTAAATAAGGCATGTCTATATTTAAAAAAAATCTATTTAAATCAATATCGTTTTGTCACATCTAGTCTGCCATATACACCAGTTCCCTGGCCACAAAGGGAAGTAGGAGGTAGAGGGAGAAGGAGGAGGCACTTTAAATGGAACAGAATGAAGCCCTGGCTTTATATTTCCCCCTCAACATGACTGTAATATATTGCATTCAACTTGCAATCAATGTATAAATAAATCAATGAATATAAAGTGGACTGAAAACCTGATGTGATTGTGACCCACTGAGACAGAGAACACATAGGTTTAGTTCCACAAAACAGCCAAAGCTCTTATCAAAGTGTGCTTTAAAAAGAAACACCTAACCATTCCCTGACCCACTATTAGATGGTCGAGCCAGGAAGAGTAGTTGAATGCAATCCATGCAGATGTTTTTCACTGACAAAAGTCATTCAACTATTTGAACATAAGAGAGACTTCCCACTTGGTGATAGCTTGGGGTATACCTCTACTCCTTAAGTACTGTACAGTTTTGTCCTATTGAATTCAGAGAATCATCAACCATCCTACAATATAACCCTGCATTATCATCCACTACTCTTAATCATGGGTGATATTTAAGTCATCTATTGTATACAGATGCTCAAAATGTAATTTCTATGGACACACACATGCTTCTTTTCTTTAGCAATAACATCATTTCCAACAGGCTGATGCCACTAGGCCATGAAATATGGCCATATGGGTTCTACACGTGGTAGCTGGCAAATGTCAGCTATCAATATCTGAAGAAGTAGGAGGTATCATCTTAAAATGCTTGATGGGCATGTCACACACTTACACTTAATAACAACTTGTTCACTGGCCTTTGTTTTCAATGATGTTTTGCTTGTAAGCCAACCTTTTAAACACACTTTTAACTGATGCATCCCTGCTATGAGTCACAGTCTAGGCCATGCACGCAGTATAAATCCCCCTCCTATCATCATAACATAACCACACAGCTCGCAATGTCGAAAGCAAAACAAAAATATGCAGCTTTAACAGGATGCCAGCACTGAGTGAACCACATCTTGTTGAGACACCAAATGATAACCTGGCTAGCGGGGGAGGCAACAGGGCTCGCTCTGTTTAATAGCAGATGCTGAATTAAAGATCCACAGGCTGGTGGTAGCAAACGCAGATAAAAAAATGTGGCTGCGTTTGACATCGGTTCAAACAAAGGCAAGAAGACACACGGGCAGGATGGTTCCCAATATGCAGTCGGATACACTTCTCAACCAGGCAGCTTACAAACCAGAATTATACATGAGTAAATTTGAATCAGCATCTCTTTCAGAGTTTCAAAAATGGCATTAGCTACGATACAAAAACCTTAGTATCTGTTCGCTTGGACAGCTAATAGCAAGCTAACAGCAGTCACCTGAATATCAGACTCCCCTCTCCCGTTAGCTTTGTTATTAGTGGGTAGCCTAGTGGTGGTGGAGAATAAAGAGACCCCCCCAAAAAAAGCATGCTTACCGCTTATTTTGTCTTCTGTTACAGAGGATGACGATATCGTTACTACCGCGTCACTTTGTGCGATATTTTACCACACATGAAAAATATCTTCAAAGCTAATTCGAATTCTAACGGTTAAATCTCCCAGGTAACGCAAGATAACGTCTTTCCGTTAAATCCGCATCCTCGGAAAAATATCTTTTCCTCCGCGCTGCTACCGGTGCAGCGCGTTACGAAACCAAACCGGGCTTTTTTTTTATCTCACACAAAACGGTCGGCGGGGGAAGGCAAAAAAAAGGCGACGAGAAGAGCCCGTTTTTGAGGCAGGTATGAGACGGATATCCGCAGCAGCTTCTTCCCCCCTGCGGCCGAGCATCCGAAGGGCCGGTCCGTGCTTCGCTCACTCACCCCCGCTGGCTGTACTCCCGTTCAACAGGGAGAAGAAAGAAAAAAGTGGACGTGGTAGGTAGGGGTGTGCTTAGGAGGGTGTGGGTGGTGGTGGTGGTGGAGGTGGTGCTGGTGGGTGTGTGTGGGTGGGTGGGTGCTGACCCTTCACAGTCACATGGGAAACATTGAGCACATTTTCAGTCTATTCTTACCGAGAACTGCAACAGCACTGAAGATGCTCTGCTGCTCCTGCTCTGCGTTCATTTGGTGCTGTCCCTGGTGCTAAAACTGAAATATTCACATTCACATCACCATTCAGTACTGTATCTCAAGAAGACAGCTTTCTGCTTGCAAACACACAGTCAATCAATTCCATGAGGAAATTCTACAAATGCAAGCACTGAAAAAATCTAGCTTACATTGAATGCATCACCTTCAATCCACATGGGGTTGCAGCCCATTTGAGCATCTCCCTCCTTAAAGACTGAAATTCTCCAACTAGGCTATCTCCTTTGTAAGTGGTGATGTGTATTAAAAAGGGAATAAATATGGGATGATATCTTCTTGGATTCACCACCTTTAATGTCGTTGAAAAAGTAATTGCCCCTGGTTGCCAACACATATACATACACAGGCTACTATCTCACTCATATTATCACTTTTTATTGAGTGTCTTTCTATGAATTTAAAACCCATGAACGCCGCAATGTTGATGTCTTTTTTTTTTCAGGCTACCCTACATTCGTTTTAGCATTTTATGTCTAAGAACTGCTGTTGCTCTAAATTATTCCTGAGACACTGTGCGGCACCTGGTTGGTGTGTGACACCAATGTTTGGGTTATTCATAAAGCTAAGGAAGGTTATCATGCAAGGGTGGGATCAAGACCAGGATAGGTGGTGTTTTTTTTCCCACTGTGCTTTTCTCTGTTGCACAGTAGAGAAATGTGAGCAGTGATTTGATGTTTTTTAAAGCGGACATAGAAAATATTCAGACCCTAAAGAGGGACTCATGCTGGTGGTCTGTAATGGGCGCTAAAGAAGGCACCCTAAACGCCAACACCTAAATTATATTTGTGTTTGCACTGTGCCTGTCTCTCTAAAGGGTGTGTATATCTGCGAGCATGGGTGTTGCTGTACCAACAAAGTGGAAGTGGCAAGGGCTTTATGGGACGATGGCTCTCGTACGTAGGGGGGCTGAGCAGTTTGGGAAATAGCTTGCTACTCATTATAAGCAGTTAGTGGTAATGCAAAAGCTCCGCTGTGTTGTTAGTGTGGGTCAAGTTTTTTGAGTTTTTGCTGTGAGTGTATTATTGTCGCTGAAGCATGCAGCTGCAGCTATAGCATTGATGGTTGCTATTCATTTGCACTGTCAACACTTATGAGTAATATTTCACTGCTCAAAAGTTTGCATTGCACTATTGCGTTGCATTGATGGACAGTGAGGAGAAAAACAGTTTAAAGAGGGACCTTATACCCCAAGAGAATACTCTTTTAAGCCATGTCAGCCAGATTCATGAAAGAAAAGTTATTGTCTAAGCTTTAAGCATGAACTGAAATGAGGCCGTGTCTCTGATGAGCTGTTGAGCAAGGCCCCTAACCACCAACTGTTGCAGCAATACTGCTCACAGATCAGATTGCAGTTGTTGGATTTGGTTTTAAAGGACATTATTGACTCCTTTATACTGTCATATGCAATTATATGTAGGCTTCTACATTCAGTCATTTGGTAACTTAAAGAGCTTAAAAACAACAAAGAACCATATTGTTAAAACAATTCCAGTTTTGTTCTTGTGACTAATGTTTAATCGAAATTTGTAGAAATGCCACATGCTGTAAGTGCTTATCTACCATTGCATCCGCTGATGTGACACTCTCACTTAAGTTGACATAACCCAGTTAAAATCATTTTAAATCCACTGAAAAAGTGGAAGATACCTATTGCAAAACAAACACATTTCATGGGCGTGCTGATGATACTCATTCGGATTTAGTTGCTGTTACCTGTCATGATACATTTTGACATCAACATGCTTTATTCCTATATTTCCATTATTTATTCTTCAGTTAGACTGGTTTCAATTCATAGCTGACATTTTGTTGATCTAATTGTCTCACTGTTTTATCATATATTATATTATTGGCACCCTCTGAAGCATAGCTGTCCAAAAGGCCCCTTATTTTATCATCTGAGCAGTACAAATTACAGTAAAAACCTATTGCCTACTGCTAAAAGACATTACACTGACATATGCTGGTCAGGTGCATCCTCTCGTTTCTAGAATTGGAAAACTTGATTTAAAGCGATTTGACTTCCTGAAGGGTAAAGTAAACACACCAGGCTCTCTGTCCAGATGCTTTACAGTTGTGTTTAAGGCTGAAAGAAATACCCTGTGGGCTTCAAAAATCACTCATTCGAGCTGTGTGCGCGTGTGATAGCGCGCATACACAACCTGTTTACGCCCCCGGCCCCAGTCCCCACCCCTGCTCGCAGACCCACACCCAGCAGAGAGCTCATCCACAATCCACTGTGACAAAGGGAAAGAGCTGAGTGCAGGATATAAGGCTGCCACTGGCTGCCAGAGTGTGTCCAGCACAGTGCTTTCTGCAGATTGCAGCAGTTTGAGCTAAACCCCCTCTCTGTCTGCTCACTATAGACGGGACCTGGGTGGGTGGGGTCATCATTAGTGTGTGCAGTGACCAGGGTGGAGTTGGGGGGCTTGTGTTTGGTAAAGTTGGTGTGACTGTATGGCTTCACAGCTGGGTGGACACAGTCTCGATTATTTGTCCCCCGAGCACAATGTGACTGATATTCCCAGCCTTAAATCTCAATCATATGACTCCAGTCCCGGGTAATGGTGGGGGTCACTGTGCTGACCTTAAATAAAGTGTCCAAGGCGGAGACAGACACAAACTGAAAGAAGCACAATCACAAACACACACACACACACACACACACACACACACACACACACACACACACACACACATATAAGGCTGCCCTGCTGGGTTTGTTTCCTTAATAGAAGCACGTCTGATGCTCTGATAGCAATTCCTCTCCAATTTTGGCCATGCATGGAAATCTTTCTTTGCTAATGCAAATGAGAGAAGTTCAAATAGTTTGTGACACTTTATGATACATCTCATAAATCAACCACTGTGTATCCAGGAATCAACAACAAAAATAATCAGAATTCAAAATCTGAACTCAACATTTCTTTTCGTTCTGCCCTTGTATGAATCAATCATTGCAGTGACACAGATGCTGTTGCCTGAGGTGATCTGGTTGAGTGACAGAGACCATTCAAACTATAGACTTAATTCAATCAGTAGATGTTAAGTATGCAAGTCATTACAAAACTTCATCCTTACATCTTGCTATGTCATGTCCCCTAACTTCCAAAGCCAACCAAACCTGTATTTGACCAACAAAGAAGAAAGTTTCATAGACGCCACCAGTACCTATGGGTTATAGTTCGGCCAATGCGACCTACTAAAAGATATTTATATCCCCCCAAACACTTTTTTGAGTCATATCCCAAGGAGAAATACTCTCTCTCTCTCTCTCTCTCTCTCTTGCTCTCTCTCTCTCTCTCTCTCTCTCTCTCTCTCTCTCTCTCTCTCTCTCTCTCTCTCTCTCTCTCTCTCTCTCTCTCTCTCTCTCTCTCTCTCTTTCTCTCTCTCTCTCTCTCTCTCTCCCGTGCCTTTTCTTATCTCTCTTTCTCCCTAAACTAGTTGCTGGAGGTCACCCTGCTGTTCCAGTTTAAAATTTATATAATAATTTCGACAGAATGAAACCAGGACAGTGAGGAGCTGTGGTGCCACTATGGTGCAACGTGACTCACTGAGCTCACAGGATGAGGACCACAGACAGAGACAGACAGCTTTGTGACTTATTACACCCGTTTATTGGCATTTAAATCAGCAGACGAGATGTTTCATTGCACATCATTTGAGCCTCTCAACTTTTTGCTTCTTGAAACTATGATGTTCATTATGTTAGACTGAAACATTATTGTGAAAACCTTCAGACCCAGTTTGATTATAATGGGCAGAAAAAATAACTTATTTTTAACTGACGTGTCTTTAGTGATAGCTCATAAATTGAGGCTACTGTTTGTTTTTTAATCTTTTTTGCACATTGCACAGTGTGATAATGTTTAATACAATCATGAGAACTGTGTGTATATATACATATACTGTATACATCTACCTATCTATCTATATAGGTATATATATTATGGTATAGTGTGCATACTATGACCATATAAATTAATTAAAAAGGTGGACATGTTTTGAAAGTTATTGTCCATAAGTTATTTCATCCATCATGGCTATTACAACACTCGCATCAGCATTGTTCATTCAATTTAGTAAAAACAAATGAATCCCAAAAGGTGCGATAGACCGGTGTCCTGTCCAGGCTGCACCCCGCCTCATGCCCAATGTCAGCTGGGGTCGGCTTCAGCCCCCTGCGACTCCGTAAGGTCAAGTGGTTTAATATGATGGATGGATGGAATCCCAAAAGGAATTTATATTTTTACATAAATTAATAAAACATCTACTTTTTCCTCCACAGCACTGAAATAAAGTAAAATGAGTGCATGCATTTATGGTATTGTAGGAGCAGGTTTCTGTATATTGACATCTTCTCCATCAGATTTATATCACCCACACGCATCAGCAATATAACCTGTATCAGTTTGCAACCAGAGCTGACTACACCATAGTTCAGACATGATGATGGTGAAGACCCAGTTCTATTGATAGAAAAGCACATTCAGTACTGTACAGATGTACATGCAGCTCCCTCTAGTGGAAGATCTTGTGGATCATTTTTGCCCCATTTTTAAAAATGGTAATATCTGTTTTTAACATGCAAAATGAAATGTGTGGGACGTGTGGGAAAGAATACATTATAAAGATCATACTATTTAATAAAGGACTATTGATTTTGTTAGATGTTTCTTAAAAACATGCATTTGAAACAATAAAACATAAAAAAAAGTCAAATCATAAAATGTGCAGTAGATTGTGTGTTATTGTTTAGAAGACAATGTAATAGAGTGCAGCAGGTTTGTGCTCACACCAGCTTTTCTGCTAACCCTGAGTGTCTAAGAGGTGATATAAAATCAAATCAAAGTGGAGTGCTTTTTCATTATGTGTGAAAGCCTACTTTTTGCATAATTAATAACAAGTTTCAATATACTATATATACATGTCTGTAGGATATTTCAGGGTACTATTTTTTCTTTTGATCATGCTTAACATGTCGTTCAGTAAAAACTCAAATCTATTACATTTTTGGGGGATTTACAGTCATGTTTATTATGTCAACAATAAAGTAGTGTCAAGACTGATCCCTCATGAACGATCCAATTCTAATCCAATTATTACAACTACTGCAATGTTGTTGATAGCTAATTTCAAATCATGGACCAGTGCCGGCAGATAACACAACTATGTCTTAAGAATGTAGAGATAGTATAACGAGAGGTTGCAGTGGTTGACTTTCTTCATCACATGCATTGATTTAATATTGATCACAGAGTAAAACAGAGTTATATTAACACAAAGAGGAAACAAGATGGTGCTGTCTCTCAGGTAGCTGATGTCAACTGTGGGCTTTGCGATCATATTTAGAATTTGTTGACCAATCCACACTTATGTTGTCCTCTTATTTTGTAACCACATCTTTGATCTGGTATTTTGAGGTTTTGAAGCTGATAAAGTCAAATTAAAAGGTTCGTCCGAGTTGGAACAAGGAATTAAGATCAGTAAGATACAGTCCATGCTTCACTACTCCAAGTTTCAATGCAGTCACATTACACTGAGGTTAGCTTATTTTCCAAACCACTTAAACTACATACAGTACGTGAGATAAATAAATTGGAAAGTAGAGAATGTAGCAGGGAGTAGATCAAATCCATTCGAGGTTGATAAAAACAACCTCAGCTTACTTGGACAATGTATTAATGGTGTTCTTTCCCTGTGCTTACTACAGTATAATGGCATATACTCTTGGGACTTATTTGTCTGAAATGGGATACATTAGTTAATCAGACTTGGGGATCTTTGACATCTTAGAGACCAGTATCAGGATTTCAGACTGAAGAGAACCACAGTTTATGTGGGCTCTAAAGAGGTCACATTAACAATTTGAAACTGAAAAAAAGCATGTTAACGACGAAAACTTGCTCATCCACAGTAAACTGACTATACCGTATGTGAACTTTGAATGTGTGTTTGCTCTGTTTTCTGTTTTCATATGTGTGAACAAAACACAACACCCCCACGCAAAGAAAAACAAATGCATGACTGGTTGACATCTTTTTTTTTAATCAAATTCTTCTCAAGCGTCTTTGGTTTTCCAAATACTTTGATGCAGCAATCATGACAATAAATGTCAAACTTTCTTAGGTTTCCGGAATAAGCTACATTTAGCAAATATTCCCACTATATTAATTTCTAAGTGCATGGCTTTTTTTTCAAGCTTAAAGTCACTTAGGTGCACATGTCAAATTATACAAAAACTTCAGGTTTCTCATATTTTACATCAACAAATAAACGGGTTGGACAGGGTCCATTCTTACAGAAGCTGCTGATCCATTGAACAAACTGTACAATCACACAAAAATAACAATGTGTGGTTAGAAAATACAATATCAGATGAAGTCAATGTAGAATTAATCTTAGGACTTAAATGGGAATGTAAAGGGCAATACCGTAACGTAAATGTTCTCATGGCATGCCTATGGTATGCAAATATTGAACAGGCTGAAGTAGACAACATGAATACCAGATGGAGCTTTAAAACACCTTATTAAAACAAGAGGTGGCTTGAGATTCAAAAAGAATGAGAGATCAATGAAACAGGGAGATCATTTTAAAAAACAAAATCACAAAAAAACACAATTTAAACTAAACAAAAAAACTGTTTAAAAAAACAATAATTACAAAATTGTTTAACAACCAAACAAATGACCACATTCCTTGTCTGTATTGATTATTTCTTTAAAAGTGAAATGGGGAGTGAAAGAGGAGCTGACAATGATATGTTTTGTACATTTCATATGAGCCCTTGCTATGATTTGGCTCCTGTCGAGAATTCGTGTTTGAGTTCTTAAATGCGGTCCCACGTTCGTACTGCGAGACATAAGTGTGTGTACAGCATGTGCTGGGTGTTGTGTGTGTATTGTGTACTGCAGATAGGGATAAACGCACGGAGGTTACCGAGTTCTGCGTCGGACACATGAGTTCGGCCTGCGCGCCACAAAGCCGTGTTTGCAAAAGCACTTATATGAGCCGGTGGTGTTCACACAGCGAGCGTTCTTGCATGGACTGACACGAGCTCCTGGTTCTGCGCACTCATCAATGTCTGAAAAAAATACACATATCAATGAGTGTAAGCTGTGAAAAAACATTGCTCAACAACAGTGCTAAATACAAGTTACTAAATACACATATTAGTCACTGCATATACAGTACCTCTATTGGCTACTGTGTATTTCTTAAAATGCAATGCAATGAAGAAAAAAAGAAGACTAGCAAGTACAAACCTATACAGCGGGTGCGGGAGTGATCCAGCCTAAAGCCTGTATTACATTCACACATGGTGCCCAGGTAGGAGCGGACACAGCGACCATTTGCGCAGCTGCATTCGTCCGAATCTTCCTCTGAACTGTCACCTTTTACAGACAAACAGGCAGAGGAGAGGTGGGAAGAAAATAAGTGTCGAATGGAGCTAAACAGATGAGAGGGTGTGGCATATAATTGTATATTGACAAAGATTGTGTATAGTTTTACCTGGGTTGTAGTTGGCGAAAGCTGCCAGGAAATCCTGCTCCCCATCCGACTCAGTCTCCAGGTGCATCTCACACAGACGACTGAACATCTCTAAACACAAAGAATATACGTCCTTTCAGCTCAAAAGAAAAGGACAGGCGGAAGCCGGCAGTCAAAGCTGAGCGAACAGTCGGGTCTTCAGCTTTGCTCACCTGAGTTTCTGGGTGGACAGGTGTTGCACTCGGGCCCCCAGCCACGACCGTAGTGACAGCAGCACTCCGAGTAGGTCACCACCATGCCGTTCCTGGGCTCGCTGCAGATCAAGCCCTCGTCAACCTGCAGGAAACACACGTCCTTGTGGGCTGCAGTGCGATCTGGGTGAAAAAGGAGGAGGAAAAACATACAATGTTAGCCATAGTTTAACAATTAAAGGTAAAAATGTAAGAATTTCGGCACCATCAGATTTATATAAAAGTTTTTTCTGTCTCTGAGCTCTACGATATCAGGTTTTATAAATAAAATAGTGTTATGTAAGTCAGTGGAAGATAATAAATGTAATCTGTAATGATTAACTATAATATGAGGTTTATTCAGTATGTGTAAAGCCATAATAAAGCCTAAACACAAATACAGTATTTGGAGAAAATCTCACATCAGTTCACATTATTTGTGATGCCCACAATCTACTTATGAACCTCCGGATATTACAATATCTCATTGAATGTTACATATTTTGAGAGCCACTTGAATATGCTTCAGTGAAGTAAATGTTTATAAATCAAGGTGAAGATGAAAGTAAATGCACAACGTCATACCCATCCATTTATTCTCTATACCAGTACACATCATTATTGTTGGGGGGTGACATAGGTCAAGAGCCTATCCAAGCATGTATAAGCCAAAGTGCAGAAATTAGTCCACCTCATAATACAGTGGGTACCTGCATAGCCTACAGTAGCCTCTTTATTAGCTAACTATGTCCTAAAGCAGGTGTCCTCTGCAAATTAAAGATACAGCAAAAGGAAAGCCTAAACTTATTATATATTGTTATGTATTGTTATTGTATTGTACACTATTGGGAACTGATCATGGCACAAGGAAGCTAATACTCTTAAATAGATTAATCACAATCATTTATCAGAGAGTGTAAGATTAACGTCTGTGTGATTAACTGGCTGCATGTGTCACATTGATGATGAAGATACGCTGTTACAGTTTGCACTCATTAGACAAACAGCCTATTGTTACAGCTCCTTGCTTGGGCTTCAGTATGCATCACTGTCTTCTGTAACTGTGAAGACTATAACAGTATCCAATGTCATTTTCCGGTCCGCTGGTTACAATGCGTCACACTTAAACAGTTCTGTAGCATTAACTCAAGATGTTAAACCAGCCATATTAAAGACAGTCATTACTGCCCTGTACTGTGAGTCACATATCTTTCATGCAAAATGATCACAAGTGAGCTCAGGCCATTCTCCAACAAATTAGTCTTTTCTCTGCCGGAACAAATCACATTTTATCATCTATAATAGCACAGACAGAAATTGTTTGGGGGAAACATAGACATGCAGAGAAAATGCTAAAGGTAATCACTTTTCCTCACCCTGAACATGCTCAGATATTGCTTTGTGTGCGAAAATACATACATTGTATTTTTAACAACTACACAAAGTGGTACCCCTTCAAAGAATGGGAAAAAGTCTCTATAAGGTTGGTAAGAGGGGAAACATAAGGCCAATACAGGCCAGATGGGACACAAATTTGGAGGAAATACATGAGCGGCAGATGTTGAGGTAAGCCAAAACTCATTTGGATCGGTCATGCTCAGGTGAGCCGATGCTGATTTTACCCACCGTCATAGACGCACTGTTTCAGCGCTGCACTGAAGGTGAGGGGAGGGTCGCAAAAACAGTGAAAGGAGCCGGGCGTGTTCTCACACCTCCCATTCTTACAGTACGAGGGATCCTGGCACTCATTCACATCTGCAAAGGGCACCACAGACACTGGTTACAGTATGAACATCTGCTTGGAGCCAGCTCTTACTCTGTAGAAGGTGGACACAATAATTAAAGAAAACTTGTGCGACATCACAGTACAATAATCCTGCAATAAATACTACTTTTGTTTGGAAGTTTACTACACAAGGTTCAGTTTTTGTGATTATATACATATGCTAATATATGATTTAACATGTTATCTTTTTAACAAGTCACAGAGAGTTGAATCAACTCTGACACAAGCTCAACAAAAACTGAACAATTTAAGCTGCAGCATTCATTGCAGTGACATTGTGTTGGTATGGATACAAATGTCCTGTTTGTTTTCTGTGTTGCATGCAAGGTTCTGCTTATGACAAAATTAGCTACGGTCATGCATAACACTGCAGTTGGTTTCCAATAAACATGCAACCACACTGCAATATCTGCAGAAAGGCTGCAGACTAAAACAGGAAGCTTGGTTCCAGCAACACTTCAGCTAAGACGCTTGCAGTTTGCAGAGAAAATGATACCATCGCAAAGACCAGTGTGTACTAGGATGGATGGATGGATGGATGTGGCAAGTTTCTTTTTGATTGTTTACATTGTTCTTGGACAAACTTCAAAATCCAGGTCATTACAGGACAAGCCGCATTCACATTCATCTAGTAAAACTTGTCATTTCTTTTCATTTTAAAGGATCTTTGACAAACACAATTCCTGTCAACAGCATAAGTACAGAGGACTTTATGAGTGCTTAGTAATCGTCAATTTTCAGACATGCTTCCTAAAATTAACATGTAAATGGCTAGAATGTTGGTTTTAAGTATATCAGTGACTATCCACCAATCCATCTTCTTGTAATTTATGTATGTTGTGGTTGTAGTGAGTCCATGGAGACCAGAGCCATCCATACTGTGTGTACTCCAGAATTATCTTGGACTAATAAGTCAGATAGAGAGATGCTATCCGACAGCTTTTCTACATTTGCATCTCTTCTTTTTCAGTTATGCCTGGGAACCAGACCAATCTGCAAGCTCATGTTTTATTTGCTCCAGCAGATGCGTCTGGTTCCCCCTCTGCTACAGACAGATTTTCAGCGTTCTGAGAAATGCTGGGCCAATTACAACTGTTTGTCTATTATGGGGCATGTTTGAGATGAAGACTGTAAAGGGCCGTTGTCGAAAGGAGCCAGTTGAGGAAGTTTGTGCATCTGATTAGGACGCCTTCGCTACAACGCTGGGGAGATTAAAACCTTTTCCTGGTGATCGGCTGGTACTACTGTGCTGTGACTGGCCATCTACCCCCGGGCAGAGCTGCTTACTGGTCGATCAGCCCTACATCACACTTTGATAACCTTAAATCGATTTTAACAGAGATGTTCCAGATGGATTGTCATTTGCGATTTGCTCTGGCAATGTCAGGCCGGGGAAATCATACTTTGGCTACTCGAGTCACTACCCAAAGCTTTTGACCATAGGTTCATTAGCACTTTTACTTCTGTCTTTAACATCACAGCCAGCTTCAATGTCTGAATTATTACAGCTAAAGTTCCTTACCAGAGGTCAGTGTCAAGATCATGAATAAGATCCAAAGTCAACTGAACTACTGCACTCTGGTCCGTTCCTGCCCATGTCATTTGGACTGAGTAATGCTCTTTTTTGTGGGAGGAAACAGTCTCAGCCTCAAAGGCAATGATTTTTGTCCAAGCAGTGCCACACTCCGCTGCATACTGCTGCAGTTAACACTAATGGACACAAACTAAAAGGAGAGCATCTTTTGCAAATATGTAAGTAATGGCACTTGACTGTAACCCAACCAGAGCTTTTCAGGTCCTTGGCTCAGGTGTGTCCATAAAACATGGCAAAGACACATCTGTTGGAGTCCAGAGCTGGCCTTAAACATGTTTGGCTTAATAGCAGGAATACAAACACATTTCCTGTTCTGAGTGTGAAGGGAACAACAGTTCTCCACAATTGCAAAAAAAAACTTCTTATAAAATATCTTTGGCACCATGGTCATAGCATGGCCAACTGCAATTTGTCCTTCATTGTCACTCAGTACTCACTCCTCACTGCATTTGCGCCTACTAGCATGGTGGCTGCAGCCTTCCTCTCTTTAAACAGAGTGCTAATTAAACTGCATGTCTCCAGCCTCTGGCCATGAGGAGGAAAACACTTTCAGGTTCTATGGAACAAGTTACACAAACATGTATGAATATATGCATGGATTTATATTTGATATGTTGATTTGTCCGTTTGCTATCTGTAACATAGAGTTTGATTTGAAATGCACGTTCTTAATTGGTTAGTTGGTGGTCTTAGACACCACAACATTTTTTTTGTTGTCAATTACAGACTCAAGATCTCAAAAACTCTCTTCAGGTCACGTAAAATGTAATGAAAACACTCCAGAAACACCAGAAAGCTTGAAGTATATTCTCACCTCTGTTTAGTACAGTGACACCCACAAAAAGTTTAGCAGATTCCTTCCCCTTTGTTCAACTTGGCACGGAAATCAGTTTTGTCTCATATACGTACACTACCTGCCACAAGTGCAGACAACCAGCACTATGATTTGCACACACACACTGCACAGGGTCGGCACTCACCTGCCTGCTCCTCAGGAGTCACACAACTGTTACGGTCAGTGGCCAGGGTCCAGGGCGGAGAGCAGATGCAGTAGTACGATCCTGGAGTGTCCACACAGTGGCCGTTCTTACAGTTGGCTGGGTCCTCACACTCATTCACATCTGTAGAACAAAAAGGTTGCCTCAAAGGTCAAGATAATTCCTCCAGTAGCTAGGCAAATGCAGAACAAGCCATCAGGGTCACTGGGAAGATGGTACTTTTTTACTCACCTGCTACTGTTGCTATCACACAGTTCTTCTTGGTGGCGTCTGCAGTCCAGGGCCGGTTGCAGTTGCAGTAGAAGGACCCGTCGGTGTTGACGCAGTGGCCGTTAGTGCACAGGGACTCGTCGTGGCATTCATTCACATCTGAGGGAGAACACGCAGCCATAAAGAACAACATTCAGCAGCTAGAAATGTTTACAGTATAGTCGTTTACTCGCATTTTATGGTGTGTATCTCAGCACTTACCAATGCACTCGAGAAGGTTGCCATCATAGTAGAAGCCCTGCTGACAGTAGCACTCGTAGCCCGGCTGCGTGTTCTCACAGCGACCCCTCTTGCAGATTTCATCGGCAAACAAAGAACACTCGTCGATATCTGTAGACAAGGAAGGAAAAAGTCTTCTCAGGAACAGACTGCCCGTCATCCAATAAAGTTGTTCGATGTAAGGAGGGAGGTTTAACAGTCTCATGAGGAACTGACAACTTATTTGGTACAAAGGTATTTAACTCAGGTCATATATTTTTTAATTCTAACACAGAATTTGGGTGTGAAAGCAGGAATATCTCATCAGTGTAGCCCTGATGTATGTAAATATCATGACCCAAGTTGTGTATTATTTACCATGGTAGACAGGCAGGCTGTACAGGAGTCCTTCATCGTAGTAGAGGCCTTGCCCGTTTGGACACAGGAAGTGGAACTCGGCTGGGTGGAGAGGACCAGGCAGAGTTTAATAAAGAGTAACATATACAGTCAATACAGAACAGTGGAGACTTTTACCCAGATGCATGCATTTAGTTTAGTTTATTTAGCATTTTAAAATACATCAAATATAGCACAATTATCATGGCACAGGTTCTCACAGCATACAATATCGCAATAACGTTTTAGTATTAAAACAAACTATAGTCATTATTCCCCCAACCCTTGATAGAAACATATTCAGCACAATGAGCTAAAAACACAATAACTTAGTTGAACGTGTTTACTTCCATTATGCGCTGTACTAGTAAATGTACCTGATTGGGAGACGGGACAGGGATAGATCTCACAGTGATCTCCCCATCCCACTCCGATGGAGCAACAGCACTCCTGCTTGGTGACGTTGGTGGCCAGGACGCTGTCGCAGAACACAGTGTCGTCGAGGTTCAAGTAACACTCCTTCTTCTCATCCACCAGCATTCGCACTGCTTCAGGAGCAAACATGGTGAATGTTAGGAAACAGAGGTTTTAGTGTGTAAATCACGACAAGCTGGTTTTTCTTTTAATTTGAGTTAAATGTGTGACTTGGTTCATATAGATTTGGTAATATATCACCGATAATTGTAAGTGTTCAGCTTTCAGGGCCTCAGATTGGTTCGAACGGAAATGGTTTGGGTTTGGGACAGGCAGGGATCAGATGTTCAGGCCTGGTGTAAGCTCTGGAATAAATGTGGGTCTAGAGTAAAGCAGAAGGAATCAGAGCGGGCTTACCCTCACAGCTGTGTTTGTCCTCTGAGAGGACATAACCGTGATTGCAGGAACACACAAACGAGCCCGGTCTGTTCTCGCAAGAGCCGAAGGGCTGGCAGAGACTTCTGTCAAGGGCGCATTCGTCTATGTCTGAAAGGGAAATCACAAATGCTGCTCTGAGAATTTGTTTTTAATCCAAGCACCATCTGAGTTACAAACAAATAGATGTTCATTTTTTAAACAGCTTACAATTTGACAGTACTGCTTACAGAAGGAAAACATTTGGTCCCCGATATATTTGTTGTTGACATTTTAAACATCGACTAATGCAGTTTCCATAGCATGTACACTACTTTTTACCCACACACGCATATTAAATTGTGCTTACCGCCTCATGCGTATGAGTTAGTTTCTAGCAAAATGACAGGCAGCATGCTGTTTTTTGACCATAAAAGATTTTGAAGTGACTGACCTTGGCATCTCCTGCCTCCCACCAGTGTGTAGCCCTTCTGGCACTCACAGTGGTATGAGCCCATGCTGTTGATACAGCTGCCCCTCTGACAGATTGATACTCGAGAGACACACTCATTGATATCTGAAGGGAAGGAAATAAAAACAATGTTGGAATGCGAATCCTTCTGTGAGCACAATGAATGAACTCAGTCACACTTTATTTGGACGGTCCAGTGCTGATTAATTATCAAGTGAAAATTTTGTGACAAATGGTTGCATATTGGTTCCATGAACACCAGTGAAACACATGGTTTGTTGAATAATTCATGCCTTCGCAGTGACTGCCTTCCTGTGTGCGCTGGTATCCCGGGTAGCACTGGCATTGGAAGGAGCCTTCCGTGTTGATGCAGTGGCCGTAAGCACACAGCCTGACGTCCTCACACTCATCAATGTCTGTTTGGGAGGAGAAATATGCGAAACACAACTTCTTTAATCATTAAGAGTACTAGGGATACATAATAATAACGGTATCGGCCGATATTGACTCTAAAACAAATTATCGGATATCGGCTATCACGACAATATTAAAAAGGGATAAATAAATAGATTGCTGCTTCCTTGATTAAATCAGATTAAATGCCCCACGCAGCAAGGATTATGTGTATATAGCGATGTTTAAGTAGGATCTATCTTACTTGTTTTGTTTAAAAGCAATTGTCATAAATAGATATGTTTTACATAATGGAAAATTAAGTATTTTTAAGGAGTGAATATTTCATAATTTTCAGATTTGTATTTTATATCACTTGGCAGTGGGCCAACACGATAAGATATACATAATAATAATTTGTTAATTCCACTACAGAAGAGACTTGATGATCCCTCTAATTAGATGTGGGGACAAAAAGTGTGTGTACTTATATATCGGTATTGATATATTAAAGAATACCTCATTATCTTCAGCACCAAACAGGTCATTAAGTCACTCGACTGCGTTAGAAGCAGGTAATGTGATGTAGAGGTTAAGTAAGAAATACTCACCACTGCAACTTTTGCTGTCTGAAGATGGGAGAAAGCCCTCGTTGCACAGGCAGCGGTAAGTGCCAGGAAGGTTCTCACAGCGCCCGTTAGGACAGATGCCAGGCTTCTGACACTCGTTAATGTCTGTAAACAATATGCAGGAGAAAGAAAGAGAAGGTAAATTGAAGTGAGGCAATAAATTATTTGTAGCAATGTTGTTGTCTTTTGTTTGGAGTCTTGCTGTAATCAACTGAACATTACTGCCTCGTATTGAATGGTTCATTTTAACAAGGTCTGGTTACCTTTTTTATTGTCATTATAGTACACATTCACAATATTAAAATGATTTAATTATTTTCATGGTTTGGGCGATACTGGTACTAACATATTTTACATAAATACTACTACTTATATCTGGTTTGTAACTGTGGTGTGAGGGTTCATGCAATTGATTGACGGTCTTTTCAGCATGAATATACATCAAATAAGCCATCGAGACAGTTTTTTTCGTTGATCACCTATTAACAGAGAATTCCAGGAGAGTAGCAGCGGCACATGGCTAACACTGAGTAGCTCGGGGCGGCTTTTTTCACCACTGGGGCGGCTTTTTTCACCACTAATACTGCTCAAAATAGCACCGAACCTCTGTAGTAGCATAAGAGTCCCTACACATAAAACGAAGCACCAACAACGTAGCAGGCAAACCCAGAGTTTATTAAAAAAGACTGTTTTACAATGTCACAAGCCATAGCAGCTGGCTACGTCCATATTGGATGCACTGAAGTTCGGTTCAATACTTTCCTCCTTGAATCACCTAAATTAGTGATTAAAAACAGCTGTTTTGGATGCTTTCAGTGCTCCGTCCCGAGCTACTCAGTGTTAGCTATGTCTGACTACTAATGACTCACCTATAAACATATTTCTCTGTTAATAGGTGATCAACGAAAAAAACTGTAATTAATTTGATGTACATTCATGCCAAAAAGACCATCAGGTATTCGCCGGATTTATACTTTAATGTATCACATAGTATAGAGTAGAGGAAAGACTAAAACACGTATATTGCTTCTTTCTACTCCTTTTCAGACATGATATGTTAATTTGCACTAAAGCTGAATTCAGTAACTTTATGTTTAAAAGGGTATTTTTTCAGTTTGATCAGAGTAGTCACAGACACTGTGTCAGAGACTCCTCAGCTCTGATTGGTTGTCAGTTATAACGCAGTGATATTAGGAGCAGACAGAAAGAAGAAAGTGGATGTGGAGCTCCATGACTTTTTCACAGATTGTCTGTCTCATTGTGCTGTCAGGATAAAGTGACAGAAAAAAAAATTCACAGAAACTTACCGACTTCAGCAGCTCTAATATCTGATTTATAACAATACAGTGAGATTACAATATTCCAGCGTGTATGGAACCAAATTATTCAAATGTGTAATATTTAATTTTTTATTTTTTATATTTAATATGACATAACATTTTAAGGTACAGGATTTTCCTTCTGCAGTAGGTTGATCTCAAATATTTCCCTGTAATCATGCCCAACACACTATTGGCTCAAGTTAAGCTGACTGAATAATCCTGCTCTGCACTGATGAGTATATTTGCCATTTCTTTGGGCCTCTGCTGCTGAGTGAATGTAGGTGAATTGCTGCTCGCTGTGACTGATGTTGTCTGTTTTTAACTTAATATTTTGCATATTACTAGTTTGATTAGAGAAATGGGAGTGAAATAACTGCAAATACCCTTCACTGAAGGAGCATGTGAACTTTTCTTATTACATTTCTTGATTTTCTGGCATGATAATAATGCCCTCAGAATAATTACACTCACCGTAGCAGATGCCGATGCGGGCCTCGTGACCGGGCAAGCAAGGAACGCACTCGTACGAGCCAGGTGTGTTCTCACATTGCTCATTGGGACAAGTGTCGGGGTTCAAACACTCATTTATGTCTGGAATAAGTGAGAAGAAGCGTCACATGATTTACCACCCATGATTTGAAATACAAACACGAGGAGCAAAGACGCAGGTATGTTACAGTGACACACACACATAATGAGTGTTTTGTCAGTGGAGAGCCTGTACACTGATATACACACTGTTATAATAATCAGTGTCTTTGTACCTTCACAGGCTGGGTGACGGTGTGACTTGCTCCTGAAGCCGCTGTGACATTCACATTTATAAGAACCGGGCAGGTTCACGCACTGGCCTCCGACACCGCAGATGTCCTGCTTAGAGCACTCGTTCACGTCTGTAAAAAAAAAAAGAAAGAATAGAGCCAATGCAGGATCTGATAACTTGTCGAAAAAAATACATTTTAACATGGAAAGTTTTCATCCTAACTTACCTATGCACTTGAGTCTCCCATGCTGCACCATGTGTTTATAGCCCTGACGGCAGAGGCATTTGTAACCTCCTTCTATGTTGACGCAAATGCCTCTGCCGTGGCCGCACGGTTCTGAGTCACATTCGTTATCATCTGGACAACAGGAGAGATGAAAACAGTGTTGGATATTACAGACAGACAGCAGAGGGTCACTGAACTCAGAGGACACAGCGCACTGATTCCTGGAAGTGTTTTTCACCACCTACTGTAGCCTAAAACATACACCATCACTGAAGGAATGATGTTGGGATACAGTTCACTGAAAAAAAGTCTGTTGGATGTACATGGAAAATACTGTATGTACATTGGTTGCACATTATGTTCACACAAAACTATTCAATTGTGTTAAATACACATAATTATTTTTGTCACAAACAATTTATTGAATGATATATGCTCAGAGGAGAAATTCAAATCAACCGTGTCGTATAAACTAACTGCATATTTATAAATTGAACGACTCCAAGCTTCTCTTTTTATCAGTGTAGGTGGTGAAAAACACTGAAGGTCCGTTCACATACATAACAAAAACTGCACCGCTAACCTTACAAATAGGGACGCACAATATTATTTTGTTTTTTTTCAGCCAATACTTATAACAAAAACAATAATTTCACGTTTTTTTTTTTTTTTCAAAAGAAGTTGGTAACCGGTTTATACACACCTGAGGGTAAGAGAGCAAATCACTGTTCACACTATTCTGGCTCTTCAAATGTTTTTTTGTTTTCTTTCTAGTTAAGTACATTCAAATAATATATAATTATTTCACTTTACAGGTGTATTCACCGCATTTCGACCAAATTGCGTGGCATGTAGCGTTACTGCGTCGTTACTGTATCGATTCTTAAAGGCACTATCATTTTTTAAGTCATGCAGTGATTCATGGCAGACAGTAGTTCCTCCTTCTTATCAATTGTATATTTCTCTGTGAGAGGGAAAAGTTTGTTTGCCAGCTGACAACCATGGATAAAAAACCTCCGGATAAATTTCTCGTCGCTATCCATCTGCGCCTGCTCCAGCCTCTGTCTCTACCATCGTCTCTTACCCTCACAGAAGTTCCTCTGCGGGTTGAGATGGTATCCAGGGTGACAGTGACAGATGTGGCCGTTCAGGCTGTTCTCACACTCTCCGTGACCACAAATGTTCCTCAGCCTGCATTCATCTGTGTCTGCTTCAAGGAGGAAACGCAGGCATCACACACACACACACACACACACACACACACACACACACACACACACACACACACACACACACACACACACACACATTTTATATACAGGTATATACTTGTAACACCCATGGCTTACCTAAAGCCTTCTATCTATTAAAAACTTTTCATGTTTTTAAAGGGGACGCCCATTTTAAAAATTCATATACTATTCCTATGGTCTGAGACAGTCCAAAAATATAAGGAAACATTAACAACTCTCTTCCAAATCCCAAAACTAGAGTGTTACCAAATATAAAGTGTGGAGCTGCACCATAAAATTTTAATTCCCCTCTAGGATTAACAAAGTATTTCTTCTTCTTCTTCTTCTTCTTCTTAGACATTATTATAGATGACACTGAGAGCACCCGGGGGGATGTTCTGAGTGTATGGGCACACTTTCTGTTTCACAACTGACAACAGTACAAACGAATAAAGCAAAATAACAAATACAATTTTGAGATGGAAAATGGAGCAGCAAGTCTATTCTTTCTACTTGACACAAGTTTGAGACTTACTTCTCTGGTTTCTGGCTTTGAGACGGAGGAGCCCATGTCCACAAATATTGACTGAACGTTCCATGGAAATGACATATTGGAATAATTAATGTGGGTGGTGTTCCCCTTTAAAATGCCTCTGAAAGACAGAGCGAGGCTGCTTTGGGCGAGGAACTGTATTTGATTTCTAAAAATCATCATCACAGTAGATGTACAACACCCCTTTAGGAATCTTTTTTTTTTCTTAGTTCTTTTTTTTATGGAAATAAAAGTGTCCCGCATAACCTGCTTTTTAACACCAGCCTGAAATGTAGTTATGGCAACACTTGTTTCCATAAAAGAGTGTGAACATAGCCTTAAGGCTGGTTCATGCTTCATGGTTGAATGCGCACGACATGCAAAACTGTCGGTAGAGCATTAAAGAGGCATGCGTCTGACGAGATTTAGCTTAGCCTTGAACTGGACTCCTTTATTTCTATCAACCAGGATTGCCTCAGGCTCTAAATAACTCTTTCGCATGCTGTTATAAATTATGTTTATTACATAAAGAAACAGGTCATCTGTGAGGGATGAATCCAAAGCTCACCACAATATCTTCTCTTACTGGGGGAATGTGGAGAGCTGGGGTCTGAGGCGCATGAACCATGAACCTTGAACCATAAACCATGAACCAGCCTTTACAGAAGTTACTCTCTCTCTATAAGGTTAAAGCAGAATAAATGTTTGAGTGGGTTTGTGGGGAACTCACGGAAGACTTTTGTCTGTGTTTCAAAGGGATCATTGCCTGGGGTCATTCTGATGATTATCGGAGGGGTGGGTTTAACAACTGTGGATCCAACAAAAGAGAGGTGAGGCAGACAGACTTTAGGAGGAAATATGACATGGCAGTGAATATATCTTCTCTTGCGTTTTAACATGTTCCATCACTGATGGAGCTTATATCTGGGGTTAGAGGTGAGTTTACCCGGCACACGAGGACTGCTGGTGCTGGTGGGAGACTGTTGCGGTGCAGTCGCCGTCTCTGGAGGCCTCTCCTGATTGAGAGAGATCATCGGATTTCAGTTAACAATAAATAATAACATAATAATAATAATATAAATAATAATAATCAAATAATAGTCAGCTTTTTGTGGCCTGTGTTTGAGTGGAAAGTTGTAAAGTTGTGTATTTCAACTGCGTGGCTTATGTGTTTGTTGTGTCATATCACCTTTAACATTTGTATCAAGGTCTTCATCATGATTGTTGTATTTTATTGGCGTTATCGCCTATTGCTGCTCCGCATTTTTGCATGCATCTATAATCAGTATTGCGTGGCTGTGTTTGCTGCTTCCTGTTGGTCTGTATGGCTTCTGCTCTGTCTCTAGACCCTTATTTTGTTGCTGTTGTTGTCTTACGGTCCTCCTGTTGTCTTCTGTCTGTACATTTTAACCAGCACTTCACCAAAGGTGTGCATTTTGAAATTAGCCAGAAATGTTGATTAAAGTGTCCTCGTAAATCAGATGAAATAAAAGCTAAGATTAAGATGAATGATTAAAAACAGAAATGTCTTACCGGTCGCTTTGGTTCTGAAAGGAAACGAGATAGAGGGGTATTAACCTCCGAATCAACATGTTCCATACAAAAACACTCAAGCAGAAATATTAGAAATGTCTGAAAACTCCTGAGTGGTGTGAAACGTATTCATGACTCACCCTCCTTGTCAGGCTTGCGGGGGAAGATGATGGGAGGGAAGGCTACGGTCTCTCTTATATTTTGGAGAAAATAACCTTTCCCAGCAGGGCAGATCTTACTGAAGGCCACTGAGCACCACATGGAGAGAGAGGAAAGGATTTTAATAGTACTTTATTTCACTTTTAAGAATCTCAGATTTTGCAAATTACATGCAGTCAAAGCAGTTTCAACTTTTTGCTGAATCGCCCTTTGAAATATGTAAGCAGCAATGATTACTCACTGGACTATAATACAACATAAATTGTATCAAAAATGTATGCCATCCAACCACTTCCTCTTTATTGTTGTTGTTAAAAGTAATAATAGAAAGTAGAACCTCACACAACTCTTCGCATGAGGAGTAAACAAGAACTTGAGCTGCATAATGACTTGGATTGTTGTGCCGCTTTGTTGGTTATTATTATCGTTATTGGTCAATTACGGCAATTGACATAGTTGTTCCTGTTATTTAGGAACAACTATGGACACAGTTCTGATCTGGAGGACCACGTCCATCCATCAACATTAAGATGTCCGGTAAATTTAATGTGACGTCAAATTATTAAGTAGCCGTGTAATAAGAGGAATAATGTAGAGTTAGCACGGCCTTATTGTGAATGAACCCACTTCTGGGTAGTGACCTTCTCGCTCTTTATTATTATCCCCGACTTTATCACCAAAATATATTAAACTTGGAAACTGAGTATTCTGATTAACTTGGTATTTAAGATTAAGCCACGCATGATTGAGATTTTTATGAATTTTACATTTCAAAGCCTTAAGAAACAGAAAATCTACATTAATCCATAAATTCAAAGAAGAAGAAAAAATAAGATTAGGGATGCACAACATTATCAGCAAGCTATCCTATATTAAAATGAATTATCGGGACAATATAATAAACCGATAAATCATTAGCGGCTTCATTGATTAAATCAGATTAAAGATTTGACGTGTGTCGCCTGACGTGACATGTTTTAAGTAGGACGTGTCTTGCGTCTTACTTACTTCAAAAACCATTTATAAATATAAATATGGCATGTTTTACACATGTAAGTTTATGTATTTTTCTTATTTTAAACAGGAATAAATATTTCATCGTTTTAAGCTTTGTATTTTATGTCTGCATTTACTGATGGGTCAACACGATAATAATATATTAATTCCACTATAGAAAAGAGTTGATGATCCATATAATTGGGTGTGGGGAAAAAATAATATACTGAATATTTATATATATTAGCATTGATATTGGTTATCGGCGAAAATGAGTTGTAAAATATCGGCATATTGGATATTGGCAAAAAATAGGATAGATAATCCTTTATTAAAAGAGCATAGTGCAAATAACAAAAGCCTCAGTAACAGATGCAAAATACAAAATATAATAATAGTCTATGTTCACAGTAAAAAACAAATAAACAAATGAACGGTTAAAAATAGCTACTCAGTAAAGAATAAATTGCAACTTGTTTTTATTGAACTTTGCATTCATTGAAAAATAAACAAGGACATTTTCTCTCCCTGTAACTGCTCCTCTCTGTTCTGTCCACTCACCTGTGCCAACCTGAGGACACCGTTCACAGTTGCGGCCCCAGGCTTTGCCCACCGTGCAGCAGCACATCTCCTGGGTGAGGTGGGTGGGCAGCGCGTGCTCGCAGCCCCTGACCTCGGACGCTATCAGGAAGCAGTGGGCCTGCTCAGCTGGAGACTCTGACAGAGGAGACGAACAGGGTTTTATTTGGGATACCCGTTACGGAATTAAACCATGATGCCATTCAAGGCAGAGAAGAGAGAAAAACCCCAGAGAGGCCTCTTACTCACCAACGCATCGATTCCTCTCCAACACCAAACCGGCCTTGCAGGAACATTTGAAGCTGCCCAGCGTGTTCAGACAGTCTCCATTCTGACAGATGCCCTGCATGGAGCACTCGTTGATATCTTCGAGGTCGTGCATAAAAACGAAAAGGTTATTTTGATATACTATAAATGATGATATCTGTTCAGAAAGTTATACTAGAGCTTTATCACGTGGGAATTGTAGCTTTAATGAGTACATAAAAACTGAAACAACTCAGCGCTGTGCTTGTACTGTACACCCTGCTTGTGTTACCTTGACAGTGAGTGCTGTTGAATCTTTTATAGCCTTGTGGACAGGTAGAGCCATAATCTTCCACAATGGTATGCTTGACTGATGCATCTGAGGGAGGAGAAGACACAGCGGAGCACAGAGGGGAAGGTGAGCAATGCGTGCGTGAAACAGTGTTTCTGCAATGAGAAGGGCTGCGGGTGGATGATACAAAACCAAAAGAACACTGTAAAAGCTATACCCTGTTATTTACTTTAAAAATAGTCGTAGCAGAAGTTTGAACACTTAATATAGAAAGAAAATTTCAGCGCTGGAAAGAATTCCCAACACCAGCTACTGTTAAAGGTTTAACAATGTCAGGAAACTTTACAGGATGCAAAGCTTATCTTAAAGCACCCACATTTGTTTTTTTCTCTATGAACTGCACTGGAGGAAAAAAGTTTTTGCAACTTTTTGAAACAGACAATTCAACACCCACTTTACACAGGCCGGGTGTGCAGAGGTGTAAAAGAGAACAAGGTTTGGAGCTCTCTCTCAAGCTCTAAGTTCTTCACACAGTTATTTACGTCACTGTTCGTGTGCACGACCGACCGTTCAGTATCCACATGAAAGCCTTCAAAGAGAGACAGTCTACATTTTGCAATCAATGGAATGGGGAATCGTTAATTTAAAATATTTAAGAAGTGAGCCCAATTTGAGTAAGAGTCATAAGAGTGACGATTCTCATCATAGGTTTCACTCCCTCCACTGTTATCTCCTCAAGACCCACCTCCCCAATCTAGCCTTCCCAAAGCTAAAACCCAATGTTTTTATTCCCTAGTTCAGGGGTTCCCAAACTTTTTTCCGCTTAAGACCTGAAAGAGAAATTTGTTGTCTCGCAGGGACCTAAACGTACAACAATGCATCATGACTTCATGCAATTGAGAGTGAGGGAATCACAGAAGTCACACTCAACCTTACCTCAGCCAGAGAGCGTGAACACGTTTTTCCAATCACTGTTTGTTAGAGTCAGAGCTGAACAGACCACTTTGGGAAAGACTGCCCTCGTTGACTCAACAGGCTGGCAACTACAGAAATCTGGTCTTAATCATATCTAACAACCAACAATGTTTTCAGATGGAGGACCCTGAAGCAAAATTTTATAAATTGGGGGTCTGTGACCTAATGTGTATCAATTTAGGGGTCACCAATGTTCTGCAATGCATTATACTGTATATATGATTTTTTTTTATAAGCGCTTTGCTTTTCTGGAGGTATTAAAGTGTATCTCAGGTGAAAATCAAACTCATGGTCTTTTTCGGCATGAATATACATCAAACAAGCCATTAAGACAAGTTTTTTGGGTGATCACCCATTAACAGCGATATCTCGGACAGTCGTAGCAGCCAGACCTTGCTAACAATGAGTAGCTCGGGGCAGAGCGACAAACCATCCAAAAACGGCTTTTTTAACCACTAATACTGCTCAAAATAGCACCAAACCTCTGCAGTAGCATGATAAGAGTCCCTACACATAAAACGAAGCACCAACAATGTGTTTACAGAACCTGGAGTTTATAAAAACAGACTGTTTTACAATGCTTTAGCAGCCGAGTACATCCATATTGAGAGACAGCCCAAACCAGTCGATTACCGAGTTCAGAATCAACTTGCAACCTTATATGTAGAGACCGTTATTATGCTACTGCAGAGGTTTGGTGCTATTTTGAGCAATATTAGTGGATTGTTGTTGAAGTGTTAGCCATGTCTGGCTGCCAGAGACAGAGAAAAGACCATGGGTTAGATTTTTGTTGCACTTTAAAGCTGATTTAATATGAATTGTATGTTACTATGCAATTTTAAATTTGTCACACCTAGCTGTTAAATATAGGGCCTCAGCCAGCAGCAGCCAGTTAGCTTAGCATAGAGACTGAAAATAGGGGAAACAGATACACTGTAGGCTCTTCCTGGCTTTGGCAATGCTGCTGGTTTAATATTTGCCCTACAGATATGAGAGTTGTATCAATGTTCTCATATTACTCTCAGCCAGAAAGAGAATGCCAAACGAATTAAACATTCTTAACAGTTTTCTGATTTTCTTTTCTTCTTTCTTTGCCTTTCTTGTTGGGTTTTTGTGTAATGATGAGTTTTTATGAGGTCTTTGATGATGGAGCTTGTCGCAGAATAGAATATTCTTTCATGAGGTTTGAACTAACAATGCATTATTTCTGCTCCTATTCTTAAACATCTAACACAGAAGAATGTTCTTCTTTCCACGAGGGAGTAAAAACATGTAAGGAAGTTTTATTAGAGAGTCTTGCAAACATTTTTAAAAGCACAATGAAAGAGGGGAAGGATCACAGCTCACTTTTGGAATTTGCTTAGCTTATAAATGAATATGAATGTGACAAAACAGACAGCACTCCAGGCAAGAATCCAGTTATCTAAAGACTAACCAGACGTACTGTATCAGGTTTTGTCAAAGGCCGCATTGTCTGAGTCAGAACTGAAGGACGGAATAATAGCGGAGTGGAAAAACGTGAGTAGCCAAGATTTTCTTGAAATTCAATCTCCAGCAATGTGATGACAGTCCTGCACTGGGCAGGCCCATAGGAACATGCTTAAGTAGAGGGTTATTTTCCACATTCTCTTTTCCTGTCTCACTGTCTGTGTGTAATTCCCGTAATTTCTTCCGCTTTCTCCTTCTCAACCTTTCACACACTCCCTACCCCATGTCACCACTAACTTTCATGTGCACATTTTTATAGACGTATAAAGTGATTGTTCTAATCCAGGGCCATAATTTCACAAGGTAGAAGGGCTAAATTGCAGGGAATGATGACTTTTTTTGGCTCAATAAACAATAATTAATTCCCAGCAACACCAAGATGTAGATTGGATAAAAAAAAAATCTACGACTATAAGAAAGCGAGTTGCTGCACTTTCACTTCGGAATAAAAAACAGTGCACCTATAATGCTGGAAAAAGTGAATCAGAGCAGGCTGAAACTAACTCTTGAAGCACGCTGTAACTCACTTGGCAGTTTGGGGCACTGATAACACTTGTTTTGTCCCCATGAGTTCCCCACGCTGCCGCAGCAATCTTCCTGGTTGGTCAGAACAGGAAGCGGAGTGCTGTTGCACTAAAGCGAGACAAGACAGAGAAATGTTATCAGTGGCAAATGACAAAAAACACAAAAAACCTTCACTTTAGTTGATCACTGCATGTGTCTAAACTCACAGCTTGTTTGGGTGTGGTCTCCTGGAAGCAGCGCCCCTTTGGTTTGTGCCTGGCGGGGATCGGGCGAGGCCCCAACTTGTGAGGAGGTTTGATGTCTGATTGGTCGAGAGGTTGAATGACTACAGAGGTGTCCGGCGTGTGGTGAACGCGTACGTTAAACTGCACTGAAAATATAGAAAAGGAAGACATCACAAAAATATATTTCCTGATCTATCAAAACCAATAGAGAGATGCAAAAGCTCTGGCATTAAAGGGATAGCTCAGATTTTTTTTTGGAGTGGGGTTTTATGAGGTATTTATCCACAGTCAGCACACTACAGCACTGTAGATGGCGGTCAGCGCTTCTCCAGTTTGGAGAAGTGTGGAGGAGGGCTGTCAGAAAGCTTTTTTTCAGTTTACATGGGGCAACTGAAGCCATTCTACGTTCTCGTCATTTTACCTCGCAGAACACGGAAGTTGCTTGTCTGCCGCTGCCTCGATCAGTTAGTTTGTCTGTCAGGTTTGTTAGTTCCTAACACTTTAAAACACCAAAGTCTCACAATAACACACAAAAAAAACGGTCAAGACAGCGGCCGACCAGCAACATCTGTGTTCTACGTGTCCTGTCTAACAGTGAGGTAAAGCTCTGAAAATATTCTAAATATAGCGTACACTTAAACTGATATTGATCTCTTTTTTTTTCTGGAGGGCTTTTTTTTTAGGTGTTTAAAAAACGTTTAGCTGCTTACCCCCCATTCACAGCAATACACCACTTAGCTTCAGTGCCTGTCCTCCTGCCTGCTCATCCGAACTGGCAGTAACTGCAGGTGATCCACTGACCACTGAAGTACCTCATGAAAACCCCGCTTCAAAAAATCCAAACAATCCCTTTAACTGTAGTGAAAGATAGATACCTTCAGATGAGTGTGACATGGGTAGGGTGAAAACTGAGTGTGTTTGCGTCAGCTGAGTACGCCCTATGCTTAATTGCTCCACTAGTTTCTGGCCGTCTGGCTTCAGAGATATGGGGAAGACAGGCTGCTTGTTGCCTCGAGCTGCCTGAGCCTGCAGCGTCTGTTGGAGTGGAAACTGGCAGAGCCGACCGGTGAAGCCGGGCGGGCACAGGCAGTGCTTCCTTGAGCTGCATACTCCTCCGTTCATACACGTCAGGGGACACACAACTGCAGACAGAGAGAGACGGGGGGAGAGTTGTCATAGACAGGCAGAGGGGTCAACAGTTCACAGCTATGAATCACAATCAGATGAGAGCGAGAAGGACAAGCTCACATGCACAACACAAGAAAATAATAAGTTATTCATGAGTCTCATCAGACTGGAATTACTCATTTTAGATCAGAGACTGACTAAGCTTGATGGTTAAGTGTTATATCACATCAATATGGGAAACAGACAGAAAAGTTTGTGCAGCGATATTCGCTTTGAGCGGCACCACTGTTAAAGTCACATCAGCTTGACGGACTAACAGGTCTCTCCAGCCAGTCAGCAGGTAAAGTCACTGATCTGTTTAACAGCTTTATTCTGACATATGGGAAAGATCTATGAAAGAAATGCGTGGGAAAGCTGCTGGCTGGAGAGAGATTCATGGCATATCCAGTATGCACTGCAGTTTTATTGGGTCTGCGTTGTGTTTATGTTAAGTCCAGCTGTTTTTGAAATTCCCACGATAAAACAATGAGAGGAAAAAGAGAGATCGAGCGAGCAGGACTGTGGAGAAAAAGGCAAGGAAGTCATGAATCCAGGAAGAACCAAACAATACTACTAGTTGGACTAATGATATTACATAATGATAAACGGTGCCGGTGAATGCAGAGCTGAAGTCTGAGCCAATAGCTGTTGACTTCGTCTATGAAGGTCGAGAAGCTGACAGAAAGGGTTCTTCAGATTGAAGTCATAGTGAAAGTTCAGTCAGTAGGGCCACCTCACATCAGCACACCTAACACATATCAGGGCTGCGTAAAATCACAACTTTTGGGACACCTGAGTTTTAATATCACTTACTTTGAAGCAGGGCAGGGCGATATGACAATATATACTGATTATTGTCCAAATGTTATGAAAATGTCTATCGTATATACTTTTCTATATTGTTAATTATGTTCCGACTGTGTTATTTAAATCATTTGGACGACGCTTTACATGGACCCTTGCACGTTATGTTTCTTTTTGCACTGAAGCTTTTAAAACAATGAGAAAATACACAAATGGGCTTTACTATGTTGTTATTATCCACTAAATTATCAGAAAACACGCTATATTGTGATTATATCGGAAGAGATAGTAAGATGTATCACAAACCACAATTATTTAAATGATATATGTTGGTTTCTATGCATTAAGCAACCACCTTTCTTTCATTACTACTTCAAATATAACCACTACAACTAGTACATTTTTATTTACTATAGCAATAACCATTTCTACCAGTATTCTGCTACGACGTAGTGTTGGGTATTTATCAGCACATTGCAATCTAGCAACTTCTACTTCAACTTTTCCTTTTAGTACATTTGGTCATCTTCAATATAATGCATCACAGAATGGGCCAGTAACCACAAGGCTGCTTAGTGTAGTTGGCATTGATGATAATGACTATTTAATTATTGAAGTGAACTGAGGAGAGGAGAGGAGAGGAGAGGAGAGGAGAGGAGAGGAGAGGAGAGGAGAGGAGAGGAGAGGAGAGGAGAGGAGAGGAGGCCTCTTTCAGCTGCCGAGCCAAGTGTGCACACATGGAAGTAATTAGGTGTGGACTGCCAGGGAGTCTGGGCTGTGGCATAATTGGGGGACTAGATCACTTTAAACACAGCAGGGACATCCTCACATATGAAAGTCTGGCAGAAAAATGAAGGGACCTCAATGAAACACCCGACTTTTAAAATCTGAAGCAAGTTGGATACTTCAGAAGCAGCCTTCCGCTGCCTAACACCGTATGACAGTGGTCCTGAAACACTGGGACCGAGTACAGGCAGCAACACGCAGAACAGAGCTGGAAGGCTCCGGCACGGCAGGCGAAAGCAGGTGAACGGCACACTGACTTTAGAGGACAGAAAAGTCAACGTAAGAGTTTCCATGGTTCGGATTTCATCTCAGCACTGGATTTAGAATGAGAGGAAACTGAAAAAGATGCGGGGGTTGAAAATTAGGATTGCAGACACAGAAAGCCAGGGGGAAAAAAAAACCTCTTTCCAAACGTGATTACACAATCTAAACCCACAGAGACTGGAGAGACGACATACTGTAAGGAAAGTCTGGGCTGAGGCCCCGTCTGGCTTGGAAGGTGTCTGAATGAGATCGGCGCTCTGATGTAGCACAGTCAGGGTCAGTGCCTGACTGAAGAACACAAAGGAAAGGAGGGGAATCATATTCCAGATTTTGGCTAACGTTTCTCGGGCGGGGACAGGGGTGGGGGCCGTGAGAGAGAGAGACCCATTTTGAAATGGACTCAGTGTGATGACATGCAAGACACAGTGTACAATACACTGCTGCCACTGCCAGCACACCTCTTTCTCCAATCAGATACCCATTCTAATAGATTAACCCAGGATATCTGCAGACGCACTAAAATCTGAACATCTCACGTGGAACACACTTTAATTCACCGTGACTCATAAAACACTGTTAATCCACTTAATGATGCAAACAGGAAATATACAAAAAGAAAAGAGTGCACTTTACCGCATACAAAGGTGACATTTTGATGTAGTGTTGATATGAATGGTAGTTCAGTTTTACAGTAATTTGATGTTGGAAGGATGTTTTTGTCTCAGGGTGCAATTTGTGTGCAACAGTGAAAAACTGTTTACGGGATCAGTGTTGGGAAACCTGTATACTCCTGTAGTGAGTTGGCAGCTCTAAACTAAACTACACTTTCCAACATCATTGATAAATTACTTACAAAATGAAATACTGTTCAGGCAACACAACAAATAATTCACTAACCTAAACTAATTTCTTTTCTTGTATTTTTCCTCTTTTGTAACTATGTTTCTTGTATTTTACTCAGCATGTCCCTCTTAACCTGGATAAACCAGCATGTTTTCACACATAATAATACAGCAAATATAAAAGTAGTTCCTAAACTCCCCTTTTTCAATCAAATCAAAGCTCTTTTGGTGTTACTACTGCACTTCACGCCTATGTTTTCCCGATTATTGGATTCATTAGCTGTCTCGCATCTGTCTACAGAGCTCCAGGAGGACTCCATCATTCGTACGTTATAATAACATACAGTTGCTGTCGTCCCTCACATCTGCCTCCTTCATTTAAGCTTGAGCCACACTGGCAATGCATTGGCTAATGTTTTCTGCAGATCTCGAACGTGAATGGGTTTTGCTTGTCCGTGTGTGTGTGTGTGTGTATGTGTGTGTGTGTGTGTGTGTGTGTGTGTGTGTGTGTGTGTGTGTGTGTGTGTGTGTGTGTGTGTGTGTGTGTGTGTGTGTGTGTGTGTGTGAGAGAGAGAGAGAGAGAGAGAGCTATTAAGTTGAGGGTGTACTGTCTCCTGGAGGGCCGCTGTGGTTGGGCGACTGCACCACATTACATACTGAAAAGAGCACAAAGCTTTCAAGTTGAGACCATAACAGGGATTTTACTTTCCAGCGGACTTTCCCCTTTAAATCCTCACCTCGGAGTTCATTAGCAGGATTTATGATCCAAAATCACTCATTGACTCTCGTCAGTTAGCTTAGCGTCTCAGAGGCGGCCGCCCTCTGTTTTGCACCACGCCTTTGTCTTTATGGATCTAACGCATTCCTGAGACGAGAGGTGGTGGTGTGTTATTAAAAATCAAACACATCTTAGAGTTATTTGGTGGTGTGAATGAGACACGTGACACATCAACATGAATGTTACGGAGAGGGACTTGTTTTCCAAATGTCAAAGAAAAAGGACGAGGTTAAAGGGATAGTTCAGATTTTTTATAGTGGGTTTGTATGAGCTGCTAATTCATAGTCAGTGCATCACCTACTGTAGATGGTGGTCTGCACACCCCCAGTTTGGAGAAACATGGAGGAGGACAGGCACGGAAGTTGAGAAATGTCCTGCTGTGGACGGGGGCAGCAGGTAGACAGTTTGTTTGGTTAGTTCCTTTCTAAACAACGTATCACAGCTGTTCTACAGCTAGCGTGTTGCTCTCTGGCTCCTTCAAGTTTGAAATGTAGATACATATATATTCACTACCTTTTTTATCATTCATTTTATTACATTTATCAGTCTGCACAGATTTGTCTATTTTTGTCGCAGATCAACGAATCATAAACCCTGTTGATTTCTTATGTAGCCAACATTAAAACTATTTTGGAAAGATGGAAAACAGTCAATGATGATAACTCAGCAATGAATATTGTGGTTATTGTATTTCACATCACAGACCATATGCTCTCCACTTTCACTTTCGTGGTAGTGTTTGTTACCGCGGTCTTGCGGTGATGCAGTTACCTCACGGCTCTATTCATTTTTTAGTTCCTAACCCTGTCTCCACGAGGTAAAATGACTTTTTGTCAATAGAGACTAGTAGCTTTGATGGGGGCATAGAACTGCTTCAGCTATTCCTGCGTAAACTTAACGCAGGCTGTCTGAGGGCAAGTTAAAGCTGATTTTGATTAAGGTTGCTAAAATAAATTTAGCTGCTGCCCGTGTCCACAACAGTACATTTCTTAACTGGCCTGTGGTACTTAATACACTGACTATGGATAAGTACCTCGTACAATCCAACTACAAAAACAATCCAGGATCCAATTCAAAGATGACTCATCTCTCATCTATGGAATTTACATCAGCACAGAGTAGGGGTTTAATAACTTAAGTGCTGATTTAATAACTTTGCTCACTGTAATCAACTATTTGAATGAAGGCACCCTGTAATTCCATTAAATGTATTTTACCATATATGGGTTCAGCCAGCTAACAGAACATTGAAAGTTGACTTTATCCTTGCTGTCATGGCTCTGAAACATAATCTAATATTGAAGGTCGACTTGCAGGTACGTTCCAAGACAGCCAGCGAGCGTGTAATTTTCCTATGCAGCACTTGAGTGAAAAACGAGACAAAAAGAAGGGGAAAAAGTCTTTGTCCTCAAGCTTCTTCTCATCAGAGAGTTTTATGTGACATATGAGTGAGAGCTCCTTCTTTATAATGTCATGATTCACTTCATGAGGAGAAAGACAGATCTCATCACAGCATGAGACGGAAGACAGAACACATCATAGACTGTGTGCAATGAAAGTGAGGGAATGAAGCAAAACAAGGCAAAGATGTATAATCCAGAGAATTAAAAAAAATAAATGCGTCGTCTCAGTGAGATTACTGTGATTCCCAGACACTTTTTTTTTCCTTTAAAGAAAAACACACTGTGCATTCCTCAGCTGCTAAGTAAGCTCGTCTGGTTTAACTAACAGCACAAAAACAGACACCATGTATGTCCATGAAAACACATAAAAACAGACCCAGACGCATTTTTTCATATTTTTACCAAATTACAGGTATTAACTGGTAGTGGGAAAATTATACTAGTCTGTCCTCTTTTTTGCAAACTGAACAGAAAAAATGTCTTTGTACAGGCAGGAAGGTGTGTGTAACAAATGTAAACAAACAAATAAAGAAACAAAGAGACAAAGAACAAAATAAACTAAGAAAGAGACAAAGAGAGGAAAGGTTGCCCTCTGCGTGCCCTGTGACCACCCACCTACTCACTCCTGTCTGTCTGGAGATGACGCATCTTCAGCTCCCTCCCTCCACAGCGTCCTCCCGGCCGCAGCCGCACCCTCCCAGTGCAAAAACAACAAATTACAGCCCTACAAACCACACTTTCTAAAGCTCCCCAGCTCCCTGGACTGAAAGCTGCTGGCGTGCAGACATCACCCCTCACCATACAGATGTTACACTGCCCTGCATGACGTTCTTTGTCACATTGTGGTGAAACCGCTTATAAAAATGTACCCAGTCTGCAAGAATCAGAAAGTAAAATTTTGTGATGACACTCACTGAGTCACTTTCACTGTGATTCAGCCCTAGTCTGAATCAGCCCCATTCGGAGGTTTAAAAATGGACGACACAACACTTAGCGGTCAGCTTTCATGGTCAGCTGATACAGGACACAAGGCGATGTCCCAATGAGTCGTGTTTCTACTGGTGGAGATTTCTTATTGTTCTAATGAAACTAGAATGTGTGCATAGGACTTGGAGATATGATGATACACAACGTCATTTGGACGCCGCTTTACGTTCTGATCCTTGCATTTCATATTCATTTTACGCTAAAGTTCTTAATTAAATGTGAAATACTAATTCCTTTTTATTTGTCAAATATTTTAGGGGCCCATCCTCACAAAGACACATTTTCTTGTAGCCGCACAACTTTGGTATCGTTTTGATGACCATCCACACGCAGCCGGCGTTATCGGAGCCTTAAAACAGTATCTTTTGAAACCGGGTCCCAGAGTGGGAAGGTTTGAAAACGCCCCCCTGGCATTGTCATCTGGACGGCGAAACCGCATACTTTGTTAAACGATGCCGTCATCGCCCCACCTCCGGCCTCTAACCCCCACGGCTTCACATAGCAACAACAGTGCCGCTGCGTGGAGAGAGACACAGACCCACAGACTGAACTGTACTCTGAACAGCTTTATGTGAAGGAATTAGGCCGATTATATATTTCTCCCTTTTCCCTGATGGTTGGATTTGGTGTTTGTATCATACACTCTATACAGCTTCTCCCCATCTCTTCTGCATTGTTGGTATATTTCTGTAGCAGTTACAGCGCCACATCCAAGCCTGGCATGTATATTACAGCGTTTTCAGTCGGTTTCGCTGGTTTCGGGTGGACGCATTATTTCTTGAGTCGAGGCCGTGTCGACAAAAAACTTTTTAAGAACGATAGAGACAAAAAAGGTTGTTTTTGATGGTGTGGACGTACCCCTATTCACACGGGAGTATACATAAATAGACTTTATCACGTGGTTATTACTCTTTATTTACAGAATAACAATGGTTTATCATATATGATATGATATATTGTTATTGAGATATGAAATTACCTATATTGGAATAGACGATTTTGACCATAACGCCCAGCTCTAATGGTGAGGATGCACACTGCTTCATTACTAAACACAGCGACTCACGCTGCAGCTTCAACAAAGGAACATTTTCTCAGGTTAAATAGAAACAAACATTATTGGCACAATACTTACAAACATATTCCCCCTCTTTTTTCATTTGGTCCAACGGCACATAATTATTCATCATAATCATTATATTGGCGTCACTGTGAGGTTGCCAGGCAACCAGCAGAGACTCCAGGAAGTCACTGCTCCTGGCCAAGAAGAACTCTGAACATAATACCCCCCATAAAACCTCAACTTGACATTTGTACACGTCGGTTTTTGTAAAGATTTAACAAACAGGGTAACGTGTAAATTAGTGAGCTGCAGGGGAGCTGGTGGGGGGATTAAGTTACCTTCAGACTGAGTCAGCCTGTTTCCAGTCTTTAGGCTATGCTAATTATTGCAAGAAAGGAGAGTAGCATCGATCTTCTTTCCTAACTTCCCGCATGAAAGCGAGTAAGCATGTTTTTCAAAATGTCAAACTATTCCTTTAAATTACTTAAAACAGTTCTTACTTTCTGGCATTTTTACACTTTTCTTTTGTAATCTTAAAATCCTCCTAATAATTTATTCGGTCCAAATAAACTGATTTGCAGAGTTTCCTGCCTGTCATCTGTTGCTCCGTTTCACTTGCACTGCTCATGCTGCGTTCCAGTGCCATGGGAAGCCTGGAGTTTCAGACATCCAACTACACAGTGCACTGGAATGCCTAGTGCATTTTGCCTAGTTCATGGTCCAAAACTTCGGACTTCCCATTGAACTCAAACGCAGCATTTTTCTCAGCGCATGTGTCGGGGAAGGAGGGAGCATCAGAGGTCAGGCAGGAAGAGGGTGGGACTTTGGAGGGAATCGCTGTGAGACGTGAAAGAAAGTTATGAAATGTTTTAGAGTAATATTTTTAACGACTTGGAGACACCAGGGAAACACCCTGAAATACTACCAGCTTGTTAAACTGTTGGCAAACTCATTGGAGAACAATTGCAACTAAGCAACAGACTAAGTGATGTTCACTGGGCGTCTCATTGGAGAAGAGTTTATGGCCATTTTGTCCAATATTCACTCAGCTTTTGTCTGGTTTTCTGCCTGTTTAGTTGGCTAGTAGCGCAACTTTCTTCAGTGACCATTTGTTGCTTTTAACGTTCTTTTTTTTTTCCGGAAGTGGCTACCTGCGGGCACAAGAGAAATGAGACCTGACAATACTATCAACCTCCAGCCTACAGTTAAAAGTATTCAAAAGCTGCACAGAACTATAGTGCCGGGGTCAGCACTATGAGTGACCCTTTCCAATTACAAGTCTTGTCAAAATTTAATTTAATCACATAGTATTACAGTGATCAGCGCCTTTAAGGAGCCGAGAGAACCGTGACTTAACAAAACTGGGTCTCATAAGCAGTAAACATAGTTGTCGCTGGAGCCAAAAGAAAATGGCTATCATCATATGACGTGCTTCCCTTTTACCATCAAATCCAAAGCAGGAAACCGCATCCTCAAATACGCCTACCATCGACTGGCACTGAGACCACATACCATGCCGAGTGAGAAAGAGCAACGGATGAAGTGGGTCAGACTCCTGCAGCTCAGCCAGAGGTTGGGAGTAAATGACATAATCACTGCCTTTTGAAAATACAAACTGCGTACGCATTCCTCCTCCCCCTGCAGAACTCTCTTCGCTCCTTCAACCCCCGAACCTTTGAGCAGCCTCGGCCTCGGCCTCAACTATCCAAACAATAGTTGCTGCCATTCACCAGAGTCGACCACTGTCACTGAAGGCAGTCATTACCTCGCACAATACGCCTAAAACAACAGTTTGCTAACCTTAACAGAGACTGGATGACGATGACGAAGATGAGCCTGAGAAACAGAAGCAGCCATCATCAGTTAGATATGCGTATGGAGGTTTGCAACTATCCAAATCTAAATCAAACTCTGCCTTTGCACAAAGTGATGTTCACATGTCATGGAAATATGCATTGGTGTTTCCATCGCTCTTGGGTGGGCACGAGTCCAGCGTGGCCCTGTCACTCCCCTCTGGCAGAGATGTTTGTGGAAAGAGAGCCAAAGAGTCAGACAGGATCTTGGCGCAGATAGGGATGAGGTCATATAATGACTGCCTGAAAGCCAACGTTATAGGGACCAGAGGGCACAGAGGTAGATGAGTGCTGACAGTGCTCTGTTGAGATTATGTCAGATGCCCTGCGGGATCGTTAGCACTCAGCATTGGAGCGCGTGGCAGGTAATGTCTGTAGCTGCATAGTCTCAGGCCGCGGCGGCAGGCAGGGCTGGCAGAGGCCGTGTTATTCTGTTTACCCTGGCTAATCGCTACAGCTTCAAGGTCCCGCATGGCGTGGGTGCAGTCCCTAGCGCTTGCATTCCTATGTGTGGCTTTAAATAACTGCTCCGTTTCTCCCCCCCTCGCTAAGCAAATGGGAGGAGAGTGTTAAAGATGGCAAAGAAGGCTGTTTGTTTGAGCTGGGTTCAGTACACCACTCACAAGAACCAAACACACTTAAGCACACACACACCCATGCAAATATGCACACTGTCCCCTTGTGACATTACAAAAAAAACAAATAAACCATCTAATTGCTGCTTTGTTTTCAGAACTTAATTTATTGCGGTGCTTCTTTCAACCTGCCCAGTGGGGTTTTTTTGTTTGTTTTTTTGCAGAAAGTGATGACATGGTGGAGCCTGATTTCAAGGGAAACTCCCACTCAGATCATGTGGATTTTCTCTCTGAATGAGCGTTTTGGTGCTCCAGTCCTGACAGTAGTCACTGTGGATTTAACCCTTTAATCAACAGGTTTTCACACATCTATCACACTGTTGGGCTGTCAGACTGCTTTGAAGTAGCAGTAGTAGTCACAATGTTTTTTTAGGTCCCATATTGTAAAAAAAGCTATTTCCATTTTTATTATAAAGCAGGTTGAGATGATGTATAAATACTGTGAAAGTATCAAAAACGCTCAATCCACAGAGAGATGCACACAGACTGTATTCAGTAACTGTGACTTTAAACAAGCCGTCAGGACTTCTGTACAGTTGTGATGTCACAACTCTACTATATATGGGTAAAAGTGCGGTTACAGACATTCCCTGGCTGAAATAACGGTGCAGGAACGCAGATGCTGAAGACCTGGAACCACTGACCAATCAAAGCAAACTAGCGAAGAGACCGGTGCTAAAACGGAGCGTTTCAGACAGAGGGTGAAAAACAGTATGAGAAAAACCATGTGTGTGTTTTGAACATTAAAGCATGTAAACATGAAACCCAAACTACAAGAATGAACCTGAATGTGAGCATAATATTGGACCTTTAATACTTCACTTAGAGACTCTGTTTTGAAATAGTTGATCAGTCGTTATGGTCTTACTAACTTTGGTCTTACTAAAATTTCTTTAGTGGATTAGTCTTTTTTTTGAATGCTTTTTCAATTTTGAATGATTTGGGTGGAGAAACTGTGGATTTATTTAATTGAGGACAGCCCTATTTACGACAGGACGTTCTTTTTAAAAATGTCCAGAAAGATTAGACTTACACTCTATTACATGTAACACCTTCGTATTCATGCAAGCTTTCTAAGTGTGTCTGGATAGTGATAGTGTCTCATTTGTGAAGCAGCTGTAAAAGGTTATTGGAACAGCAGACCCCTTATAACCTTGTGTCATTTTCCCAACATGCATAAATAGACAGGGAGAGGTGACAGAATGTGCATCCATAAATATTAAACACACCCTTTACAAGAGGTAACAGTGCCTGCAAATACACATGAAAAATAAGTGGAAGAAGCTTCCATAACTAATAGACTGCAAATGAATGTGCATGAGCCTCCCACATACATGAGTTTGTATTTGAGAGGGTGTGAGCACAGGAGCGGTGCCCAGCTTCGCCTCTGAGGTCAGTCCAACCTGTGGCAAAAAATATGGAGTGCGGCAGGTTTTTGGTTGCCCATGTTAGACCACTTTCTCCAAAGTCTGGTACGAGAGAAAGAACAGTGTGTGGGTGTGTGGGGAGGAGCAGAGGGCTTTGAAAAGGTAAAATAAACTCACTTCCTAAATGGAGAGAAAGAAGAACCGGCTCTGTCTACTGTATTTGACTGACTTTGTCATTTTCACAGGCTCCCACGGACCTCTGACCCATGCCAAAGGAAAACCAAAACAAACCACAGGGCTACTACTGTCACTTAACTCTAAATAGAGAACCACATGGGAAATCCTGAAATAGCCGTATCCACTTCTCATGATGCCCATTTTAGGGGAGACAAGTCCAGACCAGGATACGATAAGACCACTTCCTGTGCGACACGAGGCCAGATGCTTTTAGCTATTCGAGAAAAAGATGAGATACTAGAGTAGCCTGGAGGACTGGAGCCCAGATAAAGAGGCGATGCTGCTGGGATACAGAAAAGAGATGGGACGCAGAGGGCTGCCTGGGAGCCCAGCAGTTGCTGTCAGTAAGGCTGATAGATGGGATGCCTCTGTGCTAGCAACAGCGAGAATAAAAATTGACTAATTCTTTGGGAAAAAACACACAACTGAGGCATATGTTCAGATTCAGAGTTTTAGTGAACAACTTTATTTTGAAAGGACATCTTTGAAATTGTAACTCTTCCTTTCACAAGTGGACAAAGTGTGAGACACACAAACAAAAACACCCAGTCTCCAAGGAGCACAATAAGCACCCTGTAACCTTCTCTAATTAACCCTATCCTGCAATTTACACCAAGCTTTCAAGTGCTGAGGATAAAAAGTTAGCCATTTTGTCAGACAAACACATGGAGATAATTACAAAGACAGTCTTCACCTGCTGTGTACCAGGTCCAAGTTCCATAAAGACATTGAAGAGTGGCATGGGATGAGCATGCAAAAGTCCATTCAACTTTGGTTTATTACAATTTAGTTTAATTTACAAATAGAACTGGCAATTTTCACATGCATCAAGATACATTTTTCTTTCAATTCCTGACATAAAAAATAGCTTTGCCTCTCCCCCTGCAGAAAGCGATAATGACTTACATAGATATGATGTGCAATCCAAGAAAAAGTCATATCAGGCTGTAAACGCCTGCATTTCTCTGCCTGCCAAAATGCCTGCGAGGCTGTCAAGATTCCGTGCTTTCATCAGTTTTAGGAAGTGTACATTGAAATACAGATCTATTAATGACGGGGATTCATTCAAAACATATGACCGGAGCACATCTGGCATAGTTTGCCTTAATTGCGGTGATATTATGTAGATTTAATACGTTGGGTAAGTGAATGAGAAAGTATATGAATTGCAGTGTATGCTTGAGCTGTGTAAAATGTGTAAAATGATGATTACATGGATGGTATGCTTTGACGCATGCTGCACAGTGTATATGAAATAGACCAGTATTAAGTCTTACTACTACTGACTTAACCAGAAGAGATATTCTATGGTCTCTGACTTTCTGTTTGTGAGATGTCTCGAATAGAACATACAGTGCCTGTCTTTCAGGTGATTTGTCCTCGTGTACAGCGGGTGCATGCTTCTTTGGCTCATAAAATTACAGTTTCACACTGCTCTCAGGATAATGTCATACTATCAATTCATCCTGAGGGGGACAGACTGTCTGTGCCGAAGGCTGGCAATCCGTCAAAGAGTTACAGAGATACTTTACTCAAAAGCACAAATGTCAACCTCACAGTGGTGCTAAATGAAGAGTCAGGGGATCACCAAAGTGGTTGAGAGTGCCATGAATGTCCGCACTAAACATCATGGTGATCCATCTAATAGTTGTTAAAATATATTTAAGTCAGGACCAAAAAGCTGGACTGACCGACTGACCTACAGACAAGCATTTGTCATCTGCAGCACCACACCACTAGCATGGCTAAAAATATGCAACATTAAATGTGGGATGTGCTTGTTTTTCAAAACAGCATGCTTTGTGTTTTTGGGCAGCTGGTCAGAACAAGGGAACAACGTCAAAACAATTACTCCGAAGCACAAACCTCTCTGCTCATTCATCCGACTTAAAGGGTGAAATGTTCAACTTTTCCGCATTAAAATGTCTAAAAACGACTAGACCTGTTATATATTTTGTTGAGTTGTGTACTGACACTATCGCAAATGATTTCAATAGAAACACAGAGGAATTTGTAGTTTTATTCAAAGTAACGCTCTGTTACCGTTCCATTTGGTTGCCGTGGCATCATGTCCCCTTTGGGTATGGCTCAGCGTTGTGGTTGTCTGCCAGAAGCTGTCATAAATCGTCTTTTTATCCAGTTTTAACCCACATTTTTACGATACACTTTTTAGATCTTGGTGGTTTTTAACTAGGCTATATATTTTAGTTGTTAGTCATCAGATGTCTGGATCTTAAATTATCTGAGAAACAAGCTGAGCAAACGTTATCCCTCAAGCACTGTTTCATTTGGAGAGCAGGAGACCTCTGCGCATAATTCTTGTTTCTGATAAAAACCTCCTGAACGATGAACACTGAAGGAATCCTAACAGGGAGAAGCTGACTGCGATGACGGCAATGGTGGTGAAGATAAAAACTCCCACAATCCCACGCTACTTCTCAAAGTCAACAAAGTGCAGATTTTATTATTGTTTTGAGTGAGAGTGGCAGAAAATGACATATTGTATGTTTAAATTTAATGTTAAATGTATTTCAGATGCTGTAAACATGCTGCTAAAACTTAAAATAGATGTTTTCGGAGCAGATGGATACAACGTCCCTGGTTCGGGTTTCTTATCCCCAGGCTTTCGGTCGATTCCTCATGTCACCCTGGCCAATGAACTTTCTCTCTCTATTACTTTAAGCGTAACGGCCAAGAAAATTATTCATGTGTTGGCAGACATCCCAGATCCAGATCACCACTAAAACCTGACTGTTTCTGCCGTATCGAAGCGCACACACTAAAAAGTTATTTCTGCGCTTCCACACACTGACAGGAACTACATTTGTTTTGAGGAAAGGTTTGCTCACATCGGGCCTCGCTGCGTTGACGTCACAAGAAGCTCAAATATGGAAAACTCTTCATATTGTTGCTGCTACAGCCGCGGCCGTTTTAACACGGGAGAGAGAAATTTCCACTTGTCCAAACCACATTCCAGCCTTCACACTGAACAACACACATCTCCTCTCCAAGCTCCAACCCTCTATCCCCTGCCACAAAAAAAACCCCACACACTCAGTTAAGATCTTTTCAGATACTTTGAAACCAAGGAGACAGGTGACTGTAGAGCTGCACTGTCCAGGCCCGATGAGAAGCAGCACGAGGTATTCCAGGAATCTAAAATGTCTCTCCTGAATTATTTGACACAGAGGCTCCAAAACATGACGCACTGCAGAAAATTGGATGGGGGGGGGGCGCCGTTGGCCGAGCTCGTTGGCCAACTCTCTGACTCTACAGCGCTGCGTGATGTCAAGGAAGAAGAATACTGTCAAGACGTTACAAATACGATTCTCCTAACCATGATTAAATCCAGCCTGCTTACTTCCACATGGGAATACTGATGAAAACAGCTGGAGAGGCTGCCTCTGTATGCAACTACCCCCGTTGGAAGGGGCACTGTTAAGATGTATGCCACCACAGATGACTGAATACATGCCTAAAAAGTAATTTGTAATGTAGTCCGTTAGATTACTCAAATTAAGTAAGATATTCTAAAATACGTCTTGCCGAGCTCATTTCTCTGGGTCTTATATGTCCATGCAAAAAGCACATTTGTGACAGTGTCCTCGATGTGCCGCTCCTCTGTCATCCTCGTGTGACAGGTGCACCGCCTACGCCCAACTTTTTTCACATGTTAACTAAAAAATCTGTTGATTGATAATATGAATTTTAGAGCAAACAAACTAGAAAGACACTCACTGCGCTCAGACCTTCGCCATGCCATATCTAGCGTAATTTGTGTATCCTCCCAGTGATGTGGATCCCCTCCAAAACATAATGTGTTCTTCTTGGCCCACGCTAACACCCTCCCACTCCAGTCCCATTAAAAAACGGCCTAGTAGTTTTTCCCTAATCCTGATGACAAAACAGACAAATAAAACCGAACTGAAAACATAATAAAGTAATCTATTTTTAAAGACAGTAACTGTATTCAGAAGGCCACCAGTTGAATTGGAATACATAACAGTTACTCCGACTTTGTATTTAAAATACATAACGCTGTTAACTACAACCTATCTGTGCTGCAAAACTGTGTGTAAGAAGTAACTCAGACCATAACATGCTGGTGATTTATTTGCTTTCCTACAGATTAATAAAGGTCCAGTACTGCGTCTTAGCTTCTCCTTAAAAAATACAAAAGTAAGCATCCAGAGCAGACAAACTCACCATTAAGAATTTAGTTTTGAAGTTAGACGGATAGGACTTTTGACAAGTGTTTCAGTTGCTTTCAGCGCTTTACTTCTTGTGAAACAGATGAGAAGTTCAAGTGTAATTCTGGTGCAAAATCGTCCGATGGTGTTTTTCAGCACTTACATATATCAAATAAGCCTTTGAGACAGTTTTTTTCGTGTATGAACTACTAACGGAGAAATCCTGGAGAGTTGCTAACAGCTGGACGTAGCTAATGCTGATTAGCTCGGGGCAGTACAGTGAAGGCATTAAAACAACTTTTTTAACCACTAATACTGCTCAAAATAACACCAAACCTCTGCAGTAGCATGAGTCCCTACACGGGAAAAAACTGTCTCAATGGCTTATTTGATGTATGTAAGTGCTGAAAAACACCATGGGATGATTTTGCGCCAGAATTACACTTTACACAAGTCAATGTGATGTCAACACTAATATAATGTTGGCTCTGACGTACAGCTGTTATATGTCATTTATTTTTTTGGACAGCTTCCTTAAGGGGTTCATATCAACATCTGCTGATGGGAAGAGATAAAGGACACCACTGTCCACCACAGACATGTTGGTGAGAAGATGAAGCTACTTTTTGTTTGTTTTTTAATCACTGCTGAACATCTCAGACGATCAATCAACGTGTCATTTTCTTGTTTAGCATCTTATTCTCTACACTGAGCGAAAAAAAGAGGGGCGGTAAAATCCAGTTCTGGGACGGAGAGACTGACGTAGACTGCAAGGCTCCACGTCTCACCACAGCTGATCTGATACAGCGCAGAAAGGCTCCACTCATGCCAACCAGACACTGGAGTCAGGGGGGAGTACAGATCTTAAGAGTACATTTATATGCTATGTAATGAGCCATGCCTCAGTAATTAAAGTGTAACATTTTCCAGCGATGCAGAGGGTAAACCCAGCTCACCTCATCTTAGCCACCTATTTATTTGTGGGGCATGAGTTTATACCTTCATGACATAAGTCTACATACCATGTATTCATAGAGGATATGAGGTGTCAGATTGATTTAAGATATAAAGAAGATAAGAACGTTTAAGGGAATAAAGGCCTGAATGAATCAGTTAAACTTGTAATATACTGCACTCAAGGACCACTATGTGATACAGAATGTGTACTCTATTTGATTTTTTCCTTTTAAAATACTTTACAGGTAAACGCTTTATATATGAAACATAAAGATTATGAAATATGTTGCATTGTTACAGATTTATGTAACCATAGACCAGCTTCGCTTTATCAACAATTTAATACTGAAAAAGACACTGAAAGGAGTCAATCTGCATTGTGAGTACTTTAAATTTTGACACACAATTTCTGCTGCGTTTGTATCATCATGATTTTAATACTAAATTTATTAACTTATATATACTGTATAGATAGATAGATAGATAGATAGATAGATAGACATAGATATAGAAAGATAATATGAAACACTGGGCCCTTTTTAAGGGAATATAGGCCTTAATGAATCAGTTATACTTGTACTGTAGCCTAATCAGCACCATTATATACCGTATATATAGTATTTGTCCTGATTATTTCATTATAAAATACTTTTTATTCCACTCCACTGCTCTAAGGACTCTAACTACACTTAACATTTCCCATTTTTACCTAATTAAGTAGTTGATTTTAACACTTTTTCCACCACTGTGTTGTAATAACATGACACACTGGGTCAATTTTAAGCATTTTATGGAGTTTCATGGAAGTAATTGGCACTTTCATTGCCTAAATTAACCATTCAAAGTATCATTTTCCCAGAATAATGTCTAAAATCCTGCTGAATAGTATAGTTACAGTGATATAGTCCGATTGGGGCATATGTATTCACACTTTGTACTATTTATTCATTCTTTATTCATACAATAGATCTACAGAATACATCCCTCCCGGCCTCCCTCACCTCCCCACAGGCTCAGTGAGGTCAGATCAGCGCATGAGTTAATCGCAGTGGCCTAATTATACCCCCCTGGTAAATAAACAGCATTGTTCCACTCACCGACCCTGAAGCCCTGTCCGATGAGCGTGTCGGCCGCCTGCCCGTTCTCCGCGATCAGCGTGGTGTTGTTGCCCTGCTCGCAGGTATCCTGACACTGTCCCTTCAGGCAGATCCGCTTGCAGATGAGAGGAGCGATGACCACCTTGAAGCGCTCCCGTGTGGAGGAGCGCTCCGTGCACCACACCAGCCTATGGACGCTCAGCCAGATGACAAGCAGATGGGAGATCAGAGTGGGCATCCTGGCATCCTTCACTGCCCTCCGCAGGGACCCGGGGACATTCAATCACACGTTTCAGCTCCGGCTCAAACGGCGCCTGCTTTGTTAACCAAGGCAGAAGTTTTGACGTCTCATACGGCGGAGAGAAAAAAAAAGCGCGTCCTCCCTCCTGTTTTCTCCTGAAAGGCAAAAGAAAGAGAAACTCACTCCCCTCGCGTACCCAAGTGATCCCTCTGCAAAACCGACACGTTTGACATCTTTGAGAAGTTTCTCGTCGCCCGTTGTTGCTGTTGTTTCCAAAAGTTGCCCTCGCTTTTGTCGCTCTTTCTCCTCCTCCTCCTTCTTCTTCTTCTCGCCTGTTGCTTTGGAGAGTTGGAGAGAGTGCGTATGTGGGTTTGGGAGAGAGAGAGAAAGAAGGGAGGAGAGGAGAAGGGGTAAGCCAACCCTCTCTGGGAAAACCTGGCTGCGGGCCAGCCAGGCGGTGCAGGAGCAAAGCTGAAAGTGGTTTCCTTGTTGGTTATTTCTCCCTAACACCCCCTCCTCTCCTCCTCTGCAAACCATAGCTGCACAGCTGTGTGTGTCACTCTGAGAATAAAAACATACTGACTTATAATATACTGCTGTACACACCTTTGAGTTTGTTTCTGATGTATGACAGTATTATAATGAACATGTGACTATGGGCACTGATAAAACAGAATCCCATCTTTATGAATCAGCTCTCTTATCTAAATATACTGCCCTACAAAGCCTAAGTGCAGTAATTAATGTAAGGTAAAAAAAAACATGTCTTTAAAGTTTGTTTATTGCTCCAACAAATGAATATTCTGCACACTAATGATGGATTATGCTTTATTTGTTAACCATTTAATAGTTATTATCCAGATCAATCCTAACATCCACACTTTCAGGCACAAAGCTGTGCAGAAATCATGTTGTTGGTGCTTTTCGTTGTTACTGCACTTATATGTTCAGCCCAGTGTTGACAGCCGGCCTCCAGTTACTATGTCATGCCAATAAAAGGAAAAAAACGTTTCCAAGTTTCAGACATACTCAAAATGTAGACATTTTGTGAATGAGGTCATTGTGGTGGTGCTGAGGTCAGCATCAGGAGTTTCTCCACCTGCACTGTAAGTATGCAGCTAGGTGGACATCTGGATTTCGTCTCGTGATAGCGGCTGATTCCCTCGGAGAGAAAAGTATGTGACATCTGCCCAACAGCTTTGCAGATGTGTTACATGTTGTGATGAGTTCACAGGTCCGTTTATCTGGTATCACACATCATAACAGTTTGTATTTTGCCCGTTTTACATGCCAAGTCAGAGATGTGATGTACATATATTTTGGCTTACTAACGACGGACAAAGTGCTGAAGTAGTTCACTTAAGAAAAAGCCACAATGAAAAATACCAAATTTAACATAAAACTCTGCCCTAAACGTTTACCAAAAAAAAGTTATCTGCAGTAAAAAGATACAAATTCAATGTAAAACCCTCAATAAAAAGTCCTTAAACTTAAAAGAAGTCTTCTTCCCATTGTGAATAAATAAATGTTTTATTGTTATAGTCGATGTTAAAGGGATAGTTCAGCTTATTTGAGGAGGGGTTGTTTGGGGTGTGTTACCAAGAGTAAGAGTTTTGGAGAAGCGTCATGGAAGCTGCTGGACTGGGGCAGCAAAACATAGTTTAGTCACCTTAAAAAAAAAATCAATATTAGTTTAAGTTTATGCTATATTTAGAATATGTCAGCCTTTTCCTTTGCCACTACATTTTCTATGCCATGTGCTGTATTACTCCGTGGATCAGCTGTTGGAGTCAGACTTTCTACAGTTTATGGCGCTTATAAGAGCTGCAACAAAATGCTGTTCACAGTGGAAACAAGAGAACCCCAATCCGGTCTTTAAGTGTGAGGTAACACCTTTTCAAAATACTATTTCCGGGTCCAAAAGCTCTGTCGAAACAAAAGTAACAACAATGGCCAAACCTGTGAACCTTTTACAGTCACCACCTTCTACAGTGAGACACCTTTTCAATTATAGGAAAGTGGTAAAATACAATTCTGTTGCTTTTATACTCAGATCTGTTCAAACAACGAAGAACACCGTGGCATTGTAGAAACACGAGGCTTGGACCAACATGGACCGGGAAATGGTACTTTGAAAGGATGTCAGTGCAGTGAATAAAATCATTATGTGAGGCTAGACCGCAGTAAGGATCCCAGGGGCCAGCAAATGTTTGGGGTCACTTAAGTGAGGGGTGAAAGTGAGAAGGAGACAAAAAGAAAAGGAAAAAGAGAGAGAGTTGAGTCACTTCCTCTCCAAAAAATGAGTGTTTACCTTCAGTCACTGAGGAAATGACTGCACGGGCCTACAGAGAGTTCACAGGCCGCTCTCACATTTCTCGCTGCCTCTGCTACTCGCCATCACTGCATCATCGGCTGCCAAGGAAAACATACACAGAATGCAAATACATTGTAGGTCTCTCTCTCGCTCTCTCTCTCTCTCACACACACACACACACACACACACACACACACACACACACGCGCACACACACACACACACACACACACACACACACACACACACACACACACACACACACACACACACACACACACACACACACACACACACACACACACACACACACTACTGAGTATTATTATTAGTACAATATAATTACTTCTCGTCTAAAAACTGAAACCTCAGCGTCGCATTGGTTGCACCGGGCAATAATGACAAACAGAAAAGAGAAATAAACAGCTGTATTTCACAACCTAAAGATAAAACCAGATGTTATCGGAGAGAATTCTTCCTGAGGACGGTAGTGGAGGTATTTCGATGCTTTACTTGATGAAAAAATACTCTATACAAGTGAAACTCTTGCGTTGGAGTGTCAAAAGTAAAAGTGCACAAAATGTCCCGTCAGTGTTGTATTGTTACATTTAACAAACATGTATGCAGTAGTATTGTTAAATTCTTAATCTACAAAGCAACTGACTGTTACTGTCAAACAAATGCAGTGTAGTTGAAAATAAGAATATGGATTCAGTTACTTCCTGCCAGTTTCTTCAAAGATGACATGTAACTTACCCTCAGCTTGTGCGTATTGAGAGACATGTCAGCATGTGTGTAATAGGTAGATGATATTGTGAGTCTGACTGCGGGGCCCAGCTGAGAGCAGGAAATGTATTTTCTGTGAGATTTCCTTTTCCCTCTCTATCTGGTGTCATTAAAAAAGCTGTTGTGACTTGTCTTCCTCTCACCAGACACAGAGGTGCTTCACCGTGTTGTTTTCATGAATTAGGAGCTCTGCACTGCGTAAACTTCCACTGATGCGTTCAGGGAAATATTGTGTTTGTGTGCCTTCTGCAGTACTTGCTTCAACTTGATATTACAACCCCCATTTGTGGGTTTCCTTTGTTGGAACAAGTTTAGATCCTTCCTGGTGAGTTTATTTCTTTAAGTTTCAGTGAGTGAAGAGAGTGAAATCCATATGCGGGCTTGCTTCTTAGATCAACCAAAGTAAAGGTCATAAAAACCTACTCGGTCCAAGTCCTGTCAGTTTAACAAACACAAGCACTTCCAAAAATATTATCAACATGGAATTAACGAGCTTCAGATATTTCTGCACTGCTCCACTGAAACATCAACAAAAACAGCAATACGAACATTACACATTATTTAAAAAGTTCCTGAAAAAACAACAACACCACAATATACTGTAATCTTACCAAAGGCCTCCTCAAACAGCAGTTTGCGTGCACGGACACAGCTGTCATTACTGAGCATTAGGAGAAGAGTAAGGTGTTCTTTGAGACCTGTCTTTGTCCGTGTCAACAGCACCTACACAATCTGTTTGGCAACGTTTCAGTCAGGGTGATAACTCTCCTCCAGGGTTACTGCGGTTTTCCTGTCATGATACAATGAATGAATCAAACTGACTGAAACTGGAGTAATAACGCTGAGATAAACAGACGGGATGATCTAAGATTAGGATGAACTCGTGGCGTTACCTTTGAGCAAATTGCCAACTTGTTCATCCAGTTAATACCTTAACTGCAGTTATAATTTAAAGGTCCCATATTGCAAATGACATTTCCATGTCTTTTTTGATTAGAAAGCAGGTTGAGGTATTTATATAATATATGTATATAAATATTGTGAAAGTATTAAAACACTCAATCCAAAAAGAAATGCACACAGCCCGTTTTCAGAAACTGTGTTTTTAAAAGAGCCGTCAGGACTTTTGTATGTTGTGATGTCACAACTATAATATATACATATATAGGTAAGTGCTCTAGGTTAGTCATTCCCCGGCTGCAGTTACGGTGCAGAAAAGCAGCGGATGCAAATGAAGAAGACTAGGAAACACTGACCAATCAGAGCAGAAGGAGAGCTTAAAGAGACAGGCGCTAAAACTGAGCGTTTCAGACAGAAGGGGATTACAGGTATTCAGACAGTATGAAAAAAATGTTTGTTTTTTCCAACATTAAAAAGTGCTTTACTTGAAATACTAAAAGAAAGGTGTGAAATAATATTGTTTTTTCACAGCAACATGCTCTAACATGCACATCTACCAGAACAAACAACAGGGAAACTCAGATTACAACACTCACAGAAGAAGAGAGGCTTCATTCTCTGCTCAGGACGCCATCACTCCACTATATCTTTACAGAGAAAATATTTGTTCTTTGCTATGTTGCTCCTTTAACGCATGTATAAATGTGCTACTATAAACCCAAAATACAACCTGGAAATGAGCTTAAAAGGAGCTGTACTCAACATTCAGGACATTAATATGGCAGCAAACAAATATTTTCTCTGTAAAGATACGATGTATGAAGTGACGGCGTCCTGAGCAGAGGATGAAACCCCTCTCCTCCTGTGCGTTGTAATTTGAGTTTCTCTTTTTATTTGATAGTCGGTCCGGTCACGTGACATGAATGACATGAAAAAATGTCATAATTTCACACATTGGGGAACGATCTGTGAAAGCCATGTTGAGGCAATCCCAGCCTTTTTTTCCCTGCAGTATTCTGAGTACAGCTCTTGTCCTTTTTAAAAAACGAACCTCTGCTTTAATTCATAAAAGGAATAAACAGCCACAGAAAGAAAAGAAGTACAAACAAGGCCCTTTAATATAGTAACATTTACAGTAGGTAACAGGGTGAATGTGATGAGGGGAAAATATATGCTGAACACGGACGCATCTAAACAAAAAAAAAAAGTTATTCATTTCACATATAACACTGACTTTTTAAGGAAGAATGCCATTTTAGTTTAAAACTTCATGCAAAGGCCCCCGCTGTTTGAATAAAAAAAAATAAATAAATATGATTATCTGGGGTCAAGACTACCTTGGCAAATCGCGTTCTTGGTTTACAGTAACGGGTATTTAACATTTTGAGTGCCTTTTAAAATGACTTACACTTGTAAATGTACACATAATAGTTACATGGAGATTGTTATAGTAGTATACAGCGGAACTACGGTATAGCTCAAAAGGCTGAGACGATTAACGCTCTGCTGTTAACCCCGATGCAGCAGTCGTGTCACATCATCAGGAAGAACATCAGGAAGATTTTTAATAAGATTATATATCATTACATTGCATGTTAGGATACTGTTGTCTTTAAAGCATGTTACATTTTCTTTTTTCTTTAAAGTCGTTGTTGCACATTTACTTTTCCACAAATGTTAACCCTCATTAATCCAGATAAAATGGCTAAAACTACATTCTTATGTACAGAAACAGCCAAGTGGCGATCAATACCAGCGGAGGATCAGATATGCACATGCGAGCACCAAATTCTGTCCGCTAGCCATTTCTAGTGACTGGTTGGTTACAATAATACAAGTCCAGGAAAGGAAAAGCTTTCTAGTCATACAGTAGCAGCTTGGACGAATAAACGGAATGCTAAGATGTGGTCCATGAGAGAGAAATGATAATACAGACTCAAGAGACGAGCTGTTGATCTGGATGCATGCTGATGCAAACTGGCTGTGTCCTCTTCCGATGACTGAACAGATAAATGACCGTGTGGACATCTTCAAACTTAAATATTCTTGACACCGGTGACTTCAGCTTGACTAAAAACATTATGACTGTAACTGATGAGGGCTCTGGATACACAGAGGACAGCAGGGCTTCAGAAGGGGGGGGGGGGGGGGGGCGCACCATCGGCTGAAGGGGGAAACGGCTCCATGCCTCACACACGACAGTATAGTCAACATGAGATTTTAGATTTTTAGCTTACAGATGACCTCACTGGATCAGACTTCAGGGCCATGCTACCCTCTTCAATTTAATGACTCCACTAGGAATGGTATTTTTGTAGTCATTAATTACTTGAATACAGTGGTGACATCCGTGGCATTACAATAATATTCGCAAATGTGCTTTGGTCCCTCATAAGCACCAGATATTTAATGAAACTGCATCCACTTGTCCAACCAGATGACTAATAAATGATCTAGTTTGTGGCAGATAATTAATACTGCTGTTAAACTGGCAGTCAGTAAAACATCTTGTATATAACATATTCTCTGGATATTCCCTGCTCTTGAAGGATGAACTAAAGTGAGAATATCCAGTGTTTGGACAGTTTAATCATCTGTTCCAGCTGAGTGAAATGAAGCTGCGCATAAACAGCGTGGTCTCGGGCGTGACATCCGCAACATTTACCTGACCAGAGGTCGACTGATAGTGGATCTTTAGAGGCAGATATAATAACAAGTCTTGGGCAGGAAGAAGCCTATAGCTGATTCATTTGCCGATTCAAATCTGACTTGACCATTTGTTTGAGATAATAAATATTGTGTGAAAAGCACCCCTACTCAAATATGATCACATTATCAAGATTAAAAAAAAAAAGAGTACTGTCATATTTGCTTTAGTCAGAGATGTCCAGCTACATCATGTGCATGGTCTGTAATCGTGAATGCCTGTCCACACTTGAAGCGTGAACCAGCTCTGTGGATCCATTTCTATATATTTGCGCAACTCAGTGTGTTAAAAAAGCATGCCTAGTCAGGAACTGAAGAGAATTTAACAGTCATAATGTAACAGTCTGTCTTGACCAAAATTCAGGTGGGAACTATTTTGAACAGCAGCAGCAGTGACTCGGGTCATGGTTTAGTGTTCAAGGCACTTATATTTTTAAAGTGAGGAAACAGCTCCTGCCCACTTCTGCCAATTTCCCAAATTATTGCAGGGAAGTTAGCAAACCTGCACTTCCCTGTGCCAAGAACAACCTGTACGCTCCTGCTGCTGCTTGATGAACGTCTGGGGGAAAAAAAATACTTGTTGTTGAAGAATGTACAGTGGAACGGTATTTTTACATTGAAGAGTGAAAAGCATGGACTTGACAGATATAGACGAAGCTCCAACGCTACAGTAATGTGTAGCCTCATTCTTCACTCCAACAGCATGGAACAGAGATGACCTTATCCATCATGTTTACAAACTACACAAACACCGTATTCCATGTTTTTTACCTGGAGTGGGTTTTGTGGTAAGAATACCAACAGACACCAGTTCCCCCTTTAATCGTGCCTACACACAGTCCACAACCGAGCTGTCATCCTCCTCAGCTCCCCACTCCCCAAACCTCATCTGAGGGGACGGAGCTGCTGGATGGAGGCTGTTAATGTCATCCATGGCATCTGGGTCTGTGTCATCACTGGCACCGATCCCCATGTGACCGCCTTCCTCCCGGTGCGTGCGGATGTGCTTCCGCAACGCCGCGGGCTCCTTGAAGCTGCGGTTGCAGAAGGGGCAGCAGCATGGCCTCTCTCCGGTGTGGATGAGCTGGTGGTGTTTGAGGTGCTGCAGGCGGCTGAGGCGCTTCCCACAGATGGCACACACGTACGGTTTCTCCCCAGTGTGTGTGCGCCTGTGTTTGCGCAAACCGTCCAAGTGGCGGAAGCAGTTTCCACACTCAGAGCAAGAATATGGCTTCTCACCTGTGTGTATGCGAAGGTGGGTTTTGAGCGCCCCTGACTCGCGGAAGCGGCGGCCGCAGACTGCACACGGATAGGGCTTCTCTCCTGTGTGGATGCGGATGTGCTTCTTCAGGCTAGAGATCAGCCGGAAGGTCTTTCCGCACTCCAAGCAGTGGTGAGGCCGATCTACAGAGGGATCCACTGCTGTGTCGGGGGCCGAAGGTCCTGCAGAGTCCTCTGCTCTGCCTGGTGAAACACTGTCTACTCTGCCGACTCCAGAAGTCCTAGCCAACTGTTTCTGCCCATCAAGTCCGCCCTGCTGCAAGGCACCGCCGCAGTCTCGCACAGGTCTTTGGTGACGCAGGGGGTGAGTAAAGGAGCGTTGTGAACCTCCCTCCCCTCCAACTTCAACGTAGCCAAGGTCCCCATCCCCGACTCGGTTATCATCACGCAAACCAGGCTCCTTCCTGCTGGGCTGGCCAGAGCCTGAAGCGGATCCCTGCTCCTCTTTAACCTCAAACCTGGATCCTCCACCTGGCCCCTGAGACTGCCTCTCATCTAAAGACAAAACAAGCAGAGACGGGTAACGTAGAAGCATTACTATATCACATTAAATCCATATATCCATTTTAAAGCAAGCTATTGATGAATTTTCTTCAACTCAAAGTCAAAAGTCAAAGGAAACCCAGAATATACAGTTAAACACACACGGTACACATTGTATATTTACCTGATCTGTTGGAATCGGAGCACATATGAGATGCGTTGGAAGCAAAGGAGTCCAGAGCGTGGTTGGTCACGGAGCCATCTGGTTGGATAGAAAGCTGGCACATTTTGTAGTCATCTCTCGGCTCAAACCCATGAAGCGAATCATCCACAGAGCCACCGAGACCCAAGTCGACACCAGCTCCGTTCACATTTCGGGCGTTCTGGTGGTCCCTGTCCAAGCCTGACGCCATTGACGCCATGGAAGACAGGGATGGAGCAAAGACAGACTGACCGATTGACTGAGGTCCAGTGTATGAGATCTGAAGCTGGTCTATGAGCTTCTGAGCACTACACAGACAATCCTGCAAAGTCTTCAACTCCCTCTCTGACACTTCAAGGCGCACTTTGAGTCTCTCATTCTCTTGCTCCTTATGTAGCAGCTCTTGTTGAGTCTCATTGAGCACAAGCACCACTTCGCCCAGGAGGGTGTCCACCGCAGCGGACATGGCGGTTTGAATGGTCGGGGCGAGGCGTGACTTCAGGGACGTCACGGTCACGCTGCCATGCGGAGCTCCGTATGCAGCCTTGTCCGCTTTGCGATCATAACAGGACTCTACCCCCCCGGTCCTGTCGGGAATGTTGATGATACTTTGTTTACGGTTCCCACTGTGGACTGAGCCGTTCCCGCTATTTGAAGGAGAGGAGTCCATGCTTCCAGCATAGCCTGTCCTCCTGGAAGTCATGATTTCAATTCCGTTAGCTCGCTTTAATTTAGTTAGCCCGCTTTAATTCAGTTAGCTCACGTTTACAGGCTGTGCTGACGTTTAATGTGCAACTAAAAACAGTAAAATGTCAAATGAACTGGGTTAATAATGCGAGTCGTGCTGCTGGGGTATGTTGGAGCAGTGAGACTCATTAGCTGTTTAAGTAGAAACACTGTGGTGAAGTGTGAGCTGCGGCTCTTTCACGGGCCCGGCTCCGCGAGCTAACATTAGCCTGTTTTTAAACCAACAACGCCCCTGGGTCAAATACGTACTCTTGTGAACACTGTTGCCCCTGCGGGAGAGACGTGTCGAGGGTCTTTAACGGCGTTATTCAAGTCCGTAAGTTGTTGTTCAGAGACTTTGATACCGCGGCTCCTCAGCAGCGACTCACCATCTACAGCTTCTGTCGGCGGAACTACAACGCTGAGGCCTGTCGCGCAGCAATGACGTCAGGCTCTGCACAGGGTGTTCACCGTTCCCTGGGCGACGACTTGAAGGGGGTTTCATTTTTTTTTTTTTTTTTTTAATGTATTTATTTTTATTGAAAATATCACTATTAACATTTACTAACATGTTCCAGTGTTATACACAATACCAACATTATTTTTCTAAATGTAGAAACAATAATAACATAGATTAAAATGTACAAAGACAGTAAAACATAAAAAACGGAATGAAGAATAACAAAAACATATGGGGTCTGCTAAACTACGAGTTAATTAGAAATACGAAAATATTTTTTTGGTAATTTATTATTTTTGATATTTAGGTTTTCCATGGTGGTCAAATATGATTTAAAATCTGAATCTTTAAAAATATAAAAGAAGGGTTTGTTAAGCCAAATACTTGTATGGGCATAGACCTTTTCAAAGATGTAAACATAAACATTCCAAAAAAGTTTATTATTAATTTGTTATTTATTTCCTGTTGCAGTGTATGTGAAAGCAATGGAATCCTGTTGAAAAGTATTTTGCGAAGACAATGATCAAATGAATTATGTAAGTTTCAGTTTTGCCAGATATTATCCATTGTTAAGATTTAGTAATGAAACCATCTTTCTTAGTGTTACATTTTTTATAAAACATTTTGAGAGGTACTTCTGTAAATCAAACCAAAAAGAAGTAACATTAAAACAATATACAAAAACATGTTCAAAAGTCCCCCCTCACAATCACAAAAGTACATCTGTTATTGACAGTTGCAAAGTAACGACAGATAGCAGCTTTAGCGGGATAAACCTGTTTACAATTTTAGTTTCATAACTTCAGCAGTTCATTACAAAGAAGCCAGAGTAGTGTGTTTTTTTTCCCTTTTTGATTAATTAAATTACCTCCTGCATACCAAGCTATTTTTGTTTTGAATAAATATTGTATATCGAAATGCTTTGAGGTATTCTTTTCATTGAAAATGTATCATAAATAATATAATGTTCTCTGTAAACTCCACATTCACACAACTTTTCTACTTTCCATCTAATATGAGTCTGATCTACTACTGTATAATTCAATCTCATCTTTCGGACATGCACATGGTCAATATTTTGTCTCTAACAGGCAAAATAGGGTAAAATGGACACATTCCTCCTCATTATTTTAGATTTATTCTCCTGATATTCAGTCAAATCCCTTTGCTCCAGATGGCCAGGTAGGTGGACAAAATGACATCTAGCCATTGAAACATTGAATTGATCCCTCGGACTAAGAAAGAAATAATAGCTTTTTCCTTTTTTTAAATCACTGTTAAGCCAGTATGGAAGACCACATATATCAAGTAAAATATTACATATCCAGTAAGATAATAAAAACATGGAATAATGACATATTATACAAATGAATTAATCAAAAAAAAAATAAACAGACTAAATGAACTCAATGAAATGCAGTAAAATAGAATAATTAAATCATTTACTCTGTGGTCCTCCATAGGCAAATCCTGTCATGTTTTGTAGTGTGTAATTTGTGATTATAATTATCTTTTTAAAATCCATAATTATTTACATCCTTTTTTTAATCTATTTTGCAGAATACAGGCTTTTGTTGCATGTCAAGAAAAATATTGTCATATGGCTTTATACTGCACAATTCAATAACATGCAAATTAGAATAATACACAGTGACCTTTTGAGAAATCGTGGCAGTCACTTGTTTCTTTTATTCAAGCCTGACTTCATTATGTCTGACAAATGTATTTACCTTAGTAGTACGAGCATAATGGGCTTCTTTAGCAGCCTGCAAGTTAAAATTCAGGGCGGGAATTGCTTCAAATTTCTCAACAGTGCAGCAGCCATTTGCAGAGAAAAGCTGAAGTTTTCCTCTTTTCAAACTAAAAATATACTGCCAGGGTTCAAAATCTAAAGTGCGCGCAGGTCATCGACCTCTGAGGGAGTTGTACAAACTCTGAAACTGAGGGAGAAGATAACAGTTTATTCTGCTGCAGGCTGCTGCTGCATGTATCATAAACTCCCTGATGCTTCACAGATGAACCTCTCATTGTCACAGATCCATGAGAACTAATTAGTGTCCCCCACACCCAGTTGTGTAACTGAGGAAACACAGACCTCGCCTGGCTCCTTGCTCAATACACCCTTATTCGTGTTTTTTTGTCCAGTGTTGCCTCTCATCAATTTAGGCTGTAGGAGGCACTGTGGCTGCTTTAATAATGAATGATACTGAGGCCAGGTCACCCTAGGATAGTCATCTCATCTGCCTTTGGAAAGACTTACTGGAGCTCCCTCTTCAATGATACAAGCTTGTGTAGAGCTTGGCTTGTCCCATTTGCATTTTTATTTTCTAACACAATTAGATAATTTCATCTCACTAATGCATACAAATCCACCCTTTCTGACATTGATGACAGCTGTTCCTTCTGTAAAAAGACAGAGAACGTATCATCCATTCATTTTAAATGAACTGTCCACTTTCATCACCTTTTGGAAAGATTTGGAACATTTTCTTTTTGCCAAAACAACAGTTAGGTATCACTTTGAAAATGATTATTTTTGGCTCCTTCTCGCACAATAATTCATTTAACATAATTCATTTCTTTATATTACTCAGTAAATTTCATACACTTAAAGTCAAAATGTCCAGGGCAACCCCTTCATTCCCATTATTTTTTATTATATATATATTTTATATATTTTGAGTCTCTGTCATATGAATACAACAAAAAATGTTTATCAGCTAAAGAATTTTATTCAAATTACATTCAGACAACTTGTCTGCCATTATAACTTGACCTAATGTTTGGCCTTATATCATTTTGATGATTGTCCTTTGTCATGTCTTGTAATGTCTGTCGCTTTGTTTACAAAAAAAACAACCAAAAAAGCCTTTGGACTGACTCCTCACAAGCATGAAGAGCTCCGACATGTTTAATTTGGTTTTCTTTTCCCCCTTATTGTTAAATCATTGGCCAAGATACACCACTGAACACTGCTTGCAGAATTCATTACATTATAATTTAAAAAGTGTGGCCTACTCCCTGTAATGATCTGTCCCACATATCGTTTTATCCATCTTATTTATTTATCTAGCGACATTGTATTTTCCTTGTAAATGTGTTTGTATTCATATGGGCTATTGTATTTAATGTTTTTTGTTTTTAACATGTGAGGTGACCTTGGGTTTTTAAAAGGCGTCAACAAATAAACTCTATTATTATTATTATTATTATTATTATTATTACTCCTGCAGCCACTTAACAGCAGCGGGATCTTTTAATGATGAAAACAAGTTTTAAAAGTGAACTAAGTACAGAAGAATCTTGTTATTTCTCATTTTATTGACGACATCTGCCTCATTCACGGAGTGTGGGGGACAAGACTGGCAGGTTATTGCTGTTTTCCCCCGAAAAGCATAGCTCATGATTGATTTTACCACTAATTTGTGAAATTTGAATTATCGGGCCTACAGTCAATTAGTTGCCATTATCGTATCTTACTGTATGTTAGCTATAAATCACTGACCCCTTCCTATTTCTTCTGTAGATCTTTTGATCCTACAGGATTTTATAGTATCAATTTGGGCTGTTTTCATTTCACATATAAAAATAACTTAATCCATACGCGCTCGTTTCTGATGAAGAAAGCAGATCCATCCCAGCCACGCAGGCGGTGGGGAAAAAGTGACGCGGTCTGTGGCAAAGAGGGGCAGTGCATTGTGGGATTATGTAACATACCATCTAACAGTTACCATCTGCTTGACTTTGTGTCACTTCCAGAGAAATATTTCTTAATTTCCAACTCACTCATATTGAGTGTCACACTATCTTTGTTCCTATGAGCTCTTTAAAAAGTGTGTGTCACAGTTTCTCTTGTTGTGGATAAACTCTCCTTCAACTTACTCACTTTATAAACGTGAATTATTATGAAATAAAGAGAAAAATCAAGACTTTTTCTCAGTATTAGATTCACATATAATACATAAACACATTCCTATATGCAAATATATGCATCTCCTTCACACTTACACACCCACACTCACGCTGTGTTGGACCCGAACACATTCACTCAGCCAAAAATGCTCATGTAAGACAGTAAGAAAATACACAATAATGATATGATGATGTATCTTATTCAAGATGTTATACCTGGGGCCTGTTTCACAAAGCAGGTTCAAAAAACTCTGAGTCTAACCCGGAACTCTGAGTTGATCTACTCTGAGATAGGAAACTCTGAGTTTTCGGTTCCAGAACAGCAGATTTGCGTTAGGTTGATCAACTCAGAGTAGTTTGACCTGGAGTTAAGCGCGTGCACCACAAGTAAAAAAAGACAGCATCAATGGAGCCCTGATTCGACGAGTCACCATGGCAACGGGGAAGCGAAGGGCTACGCTACAACTGGAATTGGAAATATTAATGCGCTCATACGGAGAGTTTAAGCAGGTTTACACCGCTGCTGCAGCAAAAGAGAGGGAGACGGTGCTGGAGGACATTGCGGCTCGGGTCAGTGCATAAGTTTAAATGTAGTCCAGTTGCAATCACAGTAATATCACAGGGGGAACTGCATGAGTGGGAGCCTATTAATTTATTGCATTTAAGTGCAACCCCGCGGGGGAGAAGCGCAGCTTAAGATGAAACATAAAAACATTTTTCAAACAGGTAAAACCTCAGCACAGTCTCATGGTGACGCCTCATTTTGAGCAGGTTTTACATCGTAAAGTAAATATTACCGTAAGTGGCTGTTTTTTATACAACATATCAATGTTGTATAAAAAACTCCCATTTGCAAAAAAAACGCAGCGCAACACACAATATCTGCTGTGATATGAAAGCATTACTGGTTGTTAATGTTGGAAATGTAAGGAGGGGTGAGATGGACTGTGACATGAAACGGTGTTGTGCCGTATTCAGCCCCCTCGCATTATAGGTGATATTCTGGATCAGAAGGCTATATAGGAGTAGTTAATATACCGGTAACCCAACTAAAAGCACACACTTTTGAACCTATGAATTGCAAGAAAAGCTGGAATTATATTTAGAAACGCTGAGTCAAATACATTCAACTTGCTCAAAAGATCCATTTCATTCATTTTGTAATTATGGCCGCAGTATATTAAGGACGTCTATGCGCGGTCTGATAATCATCTCCCGACCAATATTTAATTCTCTTTGCGAAATGCGTCACCTTCATTCACGGGATCGTTATCAAAATGACACGCCATGGTAGTGTAAATATTCACCACCTAATATAACTTCTAATGTAGGCCTACTGAATGACTTTTATACGTTGTATACAAAAACTCCCGTTTGCAAAAAAACGCAGCGCAACACAGAATATCTGCTGTGATATGAAACGGTACCGCTCAAAAAGAGAATTGCCTGGAAATGCAAGAACATCTATAATCAATAGTCTGATAATCATCTCCCGACCAATATTTAATTCTCTGCGCAGTAATGCTGCAGCTTCATCCACGGGATTGTTATCAGAAGGACACGCCATGGTAGTGAAATAGTCGCCACCTAATATAACTTCTAATGTCTGATTTTTGCAGTGATTTTCTGAAGAAACAGACGGAACTATAGCAGAACTATACTTCGCCAAAACTCGCCCGCTGACTGAATGAATGAGGAAATGAAACACCGTGTGTGGCTGAAAGAGGGCGGAGACAGAGAGAAACTCAAGGTTTTCTGAGAAAAACCTGGTCCCGACCAGGTTAGTTTCAGAGAGCATGTTACCATGGTAACTGACCGAGAGTTTAAGTTACCTCCCTTTGTGAAACAGGCTAGAGTTACCCCTCTGTCTCTGGTTTGAGTTACCTCCCTTTGTGAAACGGAAAACTCAGAGTTTCCCTCATTTCAGGGTTAACATACTCAGAGTTTTCACTAAACCTGCTTTGTGAAACAGGCCCCTGATGTCACCATGTTAGTTCTTGTAGAATTACATGAAGGAGAGAAACAATACTTTTTGCACATAGCAGGACTATGACCTGAACTCAATTAGTTAAAGGTCTCATTCTGTAAAAGAAAAAAAAAAGTGAGATTTCTATGTCTGTTTTGATTATAAAGCCGGTTGATGTGCTGTAAAATAAGATGCTCAATCCACAGAAACGCACACAGCCTGTATTCAGAAACTGTCTTTAAACGAGCTGTCAGGACTTCTGTACGGTTGTGATGTCACAACTACACTATAAACAGGTAGAAATTGCTGCTACAGTGTTGTTACAGTCTTTTCCCGGCTGAAATGATGGTGCAGAGGCCCCGAGAGCGCAGAAGTGGAAACGCTGACCAATCAGAGTGGATTGTTTTTGTTTTTTTTGGAAGTTAGTCTTAAAGAGACAGACGCTAAAACAAAGCGTTTCATACGGAGGGTGATTTCAGGTATATTCAGACAGACAGTAAGAGAAAAATTGTGTGTTTTTGAACCCTGGATCTCAATCTATGGTACATTGGTGGTACAAGAAATAATCGCCAAAATAAAAAAAGGAAACATTAATTACTAAATTAGTATAATACGATCAAAATACTACAACATTTCAAAAGAAAATACTTAAACTATTAAGATCAGTGAAATGTGATTTAAAGTAAGTTTAGTATTTCCTGTCATACTTTTGTTTCAGTATCAGCCTGTTACGTAGTCACATTCATGAGTTACGAGCATGGAAACAGAGTCAGCAGAGGTAAAATGATTGGTCTGAAAACCCTGCAATCGTGGCTCCAAACGGGAACTATTAGGAAGAGAAGTGTGGATCAGATTTTCCAGTCCTTCTGAAACTGAAGTCATGGCTGAAGACAGTCAACAATAAATAATCTTCTGATTAGGAATTAACCTTCCTGTCCGTACAGTAGCTCAATAATTTAGGCCTACGCTACTGTATTTAAACATTGGTCTTAGTACTTGAGAGAGCGTGGTATTTTCTGAGGTGGTACATCATGTACAACGTTTGAGAACCACTGTTCTAGTAGAAACCTCAAATACATTCCCATCATAACCTGATAATGAGTATTATACAGTATGTCCCCTGTAAGCTTTAACTGAGGCGTCACTTCTCAGTCAGAGCTGACTGGTCTAAGTTCTTCTGGTACAGGACAAAACAAGCTATTCGTGCTCACTTTTTATAGACTAAGCTCAGAGCGGATATGTGAGCGTGCAGCTGGATTTAAGGCCACAGCTGTCACGTAGTGTTGCTCACGTCACATTAACAAAAACATCTTGTTCAGTTCTTCTCCTCCCTGGAAGCTCTGTGTGGCATTTTCTTGTGGTTGTATGTTAAATGAATTACAACCTTTGTTATTCAACCTCTTATTTCAATCCGTTTCAGTTTGTTTTGTTTAAAAGTACCAGCATGATCACATATGATTCTCCAAGCAAGTCCCGTCAGGTTGATTTCCGGTCATTTGGTGAACAGCTGCACAACGGTTTCAGTGCTTTCAGTTTTGCTGCAGTGTAAGTCATACATTTTATTTAGGTGAGAGGTTAGGAGGCTAAGAAGATGGGAGAAGGTCTTGAGTCACTGACATATATCAGGAGTGACAAATTCCAATGAATCAAAGCCGTGACACAGAGATTTCCCAATCCTATTCAATTTCCCTCAGCCCTAAAAGGAAAACAAGAGCTCATTAACAAGTCAGACACGCTCTGAAAAACCTGCACACTATGAAGGAATGCAACAGGAATCCACGTGGTTCACTTTACCAGAAAATTAGGTATGCAACTAATAGCAGACTATAGTAATACCACTCACAGCATGCACGCGCACTCAGTCACTCGCATTACTAAACCATTTAGTAAGGATGGAGGTGGAGCTGGTGCAGAACGGTCGGGAAAAAAGGGGGTGATTGTGGGAGGGCAGAAAGAAGGAGGTGATTGTTTGGAAGAAGGGAAATATATAAAGGGGGCGAGAGCAAGCGAGGGAGCAAGTGGAGGACAGACGAGGAGAAAGGAGCTTACTCACATTTGATAAAGACTACAAACTTTTGCAAGCAACAGGTAAGTTCATAACTTTTAATATATGATGTATTTTCACTCAAAACACACGAATAGAGTTCACAGTAAGTCAGTATTCAATGACCCCTGCTCTGTTTTCAGTGTAGTCAAGCACAGACTTCTCTTGGGAGATTTTTTGAATGGGGTTCATTGTTATCGATCTTTTCATGTCCACCACAGAGAACATTTGAGGTATGTTTGTACGGGTTCTTGCACAGGCAGCTTTCCTGTAACTGGATCCAGCTGAGGGCTGCGCTGAATCTGAATCTTGGGTGTGTAGGCATTTGGACTTGTTGTGCAATATACTGTAGCCTGGAATGCTGAATGAGTGTAAAGTGCCTCCAAATCTTAACAAATGAGGATTATTCCTAGTAGCTCTGTGTACAAGACCCTAAATCATGGACAAACATGCCACAGAATAATACATTTCAACTAATTAAGTGTCCACAGTTTTGTCATTTGACTTTTTTATTTGTTTTACAGCAGACACTAGGCTCACATTTAAGCCGTTTCTTTGATTCCTTATGCAGTCAAATATACAGTACAGTGTTGCTTAAACGTATGTGAACCCTGTCACTTTATTCCAAACTTTGTTGAATTAAAGACTTAATTCCTCATCGATCTGCACACATCATAGTGACAAAGCAATAACAGATTTTTAGAAACTCTAGCCCATTTATAAAAAACAAAAAACTGATGTGCAAAAACTTTATGAACCCTTTACTCGGTATGCTGTTGAAGCACCTTTAGAAGTAATCCCAGTCTGGATTCCTCTTGTGTGTGACGCTACAGGCTTTACACACCCCTCACCATCACCACACTCTTTATATCTGATTTTCACTTTGCTGCCAGATATGCCGCAAAGTGATGGGGTTCACATACTTTCAAGCAGCACTGCATCTCTAAAAGGCCCAGCATCAGGAGGGGAATAACTGTCCTAAATATACATATGGCTGGAAACCCCAGGGGCTGATACTTTTCATGTGCAAAAAAACAGATTTTCCCTCTTACTGATGGAATTTTACTCTCTATGATCTCCAGACAGTACGATGGCTGCAGGCAGGAAGCTTCCTGTCCCCCTGGCAATCGTTTGCCTGGTTCTCATCAGAGGTTGCTCTCCCCTTCCAACGACATCACCGGCTGCGGGGATGAATCCTGCGAGACCTCTGACGCCACATGGGATACCGGCCGAGGACTCTGTGCTTCCCACTGACGATTACACTCAATATGAAGAGGTTGACCTTGTTACACCCAAAAGAGTGTCTCCACATGGAAGGACCCTTTACCGATGCAACTACGACCCCTGCCTCGAGGGTCAGGTCGCCTGTGCTGACCTAGCTGCCTCCACCGGCTGCCTGTGTCCGGGGTTCACGTTACATAATAAGGTCCCACAGGCCCCTTACCTGAAATCAGTGTCCTGGAACGGGTCAGAGGTTGTAATTCAGTGGTGTGCACCTCATTCGTACGTCACAGCTTATCTCGCGACAGTAGGGGGGGAAGAGAGGCAGTCGTTCGGGAAGGGCAAAAGGAGGGGCGGAGTGGGCGAGGTTGACCACATCTCAAAGGTTTGTGTGATTGCAGTGAATGACGCCGGAGACAGCGAGGGATCCTGTTTGATGTACAAGCCCCCGAACATCAGTCTGCCTCTGACAGCAGGAATCATCGGGGGAGCTCTGGGGCTCCTGCTGCTCCTGTTGTTGGCCGTCCTGCTCTGGAGGCACAAGAAGCAAAGGAAACAGGAGGCCAGCATCTCCATGCACGACACAGCAGAGACACAGTGAACGGAAAACAGAGCAAGACCGGACACTCAGTGAGATAAGACCGTGTCCCATTAGACTCGTCAACTTCAATTAATTAACTGTGAGTGCATTTGAATGTTTTCTGCTCACACAGGCTTCTTGAGAATGCAGGACGAAACGGGTTTCTCCATCTCACATGTGATTGGTAACGTTCAAAGGGTATTTCTTTTGAAAGCCCTGCGGTGATTTGATAATCAGTTGCATCTCATCAATTTAATTTTCTTTTGAGTTACTATCTATCAAAGAGTGAGTTAAAAGAATGGTGATTGATCATATGACCCAGTAATGAAAGCACTTGTTGCCTTTTTGCTGAGTATTAGAATCTGTGGAGACGTTCCCGGGCTAGATGTAAATAAGCCGCCATGTTAGTAAGGCCGCTGACTGCAGTTTGTCTGTGGCTTTCTCACAGTTATGCTGCCGTCACTTTGAATCGGAAATCGGGAACTTCAACTTCTGAGTCAGGCTTATAGTAAGGGCAGAAGTGTAATAGGAACGTGTTTGTGTGTGTATGTATTTAAGAGGGTAACATAGGGGACGGACTGGAAGTAGAGATGTGAATGTGTTTCAATAAAGCAGCTGAAAGAAAAGGCTCACCTGCAGTTACCATGGACATAAAAAAGAATAGACGGCGGACGGGAAGAATGGCACCCAATTTATTCCTATGGAAAAGCTGCTCAGTGGCACAGTCTCCCTTAAGGCCACCGCCATTTTTGGTTCTCATGAACGCGGGAGGACTTACCGGATGTAGTTATCTTCCTGAGTACATGCCCGCCAAGCATGAAACAACACGAAAACAACAAAAAAACAATAGAAAAACCATCGGACACGTTGCACAAAAAGTTTGAGCAGAAGAGTTGCTGCTGCCGGAGCCTTGCACTGGGCTCTACGGAGACGGGACCTAAGCTGCTGGAGGTGTTTCATTACGGCTCTTTTTAGTCGCACACCCTCCTTCTCCTGCCCATAACTCGATTTTGGTAGGGTCTAAAATTATGCCCACAATTTTTTAGTGGAGGGTCTGAAGATAATTATGAGCCTGTTGATTGGAATCCCCCCAAAAAATTCGGCGATGATCTCTTCCCCGCATGTATAGGAGTGAATGGGCGAATGTGCTTCCGGGCACAGAACCACCACACAAACAGACGAATGCTGCAGTACCGCGCTTGGCCGCTAAATCCATGGGGGCATACGACGAGAGCGCCTGTCCTGGGGACCTGGCAGTTACATCTTTCCCCCAAAGATGCCGCTCGGAACAACATATCTTGATACTTATGGAGTACGATTTTATACCCAGAAGAGAGAAAGAACATTATGAGAAAGATGAGAATTGTTTTTTTGTTTTTTTTTCACATTAGCAGTTCAGCTCTCAGGACTTCAAGGAATATCCCGACATTTATTCTTTATTATTATCACCAGTACAGTAAATTCAGAACTTATTTATTCATTGATTTCAGGATATTTAAGTTTGTTCATTCCTCCAGAAAAACTATTAACAAAACCACGTATCTCCAAAACATCAGCTTTTCATGAGCAAAGGAAACTGGCTTGTTGTTTTTTTGGCATTCATTTTTCTAGTTAGCCTAAAAGTGTTTATATGGAGTATTTAGCTTAATAGCAGAATTTCCACAACTCATTAAGGCACACTTTAATATATCTGAAGAATTTAAAACCATCAAATTTAGAGATACATGGTTTGCACACAAGATGTTTGGATGAAATGAAATACAATTATATAAACAACAGATTAAGATCAGACACAGTATGGGGTGATTGGATCAAAGGTTCAAATGATTCTGAATATTTTGATCTTATTTAGTGGTCATGTTAAAAGGGTTATATAACTTATGGGGTTATGGGTTATGAAACTCTCTGTGAGAGTTCCTATTTTTTATGTATTTAATTAAGTGAATGGATTTATTATGGTTTTACGGACTGAAAGAGAATGATGTGCTGTGTTTTGTACTGTATGAACATCATTTTTGGTGTGTTGCCATAGACTTGATACATGTTAAAGAGTAATTTCAGCGCAAAATCATCCCATGGTCTTTTTCGGCACTTAAATACATAAAATTAGCCATCGAGACAGTTTTTTCCATGTATGAACTATTAACAGAGAAATCCGGGAGAGTTGCTAACAGTCGGACGTGGCTAACACTGATTAGCTCGGGTAGTACGAGTACGGTGAAGGCATTAAATTGCTAAAACTAATACTGCTCAAAATAACACCAAACCTCTGCAGTAGCATGATAAGAGTCCTTACACATAAAACAAAGCTCCAAAGACGTAGTTAGCAAACCCGGAGTTTAAGAGTGTTTTGCAAGACTTACCAACCTGCTCCTGTACCAGCTCCTCTCATAGTAAAGTCCATTCAAGTTGATTACCAGATACAATCCAAAAGGAAGGAGCCCATTAGTGCTTCATTTTATGTGTAGGGACTCATGCTACTGCAGAGGTTTGGTGTTATTTTGAGCAATATTAGTGGTTAAAAAAGCCGTTTTAATGTCTTCACTGTACTGCCCTGAGCTAATCAGTGTTAGCCACGTCCGGCTGTTAGCGACTCTCCTGGATTTCTCTGTTAATAGCTGTCACACGAAAAAAAAACTGTCTCAATGGCTTATTTAATGTATGCAGGTGCTGAAAAACACCATGGGATGATTTTGCGCCAGAATTGCACTTAAAGAGTTTGATTTGCGGTTCCCTTAAACCAAGTTTGGAGATCTATAGCACACAAAAGAAAACTGACTGTTCAAACTGAAACTACTGTGTGTATATATATATATATATATATATATATGTATATATATATATATATTAATGGTCTGACTATTTAAAGGAAGTAAAACATTTCCTTAGTTTCTAAAATGTGTGACAGCTTCGGGATGAGTGTGTTTTTCCATCCGTCTCCTTGTCGGAAGTTGTGTCAGCGTAGTGGATGAGCACAAGTGTTCAGTGCTGTTTTTCCAGCTGTCGCACTCCAGCCTTTTTAGCGGATATGGATTTTGTGAGGGTTGTCTCATTCCAGCTGAGACTTCCACCCATCCAGCAGTGAACTGGTGAGAAGCTTCAGGCTTTTTTTTGTCTTGTTGCCATGATGAAAAAGAGAAGAAAGCCCTATATATCAATCCCACCCCAGTTTATCTCATGTTCAGGCCTCCATCTGCATGTCTCGCAGCCATGTTATAATTCCCTTTTTGCTCTGGCTGCTGCTGCCACAAAGATGTTCCACTGCCCCCGGCGTCTCTCTTATCCCCACTGCACTGCACAACTTACATCGCTTACAGAGCTGCACAGAAGTCATCTAACATCTGTAATTTGGAGAAACAACAGATTGTTCATTTCAGTCGCTGGATCTGCCTCAAGATGTTGCTTTTATGACACAAATTCATCCTGAGTGCAGTCGCTCTCATACTGGGGGGGAAATTCTTGACATGAGTGGGCCAGAGACAAGATGCAAGAACACTATATCATGTGGTGTTAGCCTGATTTGAACAACATGTCATATACAACAAGCAAAGCAGGACTGTTCTGGTGACGCTGTCAGAACAGCATGTATGTGTCTTATCTCAAATGCATGTGGTTTGCCTTTTTTGAATAAACTATTTTTTTAAAGAAACTTTTGAGGCTTTTGAATGTTTATGAAGAAATCAAATTCTAGCTATTACACGATGTTAAAAAGTTCTTAATAAGCAATCTGGTATGTAGTCACACTTACTGCAGCTTCTAAACTCTTTGATTATAACAATACAGAGCCTGGATATGAATAACCTTGAGTTAAGACATAAAAGTTGCATGAGTGTAAAAATATAGTGAGAGGAGACTTTATTTTAAAAGCAACTGAATACCAGATCGTAAAATTGAACCACCACTGAACGATTAATATTAATCCCATTAAATGTACAGTATCCTCGATCCTTTTCTTTGACATTTCAAGTTTTTATTCATTTACCTTTTTTTTTTATCAAGTGGGTTACACTGTGTGGGGTGTTTCAGTCAATTTTCAGTAATGCTGTATGCGTATCCCCGCTCAAATACTGTATATTCAAGTTTAAATGTTTAATTTAGAATTTTTGTGTCTGAATTTTACCAATCAAACTGTATTTTTCATTTGAAGTGGAGCAACTTGATTGTAGTTTGGGCGTTTAACGTCCCATATTGTAAAAATGTCTTTTTTAATCATAAAGCAGGTCTAGCTGCTGAATAAATACTGTGAAAATATCAAAATGCTCAATCAACAGAGAAATACACTCTCCTGTATTCAGAAACTGGGCCTACGGATACAGAAACAGATGAGGACGAATCACCGGTATGACGTTGCTTTTGTTGTAGCTGCAGGCAGATTTCGCAGGTCAGCAGCAGCAGCAGGGGTGTGTGATATGTCCAGCATAGAGTCATGTTGAATCATTGCTATCTCATTCAGTAAACCCGGTGACTCATGTTACTTTTCTGGCGAAGAGGCCACAGTGAATCGGCTGAATTCCGTCTGCGTGTGATTAACAGCGACGATTGTATAAGAATGAGTATTTGTGTAGTCTGTGAACTGCTGCTTGGCATGTTCTGAAGTGTATTTATAAACTTTCTGCAGGTGGTGCAGTCGTTGCATCATGTTACGTGGCTAATGACTGTTAAACAGAGTTAAGACGTTTGCAATGCTTTAAATGGAAATGTCACATAAGCCACATAGGGAAGTAGACATTATAAGGGGCATTAAGTAATCCAGGACTTTTAGCAGCGTCTTTCAACATCCAAGACAAGAGGTACCTTGTACAGGCCTCAGCTGCCTTCAGGCTCAGAGATGTAAAGTCCCCTCATTGCCCTCTGCTGGTCACATTCAATCCTGAGAGAAGAGGCCTGGCCGCACTAAAGGGCAGAACATAAACACAAAAGAAACAGAATCACAATAATAGTTATGAATGCAAAGCTGGATCAGAGTCTATTGACAGCACATTGAAGTGTGAGGTTCTCATGGTCTCAACATGAGACAAAACACATCTTCATAGGGGCCAAGTCACCTGCACTTAAAACGCCGCAAAATTAGAGATAAGAGAAGTATTAAGCTAATTTAATCAATAGTTATATTTAGGCAATGGATGAATAATTAATAAATACTTCTGATGCTAGTTTTAAAATGTTACTTAAGTTAATGTGCACAAAATGTATTTAAAGTATCAGAAGAAAAAGTACTCATGCAGAGTATTGTTTTATTATACATTGTTGATGCATTAACAGTATATAGCATTCATTTAGCTGATGCTTAAAGAAACAACCATGAAGATGCCACCAAATAAAATTGCAAAAATAATGCGAGTTCATAAAATGAATCAAATAAGCAAAACTGCTTAAAGTGCTACATTTTAGGAACAAGAGATGGATAAAGTTTTCAAAAATCTTTTATTCATGGGTCAAGGTGCAGTCTGAACAGGTGAGTTTTCAGTCTGCGATGGAGGATGTTTAACGTTGTAGTTAGTTACGGAACTCCTAAACGGTCATACTTTTTTTCCCCTCCGTTTTCCCTTGATAACGAAATAGCTGATTCGAGATCTCAGAAAACATAACGATAGTCTAGTCTGTTAAATAATTACAGGAAACATTTCAGTGTAGCAAGGTCACGGGAAAATGGAGGAAATGTACATATGTATGACCCTTTAGGGTTTCCGTAGTTAGTTGACATGGAGATAATTATGGTTATCTTAAATGTCTGAGGTAGTTTATAAAAACGTCTCATAAAGCTTATATCTTTAAAAAGTATAATCGGCCACCGAAGTAGAAGTGCAAAGTCGCATAGAATGGAAATATATTAAGTATGTTTACTGTTTTGGTTTTTGTTATGACCTGTACTTAAATATAACTGTAAAATTGAATGTTCCACCACTGCCAAAAAGTATTTAATATGCCAAGGTGAATAGATTTAAGTGAAACACAGAGAAACTGAGATACTGCTGCAGTTTAAACTAATTCAGTAACATGATGGATTTAAAAAAAATGCTAATTAGCAACCTCTTCTGTAGCAGCTTTACACATTATTGTGTCTACCCTCCATGTTATATATGAAACATATCGAACAGGGAGGGATTGTTTCACAGATAAAACCAATCTGGGGTGTATTTTCACGGCGGCAGCTCGCGGGGCTTTTAGAGGCTTTGCTGCAAAGACAGTAATTGCAGGCTGTTCATCTCACAACATTATACTCTATTCCAAACAGTCATTCATTTCCATGCAATTCATTATTCATGAAAAATTAATTTGCATTTGCTGCCGGGAGAGTGAATGTTAGTTTTTATTATTAGTAATCCACCAGCAGGGGCACTAATGGCTGCTTTCCGCACCCGCTGGGGTCAGCTCTTACTAGGCATAATTCTTCAAAGTGGGTCAGGCATCCATCAGAGCCCATTATTGGATCTAGACAGTCCTGAATGAATGCATACTGGTTTTATTCAAATGTAGAAAGGTTTCCTCTTCTTTTCTTCCAAGCTTTTTGTATAAAGAATAAAAAGAAAAGCAAATGAAAGGCTTTCAGTCAAAGAACTCCTTGTTAAATAAGTTAAGTGTGGTTCAAAGTTAAAATCTTTTTTCAGAGGGACTCTGTCAGCGGAAACTCTGGGTCTAAAAAGTCTGCGGTGGAGGAAACTGATCCCACCCTGCAGGGGTCTCATCATCTCTGTGTACTCCTGTTATGTCTCAGACTGTGTCGGCCTGTCTTGGCTCAAACCACAACTCTGTAAATAAAAAGATCAACTTCAGTCTCAAAGTGTACGGATGATGTCCCTGCAGGGATGATCGGGGCCTGTGTAAATGCAACAAAGCGTGTGTTAGATTAAAAAAAAGAAGAAGAGTGTCTTTCATCCTCCAGTTATCCTTCAAAACAGGTTCAGTGTGAGTCAGAGTGTCTTGTATTTGTTTTCACAGGAACCACTAGAGGTCATTATCGCCAAGAGCACTGTAGAAATCAAAGCTACCTCCATCCAGCATGCACTCAGTGATAATGTAGTGGAAATGGAAATTAGTTGCTATAATAAGGATGAAAACGAGTTTGCAACGGTAATCAGTTCAGCCACACTCCGACATCCCAGAGGAGCGTAAGGGTCTGTGTTTGAAGCAGCAGCTGAGGGTTTTTGCTTTCCGTCACCAGTTTTCCTCCAAATCTTTCATCTACTGCTCCACAGGCAGGTCAGCACTCTCCTCTCCTCTCGACCCCCAGGATGGCTCAGCAGCGAGAGCTTTTCATAAAGGAGAGGAGGAGAAGAAATATTTCCTTTTTTTTCTCCCCATTTCCTTGTATGAAGAGCAAGGGTAACCATGGCAACCTGGCATTGTACAGGACAGAGTTGAGGAGGTTGAAGCATAGACTGTATAAAAATATACAGTCCATGGTTGAAACTGAGCTCTCGCTTGGAGGAGAGTCATCATTCACTTTGGCATCAGCACTGTCGCTCGCTCGCTCGCACGCACGCACACACACACACACACACACACACACACACACACACACACACACACACACACACACACACACACACACACACACACACACACACACACACACACACACACACACACACACACACACACACACACACACACACACACACACACACACACACACACACACACACACACACACACACACACACACACACACACACACACACGTTCGATCAACTGTCACATGCCTTCACAGGCCAGGAATCATGACCTTTCTTTTTCTTAAAAAAACAACATTTCAGTGTGCCGGTGTCCAGAGGACAGTTTTGAATGAGTAACAAACTCATGCTCATGGGGGAAGGGAATACATTTTTTGCCACGGTCAGACTGGAAAAGTCCACTCCAATCATTTAATCAAATTCCCTCAGTTCATTTAGAAAACAGAACATTCTTGAAATCAGGAATACGACTTCTCAGTTTTTGTTCATTTTTTCTTTACATTTTTGTCTTTCGTGTTTCAGATTGTTTTTGCAATGGAGATGTGACTTGTTGCACCATAACTGAAGAACTTTGATGAACAGGCAAAGCCGACGGACGGCCATCAGTTGAAGTTGATCCAACCGCCACCCTAGTTTTTGTTGGGTGGGTGCCCACATTGTAAGCACTAGTCAGCCTTTGTCTGCAGTTTTTCGCCCGATTCTGCATGTTGAATAACCGTCGGAGATGTTGAAGCCTGTTGTTGAGAGAAATCTCTGAAGAGAAACGGGAGTAACATAAACAAACGAATAAAGTCAAGAGACTGTGAGATCGAAAACAAACTAACATACATTTTTTTAAGCCATCAAGCTCTTTAGCTGAAGCACTTTGTTATTGTTTGTGTTTATTGTTCGCTCAAATACGGTAAATATCAGTAGTTCTTTCACCATCGGGTGGTGGTGTTAATGTGCTAACTGGCTAACTAAAAAAGTTTCACTTTTTGTATGAAGAATATAGACTTTGTGAGTTATTTCCTCTCACGCAGACACAGAACATAGAAGCTAGTTCTTTATGGTGTGTTCAAGCCCGACCTTTTGGGCGAGACCCAGGCAACGTTAGCAACGCAACAGTCAGCCTTTGTCGACTTTAGTTCTTTGAAGCCAGCTTGGTGTGTCCCCTCTATGGAGATTTACAGGCTAACAATGATTTAGTAAAATCACTAATCACTACTAATCGAGAACTGCCAAGAAACCAGTGTAATCAGGTCATAGCAGCCGGAGAATCTCATTCTCATTATCTCATTATTACAGTCCAGAACATTTGACACAGCACACGTTGGAAGAGGATGTATCACATCCTTGTAACGGATAAAAACAAACTTTCTCCCTTCTTTAGGCTAATTGTCCTGCATAATTATCTTGATGACCTAGCTGGCTTCATATAAAAGAAAAATAACACATTTTTAGAATCGGCATGTTGGCCTTTTCTTTGATTGTGTGACCGTGGATTTGTTTTGTACAGAAGCGTATTGCTGCCACGCCAGAAACGTCAAACCGATCAGTACCAGAAGATATGATACTTTGATGTTATATGTAATGCCAAATCTTTCTTGTTATAATAATAGATGGTAACTTATTATTATAACATTAAACATTTCATGTTAAAACATGACACTGATGCGGTTTTTCTTTTTCAGGAGTGGTGGCAATAAGCTTCTGCAGTTTTGATTAAGCTTATAAAAAAAGGCTCCAGTTCCTGCTCGGGTGCTGTCAGCTCAATCTCTAAGAGTATAAGAGACCTGGAGGGACATGGAGCCAGAGCTGTATTTAACCCTGTACAGGTTAAGTAGTTTTCCCAGAGAGGCTGCACTGTTCCAGCTCCCTGCTCCTCTAAGCTGATCCGGAGGAAGCAGTTTTATAAAATAACATGTTCATCGTTGCCTCCAAAGACGATCTCACAGTTAATATCTCTCGATGTGCGAATTGCATCGTTCTGTAACTCTCTTCCTATTTATATTCTTTACCCTTTTCCTTGTCAAGGGGGGCACTGGAGCATATCCCAGCATGCACTGGGGGTGAAGGTAAGGAGACACTTTTGACAGGCTGCCAGTCAGTCACAGTCTCCAATCCACTTTGAACTACGGGAAGAAACATGCATGAAAAAGTGGGAGAACATGCAAACCAGACACAGTAAAGTCCAAAAACTGAACACCTGTCCTTTTTCATTGGCATTAATAATTTAAAATACTATTTATATAATATAGCATATATTAAGTCCAGGTGCAGGGTGACCGATTCAACTAAATGATGCATGCAGAATACCTTTAAAGACATAACCGAGGCATAAACTAGATGCATGGCCAGATGTTGAACAAAACAAATCCAAATTACCCCTCCCATCTCTGGTGTAATAAACACACACACACACACACACACACACACACACACACACACACACACACACACACACACACACACACACACACACACACACACACACACACACACACACACACACACACACACACACACACACACACACACACACACACACACACACACACACACACACACACACACACACACACACACACACTACAGCTGGGGCCGGAACAAGCACGGGAACAAGAGATGAATCAGGGACAGATTATTCAGGACACAGTCACGAGGGGATATAGAGCTGAAGAGGAGAGCAGGGACTTGACCTTTTTCTGAATATTCATGATGAGAAAGACAGAGAATAGAGAGATGTAAACATTTTCTGAGACCTGAAACCTTTAGGGGGGTCTAATACCGGAACACAGCTTGTGATTCAGTGCAGAAATAAATATATCTAGCAGGAGTAACATCAGGATATCTTGGCTGCCAGCCAGCGAGTAGGATCAATAGCCATTAACACCATCATGCATGCAGTCAGAGGACAGCAGGGATCTGTGGCTCTGCAGAGTATTTCATCATGATAGGAGGCGGATTGGAGCTTTAGTTACTGTAAGAGCATCCCTCTCCTCGCTGCTGAGAGAGATGCTGCCTGACTGACAATGTCATCAGTGTGCAGTGCATGTAAACACACACAGCAGCCTGCAGAATCTAGGTCATTTTCTGGCTTGGAGGAAATGAGAGGAGGAGCCGTCTAGAGACACCCCCGAGTCGCAAATGCGTTCATATGTCAAGAGTCAGGCCATAATACACACGCACCTCTTTTATCTGCTTCATGAATCAAGTGAGCGTGCCTCCAGTGGTGGTGAAATCTGCTGAGAGACAGGTAGTGGAGCTGAGGGGAGGAGGAGGGAGGAGGGAGGAGGGAGGAGGGAGGAGGGAGGAGCGGTGAACGCTTGTAATTTCTTGCTCCAGTTATCTTTGCTTAAGCACCGAGGACACATTGTTCATTAAAAATCCAAGCCTTCAGTCTTCAGGACACAGAAAGCTCTGCGTCATGTAATATTGACATTGGCTGCCATATACACCAGGAAAACAATGCAACCATGTGGCAGGAATTACACACTGGATTTGGATCAACATCACTAGAGAGACTGTACATATGTTGAGGTGGCGCTGGGCGGTATGACTAAATTTGTATTTTTTTAAGATTCTGGTTATTTCATTGTAATTTACTTTTTTTTGCATGACTGGGCATTATTAGATGTAGTGCCCTATTCTACTGAGAGGACAACTGAGAATATAAATACATGCTGTTTGGCAGGGTCATTTTGTAAATGTACAATTATTAGCTCTTTCAAAGGTACACAAACAATATTTTATATCTTGGTGTCTATTGAAGAGTTACAGCAATTGTTTCCAGCTATGAACCAGTACTGTGGTATAAACCGCTCTAATGGTCAAGTAGAATTTTGGTGTTCTTAAATTGCTCTGCACAGTCAAAAAAGAGTCAGTAAAGTGACAGGGCTTTTAACTGAAGGTCTTCTCTCAAATAATAATAAAATAAATCAATGAATGCTCTAAAACATGTCAGAGAACAGCTGAGTGCTACAGTAAAACTCTGAAATCTGTGTGGTTTGACTGCCTGAAGGACGCTCACACTGAGGCAGCGTGGATACAATCATCCATCATGGTGTAAGCAATTCCATACTGCAATATGGATTTATGACGGGATATATTTACTTTTTAGGGAAGTCAATTTAGAAACTAAATCAAAACCTGAAAAATCAAAGTCAAATACAAACAAACTGTACAGCCATGCGAGCAGCTCTGTGAGGCTGTAAGCAAAGTCGTGCTTTGAGCTAAATGCTAACATCAGCTGGTTAACACGCTTGCAGTGATGATGCTAGCGGGTATGTGATCCCTGTTCAGCATCTTAGTTAGGTAAATTAGCATGCTAACATTAGCTAATTAGCACTAAACACAAAGCAGTTGAGCTGAGGCTGATAGGAATGTCATAATCTCATGGTTAAGCATAAGCATATATCTTTTATATTTTGTCAGGGTTAGGGGGTAGTGTGAGGGTCTACATATGCCTATTTGCAGGGGAATTTTGCACTGATTGTGCGAAATAACAGACCGGGGAAAATAGGACCCTTTCTGTGACAAGCATACAAAGCAGGGAACATGTGTACGCTCCAGTCTGAGCCTTAATGATGCATCAACAGCTGAAAAATCTGAGCTTGAGCCGTTTGGTATAAGCTGCTCATCCTGCTTTTCCAAGTCGGCTCACTGTTTCGGTGATTTATCTACAGCATCACTCCAGCTACTTTTTTGACTCTTACTAATAATGCCTTTAGATCCAGGCGATACATTGGGGAGATGGTCAACAGTGTGATTTATTTTCAGTGAAACGTCCAGGGAATGATGCCACTAAATCCCTTCCCATTTTACCGTCTTCTGTTGCGTTTGCCTTGACCAGAAGCTGATCCCCTTACATTATTACTCTTCTGTTCATTCAGTGTCTTTCCATTAAAGGATTACAAACGGCCTATTTTTTAAACAATACAAACACTTTCATCAAGAGGACTTAACAATAAGCTGCTGCACAAAACAGAGCAAAAGAGGTGTAAACATGGCCCTCCTCAAAACAATGTGAAAAAGCATCACAAAAAAAACAAGCCGTGAAAGAGGATATGACAACAAGCAAAAGAAAAACTGAAATGTAACACACAGGAACAGACATGAGAATTTGAAATCAGAGGCTACACTGCACCATTTCATTAATGGGATATAATGAGATTATAATGAGGATTCGAAGCTCCAGACCAAACTCACCTGATGATTACACAAATCTTTTGTTCCTGATCGCTGCATGAAGCCAACGCCTCGGACACCATATGCTGCTATTAAGGCTTTAATCGGCCAGGAGCAGGTGAGCAGATTGCGGGTGACATTACCGTCTGTTTTGATGCCAGGGGGAGCACCGGCGACAATGGTGGATAGCTACCAGTTGAAAGTCGTCTGTAGCTGACTTGAGCACATGGACCAAGCCTCCGACCACTCAGGAGGCACACGTTTAACCACAGAATGTTACAGGTTACACTGGCATGTTGGATTTTACAACCCTGTCGTCTTAAAGTGTAATTCCGCGAAATCATGCAGTGGTCTTTTTCGGCAAATACATACATCAAATAAGCCATTGAGAAAATGTTACTCAAAATAACACTAAACCTCTGCAGTAGCATGATAAAAGTCTCTACGCATAAATACAAAGCACCAATGGGCTCCTTCCTTTTGGATTGCATTTGGTAATCAACTTGAATGGACTTTACTACGACTTATTGGACTAAAACACCCTTTTAATAAACTTTGGGTTCGCTAACTACGTTGTTGGTGCTTTGTTTTATGGGTAGCAACTCTTATCATGCTACTGCAGAGGTTTGTGTCATTTTGAGCAGTATTAGTAGGAAAAAACTTTCTCATTGGCTTATTTGATGTATGCAAGTACCATGGGATGATTTTGCACTGGAATCTTAATAATAAACAGTGATCCTACAAACAGGTTGATTGATCTTTAACATGACCCCTGCAGCTCATTTATTACAGTCAAATTTACAAAACAAGTTAAAAAAGGGAGCTAACTTCTGTCACACAGCTATCTAAAGGTTACAAGGTTCATTTATTTGTCATTTTAGAACACAGTCGCACAATGAAATATACAGTAAGTGAAAAGGTCACACACATATTGTACCAGAGTCAGACGGCTCCACTCAAATCATCAACAAAGGCCGCCTCCAGTGTCTATATACTGAACAGTTAGTTAAAACCAATGAGACTAATAACTATGCATCATAAACAAAAATATATCAAAACAAAACAAAACAAATGATTCTTTGGAAATAGTCGACGCGTTAAACCACACAAAGCTTGACGTGTTAGTTACACTGTTATGTGCCTGTTGATCGATGTTTTGTCCAGTCACTACATTCAAATAACTTCTGCTTTTGCGTATCGGCCTGAGTCTGCTGTAGTCAGTAATGACAATGACATTTAAATTACTTTCAAAATCATGTTTATTAAATTTAGAAAACACCATTTTGTTAACAGTTTCATAGCAATAGCAGGAAAGAACCGAAACTGTAAGAGAGCAACGTCGATGGGGGCCTGGGCCAACCCCTGAGTTAAAAACCGGCTGTGTTTTTGAAGCTTATCCGTCCCTACCTACGCTTCTGCTTTCTGGAGTCACCTGCATCTAACCTGGCATAGACTAGAAGAGAGAGTCAGTGCGGTAGTCAGCATCTCAAGGTAGAACGCCTAAAGAAAACGAGACATAAGAAAAACTTTGTAGACATCAGGTAGAAAAGTTGATTTGCAAAGTCACTTTTCAAGTCAAGGTATTTCCTGCCAAAATATACCGAGTATGCAACATTAACATGTAATTAGGTTGCCAAACCATATCGGTACGTAGGTTTAATCACTTAGGGAGGGGTTTCTGCACAGCTTTAGGGGAGGTGGACTTGGGGATACTTGGGGATGCAGTACAGATGTAGTCCAAAGAGGAAGTGCAAACAATGTCTATAAGGAGTGTTTGTTGAGGGATTTGGGTGGGAGAGGGGTTGCGGGGGTATGAGCAAAACAGGGCTCCCCCCCTTTACTCATCAAGGTGCTGAGAGGGGCGACTCTCTGGAGGGCGAGCCCGAGATATCCTCGGGGGGAAAAACTGTGAGTGTGCAGGCTCGGATTCCGCCCAGCGACTCGGGTAAGTCAAACACTTTGTGCCATTCGTCTTTCTCTGGGTCGTACTTCTGTACTATTTCCACCATGCAGCGATTGTTCCACGAGTAGCCGCCCACCACATAGATCTTATTCTCAAACACGGCCACGCCCACGTCGCTCTGGCCTCGCAACATGGCGGCGATAGGTGTCCACAAGTCGAGGGCGGGGGAGTAGTATTCGCAGCTCAGCACGTCGTCGTAGTCGCTGGTGCCCCGGAAGTGATTGCCCCCGATCACGTAAAGGCGGTCGCCCACCGTGCACATGCAGTGGAGGCCGCGCACTGTCGTCATGGGCGCTTTCTGAGTCCATTTATCTGCATCTGGGTCAAAGCACATCAGCTCCTTCTGAAAAGTGTCATGAGTGATTCCTCCTGCAGCGAGAAGAAAAAGAGCACAAATTAGCCTCCACAGTGATAATTTGGGGGGAGTAAAAAGAGCTTTGCAGGCCTGTCATGTGGCGCAACAGCCTTAGGACTGGAACATTTACTTCCCTTCGTTACATTGTGAAGAAAAAGCAATCAGGACAAAGTCAGATCTCACCTTTCCTCGATCTCTTTTTCTCAAACCTTGACGCAAAATCAACAACCAATGCGGAGTGTAAACCATAAATATGCAAACAAAAGTGACATCAATGTTATTTTCTGCGGTGTAAAATAATACTGATAGTGAGCACGCAGTACACAGTTACAAAACGTTCATGCACATATGCACCGACAGTAGACGGCGGGACACAAATGCTGAGGGAAAGTGGGGAGGAAAAAAAAACAAAAAACAGGACATGTCTACAGGGAAGGCTTAAAATAAAGAGGAACACAATCCCAGCATGCATTTGGGTGGAAGCCAGCCCACCCCCCCAGGCACAGTGACTAGGAGCAAATGCAGAGAAGATTTGCAAAGCACGGCGAATAGAGGCAGAATCCCTCTTTTGCTTCTGCCCAGTGATCGTGCGCTTGGTTTATTGTGGCCTAAAGCCGTCTTTTCATCTGCCAGGACTCAGATCTGTTACGCTGCACCCCCTTAACTGATCAAACCAAAAGTTAGCCTGACTATCCATTTTCTTTATCCAAGTAGTCCACGGGCAAGTCTGTTATTAAAATCCTGACAAGGGAACAGTGCTGGAGCAGACTTAGGTCCTTCCCTGATGCAATGATGTCTGATCAGTATCCCAGTATCCTAATGTCTAATCAGTGCCATTAGTGAGACATTAGAGCGGACAAGGTTTAGCCAAATTAAGCCCAGCTCAAAGAGACCAAGCTAAAAGCTTTGGCCCTTCGCAGGACAGTCTGGGGTATTCTATGTATTGTCTGCTGCATAGGCCGTATAAAAACATTTCCCAGTTTCTGCTAAGAAGATATAAAATAGCTGTAGAGTCCCGTTGTAAAATCAGTGACCTGCTTGCTTAGTTGAATCAGTGAAAGCACAGCCAAAGAGAAGATTGAGAATAAACACAGAGGTGAGGCAGGAAAAGGGAGCTCGGAACTTCCAGAAAAATACAACATAATGATAAAGAGCGCTTTCACACCTGAGCTGGTTTTGAGTCTGTTTTAAACGAACCCTGGAGCGTTTTGTAGGATAGTCTGATTCGTTTGGGGGTGGTACGAAAGCTCATTCGAACTCTGTGCACTAGAGTTCGGTTACTTTAGGTGGGAACGCGATCCGACCCAAATTATACGAAGTGAACCAAAAAAAAACGGTTCATTAAGTAGCCTGTAATTTAAACTGATTCAACCTTGCATCCAATTTATTTAATGGTTGAAGCTTTTCAATCCATAACTTATGACCATACATCTCTCTGTCATCTGTATAACAAGGATGTCACATCATAAACTCTCTCTCAGCACTAGATTAGTAAGCTGCCGCATTTTTCACCTTCTTCTAAAATATTAGAAACACCAAAACAGAAACGGAAAACCCCAAGACAGCTTAAATGTGGTATTGCTCTATTATCTGTGTGACCATGTGTTGACGACTTTCCCTCGGATATTCTGTCCAATAGACGACCAATTCAATCACTTGACATTTGTTTACAATTTTTGGTGCACTTCACAAAGTGCAGCGTGAGAGGTGTTGCAACTTCCGTCGCCAATTTGTTGGGCGTGGCTAAGCCCCAGATGCAGCGACAGTGCCCTTGCAAAATGGAGAGCGGAGATAGTGGAAGGGGAGGAGAGGGCTTCATAACAGTCTACATCCGGTGAGTCAGACTACTCTCTTTGAAACAGACAGCCATTTACTCTCCATTGTGAGCAGCAAATTGTAATTTCAGACACTCGTGAATCATCTTAAATTTTGGTAATCACTGATTAGTTCAGTCCCACAACGGTAACTGTCACCTCTATAAAATTCAACACATTGCATTGTGGGATGGTTGGCAAAAAATAGCGTACATGCCACTAACAGAATTTGGACACTCCATGAAGGATGCTCGCAGACATTACAGATCGCCGCCCTTTTCTGCATCAATGAATCCAGAGAACCGCTTATGAGGTCATTTCAACCAACAACCGGCTTTCTTTCAAATACATTAAAACACCTACGAGCTTTGTTTCCACACCACGCTGGCCTCTGTGAAGGCCCGTACCCAGCGCTAATGAGAGCACAGACGAGTTAATCTTTGAACTGTAAAATATCACTCTCAATATGTATTTTGGTCACTAACAATTAAAACAATGTCCTCGAAAGAGACATTCTTCATCGACTAACCCTCATGATTTTGTTGACTAATCGTTTAGTTGATTTAATCGACAGATTCTCCAATAAGATTAATGAAAAATTGCCATTTTAAATCTTGTGTTTATCTTCCTGGAAGTAGTTAATTCAGCATAAAAAATGACTGATCGACTTGAGAGGGGGCCGCACTACAGACTTTCTGCTGTCACACCACAGCAGTCTAAATTTCTAGGGAGTACAGTATCCTTGCTGTAGATGACCCCTTAAATAAGTACAGGTCTCTCAGGTAAGACGGTGAACCAGTGGCGGTGTTGGCTCTGCGCTGGCTCAGTACCCGTGTCTGAACGCTGCCACGCCGCTTGAGCTGTGATGGTCTGTGGGCTGAGCGCATTTGTCAGGTTCATCCGGCTGACGGAACAGCTTCAGACAGCGCGGCAGCACAGCCGGCGAATGTGACCTGATCTGCTGTGACAGACAGACACAGAACTGCACTTCAGCATGGGTCACCTTGCACAGCGAGACTGCAACCCTCCGCTACAGCGTGGGGCCTCAGTGCAACAAAATTCTTCTAATGGGTAATGCTCTCCTTTTTTGGATTAAAAAGCACTTCAGTCTATTACAGACAGCTTTCATATGAGCCATTTATTTCTTGTTTCATAACCCACAGCTGTATTCACAAAACTGCTACACCAGCTTTATATTAATTTCCCACCCCACATGTAGTATTAACTACTACAGGTGCAAAGCGTGACATTGTGTCACTGTGTAAGTGAAATTTACCGGGCTATTGGCCTGCTATTGTGCATCACTGAAACATGAACCCAACACAAAAAGAATCCATTATAATATCAAAAGGGTGCGCATTAAATACTCTGTACTGCAGAGTACAGCCTGAGGCAAAAATGATTGAAAAACAGCTGGCGACTAGCGGATTAGCTCAGTCCGTGACCATAATGTTTTTTCTTCATTTCACTTCATTTATTAAAAAAGTGAAAATGTGCCTTTCATCTTCACTCAAGAGAAATTTTATGCTTGCCAAATACGTGGTCTGTGTGGTCTCGAATATGCCCCAGTCTGTTGCTTCCAAGAGAGCTACTAATTAATCAATGTTATTAAAGTTTTGGTTTTTGCTCATATAAACACTGATAGTAAATCATTTAATACATGAATAATTCGTTTCTGGCCTGTGCCAAGAAATCCAGAGTAAGTCAATATGAAATCAAATTTTACAAAAAAGGGGGCTGCATGCACTGTTTGCTTTTTCACCTGTGAACTTGTTGTCATGTTTATGCATACAAAACTCCCCCAAAGCAATCAATTGACAACAACTTACGAGAGAGAAATCCATGCTACTGTACGTGAGTTTGCTTTGTGGAGCTGAAAACAAACTAATACAACTACATAATATTGACCAAGGTTTGAAGGAACAATGACATCTGTGGATTATGAAATGAAATTCACTGGTTGTGTGCACAGTAATCAAAATCAGGGATCTAATAAAACAGCACGTCAGCACATTACATTGTAAATAAGCTTAACACTGCCAACAAGGGTTTTCAATAATACATTTTCATTTGCCAAAACCTCCCAGCTTGCAAGTATAAAGTGTGATTAGTGCAAAGATGTTTATGTCGTTCATGTTAATGTATGTTAATTCACAGAGTCTGCAGAGGCTAAGTCTATCCCTAACACCAACCACTTTAAATAGTTCACCGACTCACAAATACGTTGGTTGAAATTCTGACTTTATTACTTATACTGTAATTGCTTCACTACTCATAAAGATGATGTTTATTCCTTTGGTAGTGTGTGTTCACAGATTTTCACTTAGTCTCACTCCACTGGTTACATTTCTAGAATAGAACTGGGATCTTTTACAAAATAAATGTTGTATTTTATTCGTGGAACCTCCACAGTATACTGTTTGTCAGGTAACTGTTCACTTATGTCATTCAATGTATGAAAAATCTCCCCCTTTCCCTTTTTTTTCTTCCCTACCTTAGTTTTTGCGAAAAGAGAACACACAGCGGGAAACCTCCAGTGCTGTTTATGAACATTGCTTATGTTCATGTGTTGTAGAACGATGATGGTACCCACGGCCAGGAGGGATTAACACAAGCTCTTCTGTATTACACCTCCTACACAGGCTTCAGTTCTCTACTTTGCTCCATCCTTCCCCACTTTCCCTTCCACCCCTCCCATCCCCTTTTCCTTTGTAGCACTGCTCTGGATTAGTCACACTCAGAAACTAGGGCTCATCTCCATAACGCAGGATTTGTTTTCAATCCTATGAAGTGAACAAGTACTGAGGTGACACCTTAAAGAGTGATCTCAGTGTCCACACCCTCCGCCGGGAGCACTGACCCTCACAGATTTGAACTGAACTTCACCTGCGTGCAAGTTTGAAAAGATCGAGAGGCGGCAGATACAGTTAATTATTACTGACTCACTGAAATCTCTCAAAAACTAGAATGTACTGAAAATAGGAATACCAAATTCATGATTAAACCATCTAAATAATTGCTGAATTGTGTTTTTTTACTATTGGGACCCCACTGCCCCTGCAGCCCTTTAATCCATATGTCAACCACAAACAGAATCTTGAATCAATCGATGACTCATGGCAATGCATAATACATGCAGTGGAGTTTGGAGGAAAGGTATCAGATGAGGAAACCACAGTTCACATTGTATGGCCTTGCATGTTATAAGATGTGATCAGCTGTTTGCTTCTTGGGAAGAAAAGAAAAAAATCACAATGCACAAAAATGCTCTCTAATTATGACTTGAAGACATGAAATCTATTTTTAAACTAGCTACACATTCACACATTACATACACCTCTTTATTTGGGGTGACTACATATTTACTCACTTACCTGAAATATACATATAACCGCCATACACCGTCCCAGCGTGGCCATAATGCGGCTCATTCATTTTGGCAACATATGTCCATTCATTTGTCCTTGGGTTGTAGCACTCCACAGTAGCTTGAAGAAAGAAAAAAAAAAACGAGGGGAAAAGAACGTATTAGTAGAAAGTAGGTCAAGACACAACTAAGCAGGACAAACAGCAGCAAATGAGGCCTTGGAGGGTCTCAGCGTGGGAGCTAAAACACAGATTTAAATACACAGTACACATCCCTGAAGCCCCACCAGCACTGACTCTACAGGAAATGTGGAGATTGTAAGATTCTTTATCTTAAAGCCTCGGAGGGTGGTTCTACAAAATCTGTGAGAAACCGGAATACGAACGCTGGGATTCATGAGTGACACTCATAGGTGAGTGACCCAGGGTCAATGGGTCTCATGCAGCAACGTTCTCTTAATTAAAAAACAAAGAGAAGTCAACTCCAGATGCACCAAACGTTCTAAAATATCGTCCAAATGTGCTCTCACCCAGGTGAGCTGAATGATGAATCCCTCTTGAGCAGAATAGTTTATTAGCATATGGTAACTGCCCCTAAACACTATATAAGGGCAGGTGTTGTGCTGTGTGCAAACACTGACACATGCCCAAGAACTGGAGAGATGTCGAAAAAAAGTCTGACAGAAGAAGAACTTCAGTAGGAGTGAAATCACCAGGCTGATCAATTAATTTAAAGTAAAGTGATTTTCAGAGTGTCAATACAGGAATTACAGGGATATGAAAAACATATTTTTTTAAAACATATTGATCAAAACAACTAAATTTGAGTATATGATATTTATGTCTTTTTTTTAATTTTCCTGGAATTTACACCTGGAAAAACTTGTTGACTCTGAAAACAAGATGTTTTTTTGTTAATCTTGTAAGAGTGCTCTCAACCACTCGTAAAATGTTAGGACCTCAGTGAAGACAAGAAATAAGAAAACATTGGTTAATCACGGAAATCAGAGGGTAGTAACAAAACCAGAACTAAATAAATTGTTTGTATATCGCTCCCGGCATGAGGCTCATTGTTTTCTTGAGGAGTGATGCAGACTTAGGGATATTCACCTCAAAAGGTGTAAACAGTGTTACAATATTATATATTCCAACAAGAGTGTGTGCTTTGCGCTAGCTTTTGCTTCAAAACGCCATTTTCAAACACAAGGAGCACAAGTGTACATCCTACAAGAGCACCACGGGCCATAGATAAGTGATCTTGTTATCTTCCCAGCTGAGGGAAGTCTAATCTGCATATAACAGGATCAAGAGTTACTGTATTTTTGGTTGAATGTTAGAAACAGGGGTGAAGATATTGCCCCCCTAAAATCTTGCTAATAGAAAAAAATAGAATAAACACTAAGAATAAAAGGCGTTGGTCAAATCGATGACTTGAAACATGATTTTAAAAATATATCCATACAGGTTCCAAAATACAGCAGGAAGCTCGGGACCAAAGAGGAGTGTGTACCACCTGGGGAAATCTCAGCGGGGAAAATGAGTGAATACCTAACTCTGCTTGCTCAACAACTCTCCTCAAAGTGACCTTGAGCAGTGCACAAAATCTAGCAGCCGCTCAGTGGAAGTAGAACAAACACATTAGAAGACAATACTCGTACAGAGAACACTTTAATTACGTATACCAATGCAGAGCAGGGTCGGACTAATAAAACAAAACAAAACAGGAATGACTGACATAATGGGATCGAAGGTGACTGTAAATGACCTGTGCTGCGTTTGAGCAATATTATTGACACTTATTGATTAATTGTCAAAAAACATATCGATTTAAAGATTCTGCTTCTCCCTTTGTATCTTTCTGAACTTCTTCCCATCTACACACCCTCTCAGATCCTATCCAACTCACCACACACACCATCTGCCCACCTGACTACCACAGAGTCTAGAGAGCCTCCAGCTGTTCTGCCCCCCTGCAACTCTCTCCCACAAGACATTTGAAATATTGAATCTCTCCACCTTCAAATCCCATCCTAAAACACCCCTTTCAAACTGGCATATTCTACCTGATTCTGTCTCTAATGGTTATAACCACACTGAGTTTTGCACTGATGAAGATTTGAGATAGTTATTAACATATTTTAGCTATTAACATATTGTATATTACTGTTTTGTTTGATTTTATGATGGCTTGATACATTGCTGCTTGCATTTTAAAAAGCACACGAAGCGTCATGGACTCGGGCTACGTAATAAAAAAGAAAATACAAAATGTACCAGTTAAGATTGAAAGCTTCCTCCTGTAAATATCCATTGTGGCGTCGTTAAGCTTTTCACTTATAATATGGTCTTTTCAGACGTAATAACAAAACCACACCCGTAGGACCTACCCTTAGTAAACAAATGTAATGCAGGGGCTGGGCAGATCCAGAAAAACCTCAAGGCTGAACCGCATGCAGTGAAAGGGCAGTGGAACGTTAAGCAGAAAAAAAGGCAGTTGTGTAGACAGGCAGTGAACCGGGGCCGTGTTCTTTGGTCTAATTATAACCCAGAGGAGAAGGCCGCTCACACAGTGGCCTCTCCCTCTCCCCACTGCAGTTACAGAGCTGAATTTAAGTATAGGGTGGCACCTCTCTGTGGTCCAAAGTTACGGGATTCCAGATTGGTTACTCAGCAACCAAACTACAATGAAGAGATATAAATATATCACTTCATTCAAGGGTTTCTACAGGGGTGAATTACAAATCCAGAAGAAAGAATCAGATTACAGACTAAAGATGATCTGTTATGACCCCTTTATAATCCCTGACAACTTTTCACCTCATCCTGTCTGCCAGTACGGTTCGTGTCCCAGCTTCAGCTGTGCCTCAGGACCGGTCAATGGTATACAAACATTGTATGTGCAACTTTAATCTTCAATATTTCTTGAGACTGTATGAGTAAAGTGGTCAATTCAACAGAAAGACGTAACGGTGTAGGCTGTGGCTTTGTTGTCTTGGATTTCACTGTATTATAATGCGAAAATATATGAAAACTATTATAATAAAACGAAACCCAAAACAACTTCTCTGACATTAAACATTACAAAAAGGGTTGTGCATGTGTTGAAACGCGTCTGTAATTGATTACAGAAGATCGGAAAGGTGTGCATGATAACATGCACATCCTTTAAACTGTATTAAATTACACAGAGATTATGCATGCGACATATTGAAACAGCAAATGATGTGTAGACAACTCCCGATTACCAGTGTCAGTGTGCTTGCAGCCTTATTAACCTGCACATTCTTTCTCCTGCTGCTCCTTGATATTAGTGTATTATCTCATACAATATTAATTAGAGCCGTCTGTTGTTGTTTAAAAAAGGAAACAGAAAACAAACAAGCAGGGAAATAAACTCACCAAGCTCCCCGGCAGCGTTTCTTCCACCGACAGCATAGAGGTGTCCCTTGAGTGCACTGAGGTGGAAGAAGGTACGCTTCTCATTAAGGCATGCCACCTGCATCCACTTGTTGTAGCGAGGGTCGTACCGGAACACGGTGTCCACTGCTGTCTTGCCTTTGGTGTCGTAGTTGCTTTGGCCACCCACCACATAGAGAAAGTTGCCGATGACTGCAATACCGTGTTGGTAGCGGGGTGCATCCATGGGTGCCAGCGCCTTCCACTCGTGAGCCTTCTCATCAAAAAGACGCAGCTCCTTACTCACAACTAGCTGCTGGCGCAGAACGCCACCCAGGGTGACCAGGTGGGCACTGTCTGAGCGGATGGCTGTCCGTTCCGACTGCATAACGGGCTGCATGTAGGGCATCATTTGGTAGTTGCTAGCCTCCAGGAGAAGGTTAACACAGGTGTTGTCCGTGCGCATAAAGTCCACTGTCTGCACGTGATTGATGAGTTCCTGTGGGTTCATGAGAGGAAAGCGGATGTTCTTCATGAGCTTAGCGGCAAAGTCCATACGACCGTCTTCATAGCGTAACCAGCGGCAAGCGGCCTTGAACAGGTCCAACTCAGTGCAGTGTTTCAAGCTGTTACTGGACAGTACAAAAGCCAACCGTTCAAATGGGAGCTTGACAAACTCTCCCGTGCCCAGCAGTGAAGGGAAGTTCTTCAGGATGAAGTTGTTGACATATTTGTCCACCTCTGTGAGGTTATAGGTGTTGGCGATGCGCCCAACCTCCACACAGTTGTCAAGAGATACCTGCAGGGCAGAAGAAACCAAAATCTTGGAAAGCTGCATGTAAGACTGACAAAACTGGACCTGGGCTGCGTATGTGGCGAGACGAGGCTGTCACTGCATGCAAGCAGCAGAGCAAGCCCATTATATCCAACTGAAGCAGGTACATGGGCCACAGAAGCCTTTGTAGTTGAGATAAACGCAGCTTGTCTACTTTTCTCTCTCTGCTTGTGGCTACGCGGCCCTCGGACAGGTAAAAACTACATTGAACTGGGTAAAAAGGTAAAAGTAAAAGTAAAATAAAATCTATAAAGTAGTAAAGTAAAATCTGTTTTAGAATGATTAAGATACATTACTCACTGAACCAGAGAGAAATGTGAGGCAGCACAGCTTCCAAACCCTGCAGAACCAACTGTATTAAAACACAATGGCGCACAGTGAAGCTGGCAGCATCTTCAAGGTACGGACCGAGTCTGTGTAGCAGGTGAAAAACCCTGCTGCGCATGTGAGAGTTGTGCAAACTCCACCCACATTCAACCAGACTAGGGCAAAGAATCTAAGCTCTGACTACATCTGCTTATCATTCACGTACAGGGAAAAAATGTTGTGGCTTATTTGTATTTTTTAAAAAAAAAACAATCACAATCGTCTCACATCTGCTGTGCTAAGCCAACAGTGCCCTGGCAAAATAGATAGTGGAGATAGCGGAAGGGGCCGGACGTCCGGTGTGCGAGAGAGTGTCAGACTTTATCCCAGTGCTGAACATCCAGTAAGCCAAACTATGGCAGGATGAATCAGCAATTTTAAAATGTCAACATGGGCTCTAGGAATTATTAGGAAACACACGTCCACACAAATTAGATTTAGTTTCAATTTGGCAGTGTATCCGAGAGTTAAAACAAGCTTATACCTTCAGAACTCACAAGATCATATACATTAATATGAGCCATCCTGTCCATGTTGTATACTTTTTCTATCTTTTACCTGGTGCCTTTCGAGCCAAGCGGAATTATCGAGTTAGTTGAATAAGTGCACTGAAAATCCATTTTACCTATTTCAGCATTTTAGAGAGTTCTGGGCTTCACGTAGCAAGCATTGTGAAACAGACCCTGAACCTGGAGCAACCGGTTACTACTCAGCAAGTAGGTCTAATGTAAGCATAGCCTACGAGAATCTGACCACCTTAGTGTAGCTCTCCTCTTATTTACTCACTTGATTTTTTTTTTTTTGACTGACATTTTCTTCTTCTTCTAATCATTCTTGAAAATTGATTTTATGCATGTGCTTGGCTCCTCTTCTGATCTAAAGACACTCCAGAGTTTAAATCCAAAATATTTGGGGAAAATAAACCACAGCTTTCAATTGGAATTATTTTTGAAATCCTAATATCCGTTTTTTTCAGCTAACAACCTCAAACATACTCAACAGTAAATTTCCAACATGCAAACACTACAGGTGCGATGTGCAGTAATGTGCAGCTGTGGCTGGTGTGTCTGCCTCCTTACCCCAGATATAAGAAAAACCTTGCAGAAGTCCAGCACAGGAAGGATTTGTAAGAAACTGGCTGCCTCGAGTGTGTCTTGCAGATTCTCCATGTTAAGCGACAACTTGGCGGTGTAGATAAAGTCAATGATCTTCTTCAGGCCTATTCGGTTAACGCCGTGAAGCTTGATGCACATTAAATCCTGTTCTTTCATTCCACCTGCATCGGGAGAGAGTGAGGGATAAGAAAAAGTAGATGCTTACACGTGGTTCAACTCATACATAATCTTATTTGACTGACATGTCTGTGAGGAGCCACGTCTATTCCACTTTTTAACAAAAAAAGGATAAAGCTTATGTAACTCATCAAATTAAATTAAGACGAAAACAAAACAACGCATTGTTTTATCTAGATACATATGCCATTGTGTGCGACAATGAAATATTTTCAGCGTCAGAGGACTTATGTTCAGAGAAAGGATTGAAGGTCTTAGGGAGAATCCCATTGCTCAGCATCTGTGCTCACACAGCTCCCTTATCACTAATGAGCTATCCCACACTCTAAGTACAGTTTCCCCTTACTCCTACTTTAACAAGCTCTTCTGTTCTCATTGCAGAACACGCTTCATCTTCATCGTCTACTTAAAAACGTAAAATCTCCAAACTTACTTTCACTAAATGTCCTGATATGACACCCAAAGTAAATCCGACGACTGTTAAAATAATATCACCTTCATTTAAATAGGCTACAGGTTAATACAAGGCCCAATCAAAGCAGTAAGGTCACTTTTACAGCATCTGGGTTACCAGGTTTCCTTGGTTTTAACTTCCAAAAAAGCCTTTGTAGAAATACCTACCGGTAATTTTTTAGAGACGGCTACTTATTATTTCTGATAATAACACACACACACACACACACACGCACACGCACACGCACGCACACGCACGCACGCACGCACGCACGCACGCACGCACGCACGCACGCACGCACACAGTATGTATTAAAATGTACACAAGGTTCCTTTACCTCTGCATATAGTATGCCTGAGGAGATGAAACCCGAATAATAATTCACATTTACAATCATTACGAGTACAAATCACCACGTATATACAGTAAATGCGTAACAATCAGCAGGTTGGTTTTTAGAACATCAGAGCTAGTTATGAATATCCACACAATACTGGAGGGATGTGTGAATGCACAAGGTTAATTTGAGTAATCTCTCAGGAGGCAAAATTACAGCGACTGTGCTAAAGCGTGGAAATGTTCATGAATAAAAAATGCTCTGCCGGAGAACACAGTGCATGAGCGAAGAAGCTATTAAGCAATCAAATGCATGCGTCATAGCGACAAAGGAGCACATCCCACACAAATCAAAGCAACTGATACCAGTAAAGTGACTAACCCACGGCGGTGCCAGGCCCTTGTAGAACCCACCTGTGAACATGGCTTTGAAATAGTCGGAGGAGGAGGCCATCATGGCGCGGTGTACAGGGAAAGCTTCGTCGCCGTCTCCAGCCACCAGAGTAACGTCACATAGTAAACCCTCTATCCTCAGCTGGTCAAATCCCTAACAGAAGAGGAGAAAGGTAAGGCATGCATGTGAGGGACTGATGTTACTGAGTTTACAGGACCATGCAGGGGCTTCGCACAGACCTGACAAAGAACACCATGCGATGACTCCAACTCTTACACTCTTATATGAACAATAACACAAACAAATGTGTCTCAGCCACTGCATCTCCTGGCCGATCACAAGCTTGAACTTCAATGTTTCAGTAGGGATCAATCAAAATACTGTTCAGCCTGTCACGTGTGAGCTCATGGACACTAAATGGTATGTGACAGCCCTCTGGTCTACTTGAGCTGCCTGACTGATTTCGGCCTGCTTGTTTTCTTTTCATTCTTTTTTTAGGGCTTTTATTTCAATTTTTGTTAGAACAGCTGAAGAGTGAAAAAAAAGGGGGGAGAGAGAGGGGATGACAAACAGCAAAGGGATGCAGGTCGGACTCGAACCGGGGACGCTGCCAAGGCCTGAGCCTATATTTGAGCTTTTTCTAATATATGTTTAGTCTGTATAATATTTGTTGTTTGTATATCTGGAGTTTTGGAACAAAAATAATTTCCCCCTGGGATTATCAAAGTATTTCAGATTCTGATTCAGATATGAGGCGTGTGCGCTCTACCTGGTAAACCGGACTGGGCTACATTACATCGATTTTAGCAAAGTTCACGGAGAGGTTTGAGGGCTAAACAGCATCAATGATCTGTTGCTAACCAAATATTCTCTTGACCTACTGATATTACAGATCGAACTAACTACAGTGGGTTCCCTTGTTCATGATCTCACGGCGATGTGCCACTGCAGAATAAATATAGGAGGTGACACTGGGATGGACATTTGCCTTTATTTTTTGCATGATTTATGGCCTGGCAGGGGGTTCCCATTGGCCAACAGCCTGACAGGTCTGTACAGTTGTAGGGCAAACACTGTACAGTATATTATCCCCTCGTAGGCACAACAACATACTGTAGTGGGATCTTTAACAGCTTGGAGACCTTAGCTGCATCGAGTGCTTTGATGAAATTGTTGATACTTAAAACAAATAATCTCATCAGTATCGGCATCATTTTTAATCAATGAGGTTCTTTAGTGACTTCAGTGGCCTCCCTGTTCATTTATATGATGTAGTCAAATGTGGAGAGTCTTGGGAGAGTCATTTGGTGCGTCCACTGTTTAATTACTTTGCTGCCGCATACTCAAACACACCCACTGATCTGCACATCTGATTTCAATGACTACTATTTACACCCTTTGCATTCAAAACGTGGGGAAATCGTTAAGTTAAAAGCCTGCATCAATCCCATATCCATTATTTGTTATGTAACTGCTAGCACTAATACCATGATGGCATGAAAACATCCAATACATGCTATTGACATACAACTCATGTTTTTTTTTCTAGGTGGGTTGCTTCCAAATGCACCATCTAACTGAGACTACATTGTGTGTTAAGTAACTATGGCTACAGGGCGTGAGATCAGACGGCCTGGAAAAATCATTATCATCCCCTTACTGTACTCAGACACCAAGAGATTAATGTGCAGCAAAAACAGCCAACAGCCATTCATTTTCAATGAGAGCTGGCGACGAGAGGCGGCCATTGCTGTGGCAGCAGCAAACAGCTCAATACCAGCAGCCACTACAACAACTCGAGAGTGATCTTAATTCTATGCAAATCGGTGGTGACATGCAACAGCAGCCGCTGTGCCGCTGTGACGTATCTCGCTATGTAAAATTAAATCTATAACTTCTTTTAAACAATTTTCCCTGACTTATTTATGATGCCGATCCTCACTTTGTTTTGTCATGCATTTATTTTATATGTTACAGAATTTTTTTTTTTTTTTTTTTAAATGTTATCAACCTTTTCCCCTTTCTGCTTCTCCTTAACGCTGTCATGATAGATTATCAGTCAGTTCTCTGCTTCATGGGAGCTGTTGTTCTTGTTCTGTATGTGAGCAAGGCTTACATCAAAAGATGAGATTTTTTGTGTTGAGAGGGTTTTGTGTTATTTATCAATATGATGTGCTTTAACTGTTAATAGGGCTGCTTCAAATACATTTTTGGGAAGAGAGTAGGTCACTTCAATAACTTAAATAAAAAAAAATTAAAGGAATTAGAATTATTTTACAGCAGTTAGCAGTGTTTCATAATAGTCTTGTGTTCATATTAAATTACACAGAAACCAAATGTTTTTGGTCAATCCTTGGAATATTGTCCAAGCAATTAAACTGTATCCTGTGATTCACGCCATGAATTTGATTTTGAAAATGAACCCGGTTGTAGTCTTGCAGTAGGCGTAGATTAACTTTAATAGAGATTTATTCGTTTCAAAAGGTGATGGTAATAAATCTGAATTACTGCCTCACCAGCCTGCAATCAGAACAGTGTCATGGATTGTGCTATAAAGCCTACATTGCTCACAGGATCTCTAAAGGAACAATAAAAGAAAATTGAAACATTATCATCAAACTGGCCAAGACTATCATCGAATAATGATATCTGACTGAACATTGTGCTGCATAAGACGTTGTGGCTACATGTCTGAACTCTCACCTGAAGAACCACTGAGCTGTGTGTGTTGCTTGTGAAAAATCGAGTGTTTCCAGTCTTTGATGCCTGAAGGTGAGCAGAGATGCCCATATCACCATAGCCCAGAGCGACTTTCATGTGAGCGTCGTCGTCCTCCACGAGGGATCTGTTAGGAAAATAAAGGAGACAAGTTTTCACTTCAAAAAAAGGGTAGCCAAAACATGTTTCCATCTAATTTTAACCTATGGAAAGTAGGACAGAGAAGTGACACTACCTAAGGACATAATGGGTGCTGGTAGCCTAATTGTTAGACAAATTGTCACCTAATAGTTGCCCGTCAGCAAGCCTGGAGCACTTAAACACACAAAAAAATGTGGCAGGGGGAGTGAACAAGGCTTGAACCCTAATTCTCAAAGGGCCTTTGGGCAAGGATGAACTGAACTCCATCTTTACTCACTGGTCTTAAATATGACTAACTGCTTCCAGATACCATGAAAATAAGTGTTCCTCGTTGTAAAAAATAAAATAAAAAGAAGATATGTACATAACAAACAAAAGTAAAACATTAAAATCAAAAGAGCAATTTCCGTAAAAATGATGATGAAGCATCGTCCATCAGCTTCCATCGAGAGCCACCCTCCGGCAAAATGTCATATTTAAACATTAGACATACTGAATCTCTTTAATGTAATGGATACATTGTCATAACATTGGCATGGGCAATTAGCAAATAGATAAGCCATTTAAATTCTAATAATATTTCCCCTTGCACCATGACCAGGACCACCAGCAAGGCTTGAGTAACCAAGACATAAAGTGTTTCACAAAAAATCTCATTATGCTGAAGAATTTGCAAAAAATATGTAAGACGTGAAATGACCAAATTCAGGTTTATGCATGACTATTTTTGCAATGCATTAAAACTAAAATGATTGTGGGGGCTTATTGATAAACATACCATAATGCTGTCTTTTAACATGGAGTGGTGCAGGCCATGGATGGGTGTGAATGCTTGCTCCTTCAATAAACCACACAGTTATGTGATGCATTATCCCTCTGAGTTTAATGGGGACATGAAATGAAATTAAAGTGTTTTGAAAAAGGCTGCACAGCATTAAAAAGATCATTAGTTTTTCAAAAATGCTGTGACTAAAATATGAAACCACAAGACATTATTTCCCAGTTTTCAGCACTAAAACAAAGCAACTTAGGAGACAAAACACTGATAATGATGATTGAAGTTAATGAAAGCTTGGTTTCAAAATGTGTAATTGATTTATAATCTAGGGATTCTACACTTAAACAGAACTGCTGTGATTCTTTAACAGCATCCTAGAAAGGGAAGACATTTGTCCTTGGAGAACTTCATACAGTATTAGTATTTTCATCTGTATTATTCGATTCATATGATATTCCTGTGATCTAGGGCAGTCTTACTAAAATGCAACGTACGGCTCCACAGGGGGTGAACGTGGAAAGCAAGTGTGACTCACAGCCCCAAGAGGAATACTCTGGGGATATGGGTACATTTTGCACTGACAAAACTGACACTAGAGAATGAAGCTCATTTGGTTAAAAAATAATCTGCCTGTGGATCAACAAAAGCATTTGTCTTCTGCGATCAAAACTGCAGAGCTGTCTCTAAAGGTTATATCTATATCTGCCGATCTCAAGACCTCAAAAATAGGGAGGTTTTCGAAACCAAAGTGGGGGTGTGGGACCAGACAGTGGACTGTTCACATTTTAGAGAATGTAATCAGACTAATATTTTCCACAATTTGTTTTGGCCACCTGCAACCCATCCGCGCATCACTTAGTTATCACTTATAGTGCTAGAAACAGAATGTGATAATGAAAGGGTAAAAAAAAAAAAAAGGTGTGAAAATGTAAATTAAATTGGGAGAACTACAGAAGAATTGTGACCTTGAGAGAAAACGTGGAGAGGGCAATAAAGAATACGAGTGTGGTTATATCAGAAGCAGACAATATTGATTGCACTGCTTTGATTTTGATGGTAAGCTTAAGTGTTTCATTTCAAAAGCAAGATTGCTGCCTCCATTAAAAAAATGAAATAAACTACTGGACTTGGTATTAAGAATGTTATCTGTTAAATAAAAGACACATTCCTAATAGCATTTCTAGAAAAGAAAGTAGTTGAGTTGAGGCAGGTCAGGATTTTTACAGTCGAATAAAGTTCATGTGACAACAAAAGGCATTTAAGGACTCGTGACTGAGAAAGATAATGATGATAATAATAAGATGGTTTGTTAAAAAAAAGTTCCCTAACTGGCTCGGATTTTAGGAAGAAGAGATGCACAGACAGAAGGGCTACGCGGCGCATTGGCCAACAAGGATTTACATTTCACACACTAAAGGAAAACTGAACATAAAACTATTCTCCACGCAATATAGAGATGACAGAACATTCACTGAAATGTGGCATGTGAGACTTATTAAAGGCGCTCGTTTTCGGATGTAGATTGGCCTTGTTTTAATAAAATATTCTTTTACAAACATGTCTGGCACAGCATAACAGTAAATTTGTGTTTTCAAACAGGCCCATGAGCAGCAGTGCTTGTCAGATGTTGAGGACTAATGCTTTTTGGGCGAACTATTTATATAATGAAGCAATTCTAAAGTCCTTGTGTGGATGAACACTTGAGGTTTTTTTATGGTTTAGCAGATTGCCTTTATCATTTGTAAGGAAATGTCCCCTGTGCTTTGAGGCGAAGCTATTCAACATATTTAAATAAAACAGAACTGGAGAGTTTTGAAAAAATGGATTTGTTCATTAATGTGGCAGATTTAGGCTGATGATCTAATCTTCAAAACTTATTTCACTTCAACTGAAAACAATCCTGTTTCTCTTCCTCATTACTATGACTTGAAAAAGACAAACAATAAATACATAAATAACATCCCCAATGATGAGAATCTCCCATAAATACGTTTATAAACATTACTATATGAACAGCATTGCAACTGATACACCTGGATGTGACTGCAGCATGTGTATAGTTCCTCTTATAAATGAACAACACACCCATTTTTAGCTACTTTCACAGGTCTTTACAGAATATAGAAAATATGCTCACCTTTTCAAAATGGCCTTCTCTGTGTTCAGTTACCACTGCCAAATTCAATTAGTTTCTAATTAAATTTTCAATAAGGAAAAGATCTTCACCTCAGAAACAGGTATTGTGTGTGGATCAAATAACTAAACGTCAGTCGGGAATCAAGCCTCTCTGGCTGCATTGAATGTACTTCTAACCTTTCAATGAGGCTCTATTTTAAGAGTAATCACATATAATGTTATGTAGATCTGTAATAGAAAGGTAGAGCAGTGTTTTGTAGCAGTTATAATGGTTTGCACACTCGGTTTTATAAAGATGTATCTGCCCGTCTGTTCTTTTATAGGTAGCACACCATGACACATCTCATTAGAAACAAGGTCAGGAAATTAATATTAATTTGAAGATTCTGACAAAGATGTCGATCAAAATGTTATTGACAAATGTGATACTGAGACAGATTATTTTTCTATGAATACGACTTTAAAACAGATTGATGAGATGTTCAATACATTTCACTACACCGGGACACTATAACAGACAGAATAAGGCTCCACTAATGACTGGATCAATAATCTATGCCCCATAACTTATCCAAACAAAGCTTTAATTGTCATTTCCATAATAAGGCTTGTGGCTTTTGAAAAAGAAAAAGAGCAAATAAGGTATGAAAGTGCAGCAGAAAACTGTTTCTTTAGTCTGCTTTGTTTAAGAACAGAGAATGGAAATGTCTTGTGATGTTCATAATGTGAACTATCTTTAAGATGACTATTGGACAGTGAATGATTAACTTTACAGACTGAACGGGGATGCTGGGAGTTTTTCTTATATGCTATGCAGTATGAAAAAGCATTAAGACAAAACATTGCGGAAATACATAATTACTATATTTATTGGCAAAGTTGTGAGTCTGTGTGATAACATTTGTTAACTGCTACACTCAATAGAGATGTCAACAATTCGTTGGCGGCATAATGTGGTTAGAAAAGTAAAAGAAAAAAGCTACATGGCCACTTTATCTAAGGAAGTGTGGAGATGAAAACTTTCCTTCTCTTTTCTAGAATAAGAAACTTCACTTTAGGGCTCCGATACGTAGAGCCGACCTCAAAGCTGACAAAGTCTGACTGATCAAACGTTTTGTGTCACCTCACGTCACCCCATGTCGCCTCACATCTTTGCACTTGAACACACCACAAGGATCTCAGCCAACTAACATTCAACTGCAGTTTTTTCAAGTCTTTAACGGTTGCGCCAGATACATCTGGGATATACGATGTATAAACATAAAGAGAGGGTCAGGTGGAATCTACTTTTCATTCTTTTCACATGCTGCACAAGAACTGAGGAACAGGTAGGAAGATACAAGAGGATACATAGACAACAGAGACAAAAACATGGAGGTTTCTGCTAGAGGTAAGGAAAAAAAGGATCCAGGCCACACATGCTTGTATACAACTTCTTATGATTATCACTTACATATTTTTAAATGATGATGAGAGGGTGGGGTCGATAGTAAGCTACATTTTTACAAGGAGATGATCATGGGCCACGTCTGGTAGGAATTTTTTTAAATGGCACGGCTTAAAACAGTGGTCACAATCACACTGACACACAGCACAGGCAATGTACTGGCACATTTACCCCGTCAGGTGGTAAGTCGGACAGGCAGCGAGGAGAGAGTGGGTTGTCCAAACCACAAAGGAGTGTTGGTGGCTGCCGAAATGAAACAAAGAAGACAACAGCTACAGCATCCCACATAAAAGTTCTGCTCTTCCCAAAGACACACGAGAACCTGGAGACCGAATCTCTAGCTGCATCCGGGAGGTGTTTGAAGATAATCATGTCTATAGCATTACTGCAGCTCAGCTCTGACCAATGCAAAAATCATTTATTTAACATCACAGAGTATTTCACAAACTATTAGCCTGTCAAATGCATATTACTGATGCCAAGGATGGGTTTATTTTAGCTCAGTATTATGTGCATTACTTTTTGAAATAGTTACTTATACAAAAGAAATGACTGAAGATAAACCTTAAGATACACTGATAAAAACAGTTTTGTTCTACCATAATAAACTTTGTTTAAAATCTTTCTTTTATGAGTTTGATGATTCCCAAATGTCACAGTTTAATTCGATAGGATGCCATCACGACTCCACAGCACAAAACAGTGCCTGGGAAGTTTTAAATTATGACTTTATAGGCAAGAGTTTAAAATGCCAATGTGGTTTCTTAGCAGTATATTGCAGTACGTTGTTCACACTTTAAAATGAGGATGAATTAAATATAAAACCCCACATCAAACGATGCATTACGATACATGCTGCTTATCTCTTAGAGGGTACTGTTATGTCAGGAGCTTTAAATTAGGGGGAATTAAAATGATAGATGTAGATAAAAGCCTTTTATATTTAGGCTTAATAAAAAAAACTTGATCTTATGCTTATACATTATATCTTAGATTAGTAGTTGGCACATTCATAGTACCAATTAAATTAGAGAGGAATCATCATTTGGTGTATATGGCTGTGGTACAGAAGGAAGCTTTGGTTTAAAGCTTCTCACTTGAACACATTCTGACAGACACTGTAGATACATGGAAAAAGCAAGAAGTGTGATTAGTTCAGAGTGCAGCAATTTTTCATGTTAACACTACAGACCATTTTGCTCTCGCAGCCTCCTCCATTTTATGACTTTTTCCTTCGCACAACAAGCACCAGAAAATACATTGTTAACTACAACGGAAAGGACAAATAACAGGAATGCTATGCTACAGATCCTATTTTCAGGTCAGTGACACGTTGCATGAGCTTTTATGTTCACCTATTTTTACATTTTGAGCCGGGCCGAGAGAAAGAGAGAAATCATTAAGAAGCAGAGGAGGAAGTTGGAGGATTGAAAAAGAAGTAATGAAGAAACAAGGGTGGTAGTCGATCCAGTCCTTTCATGTCAGTGAAAAGCTTAAAAACATCCTTCCAGTAGTGACAGTTTTCGGGAAGTCAACTTGTTTTTTTTCCCTGGGATGACAGTGGAAGGGTCTTAAAAGATTAATGAGTATAGCTTTGCTGCCTCGTCATGCTTAGCCATGCTTTGATAGAAACTTCATTAATCTCATCTATTTCAGGTTCTAAACATCTGAAAGACCAATGTCATGGTTTCTAGAGCAAAATAGCTTTTACAAAACTTGCATGGTGTAATCTACTGGAAAATACTTTTGAAACGCCCATGTTATAGGTAAGGTTCACAATTTTGCAAGCATATCTTACACTTCTAACAAGAGCACTGTCTCCAGCAATGAATTTACAGTCCTGTGTTGCGATATGGTTTATCACTGGTCAGTTAAGTTTTACATTGTTCGACATTCCTATGCAGAATCTGTTTTAAAGAGATTAGCATGCTACTAGATGTGAAGGAATACTGATAAGTCCTGGGATCTGCTTTAAAATAACTGCTTACTCACAGGTGACAGGAAGCACCAACCCATTATTCTTTTATTATTCCTTTTGTTCAAACTGCATTAGACAGATTTAAAGTTTCATTCCTTTTTTTTTTTGTTGCTTACAGCTACGTTGGACTAATGTGACATATTGTTTACACAGGAACACAGGAAGACTCTCAGAGCAAAAAAAAGGACCATGAGGCAGCAGTGGAGTTGGCAGAGCAGCAAGAAATATATATTTTTAATACATATATTTATAAAAAAAGGATACCTCTGCCACATGACAAAAAGATGACAAGACTCCTACGATCTGGCTGGTGTTCTCAAAATCTACACTCCAGCAGCTGAATCTGAACCCCTTACACAAAAAACAGAAAAGACATAAGAAAAAATGACAAGTGGAATGGAAACAACACAACGGCAAGTCTCTGAAGTGATCCAAGTGGAGTCCTAGCAAACAGAGCAACGACACGACACCTAAACTGAAGAGTCTTCTCAATCACTGAGCACAGCAATGCAATAAAGCTACATGTTGAACAGCTTCTACTCGTGGGGGAAAAGAAGATCTGATGAAGCAGTAGTGCACAAGTAGCCTATTGTTTTTAGAAATGAAGAATAAAAAAACCTTATATAATGTACTGCAATCCAAGGGCCCATAAAACTAGGTGTTGAATTGCCTTCATAGTATACATTTTAGAAACACCTAATATAATGCAACACATTGGTGCCACAGACCAAGACCACAGCCCTCAAAAATTACTATAGCAACGGTGCTGCGGCAGAAACAGTCCTGTGGCTCAAACTGAAGCCCTATTTACAAATGTACAACTTCAAGTGTCACCTCGGTTTCTACTGCAGGTGCTGTCCGTAGGGTTGTAACTAACAATTATTTTCCCTGTTGATTAATCGACTAATTCAGTGACATTCCCAGTTTACTTTCACAGAGGGCTAAAAAGCAAATAAAAATCAAATCTGATAGAATTTTGACTTATCGTCTTGAAAAAATGACACAAACATTTAAATCGATTATCAAATAGTTGCCGATTAATTCAATAGTTGACAACTAGGATGTGGTTTCAAGAAATATTTTGCTTACTTATTAGAGTGATAAACACATCAAACTACAAACCTATCAACAGGCACAGTATGAGACTAGCAGCAGCTGCTTTTCCACCGCCCTGCAGCAGCAACATCTCTTTTTCCCCTTCTTTAACTCCTGAAAAATTTGAGAGCAAAAAATTTGAAATTCTCTCAACATTTCAAAGAACTCGGTGCAGTGTCCTTTTCCCACCAATACACAGCAAGAAGCAGTAGGGCAGAGAAAGGGAGGTAGTTGCACAGTCTTTCTTCTCTCATAATGTCTTTTATTCCATCAAACAGACTGGTGAATGTAATGTAATGGTAAAATGTGAATGTGGTCATCATAATGAATGCAGTCATTTTTAAAACGAGCCCTGATCTACTTCTTTTTCATCCATTCGTAGAGTTCCAGTAAAAAGGAAGCGATCAATTATCAGATTATTTCAAACATCTGCGTTGGATGTTTGACAATTGCTCTACCCATTCTGATGGAAATGGGCACCGCCCTAATTATTACTCTGGCTTAACCAACTGGATGGATGATTTTTCACGGATCCTTAAATGCTGAAAATCAAACATGGTTTACTAATTTAAAAATAGATTAGCATGGAGTATGCTAATAACTGAACTGTTGGAACTGAAAAAAAATGTTTGTTTTTTTGAGTAGATAAAAAAGAGGAGTTCCAGTAGAGGGTGTCTTTGTGAGCTTCAGTAAAAGTGCAATAAAAATCTGCAAATTCATAAACACAACATGTGAAAACAACCTCCCAGGGTGTCACAAAGTATATGCTGACAGAAAGTTAAACTGCACCAAGCGTCTAGTGATTATGTTACGCATTAAGTCTTCTGTTATGTCCAAAGTATATTTGTTGCTCACGGACTCCTTCAAGGACAAATGATCAACAATCTCTTTATAATTGCTCCAATCATGCTAATAATCTTAGCTGTCTGTATGCTATAATGAGTCTGTAATTACACTTAATAATCAAAGAGCACATTAAGGTTAATGCTTTTACATCCAAAAAGCCTGGGGGAATTCATGAGTACGTAAAAATTAAGTTTCAGAATCACATTTTCAAGCTGCACAACACGTGGTCGAGCCAAACAAGCTTCGTAACGTGTATTTGGTGGGTGGAGCGGACAATCTGTCAACAAGTACCGAATGCTAAATCAACCGGAAACATACTGTAAGACAGAAAACACCGATCCGGAGTGTGGATAAACCAAAAAGGACAACTAGAGCCAGAAGGACACTCATTTGTGAAGAAAGCTTGCATTTCTTTAGTTTTCTTTTAGAAATAGTTACAAAATACACTGTAAAGTCACCGCATATGTGGACTTATTCAGCATATGCAGACTAAGCAGGGGATGTGAACCCAAGGACTGAATCCAGAGACTAAACAAAAAGGCAAGCGCTGTGTCAAAGCAATAGGGAATAAGACGTGTCAGCATAATTTTACATGGACCCGAGTAAGCATAGCTTTGCATACAAAGGGGCTTAATCTGTCACCATCTAAACAAGGATGCACAATTAATTGCAGATTCTTCACACAGGTCAGCAATATTTAAGTTTTTATATAGCTTTAATTCCCCTGAAGGTCCTGATGTGTTACAGTTTTCATTATGTGTGGTCAATTACGACCGCTGAATTCACAAAATGCAAAATGTAACAAGAGCAAAAGGTATTGGGAAAGGAGCTTCAGTTGGGAATGAGTGGAAGACACTTTACGCCTCTATGAAAAAGTAAAAAGTATAATCTAGCCTTGCTGTCGTATGCCTCCGCCAACCGCTCAGGTTGCAGTCTGTCTGTGTAGTGAAGTATTAAGTGTATTTTTTGGCAAAAACTAGATGCTTCACAGACATCTTCAACCTGGCAGCACATACGATTTATAAAATCACCACATTTTCAAGATTAGTGTCACCAATTCAGTTATGGCGTTAAATAATAACCTTTTGGATATAAAATATCATCACATCATTTTGTCCCATTAGACATTTGTGTGAAATGTTGTTGATAATTAGAATAATTCTCAAGTTATGGTCCAAAACCTGTTTTGTGACCTTTGACCTCCAAAATCTAATCAGTTCAACCTTGACATCACATGGACATTTGTGCCGAATCAAAAGACATTCCTGAGATATCATTTTCACAAGAACGGGACGTATGGACGACCCGGAAAGATAATGCCTCTGGCAAAGAGTAAAGTAGCTCTGAGCCGAGCTGCTGAAAGAGTTTGGATTCAGAATTACATTCTTAGATATGAGTTTTGGGAGCTTCTGCTGTAGACTGGACGCAGATGTGTTTTTCCAAACCAGCTCGTCAGCCTGCAATAACAGATATTTTGGCTAAGGCAAGCAGGAAGATTATTAATTCAGTCTAATCATGTTTCTGGGATGCATCAGTCAGTGGAATTATAGCTAACAAAAAAAAAAACCTGGTCTACCCACTTGATCACAGTTCAGCTTTTGAGTAGGCAAGTGTGCGTGTGCGTGTGCGTGTGCGTGTGCGTGTGCGTGCGCGTGTGTTTGTGTGAGATGAGCACAGACATGACAGTCTAACCTGACTGAATTCGCTTGATGCTCTGCCAGCCAGACTGCCTGTGCCTCCCCTCTGGCCTTTCAATGGAAATAAATGACCCCTGTCCCTGTGTGACTCTTGCATGATCTGGAAAATGGCCTCAAGTCAGCACGTACTTAATGTCCACTCCAAAGGGCGGGTAAATTAAAAGCTCCACCACAATGCTCTAAAGATTGTCATTTTTTCCAACAACAGACCGCGTGTGTGACACCGGAAAATGGACACATTTTCACAAAACCACTGTTTAAATCACTGTGATCAGTGACTATTAGCCAGGTGTTTAAAGAGCATGTTAATCACTCACTTTAGGGCTGCAGCTATCAAATCTTTTTTTTTATCGAGTATTCTACCGATTATTCCATTGATTAATCTGATTTTAAAAAAGTGTATATATATATATATATATAATTTTGAGTAAAAATGTATTATAATTTGCGTTCTTTTGCAAAAAAATATATTGTGTCTGGGGTAGGCCTATTTCGTGTGGTAACCTAACAGGGGTGGGTGTGTGTTTGTGTGTGTGCGTGAAGGGGTGGGGTGGGATGGGGGGGGGGGGGGGGGGGGGCGAGAGAGGGCGAGAGAGAGAGAGAGAGAGAGAGAGAGAGAGAGAGAGATTCTGCTGATTCTTTGCCTTCCAACAAAATAGAGAAGCAAATACACATAACAATAAAACCCAAATAACCTTTGATACATCGATAGGTTCTGGCTACATCCCCAACATACACATATTCTATATATTCAGTGTGTGAATTTGTGTTATGAGCCCCTTTCAGACGCACAGCAAACCTGAAATTATTGAGACATTAGCTGGATAAGCTGTCTGTGAAAATGCAAATGTCCGAATCAGTTGGACCGGACATTAAACAGACTTTACCAAGCCAACTCCCGAGTACAAAGTCTGTGTCATGTCCGATTGAGGCCATGTGTAAACAGAGCAGGTAATTTTGCAGAGATATTACAGCGGCGTGTTGATGTTTCCATCTTGGAAACCGGAAAAATCAAAACAAAATGTCTATCTACTAATGTCTATCTTCTGTAAGGGGCAATGCAGAAATCATCAGACAAATTCAAGGAACACCAAGAGATTGGGTTGTTTATGACCAAACTACTGGCTCTGTGACTGCGTCTCTATCCAGACCACTCCCTGTCTAAACCAAACAGAGTTTTTTCCAATAAGCGAGAACGCGTCGGACACTGAGAATCTCCTGTTGTGTGCTGCATGTGTGAAAGGGAAACTTGCCGTTTTCACATATGAACACCAGACACTGTATGATGATTCAGGTGTGGTTGTCCTGAGAGAAAACAGCATAGTGTGCTGTAAGAACAGTTTTATAGTTTTAGCATCTCTGCTGGCATATCTTCCCTGACGGAGTCCAATTAACACATAAATCATTGTGATACATCTTGTGAGACCCTCGAGTACAATTCCACTGTTTTATGCCTGTTTAAACATAAAAAATGTCTTTCATGTCAGATTATGTTCAAAGTAAATGGAAATCCTCCAGCACAAACCAAGCTCCTATTCAGTTTGATGTCAGTTGTCGGATCAATTATGATCTATTCAATTATTTCAGAAGAGATTAATTGTTCAGGTGATCGAACCAATTAATACAGGTTGGCAATGAAGTAGGTTTTAAAGAATGTAAACTAATGGGCCATTTACCTCAGTGACTGCAAAATTCATCTCATGGCAGAGGCACAGAGGCCTCAGCAAAGTAATTTGACAACAACATGAGACATGTGAAGCATCTACATTCACCAATATCTGTTAACCAGACTTTCAAAGCTTTCATTTGACCTATATCTGTACAATATTTATGGGATTTAATCTGATCGCACTGGCTTTAACTACAGTAGTCTTAACATTAGAAATATTTCTAAAGATTTGGTGACTTTGTGTCAAGTTCAGAAGCAGTCAGTATGTTTAGAGAGGGTTATATTTTCTAAAATGGCGCATCTCTCTCAAACAAACAGAGACATAGCATAACCAAGGGACAGCAGCAGATCAGTCATTTGTTGAGACTCATATGCTAAAATTAAATATGAAGGTCAAACTGCGCAAGATGTGATTTCATTTTTAGATTTTTTTGGAAGGATTGATTTTCTCCCATTTTTCCTTAATGGGATTGTTGACAAAGAGTGAAAGGGAACATGGGGAGAGGAGAGGGGGAGTGACATGTGCTGAAGGTCCCTGACTGGAATCGAACAGGCTTTGCTGCAGTCGTGGTTGATGGCTCACCACGACGCCTCCGAGAGGCGAATACAGCAGTCACACATATTAAGTGCTTAGTACAGAACCGCTGTAAGATGAAGGGATGGCGTCCATTTCAAGGACTTTTTGTGGGATGAAAAGATGACCACATTGGCGCACATTTACTGAGCGGAAGATTACCCCATGGGCCGTACTGGCAGTGAAACTATAACCACTCCTTGCTAGCCTGAAATCTGCCCCACAGACAGGTCATCAGTCTATATATAGGTTAGGGCAGTTTCAAAACAGCCAAGCACATTGTGAAAACAAATCTTAATTCTACGTACGTCAGATATTCCAAAAACTCTCTCTCCTGTGTCCTCCATCGTTCTGCTGCTTGGATACATATACAAAGATTACCCAAGCAGCATACCAAGTTATAAAAAGCCAAAACAGACAGAGGCACCACTCAAAGGGCCTATAAAGAGTGACTTCTCCCTGACCACAGAGTAACCTATAATTGGGGGCCCAATATCAGGCTGCCTGAAAACACAGCTTACAATATACACATTTTAAAATAGCAAGTGGTATGGTGGGGCAGAGCCACACTGGGCTGAGTAAAGGCTTGGCTATGCTTCACTTGCTGGTGTGTGCGTACAACCTCCTATGAAGACGTGCAAGCACCATCCGCAGCCACATAAGTACACTTGATGCACTCTTGTCCTTGAATTTTCATTGGGAGAGTTGTAATCTTTCAAAAGACATGTTGACATGGTGCGACCAGAGCAGAGCTCGTTCTTGCTTTTGTACAGTGTCAAGTCTTGAAAAATAAAGTAGCCTAAATACTGAGCATACATAATGCATACAGTCTCTGACTGAGTCGTGAATAATACTGCCGGAGGACATACCAGCACTCACCAATAACATAATTAATTCACTCAAGAAGAACACACAAGATTACATATCCTGAGATGTAATATTATTATTGAGTACACCACACAGATGTACAGCACATGGCAGGTCTAGGAGTAGTTATATAGAAATTCTAAATAATGTTTGTACATTGCATATATTTTTTTTTATTATTTTTTATCTATGGTCCCACTGTGGTTTTACCTTGTGCTGCTCTATTTTGAAGGAGCTTTATTACACACCAATAATTATAAAGATCTTACAAAGTAACAAATTTAGTCAGGACTTCCTGAACGTTTACCAGGATGGTAATATTTAAACACGTGACCCGTTTCACTGAGGTCGGAGCATTGATTTATCTTGCTGTGATGTAGTAATGTTTAAAATAAATATTTCTGTACAACTAGCAAAATTAATCTCATAAGTACAGCTGCACAAAAACTGGAGACTGCATAAATGAAATTTTGTAAAAATCCATCCAACACTGAGATATTGCCCTTTTTAGGCAACACATGTAGGTAAAATAGTGTTCAGACTGTAAAACATGAAAAAGGAAGTTCTGTTAAAACTTATGCTGACTCAAACTCATCTACATCGAACAGCTGCTTTTTGTTATTCATGTTATTCATCAATGTTTGTGCTGTTGGAATAAATACTACATTGAAATGTTGAAAGAAGTGTAATATCAATTCAATATTGTGAATTATTTTGGCCACGATAATCGTGCAGTGAAAATGTGATATTGTGACAGCCCAATTTACTTTTAGGCAATAGGTTAGCCTAGCCTGTCATGAAAATTGTGTTTTTTTTTGTCCATTTGTCTTTTTTTTCAAGATTTTTGTTTTCACTTTCTGTATGCCAAAGCCATGTTACAAAAGTCAAACAAGACACTTGCCCATTTCAGCAGAGCTCAGGAGAAAGGGCAAAGAGAGAGGATGGAGAGCGGCTGCGAGACGCACTTCCATTCTACCCTCCCCCCCTCCTGAACAGTAGCAGATGACAATAGCTTCTAAACCAGGGCACGCCAGACATCCTGACAAAGGCAGGCTCCTCCCAAGCTGCCGAGTCCCTGTACCCAAATAAACATAGCCACAGGGAGAGGGCAAGAGTCGGGGATGTGGGGCTTGCTATGTCCAGGGCTAGTGGCAAAAAAATGAGTCCTTCTGTCCAAGAGCGAAACGTTCTGCCAGCGAACCATAAAATGCATGCTGGACAAGGCAAATCTCCTGACACACTACGAGGCTTAATTGCATTCTGCCTAATTAGGGCTGCAACAAAAAAATAATGGTTTCACAGTCATTTACAAAAAAAAGTTTTTAAAATACTGAACAGAAAATATATATGAATGAGAATGCTCTCTAGCTCTTACTCACATGTAGGCAGGCGAAAGGGGTGAGGACCTGGATGACTTAAGAACTGGCACTGGGAATTTCCAGCTGACAGGAGAACCGCTTTTCCATTTCAACGGCATGTTGTTGTCACCAGAATGGTGCTACAGCAATACCAATAGCAAAGACCATTTCCATGAAAAGGTTTCCAATGCAGTCTTCCATCCCACTCTGCCCACACCATTTAAGGGGGAGGGAGAGCAGCAGCAGCAGCAGTAGCAGCAGCAGCAGCAGCAGAAATACACTGGTGGAGGCAGTGCAGGCTACAGTCGGGGTTGTGACTTTAGCATCAGCACCGAGAAGCCAATAGATTGCATCCAGCACCACTACTTGCCCTGCTGCATTCACTGATGTCTCATGGTAGGAGGGGGGAGAAGCCCAGCCTTCCCATCACCCTTTCAGGGTTCATGTACAGCTCAGTAGCTGAGCAACAGTGCCACCTTGTTAAAGGAGTTGTGATTACAGTTCTGGACTTGCTATGGAAAGAATTAGAAGGGAGATAAAAGAATAGGAGAAAAAATAAACAGACATTTATACAATAAATAATAAAGTTGCCTCCCTTAAGATTTAACATTTTGTGAGATTTTTTCATTCATTTAGTGAAATCAAATCAAATCTGAACGACACAACTGGAAGTCTTTAACCATCCAATGGTGTCCAGGTATTCCTTTTGCGTTGAAGTGTGGGTTTTGATTAAGAAAACGAAATGAGAACTATAGACATTATCTTTTATAATGGATGTAATATTGCCACAGAATTCAAATTTGAATGATCTTTTCACCATATTTCTTGTCACCATGGTATTCCAAGTTTTAAGACTTGGAAAACCACGGAGGTGAATTAACAGATAACTCTGAAAACATGCAAATTCCTCTACTTAAAATATTGTTTTTTTTCCGTATATCATTTTTGGACACTGCCGTGTTTTGTGCCTTGGCTAAACTAAACACAGGAAGTCAGTGGGATAAGTGAGCATTATTCTGAAGCATCCATGGGTGGAGCCAGCCATAGTCAGCAGCACTAGTGTAATCAATGTAAAGTAATAAAAGGTGGACCAACACAGTTCAGCAAACACTTTATAGACTCAAGGACTATTGCAAACTGCCAGTTTTAGTGCCAAATCAATCAATTTTACTAACTCTAAGCAATGCGATTTAAATCTATTTTTAAAAAACAAAATTGTTATCAATGTACAATAAAATGTGCCAATGGGTAGGTGAGCGTTCAGCTTTAAGATGTTCACCCTCACCTATGCAAAGAGCAGACACTCTGGGGCTTGACCCAACCTCTACATTGCATTTGCTGAGGCTAAACTACAGTGGCTGGCCTAGCTGGCTTAAATAGAAAGTTGGTGTGAATACTATGGTCCGCTCAGTCGTCCAACCACAATCAATGTATATCTGGTTCATGGTCAAGTTATGCTGGGAAAAGAAAAGTTCATACAAGTATACTGTCACCTTAACCCTGAGGCCACCGGGATGCCTCATCTCTCCACTTGAAACCCCTTGTGTAAAAATCAGCGTAAAAAATTAAAGAGGGTTTTAGCAGATGAGAGGGCACCAAGCTGTATTTTATGGGTGAACCAGAAAAGGAGAGAGAAAAAAAAATCATATCTCACTGAAAACAGAGGTTGTCATTCTCAACGTCTTGTCCCACTTTTTCAAATCAATTCGATTTCCTGGATTATTGTGCAAGAGATTAAGAAAGAGCAACTTCCAATGTTATTCATAATTCTGTAAAATATACAAGGTCATTCTAGGTAAAAGTGAAACTTTAAATTATATTAAAGTCCATAGCAACCACTATCTAAGACATAAATTCTACTTTAACTACCTCAATCAAAGGAACAGAGCACATGTCCACTTAGTGGCTAGTGACACAGAGAAAAGCCTCAGTATGAGTCAAATAACTACAGAAGTAATGGCACCCATAAAAACAGGATACACAGTCACTATCAGGATTCACCAGTTCACAACAACAACATTGATAAAGAAGAACACGTAGTTCTAAGTAAACGTCCTCTTTTACCATGTCATTCCATCTATCCTAAAGTTTAAATCACCATCAAATCGTTGAAACTGCACAGCCATTACAGAACAAGCTTCATTGGAGCACAGGTTGCTTCCACCTGCAGCTCCATCCTCATAACAGCCTTGTCATCACACCTTCAGGCTTCCATCGTTCTCCATCTTAGCTCACACTGTAAATGGCAGAGTGACCTTGCCTCTACTGCATGGGCAGCAGTCATTCCCTCTCTTCTGTCAAAGCTCAGTGCTACACCTGCTGTCCTCAGTTCTACTACATTACACTCCTCCCAAAATGGCTGTAAAGACGTTTCAAATAATTCCTGCAGTAGCGCTGCAATAAACCCACACATTTCCAGTGTAATGACGCATAATACTAACGGTTATATGTTGTAAACAAAAAGCAATACACTGAGGGAGATCAATGCTTCTTTCATTCATTTAAACTGGAAAAAAGATTATTCTAGTAGGCCGGTCTGTTATTGATGTTCCATAACTGCCATCCAGGTGGTGTAGTGCCTCATCCACCTCCACACAGCCACAATTCTGTTCACGGGTAAAGGAGAATCTTTAGCCAACAGACTGGATCAAACACTCACATAGAGAAACAGGCAAGATCCTTTCCCTAGTATTTCAACATGCAGGCACGTCATTTCAAGACGTCTCTATGCAACCATTTGATACTTCTACATCAAAAGGTATGCATGAAATAAAACACAGTTAATCAGTAAAAGTCAGAAAACATGGCATTTGATACTTTATCTACAGTCATAATTTTAATGCTGGCATCTTCTTTGTTTTTGTTTTCTCTGACTGATGTTAAAAAAATGGAGCGCCATTTAAAAATAACATATGACACGAGTGCATGACATATTTGATCTCATTAGACATGCAGAGTAATTTCTACATAAACAAACCAGTCACGAGACAGCTAGGTTTTGGAGACAGAGCAGAGTCCCAGAAATAGGGAACATCTGCAAGAAGCACAGAGTTGGTTTTAAATTATTTGGTATACGCCTAAAGTATTTGTTCTAATGTGAAATACCCCTGCGTATTTGAGAACTATGGTTAATTAAACCACAATTTCTGTATGTTCTCCATTTGTCTTAATCTAAACTCGTCTGCAGCTTCCTCACGGTCAAACTGATATCCACTGTAGCCAACTCCAGAAAACTTGGCCAAATGTGTTGCCCCATCTGTCATTTTCTCTCACACTGGAAGTAATAGCATGCATATTGGCTAAAGATAGCACAGAAAAACTTCCGGCTTTTGACATACTCATACATCTCCTGAATGCCTTTATGATTGGTTCAAAATGTATCGTGGTGGCTAAACACATGTAGCTGTACAAGAAGTCAAGGTTAAAGTTGTACTCCATAAGATATGAAGAGATATGTTGCTTCTAGCGGCCTCTGTGGCAGTAAGATATAACTGCAGGCAAGCATGTTCTTTCAGAGCCTCCATCTTGTCACGTTCATGGTCACTATGTGTGTTGACAATTGTATTTTATTTATTTTTTGCAGCTTTATTGAAACACATTCACCTCTCTACTTCCAGTCTGTCCCTCTATGTCACCCTCTTAAATCCATAAACACACACACGTTCCTATTAAGCCTAGTTCAGACCAAAGATTTGCAACGCAACTGTTTTAGAATGTCGCAGAGGTGTAAACTGACCCGTCTCGTTGCGAATCCAGCCGGCTGATGTCGTCGTCAGCGATTCAACTTGTCAAATCGGCAGCGGCTGGTTTTAGAACGTTATACACGTCACCTGTTTCAACAGCCAACCAAGTCTTAGCAAAGTCCGCAGGTCAAGTCACTGACAAACTGTCAGCCTGTTGAAAAGGAGGTTATGAACGAGGTGTGTGAAAGAGTGTTTCATCTCTATAGAAATGCTGCTGTAGCGAGTATCCCACTATCTCTGTCCTCGTTTATATTTTATAACTAAATAAATTAAATAATATCCAGCTACGAGAAAAAGCCTGAAAAGTCGGAGGTTAGAGCAGAAGTACAGAGAGGCGTTGCTATGGAGATGATACACAGTCTCCTCTCATCTCCTTGGTCCGAACGGGCAGGTTTCAGAACGTTGCAGACCTGCACGTTTGCAAGTAGTTGCAAGTTTCAACTCGTTGCATTACGAATCTTAGGTCTGAACTGGGATTTACACTTCTACCCTTACTACAAGCCTGACTCAAAAGTTGGATTTATGATTAGAAGTGAACGCAGCATAACTGTTGGTGACGATCTGGGCCAACAGACCAACCGCTGTCAGCAGCGTCACTAACATAGCGGCTTATTTACATCTAGCCCGCGAATGTCACCACAGACACGGATATCTGAATACTTGGCAAAAAGGCAAGTAGAAGTGCTTTAATTAGTGGGTCATATGATCAATCACCATTGTTTTAACCCACTCTTTGATGTATATTAACTTAAAAGGCAATTAAACAGATGAAAATCTTATGGAGTATAACTTTAAGAGAATTTGGGATTAAATTTGGTGGCCACGGTATGATGTGTGAGATGTTAGCTCTTGATATAGTTATGCTATTCACTAACTTTTCATTATTTGCTGATATTTTGTTAGAAATTGAGAACAAGTACAAGATTCCTCACCGTTTTTTTGTTTTGCAAATACTCATATGGTCAGCTTGTAAAAAGATTATTTTGTTTTCCAATTAAAAAGACTTGGCACAGTTAAAAATGAAAACATTATACACAAGCCATTCAAGTGTGGGAAACTGCCGCAGGTGAATTAATGTAGCAGAATGCTGTAATATCTTTCAAGTCATTGCATGACACCCTGGTAGGACTCATAGCGGTGGTTCTCAACATTGGTCATTGAGTGCCAAAGCCATGCTGTTTTCTTCCCCATACTCTAATCATGGATTACCTGATTAACACCTCCGATTGCGGGCGGAAGCCATTTCCTAGCCCAGACTGACACCACGACTGACACCACGACTGATAACTGCTGTAGTGTATACACTTGAAGAATGGTCAACCATCAATCCTGAGTTAAAAGTCCCCTTTGCTTTGCCAGAGTTTGTGCAAAGAAGTGGAATGTGCTTAATTAAAGTGAATAATTACACATTTTCACAGTTGCTAGCAAAATAATGGAATATGAGACATTGCACATTACCTTTCATGTAGTCCGATGGGCATTGTCTCCCCTCTGAGTACAGGGTGCTCCATACCCTCGCCAAAACCGCACCTTAAACACATAAACATGGTTCTTTCATTATCTGAATTTAAGTCGATCTTCTAAAAAAATAAACATAAAATTTCCTACAAGAAAAACTGTTTCATTTTTTTGACTCAGCAATTGCAAGTCAGTTTTACATCTGTACTTTGAACCAAACTTGCTTTTTTTTTAATGTTTTACAGTCTGCTCACCATTTTACATAGAATTTATAGTAATAGTGGAAAATATCTCAAGTGATGTAACTGAGAAATCTTTCCCATACAATTAGTCACGCATGTACGTTTTCTGAAACGGGTCGCAAAAAAAAGAAAATATCTAATGTGCTACAGATCACAAGTAACTCTGTCTCACAGTTACACAGTTTTAAAAATGTAAATGAAACAATCTAAATGCTTATTTTCTAACAATTAAGGTGGATAATTAAATTGAAAATTCATAGCAATGTGAATATTTTAGTTTAGACAATTAGTTTATTTTTGTACAGTATGATGTTTCATTGTTGTATTGTATTGTTACAATGCCGCAATGTATTGTAAAGTGGGGGGAGGACAATATAAGCTATATATATATATATATATATATATATATATATATATATATATATACAGTGGGTACGGAAAGTATTCAGACCCCCTTAAATTTTTTACTCTTTGTTAAATTGCAGCCATGTGCTAAAATCATTTAAGTTCATTTTTTTCCTCATTAATGTACACACAGCACCCCATATTGACAGAAAAACACAGAATTGTAGACATTTTTACAGATTTATTAAAAAAGAAAAACTGAAATATCACATGGACATAAGTATTCAGACCCTTTGCTCAGTATTGAGTGGAAGCACCCTTTTGAGCTAATACAGCCGTGAGTCTTCTTGGGAATGATGCAACTAGTTTTTCACACCTGGATTTGGGGATCCTCTGCCATTCCTCCTTGCAGATCCTCTCCAGTTCTGTCAGGTTGGATGGTGAATGTTGGTGGACAGCCATTTTGAGGTCTCTCCAGAGATGCTCAATTGGGTTCAAGTCAGGGCTCTGGCTGGGCCATTCAAGAACAGTCACAGAGTTGTTCCGAAGCCACTCCTTCGTCATTTTAGCTGTGTGCTTAGGGTCATTGTCTTGTTGGAAGGTGAACCGTCGGCCCAGTCTGAGGTCCATAGCACTCTGGAAAAGGTTTTCGTCCAGGATATCTCTGTACTTGGCCGCATTCATCTTTCCTTCAATTGCAACCAGTCGTCCTGTCCCTGCAGCTGCAAAACACCCCCACAGCATGATGCTCCCACCACCACACTTGACTGTAGGGATGGTGTTGGGCAGGTGATGAGCGGTGCCTGGTTTTCTCCACACATACCGCTTAGAATTAAGGCCAAAAAGTTCTATCTTTGTCTCATCAGACCAGAGAATCTTATTTATCATAGTCTGGGAGTCCTTCATGTGTTTTTTGGCAAATTCTATGCGGGCTTTCATGTGTCTTACTCTGAGGAGAGGCTTCCGTCGGGCCACTCTGCCATAAAGCCCTGACTGGTGGAGGGCTGCAGTGATGGTTGACTTTCTTGAACTTTCTCCCATCTCCTCACTGCATCTCTGGAGTTCAGCCACTGTGATCTTTGGGTTCTTCTTTACCTCTCTCACCAAGGCTCTTCTCCCCCGATTGCTCAGTTTGGTTGGACGGCCAGCTCTTGGAAGAGTTCTTGTCATCCCATACGTCTTCCATTTAAGGATTATGGAGGCCACTGTGCTCTTGGGAACTTTAAGTGCAGCAGAAATTTTTTTGTATCCATGGCCAGATCTGTGCCTTGCCACAATTCTGTCTCTGAGCTCTTCAGGCAGTTCCTTCGACCTCATGATTCTCATCTGCTCTGACATGCACTGTGAGCTGTAAGGTCTTATATAGACAGGTGTGTGGCTTCCTTAATCAAGTCCAATCATTAGAATTAAACACAGCTGGACTCCAATGAAGGTGTAGAACCATCTCATGGATGATCAGAAGAAATGGACAGTACCTGAGGTAAATATACAAGTGTCACAGCAAAGGGTCTGAATACTTATGTCCATGTGATATTTCAGTTTTTCTTTTTTAATAAATCTGTAAAAATGTCTACAATTCTGTGTTTTTCTGTCAATATGGGGTGCTGTGTGTACACTAAAAGGAAAAAAAATGAACTTAAATGATTTTAGCACATGGCTGCAATTTAACAAAGAGTAAAAAATTTAAGGGGGTCTGAATACTTTCCGTACCCACTGTATATAAAATACTATATAAACTAGGCTTCTGCCTGCCCCTTCTCCAACACATACTTTTTGTTGTCTGATGGAATCAATCAGAATTGATTAATCTATTTGTGCTCTATTTTTTGGGGGTTTCTTTCCGTCACCGTAAGTCAAATCAAATCAAATATTTTCATTATTGTTCATTTTTTATGTAAAATGTCCCACAGAAGTTGATGACAACTTAGTTATGTGGGCGTTTCTCGGCCCCCATCCCCAAGCTAAAATGTGACAGTTGCATCATAGTTATAACTTGTTGCTTTACACAGAAGAACTAGGCTAATTAAAGCTAAAAATATCTGCTTTGATAGAACACTCTTGCTCATCCTTCTTGCTGAAAGTCATCTAACACGATGTACAAAATAAAATGGTCGTAATACGATGTCTCGATGTTTTAATGACAACTGGTACACGCAGGTGGATTTGGATACGGTAAAGTTTCCTCGATTGTTACTTCCCGTTGTTGTAAACACATTAAAGTGACATGAAACTGATGGACTTGACAGCTCGCCCCTGTGTGCTGAGCTCTCAGACGGACATGAAGTGCGAGTCCTTTAAAAAAGCTAAGTGTGATCACCTACATGTAGGGAGAAACTACAAGTCCACGGCGAGGTAGCTGAATTGTTAGCTAGCAAAGGCTTTATAGGGCTATCGTGCTTTAAAACGTTCGTGTTTATTTAGCCAGCATAGATGGTTATATTGTCCCAAGAGGCAGTGCTGTCAGTTTTCTGCCCATGTTGCCTGAACACAGTCTCTACATCTCCAGAGGGAACAGGCTAAGGCTAACTAGCCCGAGCTAACCCTTCAACGTTAACAGTGGCTAGCTTGAAAGAACGTTCGATTAGAACACCCAACTGTGGTGGTTACCATAGTTATAGTTAGACATTGTCCGTTAGCTACGTTAGCTTGACTACCGACAGCGTGAAAGACCGGGGTATTAACACGAGTTAGTTGGGTTACTTATGAGTAAGTCTGGTTGGTGGGTTGGTTTGACACCACCAACATATGACTGTGACTACCTGTCAACCTGGTATTTGTTGAGCTTAATACATAATATATGCTATTTCAACCGCCGTGTGTGTCTTAAATACACTCTACAAACTTTTAAAAAACAGATTCCATACCTTGAAAGACGAGATAACGTTAACTAGCGTCCTTGTTTTCCTTCCCAGCCCCTCAAATCCACTTATACATCGGAGCCTCCCTTCCTTGTTTTATCCAATGCGGTTATCGCTTACTAGGAGAGCTGTAGCATCCGCACTTTTCATTGGTGGAAGAGTATGGCAATCTTTTTTCATTGGCTCAAAACTTCCGTTACTAAATAAAGTGTTTCTAAAGAGGAGTCGTCTTTCTGTGAAGCGTCTGTGCTCAGAGACAAACGCATGTGTTGCGTTGCTCGGGAAAAAAAAAACTATTAATCATGGTTAATTAAAGTGTGTCTTTGATCGCCCAGAAGTAGTAACTAGGACTGTGACATGATAGCCTGTTACAAGTATGAACTTAGAGGGGACATCACTAATGTTTAAAAACTACTCTAACAAGGACACACACACACACACGCACACACACACGCGCGCGCACACTAACACACACACTCACACACACACACACACACACACTCACAGACTCACACACACACACACACACATACACACACATACACATACACTGACTTTGATGTAAAGCAGCACTCATATGAAGACCCCCTTGTGCCATGCATGAGGTCATTTTCACAAGTACGATTTTTGGGGGTTAAATATGAGGTTGATTTAAGTAGGCTTAATATATATAATTTAGAGAATATATATATATATGAGTTGTTGGCGTGACATGGCAATTTCACTGTCACACAAGCCAAAAATGAATATAGTTAGTGTTGGCATGACTTAAAATGAAGTAAAGGATTAAACATTTCTTTGTTTTAAAACGACCTGTTGTCATAAAAACTGCTTTGTCATTAGATTTCTTTAATTTTTGAGCTAAATCTAAAATTGTCCTTTGGTGTAAATGTCTCAAGCACGGTTCAATAAATTACAACTATTATATAATAAAAATAAAAGCATAAAAATGCTGCTAAATACCTCAGACATAATGTAACAAGTGTCTACTTTAGTAAATGCCAATCATTTATTTCATCTATATATGTTTTAAAAGTGTAGGAAGTTGATGCAAGTCGTCACAATTTTAATTAATTCAACTTTATTTAGTTAAAGGACAACTTTAAAGGTCATGTTACTGAAGACCCCTGTGAAGCCCATAATGTGCACATGATAAGTCTCTGTCTCAGAACTGTTCAAATATTTAGCTTTTCATGGCACTGGATAAGTGTTATGGGTTTTTTGTCATTTGGTGTCGCAGACCTTTTATTAAAAATTGTATGTTAAAGAATATCATTTTGGAAAATTTAGCAAATGCGTCCTGCTAACTGCTAATGTTGGGTTAGCTATGTATAGCATGGTCATTAAGTGACACAAAAGGCTGAAACTTCCTTTGGTGTGACACAAATGTCCTCCGGTGTGACAGTGGCAGGTATCACACAACAGGACAAGATTTCTTAAAGAATCATTTAAAATCATTTAACATGATTTGTTTAACTCCTTTTTCTTTTTTTGACCATATCCAGCGTTTTTAAATACAACTATTACTTTATTTCAGACATTTTCAGCTATTTTTGTAGAAATTACTGTTGTGAAAATAAGTATAAAATGTGGTACTTCACTCATTTAATTCAGAAAGAAAAAATTGAGGGAGAGAGAGGACACAGAAGTATAGAGAGAGGACCCACATAGCATAGAAGAATGAAGGTCCCACAAGAGACAGATGCAGAAATGAAACGAAAAATGCAGCAATTATACTTCAAAAAATGATGATTGACATATAAAATGTCACCACATGTTATGGGGGAAACAATATGGATGGTTTTTCTTAGATTGGAATATACTGTCTATTGATTTCCCAAACATATCATAAAAAAAAGGAGTGCTATTCTCAACACAACCCTACAATCTGCAAAGGCTTTCGTACTTCCTCTTTAATGCATGTCTGTCCTTGACACAATGTCCTATAGTGTGACACACATAAAAGAACCAAAAATGTGTGTTTGTCTCAAAATATCTTCAATAAAAACAGTTCAGTGTTTAATTATGGAAGAAGAAGACATCACTCATCTTAATTTGGTACAATTTTCAACGGTTTTATAAGGATGTCAGCAGAGTCTGACTCGCATTTACTGAAAATGTCCAAGGCCAATTCATGGGGGGAAATGGTGTTATGCAAAATGTCATATCAAATAAATAACATTATATGAAAATAAGTGTCTGTCAATGAAGATGAAACTACAGAGCCCCCCCGGCGACATTGGATTGAAAAGCCAATGTCACCAGAGGGGCTCCGTATGAAACTCTTTCATGTATGTTTATATATTTATCAAGACTTTTTTAATTGATTTATTTTATGTCAAACCATAGGACAAATTTGCAGTGCACTTCAGTGGAAGTATTAAAAAACAGGGAAATCATTAACAAAAGAAGGGACCACTCATATTTGATCAAAAATACGATTTCAAGCTATAACTTTTTTACAAAATGGTGTTTTACAAAAAAATGTACTGCCTATTTGGCAACTACCCATAATTCTCATTATTAGCATAACTAGAGTAAAATACCCTCCCCCCCTCTCTCTCACACACATCATTAATGAATAGGTTTACGTTTTTATACAAAAGATGAAGAAAAGATAGATAAAGAAAGACTCAACCCCTTATCGTTAGTCGTCAGCATTTAAACACAGGGAAATTATATACTGTAGCATGCCATTGATTATTTTTGCAATTTATATACAATCTACGCTTGATAATATTAATGCAACTATGTTCTACGGTGTGTATGCATTCATTACAATGCACTGAGACTCTTTCAATAATCAGTCCTGTACTGTAGCACCATCACCTTTTTGTCCTCTCTAATCATCAATTAAATTGCAAGCTCAGTATTAATCATAGGATGCATTGATCTGAAACAAACACGCTTTAGAACAGGTTCCAAATTCAGTGGTAATGTTGCTGAATTGTTGGCTACAGTTTGTCTGCCTACGCTATGTGTGAATGAATGGGACCCACAGCTGCTAATTAATGTGCATGTTTTAATTCTCACATGAATTTAACTGTTCAAAGAAGCATCCAACTAATATACAGTAACACGGTATTACATTTGACAAGTGTATAATTAAAGATTCTCACACACATTCCAGAATCAGTTTTTTCTGCATAATTTTCAATTTAAAAAGAAATGTTTTGGTTATCACTGAGTGTCCCTGGGTAACAAGTGTACCAGAAGCAGGAAGAAGCAGAATAAAGCGTTGTAGAGTTTGCAAGGGTTTTTAGAGTGGATAGGCAGAAAGCTTTAATGTACATGGGGCAGCTAGGAAAGGAGGCCATGTTCGAACTGTGAAATACATCTTGCAGGGTCCAAGAAAAAATCACACAAGGAAGTGCCCAACAGCAGGATTCAAGAGTAGACTAAGAATATGATAATGAATACATAATAATGAATAGATTGATCGGTTGAGGAATCAATCAGCATGGCTTGAAGGAATGTGAGGTCATTTACAAACAGTCTTGATAAGACATAAATTGTTCAAACTAAAATGCCCTGCATGTGAAGCTTACATATCGTGGCCAGATTGATTTATTACATACATTTAAGAAAGTGTAAAGTAAAGATGTATCAGCTCCCATATTGTTGTTGGATTTCTTACATAGACAAATATCTATATTGGTATCTGCCTCAAATGTATATATTCGTAGTACGCTAATTGCTAAATGAATAAACGGTAATGTAAACAGGGATGTATATAGTATTTATATGCATGCATAATTTGAAGTGATACATTTATATATCGGCCTAGAGATGGTAAGTAAAAGTATATGAAGGTAAAGTGTCAGTGTCAGGTAAAGTGACTGTCAAAGTGAAGCAAATCCCATGGATGAAGCTGTTTCTGGGCCTGGTGGTGTGTGGGACGGGATGCTGGAGTATATGACTTTGCTGATTCTCTCCACTTAGTCCCATTGATGGAGACGGGGTTGTGCCCTTCTCATCCTTAGATGATGTGTTGCCATACTCCTCCATATACTCAGCATCCCATGTCACATGAGAGCCCATCCCTGTTTTTTCACACGTCAAAACTATCCCTAACTGTCACAACTGTGAAGTAGAAGAAGAAGAGCACCTGTATTTGTTATTGGAAATATTTATGATGTTATTGAGAATACAAAGAGTTGGGATTGGAATTAGCTCATTATGGAGTGAAGGGTAATGAGAACGGTATATAGATTTGGACACACTGGATTAAAGTCAACACTTAATTTAATGGATAAGTGCATGTCAGATAAATATGTGGCAAATTTATGATTTGGAAAGGAATATCTTGCGTGATAAGATTTAAGAATCAGAACAGGGATGGGTTTTAGGGAAAATTAGGGATTGCTATAGGGTGATAGTTTTCTTAAAGATCAGGGTTCGATCATAAAATATAGTTTTTGTTGTTGTGATGAAGAAAACTTGTACTAATTGATGATCAATAAAGAACAACTCAAAGAGCCTCAGGTTGTTCTTGGTTGAGTTTTTTGTTGAACACATAGATCTGATCAGAGAAACATCTGGTACAGCATGTTGCATAGTCCCATCCATAACCAAATGCTTAAAGAGACAAAGTGCCCTCAAAGTTGTAAACATAATCGCTCTAAATGTGTCCTAGTTTGATTCCTGTTCAGCTGACAGGATGTTAACAAGGACCAAGGCTGTTGCCTAGCAATGGAATTCCATTGAAAAGGTCTATACACAGAGAGTGAGCGAGCCATCTCAAGGCCCAAGGACTTGTTATCTGCTAAGGCGCCAGAATAATAAAACAAAACCTTGTACACACATTTCAGAGCAGACATCCAGTATTTCACTCGTGTATGTACACCTCAGAATTAAGATATCATATTATATTTCTCCAGTTGTTTAGTTTTTTCTTCTTTTGTTTTCTCTCTCCATTATTAAAGGTTGAATATGTAGAATCTTTATTAAAAGCTATATTATTTAAAATATTACACCCACAGGGCGTTTTGAGGGGTACAGAATGAAAGTATTGCTTTTTCCATAAAAAAAAAAAATATTTAGACTGAATTCATTTTTTTTTTTAAATTGACAGGTTTGACAATGACTTTCTGTCACGTTCTGTTTACATTGTACCAGCCAATCCAGCTGGTCAGTCTGACGTAACACCCTTTCAAAATACGATTTCCGGGTCCAAGTGCTGCGCTGAAACAAGACAGACACAATGGCAGAACATGTGAACAATTACGATCACCTCTAATGTCAGTTAGACACCTTTTTCATCCATAAGAAAGAGGTGAAATGACAATTACAGATCTGTTCAAACAACGGGACCACGGCACTGCTGCGTTGTAGAAATACAAGGCTATTTTGAAAGGGCGTAAGGTCACAACCTCATAGCCGGATAGCGTTGGGCATTGCAGGTTGCCAGGGTTGTCTGTTGTTAGGCTACAGAAACAAGGAATCCTTTTGAGTTGAGAGCTAGCTTATCGCGTACACACCACTCAAAGAAAGACTTCCAGTTGGCTCACATTAAATACTGTTGTGAAATTAACTGATTAGTTGAAATTAGTCGTTACGCTGTATGATTCATCACTTGACATGGCGCAGGCTGATCACATGTCACACTCTGCAACGAACCTGGCAACACGACTGCTGGAATTATATTTTGTGGCAGCGACTGGATGGCGGTGTTCTGCTCATTCTCCATATTCAACCTTTAATTATTATTATTTTAAATAATAGAAGAATGTAACCATAGGACCAAGGCTGTTGCCTAGCAATGGAATTTGAATGGAATTCCATTGCTAGGCAACAGCCTTGGTCCAGCTGATGTCATTCACATACACTGCAACAGGAAATAAACTAAGACACATTTAGAATGTTTGTGTTTACAACTTTGATAGGTCAACAAATGAAGCCTGGTGCTACACACTCCGATACAGTAGGTGGCGGTATGCACCTTAAACGGTGTTTTTTTCAGAGAAGAAGAAGAGCGCCTGGGCCCCGCCCTTTGACTCACCTCACTCAGATGTATTTTTTGTGTTACTGGTTTGTTTATGACGCGGTTCACTTGCTCCCGTTAGCTTGACAGCTGACCAAGTGTATGCTGTTGTTAAAAAAAACGCCTTTTTGGGGGGTGCCTGCTTCCATAGAAGATACTGTGCTGTGAACGAGACAAATTAGTGAGAGGATAGAAAGCGAGTTAGCAGTTAGGCGTTGTCAGTCGGACGCCCAGAGTGAATTAGTTAGCCTGTTAGCATTCGGCTACTGTAACGTTATGGCGTGACGTTGGAGAGGGAAGTCTGGGTCAAGCCTTGTGAATTTAAACATAAATATACAGAAGGCAGTATATAGAGAGACAAGTGCATGTGTGTGTGTAACACTCCCGTTCGCAGGTTAGGCTTTTAGAGCAGCTGCCTGGCGACTACATTTGACCAGCTGGTGAGCTAAATTCATGTTAGCATGGCGTCAGATACAAGCGACACCGAAGAGTTCTATGATGCTCCCGAGGACGTTCATTTCACTCCATCTCCCAAAGTGTAAGGACACACTTTTTGATCATATTACTTCATATCACAGTGGCTAATGCGCTTTGTTCTGCTGTTTTTGATCCTTTATACATCCATGGTTTTTATCTCGTACCACAAGTATCTGGCCAAGTTAGCAATGACAGCTAACTAACATTGAATTTACAAAATTCTAATTTCTATAGACAGCCTAACTAAACTGCAAATAACTGCCCCTGTCACTATTAAACTGTGTCATGTAGTAACGTTACTTGAGTTCACCAGCTGTCTGATGTCAGTGCAGGGAAAGACAATCCCAACACTTAAAGTCACATGATGTTATTCCTGAGATCAAATCCACAATTTACTTTCAGAAACATTGTTTATTGTACAAAACCAAAAATATTTCACTGACTGTCCTTGTGGGAGCTATGAGGTTTTGGCTGGTGGGCACAAGCAATGAAACTGTCCCTCTGCTTTTGGACTACATTATAGCAAGTGGACTCTATATAAATTGCGTGGAGGCCTACATGCATGGTATTACGGTATTATTCCAAAACCATTAGAGACAGTGTGACATAGAAGAGTCTCTTCCCGCAGACTGTCACAATGATGAACAGTTATTGGCCAAAGTCCCTACAAAACCACTACAAATCAACATGTGACATTGATATTCCCCTATTTTTTCCAGGATCCCTTGCACTCTGCACCCTGCACCATTGTCATTATGTTTACAACTTCACCTTTAGTTTACCTTCACTCGTTTTGTTATCCTGGTTTTTAGCTCTAGATATATTTCTATTTCTGTGTCTTTATGTTGAGTGTGACAAAAAGCTGTAGTCAAATTCCTTGTATATGTTCACACTTACTTGGCCATTAAAGCTGAATCTGATTAATCAAAATTGTAGACCTTTTTGGCCATATCTGGTTGCTTTTGATTAGTATGGATCAAGTTGTATTTACTCAACAACATTCAGCTCACCACTGAATCTAAGACCATTCTTGTTTGCGTCTTGTTCTTCAACATTTGTTGGCAAACAAGTCCAGAGAGTGTGTTTGATACGCTGGGTCTGAAAATCTGCATTTCATTTTGGATGAAGGAGTTATAATTGACATACTGTACATTCATTGAATCGTTCATGAGGACATATTCTGTGTCAGATTAGATTTGTTTAAGGTTGTTGGACTTAAGACACTGACTTTCATTTCCTGTTTGAACTGTGTGCCTTTCTGTTTTTAAGGTCACCTGCAAAGTTCGTCATTCCTTCGCCTCAGGTATGTTTATCTTAGCCCAGCCACTGTTGAAACAAGGTTGTATCTGCTGAGTCTCTATTGAAAAGATTATTCTGACGTAGTTTTACCAAGGTATGAAAATTAAGTGGAGGTACCTCATTCATAGGGTTGGAGTTCAATTACTTCTGGTAGTTTTTTACGCAGAAAGATTGTTTGTGTGGGTTCTTTAGCAAAATGTTGACCTGTTTGTTTACTGCTTCACTCTTTACTAGTTGAAAAAAGATAGTCCAGAATAGGGCGTTAATGGAACTGGGTGTTTTACCAGATTTAGGCAGGAACGGCTAATGGACCTAACCCCTACTATAACAGTACACTGTTTCAACATGTGTGTTGAAACAAGTGTTTAATTATCTAGAGGCGGCTGCAGTGTCTATAGTAGTTCTCCTTGAAGTTGCACCAACCTTAAGTAACTTCAAGGTAAGATATTGGTACCCTGTGTGAAAACATTAACACAGCCTGTTTAGTAATGGGTTATTAGTGACTGCAAAAAAATCAACCCTTTGTCATATCTGCCTCATAGTGATAAAATAGGAAAATGCAAATATAATGTAAATGAATCATCTGGCCTTGTTGCTCTGCCTACCTTCCTCACACAAACGGTTACAACTGAAAGTCAAATTCTACTTGCTCACAAATAAGAACTAATTAATCTTTAACACAAAACTGAACTGACATTTGAATGGACCCAGGGGTAAACCTGGCTCACACACCAAACATTGATTGATTTTGCAGCAAAAGGAAATTGCCTCATAAAACAGCGTTTCATCCATGGATAAAGTCAGCCTAAATGCCCTGGAATTGTTTTCGGAGTCAGTCACAGACATTTGCCCTCATGGCAAGATGTCTGCTTCAAATGCAAAAAAAGGGACAATTAAAAGTTGGTTGGATATGAGAACTTTGTAAGAAATGTGCTCAGTAGACTTGTATTTCTTTAGTTAGATACGATACGATAAATCAAAGCTTGTATGTGACCTTTTGTTATTTCCAATGTCTACCTATTGTTGGTAAAAAACATTTTTTTTGTTTTTTTCTGAACAGCTTTCACAGAAATCAGTAAATGCTGCACAAGATGTGAGCTGCGGGGTGGCCGCATCTGAGACTCAGCGAGATGATTCCCTACTGGTATGGTTGTCTCTATTATCGCACAGTGTCCTGCATGAGATGGCTTTCCTTTGTTTTTTTAGAAGAAAGGTGGAAGTTACTGTGGATTTCATAGATAACTATGATGGTATGCTTCAGAAATGGCATATCCTGTAGTGTGTCCTTTGTTGTACCTTCCAGGTTTTTATGTGGGTATCACGCTTATGTTTTTGTTTTGTGTGACCGGCTGTGAAAGGAAAGAAAGAAAAGGTGCGAGTGCAGCCAATAACATGTTTATGTTTCAGTTGAGCTGAACATGGGGACTTGCATCAGAGTTGCTGTATTGTTAAATTAACAAGCTGTTATTTTCTCTTCCTCATAGATCATTGATAGCATCATTGAGGAGAGTCAAAAAGGAAGTGTTGGTGAAGTGGCTCAACTGTTAGATGAGCTACATGTTGATGTAAGAGCAGAACCGGAACCAGAGGAAGAGAATAATGCTCAGGAAGTTCCTGTGGAGCTAGCAGCGCCAGCGGTCGAACCTCAGCTTGGCGAGAGGCCTGAGGAACAACAGGAACGTGCAGAAACAAACGGAGCATGCTCTGTACCTGCCCCTGAACTCGCAGATCCTCCAGGGCCATCAGTTGGGTCACAAGAACAAGAAGGTGTTCAGCCCCCAGACATCACCTGCACTGTAAGACTGAGTCAGCTTGATGCGGCTGCAGAAGGGGAGCAGGAGCAGAGACCTGCAGATATCTTAGACCAGGTCCCATTTACAGACAGGGCGGCTGACTCGGACTCCTCTGGGCCTATGAAGCCCCCGCGACAATTCACAGTGGAACCAGACATCGTAGCAAGCACCAAGAAGCCTCCTCCTTCACGTCCACCCCCTCCCAGCGGAGGCCCGCCACCCAGACCACCCCCACCGGCTTGGCAGAGTCTTCCGTCCAAGAAGTCTCAGGAGTGTCTGAGGCCCAGTGGACTGGAAGGTAGAGAACAGTTCACAGTATACAGCACTGAAGTTCATAAGTGTTATGTTGATCCAAAGTGTTGTATAAATGTTGAATTCAACCTGTCAGACATCACTGGATAAGTAACTTTCTTAAGCGTTTGACATTTACAAGCTTTAGGACATTAGTGTGTGTGGACAATGTTGAAAAAGTATTATTTTCACTATTGTGTTATCACACATCCTGTGTAATAGATAACCTTTATTTTATAAGTTGTTTGTACAATGAACTATTAGTTAACCTTTTGTTCACAAAAGGGTTAAATGTGCACAATGCTACCAGAATACAGTAACCATGTGTTTGAAAGAATGGAAGAACAGCTCATAGCGTCCCCCTGTCTATATTTGAGGTTTTACTTATCTAGTATCTTGGCCAAATGGCCTTATCTGATTGTCATCTTTAATCAGCTACAATGGAAACTGCTGCTCTCATATACAAACATAAAAGATGGTCAGATTTTTTTAGATTAAGTGTTGCCTTGTATGATCGTCCAGTGTCTGCAGTTAGCGACGATACTCTGGAGCCCTCTGGCCTGGTGTCTCCTAGCAGCACAGTGAGGAGTCTAACCAAAGAGCTGCAGCATTCCTTGGATCTGGCCAGCGCCACCAGTGGGGACAAAGTGGTGACAGCACAGGTCGGTGAATCTGCAACCCTGACCTCTTTTTCATCCGGAGATGCTCAAAAAGTAAACGATATACGGTGTACTAATTTGCTTATCCATTGCTTTCCTTTTTTTTTTTAAGGAAAATGAGGATGATCCAGCCTCATCTCAGAGTGGAGCACAAACTCCAGGCCCTCAGCGCCCACGTTCCAACTCCGGTAGAGAGCTGACAGATGAAGTAAGTCCTGTTTGATTTTATTGCGTTTATGTAGCTTGAATCCGAGCCATAACCCAACCTCTTACACATCCTTTCCACCAGCCATCTATGCACAAAATGTGTGTAATGTGTGTTATCTTAAAACAGGAAATCCTGGCCAGTGTGATGATCAAGAATTTGGACACTGGGGAAGAGATCCCTTTAATCCAAGCAGAAGAAAAACTTCCTGCAGGGATTAACCCTCTCACTCTGCACATCATGAGGAGGACCAAGGAGTACATTACGTAAGCAGAACATGATTTTTGCAGATCAGTTTGTTTAATTTGATTGGCACATATGATGTCGAATCCGTATCATATCTGTATGTTTCTCAACCCTTTATTCTATAAATGAATTGTTCTGTGAGAAACGCAGGGTGGGTTTTGAAGAATAAGTTCAATTCAATTTTATTTATGGTGCCAAATCATAACAAAAGTGTTGCTTTGTCCAGGAGTTCAACAGATGTACAAATACATACTGAAACCAAACAGTTCACTATCAAACCTTTTTGCTGTAGGAAGCATCACACTTGTTGGCAGTGATTTTTATTTTATTATTATTTAAACACAGGCAACATTTTCCCTCTGTGAAAGCTTTTTTCAAGGCGAATCATGAAAAAACAATAGGCATATTTTCTAGAGGAAGTTGATCTGCTCTATTTTTTTCCTCTCAGGAATGATGCAGCGCAGTCAGATGACGATGACAAGGCTCAGGCTCCGTTGGCAGACACAGATGGAGGAAAACTAAAACAGAAAACGTAAGGATCGCTCACCTCTTGTAGCACGTTGCCGGAATTTTTTTTTCTTCCCTTTCTCACCACATGATCAAATATAGAAAATAATATTTAGTTGTTCCAACCCCCCCCCCCCCCTTTTTAAAAAAAAAAAAAAAACAGAACCCAGTTTAAAAAGTTCCTGGGGAAGTCTGTGAAGAAGGCCAAGCATCTAGCTGAGGAATATGGAGAGAAGGCAGTCAACAAAGTGAAAAGTGTGCGTGATGAAGGTAAATGAACATAGCAGTTTGATGCATTTGCGCAGATTATTAGATTTCAGGACGACACTAACCTTGTATTTCTTTTTTTGTGTGAGGAAAGTACCAACATTGTCATTGTACTGCTTTAAACTGCATTTTTATATATTTTGTGCTGTCCCCAGAACTAACATTACAAAGTACATTTCCTGAAAGCATGGTTGTAGTACAATGAAACGCAGAGCACAGATAAGTGCAGCAGAAGAGACTTAGTTGAGATTGTCATTTCTAAATAGATGTGGACGCTGAGAATATTACAGTACAAATCGCTTTATTCACTTTGCACTGTCGCTATTGAAACATCAAGTTCTCACCCTGAAAATGTTTTGCTGAAGAAACATTAATGCTCTTGGTGCTGCAAATGCTTTTAGAACCTCAGTCATGCTTTTTGTTTGGCGTGGGCTCAGTGTTCCATACAGATCAGGATGATCCGTCATCAAGTGATGATGAGGGCATGCCGTACACCCGGCCTGCCAAGTTTAAGGCAGCGCACAGCTTCAAGGGGCCCTTTGACTTTGATCAGATTAAGGTCGTGCAGGACCTGAGTGGAGAGCACATGGTAAGCGGATTTTAGTTTTTCATTTCATTTGGATTTATATTTTTGTTTGTTATTAACATTTAAGAGGATATGTGCACCAATGAATGCTCGTATTACAGCATCTTTATTTTTTCCTCAGGGGGCCGTTTGGACGATGAAGTTCTCTCACTGTGGGCGGCTACTGGCGACTGCGGGCCAAGATAATGTGGTTCGCATCTGGGTCTTGAAGACTGCCTTTGACTACTTCAATAACATGAGATTAAAGTACAACACAGAAGGTAACCTCACCAGAACCTCAGATAGTTTTCGTTGTTGAACAGTGATTGATTATTTTAATTTTGATGCCCAGCTTCGGCTCCTTTTCTTTGGTTTCTACAGGTCGAGTTTCACCTTCTCCTTCTCAGGAAAGTTTATGCTCCTCTAAATCTGACGATCCTGGGGTGAGTGAGATTGATAATACCTTTTGATTGGTGGGTCATCTTGTGTTTCCAGAAAATATTTATAAGAACTATTTTTAAGCTATTTTAGTAATGGCGTGAGTATTGCAATGTTTTATTTGTACAGTCTTGAGACTCCTAACAGACTGTACTCTCATCATAGGCAAGTGCTCCAGAGGACCCAGACACAGAAGACAGGAATGCCCCTTTCCGTCAAGTCCCCTTCTGCAAGTATAAAGGTCATACGGCTGATCTGTTGGACCTGTCCTGGTCAAAGGTGACGTGATACTCTTTATCCATTTACCCCTCCTCTTCACACATTACAGACGATGTCAGTACTGGTTTTATTTCTCCTCTCACTTTTTCCCCTTTTTTGTGTCAATCTAGAATTTCTTCCTCCTCTCCTCTTCCATGGATAAAACAGTCAGATTGTGGCACATATCCAGGAGAGAGTGTCTCTGCTGCTTCCAGCACATAGATTTTGTCACAGCCATCGCTTTCCATCCCAGAGTAAGTGGAGTCATCTTGCGTTACGCCTTTCAGCACAAATCTACACATCTATTCTTTTGTCTCACTGACTTTATTTAAAGTAACCCTTGCTCCTTGTTTCCCAGGATGACAGATACTTTTTAAGCGGCTCTCTGGATGGAAAACTACGTCTCTGGAACATTCCTGACAAGAAGGTGGCGCTGTGGAATGAGGTGGACGGCCAAACACGCCTCATCACAGCAGCTAACTTCTGCCAAAATGGGAAGTATGCTGTCATCGGCACCTATGATGGCCGATGCATCTTCTATGACACAGAGGTACCCAGCCGCGATACTTTTATTTTTGCTAATGCAATAGTTGCATTACGTATTTATCAATTTTTTGTTGTGACAGAATTCATTCCAGGTTAAATGTCATTTTGTTTTTGTTTTTTTGTTTTTCCCATTTCTTAGCGTCTGAAATACCACACTCAAATTCATGTGAGGTCCACCAGAGGCAGAAACAAAGTTGGACGCAAAATCACTGGGATTGAGCCTCTTCCTGGAGAGAACAAGGTAACATCTGACCTGACAACAAATACATCTACAGTATGTTTGATGTCCCTATAATGACCCATGTCAGCCGGACTTTTGAATTTTCTCTTTCCCCCTTAATAGATTTTGGTGACCTCTAATGATTCCCGCATTCGCCTTTATGACCTGAGGGACTTGTCTTTATCCATGAAATACAAAGGTTATGTAAACAGCAGCAGCCAGATCAAGGCGAGCTTCAGGTGAGGATGGTTCCCTTTCATGTAGCTTTGACTTGAGTAGAGATGTCGTGATGACCCAATTTTGCCATAACCGCAGTTAGAAAATGTCAGTTTCATAACTGTAATTTTTTATTGAATTAAGCTAGAATAACTATGCTGTCCTGATTCCTGTATTTTTGCCCTGTCATGTTTGTGTGCGAGGTGACATTTCTTCTTGCGAGTCACGCAACAAGCGTTTGTGTGTGCATGCATTTCTTTTGTGTGAGAGAATTGTGCCACTCACATGAAGCATTGTGAATTAGAGCTGTAAAAACATCAGACGCAACTGATATTCCAGCCTTATACCTGCCAAAATAGTGCCTTAAATAGACAGCGTGTGAGCATTTTGGATATCTACAAAATGATCGCGCAGTTGTTGAAGATAGATGTCCAATTTGCAAAGCTTGCCATTTAAAAGTGACTGCAAAGGGTCCAACATTTCGAAAATGTTCCATAAATCATCCACCCCTTTATGCTCAAATCAAGGTAAAAAAACAAAAACAAAACGTAACTAGTGAATGTCACATTACTGAGCTGGATTGAAATCGTTTAAACTCAGCTTGGAGTAGTTCACTGTACTGAATATTATGGGGATATGTCGTAGTTGGCTGAGTGTAACTCCAGTTCTACAAGTACATCTGTAACTCTATTTTCAATCAAGGTAGGCTGACATGTTTTATGTAAATAATAATATTAAATAATTTCCCCCCGGGTATTATTAAAGTATTTCTGATTCTGATTCTGCAGGACAGGACCAACATAATTCATCTCTTTCCTTCCATAATGTCCAATAATAAATTTGTGATAAAAGCTTGAAACTGTGACATTTCCTGGCAATAATCATGATATCAAAATCTTTTACCACGACATCCCTAGACTTGAACATTTTGAACCAGCAGCAGTTGAGTCCCAAAAGTCTTGTGTACATATGTTGCTCTGCATCTTTACTTACTGTGGGATTATTTTCCTATAGTCATGACTACTCCTTCATAGTCAGTGGTTCAGAGGATAAGTACGTGTACATCTGGAGCACTTATCACGACCTGAGTAAATTCACATCTGTACGACGGGACCGCAATGACTTCTGGGAAGGAATTAAAGGTAACTGCGTGTTGAATGACAACTTTTAAAGCAAGTATCTGTCTAATGAATTTGTCCCCTTGATTGAACCGACACTAAAGCTTTACTTATCTTTCAGCACACAATGCAGTGGTCACCTCAGCCATTTTTGCACCACACCCAGGTCTTATTGTTCCACAAGAGGCTGGAGCAGACAAACCAGAAGCAGAGTGTAAGAGCCTGGACTCCACAGACTCTGAAACGATACCCTCAGGTCTGTTTGCTTCAATTAATTTGCGTGCAGATTTCATGACATTGTCATTTCAGTGTTATAAAACAGTGTTGTCCTTCCTACAGGAGCCCTAAAGACAGATCACACAGAGGTTCTACTCTCTGCTGACTTCACTGGAGCCATCAAGGTTTTCATCAATGTAAAAAAGTACTGAGCACTTCAGAGGTTATCAGCTCTCCCTACACTCAGGCCTGTCCGTTGGAAATCAGTCCTAAAGGCGAAGGACAGCCTGTCGGGCCCTCTAACAGCCAACTACCTAACGGTTATTGCTCTGTGACGAAGAGCCGTCTGTAGCTTTTTTTATTTTGGAAGAACAGGGACCCTAAAATGGAAGGCAAGGGAATGGGTGGAAGAAATGGACTGTTCAATACAGACATGGTGTGATTCCCTGTCATATTTCTATTTTTTATCTTTAATACCAAGCGACTGTGAACGGTTTGGCATTAAGAAAAAAGAGCTGGAAATGCCAAGTGTGTGTGGTCTGTTCAGATATGTATGTTCATTTCCAGCTGTATGGTCAGGACTGGGTTTAGCTAGAAGGCAGTTTGCTACAGTATGGGCACCTTACTAATTTCTTTTGATCCCACATTTTAGATCGGTTAAGTGCAAGACACTGTCCTAATGTCAGTCACAAATTTTAACGTGTCTTATGAAAAGAGATGTAACCACTTTGTCTGGAAAGCAAATTGGTTTGAAATGATTTGTGCCTATGACATTTAGGTCGCCTTTTTTTTTAATTTAACTTGTAAAGCTTTCCTCTAAAATATATCAAACATTTCAGCGGATATACAGTACAAGAAATCTGTATACGGTTACTAATGATTAGGGCTGGGTATCTTACTTTTTTTTTTAGAAACAATACTGGCTCTTAAGTACGTTTGATAAATAAAAATAAAGCACATTTCATTATAAAATAGTACTGTAAATTCAGTGTGTAGCAATGCATACTTGCTGCTTTTGTAAACAACCAAATGATGGCTCTTAATTTTCTCAACTAAAGCCCACACAAACTAGAATAATGATTGTTGACAACCTTTTAACTATGAGAAATCAAATCAATGAGTAAAAACATTTTGATACCTGGCCCTACCAATCATATCCTCCAAACACAGAAACACACATTTATCACCAACAGTGATTTATTTAGTGTCAGAACTTTGCAGCAACATTTTCTTGTTATTTTAAAAACAAACATTAAAACAAAAATATATATAATTAGTTACAGTGTTCAAACTTCATCATACAAAAGAGTGCCGAATCTTACATGGATAGTGAAAGTTGAGGACCAAGAGAACAGGTGTCGGTCTGCTTGAGCACTGCATTGTGTAACTCACGGGTACCAGCAGGCTAATGAATGACAAGGTCCAGAGTTGAGAGTCAATGTTTGCTCTTCTTTGCCTTCTTATGGGAGTGATGTGGCGACCGTGACCTGGACTTCCCTGCCTTCCGGTCTGGAGATGGCGATTTGGAACGCTTGGACCATTTGGGAGATCTTGTCCTGGTAAAAGGGTTGAACATATAACAGGTTGACTTCAGTCAGTACAATCAGGATGGATACATTGGCACTCTACAAACACATCTCATGGCACTTGCTTTGAAGGAGATTTGCTCCTCGATTTCCGGGTCCTGTCATCGGGGTCTTTACTCCATCCTCGTCTTCTGACCCCGTCTTCACTTCTTTTGCTCCTGTCTTTGTCCCTTCTGTCATCCTTTGACTTGTCTTTAAACTTTGATGTCACTTTCCGACTCTTTTCTTCATCTTTTTCAAACTCCTATAGTAGACAGGGTAAAATGTCACAATTCATTCAGCTATTAGGCTTCTATGTCTTTGCCTGTTCAGATGCAAAACACCACACAGCACTGGCTTGTAACTCACAAACTCACTTGGTCATAATAACCTGCAGATTTTTTTTACATGGGGTAGCTGTTTGGTCAATGTCAGACCAGTTCAGCACATGCTAAACTATTCCACCTAAATAATTTTTATTTGACACCTACAGGCAGAGAGAGTAATTATTATTATTATTTTTTTTAAATAGATGCTGTTTTGCCTGTGTGGCCAAAAATATTAGTGTCAAAAAATGCACACAATACTTAAGAGCGGTGTGAACTGTTCTCAAGTATTAAACAGACACTGTGCTCCAGAAAACGAACTCTCTAAAATACAAACATGACACAAACGGCAACTAGCTAGACTTTCCTTCCCCGTAGATGGTGCACAGACTAAATCTGTAGATCTGAAAACTGACCACCCCCCGCGTTTGCACACAGGCTGTGTCTGGTTTTGAGTGCTTTGCATCTGTGACACTGTTTTTTACTGTGCCAATTGACTGATTTCATGGTCTAATTTTAATGTACTAATAGCAAGCACTTTTGTAAATTTTGCCCCATGCTGTTCTTGATTAAAGAAATATTTCTCTTACACATCAGTGATGGTTGCATTTTTGCTTTAGAGACCTTTTACTGCAGAATAAACTGTAAATAGAAACTGCCTTAATAATTCAAAGGACACCTGTTTATATAAGGGTAAATATATAATTTAGTACATGCAATATGAAAGCACCTACCTTCTGTAGCAGTTTATTCCTGTAGTGCTCCACTTCTTGTTGTATGCTTACTCCGGACTTCCTCGGCCTCTTGCCAGATTCAAACTCATCTTGAATCTTCATAACCTTTACCTGTGTCAAGACATGTCTAGTCAGTTCTGCATTTTTATTGTTTTTGTAACTATGGTTTGACTTATTTTCAAACGGTTGAAGATGCTACCGGAGGGAAGCAGCTAACAATGGAGGCAAACGTGAGTTGGTGTAAGGGCATTGGACTACGCTAATATGGCTGTGGCTCTAACTGTGATGATGAATTGAAATCACAAGAAACAACCCTCCGATAGCGTCTTCCTTCCTACATTAAATACTGTGTATTTCTGATTTAAAAAGGCTAAGTGGACATGGCATGAAGTGTAACGTGCAATACTACAGTACGATAACCACATAGTTTCTATAAAAACAAAAACTTCAGCAAATCCCTTTAGAAAAAAAAAGTGCACTTGCCTCCAGCTCTCTCAACCTTTTCCTTTTGCTCTCAGACAATTGAAAACTTTTCAGGGAGCTCTGGAAGTCTGCACTGTCACATTTGGCCAAACCGCCAGAGTCATCACTACTGTCACTCTCTGAGTCTTCTTCTTCATCCTGTGAGTTGACACTGTCACCAGAACGGAGAGGAGAACACTGTATTGCCACACTGTATTTGTTTATGTACGCTGTGTTTGCAAATGTAGACAGCAGGTGCATTGATACCAACCACAGAGACCTTACCTTGCATTCACTTCATCTTCACTGTTTTGCTCCACCACCATGTCCCACTTCGACTCGGTCTTGGCTTGATGAGAAAAGGAGAAAGATGAGCAGGATCATATGAGGGGGACATTGATTCGACTCGAGTGCATCTTGACTTGTGTTACCTTGAGAAAATGTCCCAGTATCACTCGGCTTCTCCCACTTCGACAAAGGCACTCTGGACAGAGCAGCATTGCTCTCCTCCACTAAAGGAAAAAAAGAGATCGCTGGGTCAGGACAAGGATGTGTTTAATGAAGTTCTGATGGAAAATTCTGTACTTTCATGCCCTGTCCTCATGGAGATCAGAATGCACACTCAGCTGCAGACAACAACCCATGAGAGGGTGGATTGATTGTGTATTGATCTAAGACACTTGAGTTGGGCAGATAATTGACAACAGGAACAGGAAACGCTGCACTTCTGGTTGAAGGGTGTGTTTTAAAAAGGCTGTGGACTCACAGGGCATTCCATCAATGTCATCAATGACAACTCCTAAGGGAACACCGTCTATGTCATCAACAGGGACTCCATCCAGTGGGTCCCAGCCTAAGGGGCAGCCATCGAGGTCGTCCACAGGAGGTTTGTGCAAAGGTAACCCATCTATGGGTGCTCTGTCCATTGGCGCACCATCGAGATAGGAGGATACTTCCTGCAAGGAGACAGACATGGGTTTGTTCATGTCCAAATATGTTTGACCATCATCTTCTTGATGTGTCATCATGAACAGCTAATCTAATTTGTTGAAATGCAATCAGAAAAAAGTAGTAATGCCTGTAGTGAGCAGATAAATATTCAGCTCACCTTTTTCTCTGTTGACTCTTCCACTGCTTTGGTGAAGCCCAGAAATATGTTTTGAAGGTGGATTAGATAAGGCTGTGGGTATATGGCCCAGTCCTCCCATGCTCTAAAACAACTTGTGACCTTTTGCTGTGGAGGGAATAAAAATGTTGTTTTTTTTTGTTCTATTTGTGGTAAATGTCCTTGTGTGAGGCAAATGAAACACGTGATTACCTTAAACTGTTCTGCCTGCAGCCTGGCTTGTATGTTTTTATGCACTGCATTAAGTTTTTCAAATATCTGTGTTAGCTTTGTTTCAAAACTGAAAAGACAAGAGACAGAAAGACTTTGAGACTGTCACATGGAGAAGAAAAAAAAAGATAATACAAATGTTAAAGTTGAATTGTGGGAAAACGTCTTACAATTTACGATAATAAGATGCTCCAGCTACTTTAGCACATGAGTTGTGCAAGATGTCTGATACGAGATATAATCTGGCAATCTGTGGGAATGAGGACAAAAAAAATGATGAGAAATCAGATATACTTTACATAGACACTGGGCCTCATGGAAGAACATCTCCGTATTTTATCATAACTTTCTCTTACTTTTTTTTCATACGTTGGGTTCGTACGAGTGTGCTATGCCAGATCATTGAAATAAAAAAAAAGAAGTGGCCCGATATGTGCCGAATAATTGAATCTGTTTTACGGTTTGAGATGTTCAAACCGATATTGTAGAGTTATACAACAGCATCAATAGCCAATTCAAAAATAATGATGATATCATTAGGCTACATGAATAAGACAGATCTGGACAACTCGTAAATTGTGTTCATACCAAAGAGAACATTCAAAATGTGACAAAAATTGTGAAGTTCTCCTAAATAACTCGTAAAGCCACTTAAGAACGAATCTGTTTGTGCAAGTGGTTCTTGCATGAGTCCCATTCAGTGTAACTTTGTTTACATAAAGACTTCGAGAAATCATACTAGCCTTCTTCTGCAGGGGCGTCTGCAGCAGGGAAAAAGATTCAGTGATGTGTCCCACTACTTCCTCTGCTGCATCTGCTCGCTCGAGACAGAACAGCATGGCGTTGGCGATACCATCTCTACTTGGCGTGAGCTCTTTAAGTAAAGTCTCCAGCCTCTGTCTGTGCCTGAATCGTATTTACAGAAAAATAGAATCGAATTCAACCAAAGTTATATACATACATAAATGTCATCATGCCTGCTAGACATACTTACTCAGCTCTGAGCTGCCCTTTCTTCACCTCTTCTTCAGGGGAAGCCTCCTCCTCCACCTCAGCTCTATCTTCACCTCTATGAGAGTAGTTGTTTATGATAGGGGGTCTCCACATGGAGCCTCCCCGGAACATACGAAAATCTGTGGTCCTCCACTCTGTCGGGGACTGTCCCTGTGGTAAGGATGGAAGTGAAGGGCCTCAATACAGAAAATTCTAACTGCTTGTCCTTAACTCAATTTTAAAAGATAGGAAAAATCATATCAATCATATCCCGAGTTAGTGGAGGAGAGGAAACCCCACCTTTTCATGAAGTTTACGTGGGAACATCCCAAAATGAGGACAGCTTTGTAATGGCTAAACTCCTATCCTAAGATGAGCGATGTTAGAAAACATGTTAATAATACCTGAAAATCCTGTATGCCTAAGCCTAAACTGAGATAAGAGAGGAGTTCAGTTTTAGTAAGTTACTCTAATGCAGCCCCAGGTACATAGAAACTCACATATACTGTAGCCATTCCCCATAATATGAGATTAACAAGTAAATGACAAGTATAGAACAGTTTTAAGTTCTTCCAGATAAAATCCTAGAGATTTTTAATAAACAAGGCTGTGCAGTGAAAACATACCTGGAGGATGGAGAACAGTTTCCAGCGATAGTACACATGATCTTGACTTTTGTTGTCAAAAAGGAACCTGAGGCAATAAAGAATGAGCTAATTAAATGTGTACTCTTTAAGGTCACTTATGAGACCAACACACAACCAGGTGCAGCAATACTTACTTGTAATCTGGATTGCTTTTCTCCTTGTTCATGATTACGGCTTCAAACACGGGACCTTCACGCACCACAAACTCTATCATCCTGTGAATGAGGAATAATAGATTCCTGCGGGGAAAGAAGAGTGCATCAGACCAGGCTTTGCAAACTTTCTGTTAGTTACAGCAGGAGATCTCTAATACCTCTTTACACTGAACTAGTGGACCATGCAAACTGCAGGCTGACTGTCATCTTGAATGCCATTGACCGTTAAAAGTGTCGTTCCATGTCATAGCCTTCGCTATTTTAAAAATGTTGACCATAATAAGCGGACAGCCCGTGGGACATTGCACTGTGCAAAACTGCATAGTCACTGTCCTCTGGACAGACACTGGGTCAGCACACTTTAAAAATATCCCTGGGTCGCCGTGTCCATGAAAGGGGTAAAATAAATCACACAATAGCTATTCATTAACACAGACTTTTTAAGATATGAAAGGCCCAATCCATGGTTTTGTCATTTTTACCCTGATTGTTGAGCGGATTCCAACAAAATCACAGGAGAATTTACAGTTTTTATTGTGTGTAATAAAAAAGGATGCAGTAGATGCAATGGTCTCAAAATAAATATTTTAAGACAATATGATTAATCGCAACAAAACATATTAAAACACATGATAAGTCAGCATCAGGGTGACAATATTTCTGCAAGTAGCTACCTTAAGAAGTTAATGCTTAATGGGGCTTTAGGCCTGAAACCTCTCTTAACTGGTGCATCAATTTACAGTATTTCCATGCAGTGTTACCTGATTTTGTGTCGGCTTTACCACTGCAGTCAGACCTTCACATTACTCACTACTCTAACCTGAAGCAGTACTTAGTTTGATTTATGACATGAGCATGGATCTTCTTTGTCTGACTTGGGTTAATATTAAATCAATCTGCCTTCTAGCTGTATCGGTCTGCAGTGTCTCAGCCTACCCATGGGAAACCCAGGGCTCAAAGATGTTGGTATAAATCAATGGCTCTAACAGTCATTGCCTACTGCTTTTCACTTTTCACAATAACACACATTAAAGGGATAGTTCGGATTTTTTGAAGTGGGGGGGTTTGAGGTACTTATCCATAGTTAGTGTATTACCTGATGGGGATCAACATGCACCTTGTTTGGAGATGCAGGCCGGAGGACAAGCACAGAAGCTACAACATGTACTGCTGTTTAGCTAAATGCATTTTAGTCAGCTAAAAAAACCTAAATCCAAATCTGTTTAAGTGTACGATATTTTTGGAATATTTGCACAGCTTTACTTTGCCTTCAGACAGACAGATGTTCTAAATATAGCGTACACTGAAACTGATATTATTTGTTTTTTAAGGTGGGCCTTTTTTTAGGTGGCTAGAATATGTTTAGCTGCTGCCCCTGTCCACAGCACTACATTTATTAGCTTCCGTGCCAGTAATCATGTCTGCTTCTCTAAACTGGAAGTGTAGGTAGGTTAAAAAAAATCTGACAAATCCCTTTAATGTTATGATGGGAACAAAATGAACTATCTGAGGTATTTGAGTAAACTAGGAGGAGAAAATACTAGTCTCTATAAAATATACTAACTCCATTCACTGTAAGTAAATTTGAGGCCATCTTGGCCTTTGACATCTACAATAAGAGCCCTCAGTCATTGTAGATGTCAAAACATTCACTAATGTGTTGCAACAAAGAGTTCGGACTGCTTACCATGTCATATATGTTAGATGCATTAACAGCTCTTAGGACTGGAACTTCCTGCCTGAAATCTGTATGGGTCCTATAACACTTATAACAGCTGGTCAGTCGTAGTAAGAAGAGTGTGTGTACCTTTCGGTTGGGATAACCACTTTGACTACAGCTTCGGACAGAGTCTGTTTGTGAAGTCAAATCAAATAGTGAAAATATTAAAAAGTGAGTACCTGTACAGATGAAACACTGCAGGATACATACAGCATAGAAAACAATGATAGCATTCACAGTCAGTGAAATGGGGCAGACACACACAGCTTTAGTAAATTATTCTAAAATGCTGAACCATCTATAGTAGCTAAGCTAATTTATCTAAATGTTTATATTAACATTTTGTATACACAGTCAAACTGTTACGTTACTTTGAATTTGTGCATTTCTATACCCCTGCATCCTGTGATATGGCACTGCATGGACCAGGCGATCACTTAAATGTATGAACAAACATGCAACATAATAATAACATAATAAGATGAATCCCAACATTTTAAAATGACTGATGACAATCAGTCGATACAGTTTAAATATTGATTTATTCTGAATCAGTTACAGAATCGACTAAAGTTTGAAATTCTTGTATTTTAATTTAATTTAATTTAAAGGCCAAATGATATATCTTCAGGGTGTGCATTTTTCTAAAAAAGTAGCAGAAAGAGTGGAGCACTACTGCTTATACAAGTATACAGGAAACCCTTCTCTAAAAGGCTCCTCTTCCCTTAATTTTCACATTTTTGTGACTGTAACACCCATTACTTGTCACTTGTAGTTCGAGTGAAACACACATTATAGAGAAAACACATCATGCAGGCACCCCCATGAACAGAGACAATTTTACCTTGTCAAGCTCTCCTTTGGACATGCCCAGCGGCTTGGTGAAGTCATTGCGAAAGCGATCCCTTGGCTGAGCATTGAAAGGCAGACCAGATTGGGGTGGCGGTGTGGCCCTCACCCCCACCGGTGTGTAGAGAGGCTGAGGTGGAATGCGAGCTGGTTTACCCCACCCCAGCTTCATTTCAAACCCCATAATCACTTTACCTACAATGTAAAACATAATAACAGTCAGTGTGGGACATAACTATACGTTAAGAACAATGGGGGGATGGTTATTAGATAAACTTGCCACCATTGCAGCCCGTAAATCGAACCTATTTTATAAGAGACAACTGTACCATCAAGTGAAGCCAAGGCTCTCTCTGCATCTTTCCGTGTCATGAAAGCCACAAACGCTCTGTTGGAGGTCCGGCAGCGCTCCTCATCTGTTCGGGGCCACATAATCTTCACACTGGCCAGGGGACCATACTTACCAAACTCTTTGCAGAGTATCTCCTCGTTCATCTGGAAAACGAGAAAAATAAACGGTGAGATATGTACATCTATGCTGTGCTAAGCTAATCAAAGTCCGCGTGCTGTTTTACCTTTGGGCTAATGCAGCTAATGTAGAGGTTAGTGGTGGTTGGCACTGTTAGGTCATCATATAATGCTGGGGAGAAAAAGCGGGATTGAGGTTTGCATGATTCGGGGGTTAGTAATTTGCAACTAATAAAACTCTTATTTTGAATAGGGGCTTATACTTGATCGTCCTGATAATGGTGTGTCCAGATCTCCATATCCTCCTCCAACACCCCCACCACTACCACCAGAGTCATTTGTCTTCCTTTTATGTCTTTCCTCACGCTCCTCTTGTATTCTGCATGTTTTTCAAATGAAAAAGGGGTTAGATATACCAAAAATATATCAACTTATCGACTTATTGATTAAAACATTTTTGCAAAACGACTTACAGCTTAAGTTCTTCTTTAAAGAGTTCGAGATTACTCTTCTTCTTCTTTTCTTCTGTCTTCTTCTTAAATGTCTGCTAATCAAACAGGCAGCCATTGTGGTTTTTATTACAATTGCAGTACAATTACACTGACCAAAGTGAGAGGTCATGAGCAACATTTATAGATAAATGCAAATAGTAAGTTTGCATTCATACTGAATTGAGTAAATGTTGCCATTGTACAAACATCAGAGTGCAAACTCACAGACTTTTGCTGGGACACGGGGACAAATCTTGCAGCAGGTCGATACAGCTTACTTTTCTTGACCTCCTCCGCTTCCTCCTCTGCAAAAAGTAATCAAAGCAATCACAATTCATTCAGGTGTGCAAACTATAATTTAGATAATAGTTAGGTCTGGATACACAGGGGGAGACTCTATTGTCTCCACTATTCTTTTGTTGGTCATCAGGATATCTGAACAGCTTCCTGTATAATTAGATAGAGAGACTGGCCTCAGTTCTTTTTTAATGCTTGTTTTAAGGGGCGGGGGTTATCTGTGATAAACGATCAGGCATTGTGCACATCATGCGCCTGCCTGTCATGCATGTGATTTCAGCAAAGCAGCTGTCTGTGCACCCTGCAGCCTGATGTCACTGTCATAGCCGCAGGAGGAGGCGGAAGTGCAGTGAAGTGCTAGTGCGCGAATGAACACAGACAGTACAAAGAAAAGTTCTCAAGTATGACTCGGTTCCCTTCGTTCATACGAATGAGCTGCTAGAAAGAACTGTTTCGTTTGTCAACGTCACATCAGCAAAAACATCTGATGACTTAGTTGAGGCTGTGGACGTGTAACAGTAAGTAATGAAAGAGCTTTATTTTTTAAATTAAAATTATAATGGACTGCTGAATCTTATTAAACTATTCAAAAGATATGGGGCCTGAAAAATTAAGGTGGTGAACTTTTTCCCTGCGGAGTCAGCCTGATAATCTTTAATAATTACTTTCAGTTCTCTTAAGATTTTCAGGTAATTCAGTTTAACATGATTGGAACAGTTACTCATGAATCATCTTTTGTCCAGCCATTAAAAAAACTAGGAACTGAATTTCGATGTAGCTGCTAGATTGAAAGTCATCAAGTAGCTGCTGACCTTTAGTTGCATTCACGATACCCCCACGGACAAAAGGTTTCACTCCGCCTTTCTTGTTGGTCTCAAATGACGCCAAGAATTCTTCAAAAACTTCTGCTGCTTTTTCTTCCTCCTAAAAAACGTAACACAGAAACACAATATATGCATCCCTTAGTCCACCCATAGAAAACAAACATGTATCCTCATACCAGAAAATGCTAATTTCTAAATCCAACAAGCACTAGATCATATCATATCAAATTATAACATGACCAACCTCCTTACCTTTTTCTTGATTTCCTTTTGTTCTTTCTTTGTGAGTGTTTTGACTGGAGTGACAGGTTTTCCCTTTTTATCTGCCATGCTCGAACTGCAAAAAGAACAATTTAATCTTGTTTGCGCAAACTGTAAATCACTTTCAGGGTCAGTGGCAAACAATACATAATAAGACACCACCCTGGTCCTCTGGGGGACAGGGCAGGGCAGGACCCACAGCAGTCATGCACAGGAGGGCAAAAACATAACAAATCTGTGTTTTCTGTTCAGTTAATTTCTATCATTTATGGCATTTTTTCTGTCTTACAGGAGATGTGTGAGGGACACCGTAGATACTGTGGATACAATACAGTAACAATGACTAGAACTTTGAACAACACATAGCCAGAATGTTCACAAACTCTATTTAATGACTACTATTGTTTTGTGATATACATACTGTATATTTACACAGATTTATTTAAGTTCCTCAAAAAGGCCCGTCCATGTAAAACAAGTGCACAAGAGGACAAGATTATGGAAAGACTCTCAATGGGGAATCGGTTCAATACTGCAGTTGGAGTTGCTTGCCAGTTCAGTGCTGAACCGGGCAAGGATCTGTCTATGCACAAAGTGCTTCATCATTTAAGACAATTTGGACTGAAAGCCCACTCTGCAGTTACCAAACCTCTCATCAGCAGAAAGACTTAAAAAGCTGGACTTGCCTTTGCTGAGGAGCATCTAGTGTGGACAGAAGAGAACTGGTCCAGAGTGACTTCAGTGATGAAAGTATGTTTAATTTATTTGGGTCTGATGGAAACATTGTGTTGGGCGTAGGACTGGGGAAAGACTGAACCCAAAGTTTGTAAAGAAGTCTGTTAAATTTGGAGGAGGAAGTGTCATGGTTTGGGGAATGTTGTACAGCTACATGTCAGGGTGAATGCAAAGGTTTATGTGAACCTCGTCCAGCCCAGAGTCCAGATGTAAACCCCATAGAGAATCTCTGGCAACAAAATAATGTCTAAGGAACCCACTACAGTTACCAAACTGTGGAAGTGACCGAAGAAGAATGGACCAAGATCAAACCAGAGCAGTGTGAGAAATTAGTGATGTCCTGTGGGCGCAGATGTGCTGAAGTCATTCAAAGCAAGGGCCTCTACACTTCCTATTCACTTTTTAATCCTATAGCCCGAAGAAAACATTGTTTAAATGTTCTCTTCTGACACAATGGTAACAGTTCTCTAATTTTGCTCACTGTTTTTCTTTTCACAAAATAAAGGTTTTTGTTGAAGTGCCTGGGTTATTTTAAAAAATACATGCTAGTACAGCAGTGGTATAGCCGCAGCGGATATTCTATCAAATTCTATACAATAAAAATTAACAATATTTCAGAATAAATCAAGTATTAATACTTTTTTCTCTAACTTTGATCTCCAGTGTGTGGAAAAAAGACGAAATGGTGAATATATATATATATATATATATATATATATATATATATATATATATATATATATATATATATATATATTACTGTTGCATTCTTGACTGCAGTATTACCACACACCATGCTCTCTTTTATAACTATCTGTATATTATCCTACGGTGATGGTGCAATTAATATCTCAGTGCAGTATTTTACCTTGAACACATGCTTTTTATATTTTATATTTATATACTTTTAGATATTATTTGTACTCAGTGTTTCTGTAGTGAAGCTTTTCTCTCTGTTTTAAAATTACATCTCAGGTTTGCTCCAAGCTGAGTTTCGTTGTACTTGTGTCCAGTGACAATATCCATCTCAGCAACATCTAGTATGTATTCATATCAATCCCATATACACTGCAAAATGCATACAAATGGCCAGAGGTGATGTTTAACCCTCATAATAAGTTAGCTACAGCCAAGCACTCAATGATATACATGTATGTGTTTCGACTAGATAATGCCTTTCAACCAAATATCCAGGATGCCTTCTTCTGCAGAGGTTGTTTTGGTCAGTGTGCAGCACAAACGATGTTTAAAAGGCCTGGAGTGAATATGAGCTATCACTGCACTTTGCTAACGTTAGCTCACATTAATGTTAGCTTAGCTACCTATCGCTGGACTCAAGTGTAAGCCTTTATGATGAATACAGCTGTTATTTGCCGTCGACGATTATCCTAACACCCTCATAACCCACAGAGAGATGCAACAGTCCTTATCTAATCGCTAACATCTGCTAGCTCTGCACAGTGATTCTTTCTTAGCTAACGCTAGCTAGCACAACAGTCTAATATTGTCGACTGTGACGCCACAACAGCACCGACTGACCGCACAGGAGATACATAAAGGACGCTGCATGCACATATTAGTTAATACTGTCACTTACTACTTGTGTCATGCTATTGCTTCAGCATTTTTTAGTTGCGACGACCCATTAATGTCCTACCACAACACAGAAAGCTGTGAAGAGGCGAGATATCCGACAGGAGCTGTCAGGAGCGAGGACGCCTGCTCCGTGTCTCTGTGCTCGTGCATATTCATGACGGAGACATGCGCGTGGAAATAAGACTTTCTTAGGTGTATAGGCAGATTATTTATGTGCTTACTGCAACAGTTTATAGAGTGCTCCCTCTTTACATTCCCGTGGGTGCAGAGGCGATTCTAGGTAAGGCAAGTTTGTAGAACACGAACATCAAGGTTGATTTATTTCCAATGCTTTACATTAAACATTAAAAGCATTGAAAAAACACATAAAATTACATTTGTATAAAGATCAAACAAATATAAAATGACATTCAAGTAAAATAACTAAAATATCATCAAAAGCAAGAGCATACATTTTTAAGTTGTCAATTATCAATTTAGTATCATTTTCAAGACAGGTAATAGAAGTTACGGTGCAGTACAAGTAGTGAATAAATAGTTTTGTTTCCTGAAAGGCAGAATCTGGAGTCTGTTGGGGGCCCGTCAGCGTTCATCACCATCATGTTATAAATTAAAAAAGTGATATGTAAAAAACATATTTCAAATGGGCACATTTTAGTTATTTAAAAACAGAACAATAAAATCAGAACAGTAAAAACGTAGATGGAGTCAGATAGGGCCACGTTAGGGAGGTCAAGGGTCCTACTGCAAACTCTGTGCACTGTCACTGCTGTAGTTTAAAGTTTTTCGGCTCTCATGGGCCCCCTATGGCCTGGGGCCCCAAGCAGTTGCCGGCCTTGCCTGCTGGCAAGTGGTGCCTCTATTTACAAATTACCTTTACTGAAGTGTGAGGTTTAACCAAGTCTTGCCAGTGTAATTCCGGCACAAAATCATCCTGTGTTCTTTTTTGGCACTTACTTACATCAAATAAGCCATCAAGACAGTTTTTTTTCATGTATAAACTATTAACAGAGAAATCCGGGAGAGTCCCTAATAACGGTACAGGGCTAACACTGATTAGCTCAGGGCAGTACAGTCAGGGCATTAAAACGGCTTCTTTAACCACTAATGGTGCGTTTCATTTACCTCGGATTATGGAAGTCGGAGCTGGGAATGACGTCACACCCTAGTAATGAGAGTTTAGTTACTAAGTACGAAAAAATATGGCTGAAACTACCAGGCTACGGTTAGCCATTGTTAGCACGGCCTGCTTTGTAGTATGCATATACACCTGAAAAATGTAAATTACACTATGACAGCATTTCCATATATATGCACCTAACAATACTATGTATATGGCTGACTTATTGTGACAAAAATAGGAAAAGTGTTAATAAAAGGATTATTACAGGAGCTTCTTTACTGTTTACAACCGGGGCAGCCATCTTTAAATGTCAACACGGGGGTTTTGTGGACCGTCCGACTTTGCGAGATAGAAATCCGACCACGGGGGTCGTTCCAGTTCCAGGAGCTCAGAAATCTCAACTTCCGAGTACAACTGGAACACACCAAAATACTGCTCAAAATAACACCAAACCTCTGCAGTAGCATGAAGTAGGTTAGGTTAAGTATAAGAAGTATCCCTAAAAACAAAGCACCAATGGGCTCCTTCCTTTTGGATTGACTTTGGTGATCGACTTGAATGAACTTAACTATGAGAGGAGCTGGTACAGGGGCCAGTAGGTAAGTCTTTCACTCTTTTAATAAACTCCAGGTTTGCTAACTACATTGTTGGTGTTTTGTTTTATGTGTAAAGACTCTTCTCACTCTACGGCAGAGGTTGGGTGTTATTTTCAGCAGTATTGTTGTTGTTATTATAGTGGTTAAAAAAAGACGTTTTAATGCCTTCACCGCACTGCTCCGAGCTAATCAGTGTTAGCCACGTCCATCTGTTAGCAACTCTCCCGGATTTCTCCGTTAATAGTTGTTACACGAAAAAAAAAAGTCTTGATGGTTCATTTGATGTAAGTGCCGAAGAAGACCATGGGATAATTTTGCATCGAATTACACTGTAAAACCTATGTTCAAATGCTTCTATCTAGTCCATACACCCTTAACGTATTTCCTGTTTTACTTACATTAGGTGCATAGTGGACTGAGTGACTTTAAAATTTCCCTCAAATTTCTCTCATCATCAATTATTTGACCAATTACAGGGACAGTCTGGTGAAAAATGCCCCCAATAGCCTAAGCTATTACAATATGATTAGATAATACAATAGGATATAATATCAACCATAATATCTCTGTTTTAATCATTTGTTTACATGAATAGAACATGTCTCTTTATATACAAATCAAAAAGTGTATAAGACATAGGCTATATTTTTGACCCATTCTTCCATGTTCCATGAGGTACAGTTGATAATTGCTGACGACGCTCTGCTGGACAAACTACATAATGACACCATTTCTGAATCACCCCCAGCATCGTTTTCTTCATTATATGTTCTTTAAAAATGATTTTTCATGTTGGTACATATCACATACAGTATACGCCAATACTGATATGTCTGTGATAGGCCACTATAGACCGTGTTCTAAAGATAATGTAGAACTTTATTTATTCTGAAGGTAGGACTTATAATACTCAAATCGAATAGCATAGTAAGCAAACTTAAAAGTTATATTGGCAATTATATAGTATAACAATACATTGTTGCCATTCACATATGATAATATTAAAACTATCAATATCTATATTGATATATTTCAACATAAGCTTGTGGTGGAGAAATAATCTGATACAGAGAATTGAAAAATACATAGTAAACTGTAGGCTATACAGTATGTGTCCCCTGTATATACAACCATAACTTAAAAAAAAAAAACACCACACGAAAATTAGCGCACCTGCAGTTAGAAACAATGGAGCTTGTAGAAACCAGCTGCTAAAATGTACGAACACATTTGACATTATCTTTTAATTATCACAGGGCTGACCAGAGGGGGGCAGGTGGATCAACCAGAGAGGAGCTTAAAGGACATTTGGTCCTGGCCATAGGGCACAGACAAGAGCTGTATTCAAAACCGTTCCCTGACACAGAAATAGTGCATTAAATAGTGTGTTCGCCATTTTGTAATGATGTTCGAATTCTCAGTGGTTAATTTCATTCGGTCCACTATAGAATACCCACAATGCACAACTAATTTGAGTGTACATATGATGTATCTGAGGAGAATTGTCCCTTTAGTTCACTATTTAATAAACACTGTAAAGGGAAAAATGATTGAGTGAATGAGGGAGCGGTTTCAAACAGGTGTGTTTGGGTAGAGGACAATCTTGGGGTGTCCAGAGGGGCCTTTGAGCCGGCAGCTCTTCCCTAACCAGGAGGAGCATCAGATGATAAACCATAATTAATACCCAATAAACAAAATATGCCAGTAAGGGGGCGGCCAGCGTAACAGTGGTTGCCCCACATGGGGAGGCTGTAAAGGAACTCGGGGCAGCCCTTCGCTGCATGTCTCCCCCTGTCTCTCTCACCCCATTTCCTATCTGTCCTATAAAATAAAAAAACTGCCAAAATTAATCTTTAAAAACATATGCCGGTAATGACCCTATATATGGGTGCAGTAGGTTACTGCAATCTCCTCAGACTATTGCTGCTGTCTTGGCCAGGACTCCCTTGGAAAATAGATCCTAAATCTCAACTGGAATATTCCTGTTTAAATAAAGGGTAATAAATAAATAAATCAATAAATTAGATGCATTATAGTATACTGTAGTAGGTTATTCAGAATGATTAGCCTTGTTTAAATATTTGTATCTGGTATTTGTTGTTATCATCATAATTAACCGTAATTTGCCAATAACCATCACTGCCCTCCAGGCACTGGGAGCCACATCTGAAAGTCGGATTACATGAGGGACCCCTGCCCCCTGTGAGCTGCACTGGGGCCCCTGCTGGGAGTTTGGTATTAGCAGGTGGAGGAAGTGTAAAAGCCTAAAATGGCCACCACAGCCTGCTCACCATCACCATCCCCATCATAATCAGCAGCACCACCTCAGAAGCCCATCCCCTAGCGTCCGTCCAGGGAACGTACCCCGTATGCGCATGGGCGGAGAAACTGCCGCTGTGCGCTGTTATTATTGTAAGAGTAATTTCTTTTTTTACGAAAATGGCGTCTAGTCAGGGAGGTGTGGGAGCTGTCACGGCTCTACAAAGCCATCACTACTCTAGCGGACCTCACTGGAGCCCGGGCATCAGCCAGTACCAGCACCAGCAGCAGCACCACACGGCCCGCAGCCTGGACCGGGCTCTGGAGGATGCCGTGTGCTCCGGGATACTGAACCTAAGCGGGAGGAAACTGAGGGAGTACCCGGGGATGAGCTACGATCTGACCGATACAACACAAGCAGGTGGGTTACCGTGCGTGCGTGGACTCATACTACAGGGGAATAAAACACGAGTCAGTCCCAAAATACGCTTCATTTAAAAACGCTCAATCTTTTATTGCGTCCGTGAATGCAGCACGCGCGCATTGTGCATGGATTTTTGTCTGCTTTTTTGGATAGAGGCGCATGTGTAGGTGACAATATTTAAAGGCATATACCGTCCACTGAGCTGCCTCGTGTAAAGGCACAGACACAGTAGGCTACATCCTGGTTGTAATCACTGTCCACTCAACATCAGTTTCAGCACCAGGGTCTCTGGTACTGTTGTGCGGTTGTTTTGGTCGACGCCAGCGGCTTTCAGTATCCCCCCAACCCCCCTGAGACACATGAATGAGACGGCAGACGCACCCAAGTCAGGCGCTGTGCAGTGGTTTGTACACCGAGCTGCAGTTGATCTGGCATCGGGACCGCTGGAGCAGAATATGAATGAACCCGGAGGCTGTAGTTGTAAATCCGTCCTCACTGCATATCATTTGTGTTGAGCATGTGATACACATAGCCTATATGTTTTTGTCTTCTTCTTTCTTTCTTTTTTTCATTTTCAGCACAACCAGACAAAAGATACAGTGTAGCCTACTCGCAGCCTCACCCCCCTCGCCTTCCCATATAAGCCCATATAGCTCATAATCTGTCAGACAAGGAGGAAGACACCAATGTGCTTTTGGTTTCACATGTAGGCCGATAGATATGTATCTGTTTTTTTTATTTTATTGGGTGTCTACTGTGATCATATGGTCAGTCAGTATAGGCCAGTATTAGGCTCATGTTTTGTGAAGGTGTTACAGCCCACTGTTTAAGACATGTTTTAGGAAAGGGCTTGTCTAACTTTTGCACATAAAGGACCACGCTGTAGACTATACAACTGATAAGATTTTGTCACAATTTTTGTCACTATGAGAATATTTTTACGAGATAGTCTATACTTTTTATATTGTAGGCAGACTGAATGTATAATAGTGATATTGAAATGATTATTAATCATTTTGCGTCATTATTATGGACATACTACATTATCTCGGAATGATGTTAACGTGCCATATGGTGTTGTGCCCTCGCCCCCAAGGGATTTCAATTTTCTGCTTGAAGATTTTGGCAGCTCTTCATACTTCTCTTCATAGAGTTTTTTTTTAACCTCTTTGAAAACTGACAGATTGAAACACATACATGGAATCGAAAGGAAAATATGTTGTAGTACATCATAATATATTCATTATAGACAGGCACATTGATTTAGAGACAAATCCCAGATAGGTAGCAAGTTTGTTTATCGTTTAGCAGACATTTTTGACATGAATGCAGGTTGTTGCTTTTCTTTGTCAGTGATTTAGATGTATAATGATGCCATCTTAAATTACTTGTGCCTAAACAGTGTGAAAAAAAACGTACTGTATACCCTGGAAGAGCTGAAGCCCTACATGTCACGCACAGGCTGCCTTTCAGGGAGGAGACAGACACAACAGGAAGTTAGTAAGCGCTATTTCTGGACTGCTGGGCTGAATGTGCACACTTGGTAAGATATACTTTAATAATGATCAGCTTGTCTCTATCTAACGTGAGACAACCCAGATACACCAAGGTTGTTGCATATAGGATTTTGAAATAACTGCTGTTATCATCAGTTATAGTAAAACACAGATCGCAATCAAACAATATGAGTGTACATTTCTATGCCATCCTTTGGTTTCTTGTGCTTCACGCTGCATGTCTTTTCACTTTCCCCCCCCCCCCACATCTGTATTTCGATTCCTTGAACGCAAGGAGAGTTGGAGGGAAGTCTCACTTTGAAACGTGCAAAGACAGATCAACACCTCCCAGCGCCATCCTTTACATCAACTTCAATCTCTTACTGTAAAAAGAAACAGCTTTTCAATGCTGCATTATACAGCCATTACATGTCACTGCACATCAGAAGCCTTTCAAATTGAACGGAAATTTTAAAGAAGCTCATTTTAAATTGATCAATAAAAGAAATTACTGATTCCTCTGAAGGGTGGCACGGCACAGTGGAGTGATGGTTAGCACGGTCACTTCACAACAAGAGGGTTCCTGGTTCGTATCCCGGCAGGTGATGTGTGGAGTTTGCATGTTCTCCCTGTGTCTGCGTGGGTTTTCTCCGGGTTCTCCTGCTTCCTCCCACAGTCCAAAGACATGCTTGTGTTAGGTTAATTGATTACTCTAAATTGCCCATAGGTGTGAATGGTTGTCTGCCTCTGTTTGTCTCTATGTGCCCTGCGATAGACTGGCATCCTGTACACGATGTACCCCGCCTCACACCTTAAGTCAGCTGGGATTGGATCCGGCCCCCTCCGGACTTTTGCGACTTGCGCAATAGGAAGCTGAAATCCCACGGAATATTTAATGTGGACCATTCACCAAAGCAACAGTGCCGTATCCCACTATTAATAGAATTTCAACCTTTCCGTTTTATGGTTTAAAAAATGAGTATATAGAATAACTGAGTGGCCTCCATCTGACTAATGAGCAGCAGAAGGCCCCAGTGTGTGTAGACAGAGAAAGAGAGGGGCCTGCTCACATAAGGGTGTCTGTTTACAGTTCACTCCTGGCAGTTTGTCTCCAGTCAGTTTGCTTTCCCATGGGAAAAGTGCACAAGGTCTGAGCTGCTGCCCTGACCTTGGAAAGGGGCTGGGGAGCAGTTCAACCTGGGCAGATGCTCAGGTTTATATCCCAGCATGCTCCTGCCTGTCATTACCCTGCCCCCCCAACGGTAGGCTGCAAACACAAAGACATAGTGACAGCACCGTGCAATGTGTGTACATGTGTGCCATATTCACATACATTCAACAAAGTGTGGTATGAGTCATCGCTCGGGGGAATCGTACAAATACATTTTGAAACCCACAACTTCATTTGGTGTTGAGAACACATGACTTATTTACAGTATACTTGAGACTATGGGAGACTGTTGTTTTAGTTTATATTCCCATGTTTTATGACTCAGTCGCAAAAGTGAATACAGAATCTGTCGTCATCACACTACTAAACTATCACCTTCGTATCCTCTCTGAAGTGTTTGGGGCAATATTCAACAGCCAAATAAAGCTCCAAATGAAAAGAATTCGAGGTCAAAGAAAGATATAGAAGTGTGTGAAGTGTTTTTTTGCGGAGATTTGACAGCCAAGAACAAACCAAAAGCTCGGAAGATTCATTGTGTATCATGTCCAAACTTCTGTAGTGTGCTTTTTTCAAGAGCTGGATGAAATGGGCAAAATGAATATCCCACATTATATTTTTGAAACATGAAGTCACCCTGTAATAATGCTTCTTTGTTGTTACATTCCTGAGAAGTTCAGTTAGCTTGCGGAGGAAAGACTCCACAAGGACACAAGTATCAAGCTGGCATTCTCGGATTTAATAATTGACCAGTGTACATACCGTTAAGTGTTACTGCTTGTTAAGGTACAAGCACGTTGCAGGCTGACTCATGCAAAAGGCTTCCAGGGGCTTGGCAATTAAAAACACAACACAGCACTACACTGTGCTGCACTATACTTGGTGCTCTGTCTTACTTGAAATCAATTATTCTGGGTTTTTTATGAAAGCCTGTCCTGTCTTTCCTCTTGTCGAGGCTGGTCTGTGAAGAAAAGCAGGCGCTGCTAAGATGCTATTGAAAAGAACTGACTCCCCAAAAATGTTTACTTCAAACTCATTTTTGAGCAATCATAGTAATATGAGCGTAGCCTGGAAAATAATCCACATTCCCAAATGGTGCTTCTTCCCTCAGGGCTGCTTCTAGACATGCCTTTGCATGTCTGGACAAAGACAAACACATACCTATCAGCAGGAACACAATGCCTTATCACATTAGTGACGCCAATGTTGAATAGGTTGGATAATAAAACTGAACTACTGAAAATAAAAGGATAATTGTGAATACCAAAACTATCCCTATGACACTTATTATGTTGCTAGAGAAAATAAAGAAACAGTTCCTTTGTAGGTTTTAAACATCCAGTGTATACCCAATGATTTACTGTCTGTCTCCAGGATATAAAAGTGTTAAGGGAGGTTTTTAGGAAATGCTTACTGGATAATATTCCCTTCAGCGGTGAACTGTACATTTGGAAATATAGTCGGTATTTTTAAGATATGTTTGCTAATCACACTGTAAACATAGTTTTAGCTTTTTAAGAAATTAAGAAGAGGCCTGGAGAGACCCTGGTCACAAATCTGTGGTATGAGCTGTTCCTCACAAGCCCTAGAATTGAAAAAGCCTTGTGAGTAAATTCATTATGTACCTCATTACACAATGAGACATTATGTTTTTGGGTTCCATCTGTACTATTCCTGTGAATGTGATATCTCAGGAAGCGCTTGAGGGAATGTCTTCAAATTTGGCACAACATTTGGACTCAAGGATGAACTGATTAGATTTTGGAGGTCAAAGGTCACAGTTACTTCTTTAATGTTGTAATGTAATGCAAAAACGCTTTTCTGCCGTTGCTGTTTCGATTAATGTGTGTGAAGCATCCACATTTCACCAAAAAATTAATTTAGTATCTTTTATTAAATTCCTTCAATGTCTTCACTACATAAACTTAACATAAAATTTTGTATGGATGTAAGCTGCAACTTGTTTGGTTTGCGGAGGCATAGGACCGTAAGGCAGTCATTCTAGTTTGATGAAGCAGTGTTTCATTCTATGTAATGTCAAAAATACAGGCTTTTAACATGATGATGTTACATCTCTGATTGCTTCGTTTCTCTGAACAACAAAAAACAGATAACCTGCACATTAGAGAAGTATAAGTCAGGATCACGCTTTGGTTAGAACAGAAGTTAGCAGTGATGTCCCATACGTGCGAATCAGCAGGTAGCTATTAGTGTCAAGCTCAGTATACAGCCAAGACTTCTGCTTCTTCAGTTTTGATGCAGAATAATTGTCAAACATTTTATTTAATTTAATTCATTCATCAGTTGTAAGGGCTAAAGAAGTATCATTTGGTTTAAAGAAGGAGAACTAAAAATATATTGGAAACAAACATACTGGGAAGACAAATTTATTTTTTATCAGTGACTATTGAGGAGTATGAACACCAAGTGTGGGACCCATAAATAATGGATTGTGTGCGTGTGTGTGTGTGTGTGTGTGTGTGTGTGTGTGTGTGTGTGTGTGTGTTTGTGTGGGTGTGTATGTGTTTAATATTTTATAACTAAAGTGCTTATAATAATGTTTTTGCGTATGTATATTGTGTGTGAATGAATCTGCTAATGCCGTATATGGGACTGCTGAACGTGCACTGTTGAAGTGCCCAGAAGAACATATTTCATAGTGTAAAGTTGTAAATCTGTAAATTGTGTGACTGTCATACATGGACTAGACATGGGCCAAGTTAGTGCCTGACTGTGAGTTGAATGAAATGCCCCATGAAAGCACCCACAGACCACAGACAACCCCCCACATAGTAGCTGAGCAAATACAGCTGATCCAGAGACTGCACCAGGCCAAACCTCACTCACAACAGTCTGCCCGACCCAACCACTCCATAACCATCCGCCAGCTCGCCCGCCGGTCGCACACTCCTAGCGGTGACACCCGAGATGGCTCACAAGTCCTCAGGTGTGAAAACTCATCTTATCATTGTTGAAACGGCCCCTCTAAACCTGATGAGGAATCCCGCTACGGTATCTCCAGGAGCAGATAAATGCATGAGCACCTAGCTGACTGACCATCAAACACCTGAATCAACATGTAGGCACAGAAGGTCCTGCTCACCCTGGACACCCGCCAACCCTCCAGACCACACCCCAAAACCACATCTGCTGCAGGGTGCAAATAATTAACATCAATTAATCATGTTTTTGCCATATTCATTAAATTGAACCTTGTGGCGAAGTGCTTCAGTAAAGAGCTTTAGGATTCAAGTGTTTGGCTCTTTTTCTCTGTAGTTTCTGCACTTGATGCTGGGATTCCTTGTGGACTCAGGAGGTGATCACAGGTTGAACTTTTTAATTGCAATCTTATATTTCCTGTTCAGAATCCCTCTGCAGCAGTAAAGAGAGAGAGAGAGAGACTGTATAGTCTGTTATTTCCTTCAGCACTCAGCAGCATGTCTGTTAGCGGAGGGCTCGTCTGCTGGGCGGACCTTGTCCTGCGGGAGCTCAGGGCGACCAGCAGGTGAATAAAAGGCCCACTGTGGGCTGCAGATGGTGCACGGCCTGGGTTGGAGGAGGGAGAAGGCGGATGGAGATGGACAGGCTCACAAAGACCGCCTCCACCCACCCCCAATGCTCATCGACCCACATGATTCCACCGCTACAGAAGAATCCCCCAGTTGTTTGGCCGGAGGGAGGCAGGGAGGTGGGGAAGCCGTCTTCGTGCAGCTGGGTTACAGCATCAAGGTCCGAGCCTCGGGAGAGGGAGAATTTACTTTTAATGAAAAACGAGTATACTGTGACCTCAGCTTTGGTCTCTCCCTGTGTAGTAATTTCTGTTTCGCCTAACCTCTTGGCTTCTTTTCCCTTTGTGCTGCTGACTGCCTCCACTTCTGCTTACTGGCAGCTGTCAGAGCTCAGACCACAGCTACATAAGGAGGCATGTCAGGTCTACTGTTGGTCATGAAAGGCTTGTCAGAAATTAGTCTAACTTAAGGCACAGACACAAGTCACGCACAGTTTTGCCCCCCCCAAAACATCTTGTGACCTCGAATTAGGGAAGGTTGTGATGTCTGCGTAAATGTGTTGAAATGCTATTTGTATAAAAGCTACTGATATGACTTTGCTAATCCAATGAAAGTAAACAGAAAGCTCTTAACAGTCGGGTCAGTGAGTGTTGGCTTTCAGTAAAGCACATATAGCTTAATTGTTTAATAAAGGCTGGTAGCTATATGTAATTGCATGCATTAAGGGGATGGAGGCGCAGTAGTGTTTGCTTTGAGCAATATGTTTTTTTGGCGCTTCAGTGAGGTGGGATAGAATAATTGAAAGCTGTTTTTATCTGTGGGTGTGCAGCTTTGTGTCACCTAGCGATAATTCAGAAGACAGGATTGTTCACAAGCACACACACACACACACACACACGCACATGCACTCGCACACACACACGCACACTAATTTGCAGCTGCTGAATCGATGTGTCTGAAGGTGATGTCTTTACATGTATTGTTCTCATAGTTCCCCATGTGTCCTCATGTTTCCTGTTAAAAAGGATGTGTGGATTTATGAGTGTGTGTGTGTGTGTGTGTGTGTGTGTGTGTGCATGTTTGTGTGTGTGTGTGTCTGTGGAGGGGGGGTGTGTGTGCATGTGCATAGAAATGTCTTGGGCTGTGTGAGTGATTCAGCAACCTTCAGGGACAAAGTACCTTAACTCAGGCTTTGTGTGTGATCCATAGGCGTGCATTTCATATAGACCCCCAGAGTCTGGTTGATGATGAGTACATAATGTATGTGTATGGGAAAGTCCTGAATGAGAGTTCTCCTCTACTTACACGTTCTTGGGTGAGAGCCATTATCTAAATATTTTATCATACGAAGCAGATGGGAGGATGTGCTCACATTCACTGACTGGACCAGGCATTACATTCATGTTCTTGTTGCAGAAATAGTAGCACCACTCCTGGCTGATTAATGCAGTGCTGAGATTTTGCAGCAAATTGGCTTCAGTAATAAGCAAAGCACATGAGTTAAAATCACCTCTGTGCTAACTGTGTCACACTTTTAATTACAGCTTTTCCTTTATAGATTCAGCACAAACCATTTTTACCTTTCTCATGGAACAAATTTTGCTCCATGTGCTAATTAGCCATCGTTAGCATGTCAATATGATAAACTGAAATAGTGAATGTAGTGTACTCACTGAACATTAGCACATTAGCCTTGTCATTGTGAGTGTGATGGCATGCTACTATATAGCATATAGCTTGTCTATAGCCTCACAGAACCATTAGCATGACTGTAGCGTTTTGCTACAATAGATGAAAAATTTGTATTCTGCAGTATAGCACAATATCACTTGATATTTCACATTACATTGAAAATATGCTACATTTATTTGTAAAAATACACATTTCAGTTACATACGCAGTTACATAACTAAGTTATATAGCTCAGGAATATAAATCTAAAGCTAAATATATAAATGTTTTTATAGATTATTCGATATTAACAATATTAACTATCCAGTGGCATAGAAAAGCTACCACCCCTCTGTAAAAGCAGCAGCCAGAATCTCCCTTTTTTTTTAAATAACCACTTGGAGGTTATCTTCTGTTGCTTGCAACTGATCTTTCAACATAAAGAAAAGATGTGGATTGAATTCTAACACTTTGCGACCATTCATACAAATCTAAAGCCCTTACTGTGCCACACCCAGTGAGATCGATTGTGGAAATACTGAGATATTCCACTGCCAGTAGCACTCGAGCCTTCAAGGCCCAAGACTCTGGTGTAATCTTAGACAAGTGTTCGATAAAGAGACGCGCTGCGCACCGCTCTGTCACAGAGGCATATTGATTAGTCTATAATAATATAAGCCTATAGCCTCATGCTTGGAGCAAACATAATGGACGGTGCCCAGATCTTGAAAAGATTACAACATGTGTCTCATCTGTGTGTTCAAAGTATACATATTTCATCAGCTCCTGTCCTTCCGCCTTGCAGATTTGTCCAAGAATCGCCTCACAGAAATCCCACCAGAAGTGTGTCTGTTCGCCCCCCTCGAGTCGCTCAACCTCTACCACAACTGCATCAAGTGCATCCCAGAAGCCATTATCAATCTGCAGATGCTGACTTATCTTGACATCAGGTGGGTCATTGCTAAAACTGTGCTTTCAGTTTGGTGTCTTTGTCTCATTATCAATGTATGTGTGTTCAGTTTTGTATCTCTCAAGAAGTGCCGGTTCCCATTTCAGTACACGAACAGGGCCGAAAGGCTTTCATCATAGAGAGGCATTTCCTCTTTTGCTGAAACTCAATTCCCAGTCACCAGATACTAACTGTTCATGCTTCTGTATACTGTTTTAAATATAGGTCAATCTTTTATCTCTCTCCACAGTCGAAATCTCCTGTCAGTTTTGCCAAAATACTTATTCAGCCTTCCCCTCAAAGTTCTGCTTGTGAGCAACAACAAGCTTGTGTCCATCCCAGAGGAGATCGGCAAGGCCAAAGAGTTGATGGAGCTGGTGAGCCTGTGTGTATGTGTTGGTGAATATGAAACTGTGTATGTTGTACTACTGGAGCAGTCCCATTTCCTACACTTTGTCTCCTCTTGCAGGACGTGAGCTGTAATGAGATCCAGGTGCTGCCAGCTCAGGTGGGGAGGCTTCACGCCTTGCGAGAACTCAACATCAGAAAGAATTGTCTTCACATGCTGCCTGAGGGTCAGTCCGTCACACCTGATTTCATTCATTTGTTTTTCTCACTGTGTTCTTCAGAGATGTACCATCATTTACTAAGGTTGACACATATGGCAAGCGTACCAGTCCTCAGCCAAGATTTACACCACTACTGTTTGTTTTGTGTTGGTTGTCATGTAACCATCGGTGTGTGGCCAAAACCACCATGATGAATAACCTGTAGTAATCAGTAGATCAGATACGACCTTTGTAGACTTGTCTCTGTTTTTTGGGTGTTGCCCAACTCTAATATTGTCTAACCAACCAACATAACAAGGCAAACATTTTTTTTTGTATATTTCCAATATATTTTCTTGTACATTGTATGTTGGAAGCAGCATCACATTCAATAAAATTGTTCTTTAAACTGTACTTGCAGAGTTGGCTGACCTGCCTCTCATCCTTCTTGACTTTGCCTGCAATAAGATCACAGAGATTCCTACAGTCTACAGGAAACTCCGGCAGCTGCAGCACATCATTCTAGACAACAACCCTATGCAGTCTCCACCAGCACAGGTAGGTGCATTCATACCTCACAACTCCGTTACGTGGACGTGAAGTACACATGTTGACGTGCGGCGTAATATGTTTTTTGGGGGATTCCTGTATTTAGTAGGTTGTAGGTATGTAGCTTATGTCCCTCACAAGCTAATAAACCTGGTGCAACAGCACCATCTAGTGGATGAATTAACACATTAACCTTTATAGTGGTTACAACAGCTCAAGACTCTAGAGACATCTTGTGTGCATTTGTATGTTTCAGATTTGCCTCAAGGGCAAAGTGCACATATTCAAGTACCTGAACATCCAGGCGTGCAGGGTGGACAAGAAACCGGACACTCTGGACCTCCCCTCCCTCGGCAAACGTTGCCTTCCACAGCCGCTTACAGATAGGTACTGGCACACAGATTGTTCTTGTTTCATTCCTTTAAACATGCTCACTTGAGGATATGAATTACATTATGCTGACTGGCACATCTGATTTTATGGTTACCTGTTGCAGCCCTAATGCGCGGTTTGTGTTGCCTATTTCCAGCATGGAAGATTTTTATCCCAGTAAGAACCACGGGCCTGACTCTGGAATTGGTAGTGACAATGGTGACAAGAGGCTGTCTACAACTGAGGTCAGAGTTCAAACATCATGGCAATACCAGTGTATGATAATGTTGTCATATTTTACTACTAACCAGAATGCAACCTTTTGACATACATAAATGTCACAGGACCATTGTGGATTTTTATTTCTTATACATTGCTGCTAGCTAGAAAGGAATTGTTTTAGTATTCTCAGCATATAAATCTAACAAAGGAAGAACTCTTGGGCTTAGGCTCAGGCAAAAGCACTCACAGCCAGACTCTCCAGACAAAGCAGCAGAGGATAAGACAGTCCTTATTAGGTTGAAATTCAAGTGAACGGTAACTGGGCACTGGGGTGGACAGGCAGGTGTACAGGCAGGTGGATGATCAGGGGTGTCTGGCTGAGGTTTTTGAGGGTGACTGGTGGAAGGATGGAGAATTATTGGGTCTAGACGTGACAACAGGTTGTGGTACAAAATCAACAATTTCAAAGATGCGTGGGCGTTCACCTCTGCCCCAGATGCAAGTAACCTCCCTGCTGCCGTTGAGCTAAGAAAATGTAATCATCAGAATCAGAAATACTTTAATAATCCCAGAGGGAAATTGGTTTTGTTTCCAACTCCAGATATACAAACAACATATTTAACAACAATAGAAATATAAAACAGTATGTATCTATACCTTTATATGTATAAAATATAGAAATTACAATGGTAATCGCATCTCATCTTCAACTGCTTAACCGGGGTCGGGTCGCGGGGGCAGCAGCTTTAGCAGGGGACCCCAAACTTCCCCTTCCCGGGCCACATTAACCAGCTCTAACTGGGGGATCCCGAGGTGTTCCCAGGCCAGTGTGGAGATATAATCTCTCCACCTAGTCCTGGGTCTTCCCCGAGGCCTCCTGTGAAAGCTGAATAACATTAGAGACTTCATTCAATCATATATGTATACAGTCAAAAAAAAAAAAAATCAGAGCTCACTCCTTGTTCTTTTCTTCTCCTGCAGCCTTCAGATGATGACACGGTCAGCCTGCACTCTCAGGTTTCAGAGACAGCCCGTGCTGATGCTCTCTCACTCCTCTCCAAAATGGATTCGTGCAAAGGTTACCGAAAATAAGTATCACATACACCCAATAACAGAGAACACGGGGTGGTTGAATGAAGTGCCTAAAAATGTGACAGTTTATTTGATGAACGCGGATGCCTTCTCCCTCTATCAGATCAGGATCTCTATGACTTTATAGACCCCAACCCGGATGAGGATCCTGCTCTGTCAGAGTGTGACGGGCAACAGAGCAGTCATGTGTCTTGTATAAAGGTATGAAACAATCCATCATGATGACTGCGATGACTGCGAAGATAACGAAAAAGCCATTAACGGAGATGTCAGTGATTAGAATTTAGGAGTGACTATATATAGTCGCTGACATGCTGCGCATGTGTGTGTGTTTTAGGAATTGGAGAAAGTTCTTAACACATCTCACCAATGCAAAGATAAAGACGGCTGGAAAGAAGAGTCAGGGTGAGTTATTGCTCATTACATTTTGTCACTCTGATGCTTGAGAAAACACAATACCATGCATGATAGACATTTTAATGCAAATACTGCGTAAAGAGTTCTGTCAAAGAAAGGAGTTCCCTGAGCACTGGTGTCACAACAATGAGTCGACCAGTTTCTCAAGAACATGAATAGGATTCCAGTCATAACAACTTTTGCAGTGTCAGTCATCTTGTGAATTATGTCTCTTTTTATATACAGTATATACTGAATGTGGATATATGAGCAAAGGATGTCTACAATTGAACTTCTCAGGCGGTGCAGGCTGAAAACATAGGTTCCATAACAGGTTGATTTCCACCCACAACACTGACTAGTGTTGACATTCAATCAACTAGTTAGGGAACCCCTAATTCAAGCAGATAACTCCTGTCATTACGCGTGTGCCTCAGCGAGAATACAAATCCACTGTTTAATGGACAGGTCTGGGCCGTGTAAACAAAAGAAAATCTGCTTGTGAACACATGATGTGTGTCAGTTTAAGGCCCTGTTTACACGTACACGGTTATTTAAAACAGACATTTCCCTGCGCTTGTGCCCCTCGTTTACACGCAAACATAGTATTTTCCTCTGAAAATAATTTTCAGAGGCAAGTGTAGATTCTAAAAAACTCCAGTTGCACATTTGCATCTAAAGAGAGAAAAACGGAGTTTCCGGCAGCCCACGTCACAGTATGCGCCAGAACTTGCACCATGCGTTATAGGCACAACCTCTGTTTACATTCTCATTTGGCTGAGGTGATCATGGATGCATTGGCTAATGTGGGCTTGAGCTTCTGTATACACTGCTACATGCTCTTTGACGGCATGTAAACAAGATTTTTTCTGAAAACGGACAGGTTTGCATGTTATTTGTGATTTTGTAAAAGCTTCAGCTGCTTGATAACGAGCACATCATTAGAATCAGGTGTTTTAGAGCTGGGAGAAACCTAAAACAGGCAAGGTGGGGGCCCTCCAGAAGCAGGATTGGACACACCTGGTATAAGACATCTGCAAATAATTTTGGGAGGTTCACACAGCGAAATGTGCCATCATGCACTGACTTGATTTACTGTACATGGCCTCAACAAGATATACACATCACACGGTCAAAAATATTAGTTTAGATGATGTCATTTGGTTTATGTACACATGGATATGTCATAGAGGCTTTTGTTTTTTGACAGCTGCATTGACTCTTTCTACATTTGTTGTTTCAGTCTTTCTTTGCAGTTCTTTTTTGCGAAACTGGACAAGATTATGTTGTTTAAACTTGTGCTTCACAGTGGTGAGTTCTGTACAGTGTCTGAGGATAATAACTAAATAACTGAACCTTTTAACAGTTCTGATAAGGAGCAGCTAGTCGAGGAAGAGGATGACGAGCTGAAGGAAGTGCTGGATCTGAGGAAGATTGCTGTGCAGCTTCTGCAGCAGGAGCAGCAGAACAGGTGTGTGGTTCTCACAAGTCATCCAACACTTACTGAAGCACTCCAGGCTGCCGTTACTTCAGACCTCCATGTGCTGCGCTGCTTAAATTCACGTCTTCTGCCTTCTGTTCCGTTTGCCTTATTACTCATCATGGAACATTTCTACTCACGTGTGATGCCGGCTGCCGATTGTTTGTTTTTATTAGGATCCCTATTAGCACTAGCGTATAAGCTTTGGCCTTTTCTTTCAGGGGTCCACATATAGACACACGTATCCACATAAACATATGTAAACACAACAAACAAAAACAAGTCATCTCCCTGATTAACAATCAAGTATGGAAGAGAAAGACAAAAGGACATGCTTTTAATAATCATTAGTCCAAACACAAAATCATAAATCCCTCTCACTTCTTAAGAATTCATAGCAAACTGGATTTTCCTTTTTTGTACAAATAATAAGTAATTCTTTATTAAAAGAAATCATCTAAATGATCTTAAATTATATATTGATACACCATTTTCATACAACACACACAATAAAATGATTCCCGAAGTGTTCGGGGATATGTTTTTAACAGATTTTAAAGCCATCTTTCATATTTTCTTGAACAGTATGCACCGCCAATGAATTTCTGTCGCATGAACCCTCTTTCTGTTGCATATCGTGTTTGATAATTGTGCAGAGCAAACTGAGAGAATACCCTTTCATATAATATCTTTGGTGACCGGGTCACCAGCACATTTCTGAGTACATTTACTAAAGCATAGTTGATGTTGTTCCTTATCTACCCAAATATGGCTCCATCATCACCATCTTTTACTCAAACTGATATCAGAAAGACTTCACTTACTCTTTGCACACTCTTGTCCTTCCCTGATCATCTCTTGTTTCCTGCTTTCTCCCTCAACTTCACTGCAATGCATTTAATGTGCGGCTTCTAGACGACGGTCCTTAATTTGCAGAGCGGAGAGTCTTATTCACCGACGGAGAGTGACCGGCCGGGCACACAGGTGGATGGACTTTTTTTATCATTATTTACAGACTGTATGTCACGCTGGGTAACTGCTGGTCGCTTCAATCACAATCACACTGACACAGTACGGGGAAATATAAGCTGTATCTTTGCTTGACTTAGACTTCTCTTTATTGATCCTTTGGGATGAACTCCCCCAAGGAAATTGAGTTTCCAGCAGCTTACAAAAACACGAGGGAGGTATAAAAAAAATACAGTATAAGATAACCAATAAACTCTTAGCTAAATAAATACAGAAAGTATAATAAAAAAACCCAGTAAACAATAAACTCTAAGTTAAATATACTGTATATGAAGTAGATGTAAGAATCCAGGTGAAATAAAATTCACGGAAAATGAAATCAGATAAGTTAAATGTAAAGGAAATGTATATGATAAAATAAGTACAGAAATGTTTCTATCTCAGAGGTTGAATTAGCACATAAGTGTTGTTTAATCGGTGCTGTTGTTAAAACAAAGACTAGCTCACCTGACAAGCGCGCCACGCCATGGCCTTCAGCACCCTTCTAGCCAGACATGTAATTCTCTTCAATTGGAAACCAGCTTTGCCTCCATCTTATGATTGGCGGATTGTGGTTCTGTACAACGTAAAGCTGGAAAAGTGAGGTCCTCTCTTAAAAGGTTCTTTAAAGTACTTTGATGATGGATGTAGATATTATGCCTGAAAAGAAGGGCTGGGCGATATTGCCAAAATATTCTATCTAGATAGGTCAGCTCATATGTCAACAATGATATAGCATGTTTTCTGGTAATCCAATGAACAAGTAGTCTATATGAAATAACGACGATGGTAAAGCCTATTTTTAAATTTGTAAATTATTTTTCTCCTTTTATTAGAGAACCTTAGTGCAAATTGAACATAAGGTGAAAGGATCAGAGCGTAAAGTGTCATCCAAATGGCGTAAATATTGCCATAACGCAGTTTGACATTGCGATAGAAAAGAACCAAAAAAGGTTTTATATCATTTTGATGATATGTATTTGCGTGCCCTACTTTGCGGTACGAAAAATTCAAAACTGCAATTATCAAATGCTATTCTTTCAGGTATTTCAGATACACTTGAGTTAATGTGCTTGTTGGTGTCAATCTAGACGACGTAATTGTGTTTCATGATATGCTGAAATATGATTTCATCACGATTCAGTTCCATTGTAAGACATGAATTATTGCCCAGCTTTAGTGACAAGTCTGGCTCCTTTTGAATGTTAATATATTATTACTTACTTGGTTATATTACATTACATTCATTAAAGTTGATCCAAAGTGACTTACACTGCATTGGACAATATAGATACTACCCAAGTTGTTTCCAGCTCTCTCTCTTTTTTCTTTGGATGCATTTTCTCCCCTTATTTGTTTTAATGGAACTGTACTCAAAATTCAGAACATTAAAATAGCAGCAAACAAATATTTGCTATGTAAAGATATAGTGGAGTGATGGCGTCCTGAGCAGAGAATGAAGTCCCTCTGCCTCCCCCTGTAATCTGAGTTTCTCTGTGTGTTTGTTGTGATAGAGGGTCCGGCCTCGCGTAAGAGCTGTGTGGAGGCAATCCCATCCCGTTAAAGTAGTAATACCACACAGTGTGGAAATACCCTGTTACAAGTAGAATCCTGCATTCAAAATGTTACTTAAGTAAAAGTACAAAAGTATTATCATCAAAATGTAATGAAAGTACACAAAGTAAAAGTAGCCATTATGCAGAATGGCCTGTTTCGGAATATTATATTATTGGATTATAATTAATGATAGATTAATGTAAATATCACTTTAATGTTGCAGTTGGTAAAGGTCAGGCTACATTTTTAATGACTAGACACTGCTGTGTAGCTTAACCTATGACAATATATGTTCGTATTAATCTGAATCTGTGAAGTATCTAGTAACTGATGCCAAATAAATGTAGTAAAGTCAAAAGTACTAGATTTCCTCTAAAATGCCATGAATTAGAAGTATAAAGTAGAATAAAATGGAATTACTCAAGTAAAGTGCAAGTACCTCAAAACTGTACTTAAGTACAGTACTTGAGTAAATATATTTAGTTTAGTTTAGTTATTTACGTACTACCACTGCCGAGGCAGGGCAGGGTGTGGGGAGGGGAGTTTTAAACAAAAAGGGGAATGTTTTTTTGTTCATACTTTTGATGCTCAATATTTATATGAAAACTAGCCTTTAAACAGACAAATCCCATTCATTGTGCATGGGATAAATTTGCTTATTGCACAACTTTCTTTTTGAAATTTCCATTGAATTTGACTCAATTGACCCATGTTTCTATGATTCATCAGTGCATGCACCATGTTACATGAGTCATCGCCAATGTCAAAGTTCTTGTTGATACTTTCTGCAGATTCCTCTCTCACTCTGGAAGCTCAGGCAGCAAACCGAGGCCCCCGCCTCAGACAGCTCGTAGGTATGTACTGTACTGCATGTCCAGTCCTGCCTTCAGTAGAAGCACACATTTACAGTGGAGCCATTGTAGGGAGCATGTTGTCAAACCTAGCAATAATATTTACATGTTCAGGTTAATCACAGGGCAGTTCTGTGGTGTTTAACTCCTCATTCTAATCAGACATGATGTAACTGAGCCTCATGCAAGAACCACTTATACAGACATTGCAGAAAGTGGAATCAGTGAGATACGTTTAGGCCCAAAGTTTATTTTCTGAATGTAACGCGACAGATAGTCATCTGATGCCGCTCGTGTCTTTATTCTAGTGCTTCTCTGGATGAAGGAAGTAGTGGCGCATCAGCGCTGAGTGGACAGGTACAAACTATTTTGCTTCAAAGCAAACATACCGTAAGTGAGAATGTCTTGTGTCTCTCTGAAGGGGAATGACTTTAATTGTACCTGTCTGCTCTTACAGCCTTCTTCCTCCTGCTCCTTTGATGGCAGCCTGAAGACAGATCATTCAGATTCAGAGCCGAAGTGGCCCGAAGTCCCACCAGTCCTCAATCAGAATGAAGATCGCAGGAGGAACAAGTACCTGAGAAAAGATTATCTGAAGGTATGAGCGTGCACACATTTCCCCATAACCTCAGCAGTTTGACTTATTTGTTTGTAAAATGTATCTTCTGCAGAATAACCACACATAAACCTCTTTCAAGCCATGAAAAAAGATTTGGTTATGTTGCTGTTTGCAGTGAGGTTTTTTAAATTCTTTGAGCACCGCAAATTTCATTCTCCTCTTTTGAATTGGGGTTTTAAGCATAAGTTTCTGATGCATTGCTAGATACCATTCCTGGCGGGAGAACGTGTTTTTTGTGTGATCTGGGTGAACTGACGTTCAAAACGTGATGTGGAAACATATCCAGCCATTACTGCACAGGAGGTAGAAGTCAGTCAACAAAGATTAGACACCAAACAAGTTTGGCTTTTCTTCGTTTTCTTTTCAAAGGACTTTTCTGCAGAAAAAAAGGCTGTCTACGGTACGCACGCCAACATAGGCCGTTCTTTTTAAATACAGAACATGAAAACACAAGTCAGCCAACCCCAAAAGTCTCCCCAAGTTTGCATCCATAGTTAAACAGACCGGACACCGTGAATAGAAATGAAGCGAAGTGTGAAGTGTCAATTCATAAAAAAGAATGTGTTTTTCCTTTCCTGACAGTACAAGTGTCAGAGTGCTCGGAAAAACTCCAGTGGGAATGAAGACTGTGAGGTGGGTGTGGATGGGATAAAGATGCATACTGTATGCTTTATGAACAAAGAACTTATTCTGATTTTTTATGGTTGTTTTCCCTTTCAGGAGGGCTTGCGCAACGCCGATTTCAGCACCACTCTGACAGTGTTTGGACTAAAGCCAAGATCAGGTATAACTGAAGTGCTTGTTGCATGATAGCGATAACATTTTTGGCTCAGTGTTTTTCCTTTTCACTGCTGCAATAATCACTTTGATTTTTAAAATAATCTGCCGAAGGGTTTTTGTCATGTGTGGTGAAAATTTGTCTGCATGTCATAAGAACAGTCACACCAAGAGCACTCCATTTGTATAACCTCTTCTGGATAGATTTATGGGGATAATGAAAAATTATTACTAGAAACTATAAAGACTTGATTAATCCAGAAGTGTATATTACATTGATTTACTTAGGATATCTTCAAACCATTGGAATTCTAGGATCATAATCTGAAGCCAAAATATTTTAAGGTGGAGTCCCAGTGTGCTTTCTCTGGAAGTGGGGAAGCTTTCTGAGGAACTGTTGACCTGTTCTTTAGTATTAGTAATCAAGGACAAGACGTAGCAGGATTTCTGTCTTGTCCTTGATTACTTATTATGTCCTGCTTTATTTGGGTACACTAAATTAGAGCTAGGTCTGTTCAACGTTCATGCCTGTAATAGGGAAGGTTGCCACCGTACTCTACGGGGGAATTGTTGGGTCTATGTAAATCATAAATAAGTCATAGAGTGTGGTCTTTACCTAGTTTGTAAAGTGTCCTGAGATAACTTTTGTTATGATTTGGCACTATAAATAAAATTGAATTGAATTAATAAATAATGGCATCATCTGAAAATTGACCTTTGTGTGACTGAATAAGTAGAAGCAGAATTGTGAATATGTTTTAAAGTCAACCCTTTATCATTGCCCTCTTTGAATAGGGTCTTATATTTAAAGTATATAGTCAGAAAACATCCATATCATATATTGTAAGAGGCTGAGTTACCAGAGATAAAGGAGGAGTGGAAAGATTTGTGTTGAATGCAGTTCAAACTAAACTTTTCAAGAGAGTTGTTGTGGAAAATGTAACAGGCGATATTTCCCAGGAAACATGGATGTGAAGATGAAATGAAACGATAGTTGTTTCGTACGCATTGTAGCTTGATCTAGCTGCGTCACCTTTTTCCTGTTAACACAGATAGTATCTAGATTGCACACTAGAAATTGGGCTGTGGTTTTGGCTCTATTAGAACTGTAAAATATTATAAAGATAATATCTGACCTTAAGTAGACCTCTGGTGGCCCGTGGTTGACCTGCAGCAGCAGGATAGATAGATAGATAGATAGGATTTTAGCTTTCTCTTGTATCTCACTCCGGGTTGGCTGGAACTCAGGACACTTAATCTATTTTTTCAGCCTTCACCAGAGGAAGCCGCCAGGAGTACAGCTCAACAGACCCCAGCTTCACTATGAGGAGGAAGATGGAGCACTTGAGAGAGGAAATCGAGCAGATAGGACTCTTACGGCAGGTCAGAAGCTTTACAGCTTGTTTATGCCTTTGTAAGCACACTTCATTTACAGACCAGAGCCTGCCAGATCCTGCTTTTGTTCCAGTGTTTACACATTTCAGTCAATAAGTTGCATGCGTGCGTGCATCATTTGTAGTACAGCACATAGTGCATTAAGTTAAATCTTTAACTTGCTGCCTGACTACCACAAATCATCATCACATCACTGTTTTTTAACCAGTCACGTTTAAGCATGCAGGGAAACGGTCCATGCGGAGAGCAAAAGAGGCAGAACGCATTGGCTGCCATGCAATAACGGAACCCACCAGCTATTGTTTGATGACGATTTAACGTTCCAATTGCTTTTTGTTATTATTTATTTCTGTCTCTAAAGACGTCTTCTGTCAACTCCCTTCTCCCGTGTCCAGTTGCTGCTCGAACTGTAAACAATAACTGCCACTCAAAAGAAGAAGTCTTGGCCCAGATATCCGCTGGCTCGACAAAATGCCCAAAATTTTAGCCTTTGGTCCCGGTGGTACTCACCAAAGTTCATTGTGTGGGTCTAATAAACATGTTGGGTTAATTTCCCTCCTCATACAATGCTTTTTTAGTTTTTTTAATTCTAGCGTTGTTCACATTCATGCGGAGCAGTGTGACAAACAACAGAGGTCCAAAATTCCACAGGATACCTGCAGACTTCAATATTATTGAGTGATTAAAAACACCTTTTTTTTACTGCAGCCACAGCTCGGTTGTATACAAAGTATACAAAATATATCTGTGATATCTCTTTATGAAAGTATTTCAGTTATTTGTTTTTGCATTTGGACCATAACTTATCTCTTTTCCAGGAACACGACATATATTTCCCTGTATCTGCTAGGAACAGAGTCAAAAAGGACTGTACAGTTGCTTGTGTTATAGTTAGAAACGGGCAGCCATGGATGGAGATCAGCTGATTGTCTGCTTGTAAGATGTCTGTACAGAAATAAAAGATGAATCTATCTCTCAGCAGCAAGTTAGAGACTGTCAGACACACCTAAACTATGTGGAAATAGAAGTGTCCTTGACTGAAAACCAAAGGTAACAAAAAAAGAAAGCGGAAGGATAACAGCTTCAAGTTACAAGTCTAAGGTAACCCAGATTTTTCTAGAACAGGACTCCCGAACTAATTTTAGTTCATGGGCCAAATACAGCAGAAAGGAATTGGGGGTTGCTGGATTCAAATGCTTTGTATTTTTGTTGGAAAGTCATCAAATTACATATATATTAAAACAACAACATCTAACAACAATCTGCATTTTCTATTGAAATATAGTCAATTCACCACGGCAAACAGTTCGGTATTGATGGAAAAATTCAGACTTTTAGCCTAGTTCATGCAGTGGCTGAATTGTTTTGGGAACTCTGGAGATAAATAATTGTTTCCTAAATATATCACCATGACAACTGTTATGGTTGAAGGGCATGTAAATGACTTGATTCAGGAGGACTGCCCTCAGAGCATGTGAGACACTGAGGTTGAATTGTACAATGTCTTCCCTTCTTGTACAAGAATATATTTTATTTTTATTATAACTTGATTCTGATTCCAAACTGGTCCAGATGTCCATTCCACTCTCACTCTATTTCTATGGATCGGACAGTGTCAAAGGACAGAAAAGGAAAAGGAAAGCAAGGCATGCACAGGCACAATAACACAGACATTCACTGTAATGGGAAACCCACCACGGACTTCTTTCACAATATAAGGAGTTGGACCACCATCGATGCTGACTTTGTTATTTCAATTCCATTTTCTGAGAACAGCCCCTTGTTTGTCAACTTCAGTAGACCATTAACTTCCTTACAAAATCATTCATTCATTCAACAATCATCCATGTTAAGATCTACAACTGCTTTGAATTCATTGTGATGATCAACAACAGTTGTTCCCCGCCTACATCATGACTCACATCCTTTTCCTGCTCCTCATTTACTCGATCCCGATGACACACATTCATTTGACTCTGCCCAACTAGCTGCATGACCTGAACTTTGATTACAATTGTGCCTACTCTCCCATGCAAAGAACAAACAGGCTTTGTTTAAGTGACAAATGGTGTCCAAAACATTTAACCTAGCAACACTGCGATAGATGATGCCCTGTGGTGTACAATTTCCACTTAGGGAACCACTGGAAAGAACCATATTCAGCAGAATTCAGTTTAGCATTAGCATGACATAGACATGCACACAACACGCCTTTTCAAAGCTCTACATCAGATCAGATACCAGGCAATAAATACCAAAACTGTGAGCCAAAAAAAGCAACTCCTCAGGTGTATTTGAAGCACTTCATTAAACACTATTTAATATATGATGATTAATTTCCAGTGGTGTCAACCGTATTATTATCAGGAGCAGCATGATACACATAACGATCTTTTCTCACAGTATTTGCAGTTGTGCCCAGACATGACTCGGTCACTCAGTCAATGCACCTATCTTGGCTCATTAACTGGTCACACTCGCATGCACTGTCTGCTGGTAAATAAAGATCAGATCGGTTTCTGGAGGGGAGACAGAACTCAATGTGAATCATTTAAAACAATGAATAAATACAAGTGCAGTGATAGAGGACAGTGATATGAGGTTGTTAATGTGTTTGCAGAACATTGAGTCCAGACTGAAGGTGTTGCTCCCAGAGGATGTTGGAGCTGCTCTGATGGATGGGGTCGTCCTTTGCCATTTAGCCAATCACATTTGTCCTCGGTCTGTCGCCAGCATCCACGTGCCGTCTCCCGCAGTGGTAAGCACATTAAACGTCGCTTTAAAAAAGAAAAAAAAAATTAAAACACAAATGCCACTCTGTGATAATGAATGTCTTCTCGCTCTATGCAGTTTTTCTCAATTGTTTACACATGTTTTTCTGAAAGAAGCCCACATATTTTCAGAACACACAAATCCAAACCACACACACAAAAGGCAAAAGTCCACAAATCTCCTGCAAAAGGAAACTAATTTTACAAAAACAATGTTATGTCTTCTCAAAATGTAATTTTGTATCCAAATGATACACACGCACACCATCACAAGAAAGGCATTTCTAATAACCAGTTAGTCACTGATGTGCTCAATGTAAAACACTACTTTGAATAGAAAACACTTTTTGTTATCAGGAGACTCATGTATTTTGCATATTCAGTGTTACTCTTATGAACAGTATGTAATCTTGTAAAATCTGTTTTTATACTCAAATTTAAAACACACAAATATAAATAAGATGCACCTTTATTGATCCAAAGCAGGGAAATCCGGTTGTTGTTGTTGCAGCAGCACAACAGAAGAAACACATAAGTATAGAGAGTAACAGAAATAAATAATCAGAGACACATTAACTAAAATAAGAATAGAATAAAGTAACTAGAAAAGAGCAACGAGAATGGAGACTATACAAGAGTATTTGGAGACAAAATAATATGGTAAAGTGTCTGTAAAATATACTGTTTACACTAATATAACTGTAAAAATTTAAATCCAGCCCTGAAAAACTTCTACAGCTGATACGGTAAACACATATGAGGATTGCGCTCATAGACCTTCCATCTCCATAGAGAACAGTTGTAGAGAGACCATGGTTGAGCACATGGTCCAAGTTTCATCAGAGATTATGGGTCTCCTTATCTTGACATCCATTGCTCTAAAACAGAAGAGCTCACCTTTGGATCTTTTACAGTTTTTTTTTCCAACTGCTAAAACACAATTTTGCACTAGGCAACAGAAATACTTAATACTATTCACAAGACCACACACCCAAACTGCAAAATACCTCATACATCCTGCAAAGACATCCTGAAGCACTGCAACCAAAACTACATGTAGCATTCTTAAAATCAAACTTTTGCACCAAACAGCACACACTTTTTTTTTTTTTTTGTCTTACCAACTAGACACTGTTGGGCATAATGAAAATAACTCTCATCTTTAGTATGCTTTGCCATAATACTAAAATAAAGTAGAATTCTCAAGATTGCTCAACATATGCGCCGCAGATATATTTACATTTTGGCAGTGTACTTTATGTCAGATTGTCGTGTGTTATGCAGAGAACCATGTTCAGTGCATTTAAAAAGTGCTATTTTGAATTGCAAAATGTGTGTAAAGTTTCGGAGACTTGAGAAGAGGATTTACACTCTGTGTCAGTTTAAATATTTCTGCTATGCATGTCATTTTAATGTGTTATCGATTGGAAAAAACTGCATGACAGGGTGTTCCATGTGAACACAGGAGATTTGACTTAAGAAGATCCAGCGAAATATAGAGAATTGTGTGAGTGTTAGGCAGGAAATGTGCTCGCATTTCAGCAGAATTGCTTGGCTTAGTACATGAGTTGCAGGTTGTGGTCATTGTGTCTCGAGTACCATGTGCGAGTCTTTATGTGCAAACATTTATGAAAGACTGTAATAGTTGGGAGTATTTACAGTATATGCATTGTTGTCCACATAACCTTTTGTTTTCATGTGTGCTGCTTTTAATTTCTAACATGTTTGATATTCTGGCCTCCAGCCAAAGCTTAGCATGGCTAAATGTCGTAGGAATGTGGAGAACTTCTTGGATGCCTGTAAGAAGCTGGGTGTCACGCAGGTAATAATATTATACAATTATATACAATTCATATATATTATATTCAGAATTGATAATAAGCACAGAGTTACCCTGTATTCGCTTTATGTAATATTTTTCTTGGTAAGTTTTCTGATGATGATTTTATGAGATCGAGAAACATAAAATGCACTCACTGGTCATGTTTGCACCCACTGATGAACATTTTTTCCCATAGCCAATATTTATTATCTCAGCAGAAAGGGCTCGACCAAAATGACCCCCATACAGGTTAAAGGCATAGATGTATGGAAGCGAAACACTGCCTTAATGATTTTAATTTTATAAGCAATTGAATACATCATTGCAAAATTGAACCACTACTGAACAATGACATTTACATACTGTAACTATCAAAATATGTTAATTTGATCGCGTAAATGTGAATTCATGTGGTATGAAGGTGATTTCAAGCTTTGCAATGTCAAAAACATTTACGATTCACAAATACAGATAGAAATTCAAGTGCCCGCCTGTATTGCTTATCCAAAGTAGCTTGAATGATTAACTTTGAATTATGGTGCTTGAAGTTCACCAATCCTGTTCTAGCAACTAGATGTTTTGTCTTGATTTAAGTTTTTAGATTTAGAAAATTACAGATTGACAAGCGTGAATATCTTGAATATTGGACAAATCTGGATTTGTAAACCCAAAAAACAAGAACCCTGTACATACATTTATTAAATTGTTGTTTAATTTCAGCTATTCACTTACATAGCATATTCAATGCTAATAATTGAAGTAGCTGTGGTATGTCTGCTGAGGCACAAATATCAGAGGCAAATATCTCAAAGCAACTATCCAAAACTATCCAAAATAAATTCTAGAAATAAAGTCATTTTGTTTGTTTTCAGTGACGGATTGTTTACAAAGAGATGAAATCAGTGTTATAAACCTTTGCAAATAAAACCCAAACTATCAGTATGGTAAGATACAACTAGTGGCAAGTATGTGGAGATGCTATGTAAGCCATTTTTTTGTGGAGTGTAACTGATGAAAGATGTCACTCTGCTAATTCAGGACAAGCTGTGTCTACCCCATCACATCCTAGAGGAGCGCGGCCTGGTGAAGGTGGGTGAGACCGTCCAGGCTCTGCTGGATCTGCCTGCATCCAAACCCACACAACTGTCAGCTGTTTGACACAAGCCTGAATGCTGCGTCCAACCGCGCAGTCATCCAGCCATCCCCTCTCCCCAGCCCAAACCCATACCCCATCGCCAGGTACCAGAGAGCTCCTCGGGAGCGAGGACCCAGTGGTTTGTAGGGCTTTTGGGGGGGGGTCTGCTTTTGCCTGACTGAAACAGGAGACAGGAGGGAAAATGTACCTCTGTCTCTTTATATGATGTCAGCCCAGCCGCCACCCCATTTCCTGTCCATCACATTTTCACTTGTGTCCTGTTCCTAGTTACTGGAGTCATCCTGTATGTGTGTGGACTAGCGATGTGACTGCGTGTTTCCTGAGCTGAACAGCTCGGACTTGCTGAGGAGTGACGGAAAAGACAATTGGTCCATATGAAGACCTGTACTTCCCTCTCAACAAAGCTCAGTGATTATTGAGCCTGCAAGTGCCAGTACTGACAAAACTTCCATGCTGGTGTTGGAGACATTGGCAGTGAGAAGATGATAGACATGGGACTGACTGTTTCACTAAAGAGACCTAAGCTGCACGCTGGCCTCACAGCCGCAAACCACTGACTGACCTCAAGGGTTTTTTTACACTCTTGAGTTTCTCTTCTGTTTGTGGAATTTAATTTTCTTATTCTGTTTTGTTTTTGTTTTTTTTAACTGTTGACTCTTTAACATGTTTGAGCAATCACATCACTGCTTTTTGAGTGCAAGGTGTGCCTCTTAAAAGCATCACAATAACTGCATTTGATGTTGTCTTTCTCAACAACATAATCTCAAACAGACATTCTGCCCGTTTCCCTCTAACCTGGGTGTGGTTTCAACATATTTAAGCTACTGTACAAATCAGTACTTCAAAAAAACTTTCTTAATACAAACATGCATGCCATGACATCTGACCACTGTGACATGTGCTCGGCTGCAGCCAAAAGCATGACAGTCCTGTTTTTGTAGCATTCGTTTTTTCATTGTACATGCAAGGTTTCTGTTTTTGAAAGATATTCTGTATTACAACTTTTCTAAAGCTTTTATACTTTCTTTCCAGTCATTGCGTTCAGAGCATGGGTTTTCCATATAAGCCACAAGGCGGTTAAGATTTTATTGCTTTGCATAACCTCAATTGAAACACGTTAATACTGTATGTGTTTGTGAGTGGAGGTGAAGGGTGGATCAGAAAGGTGTCAGTCACACTCTCATCTTACTGACAGGTCATCCTGCTGTATATGGTTTCTGATACAATTCTTTATTTCAGGGAAATGAAATTATTTATGTATTTATTAATTTGTTTCATATTTATGTTTGTGTGTCTCAATCCTGACTCCCAGTTTAGGTCCGGTGCAACTGAACATTTAGATCTCACATGTGTTTTCTGTAACCTCCTGGTCGACTTAAAGCTGTACTCCATAAGATTTTTATCTATTTAATTGTCTTTAAGTTCACATCTATCAAAGAGTGAGTTAAAACATTGGCGATTGATCATATGACCCACTAATGAAAACGCTTCTTGCTTTTTTTGCGGAGTATTACAAGCCGCCATGTTAGTGACTCTGCAGACAGCGGTTGGTCTGTCTGTCAAGATCATTGCTAACGGTTAGGCTGCATTCACTTGTAATCGGAAATCAGGAACTTCCAACTTGAGTCAGGCTTGTAGTGTAATAGGAACTGAGAGGTGAATGTGTTTCAACAAAATTTACAAAAGTGCAAAAAGAAAAGTGACTGTGAACGTGACAAGATGGAGGGCTCTGAAAGAACAGGCTTGATGAACAAGATACTGTATCTCAAATCTTATGGAGTACAACTTTAATGGCTCTGTGGCCTGAAATTAGAAAATGAAAATGAAAGCATTGTAGCTGTACTGGTCCTCTGTGAATTATCAGGATTGACGACGGCTGTCTCACGTCTATTTAATGTTGTGGGAGTGAAAAACAAAATGTTCACACCATTTGTCAGTTGAGCTGACAGCATAATGCTTCTGTGGCACGCAAGAGTTTTATCATCCCCTCATAAAGTTGTTAACTTTAACATTTTATGTATTAGATCTGTGTTAGTTCCTTATTTAAATATTATTGTTTCTCCAGGGCAATATCAATCGTGTTCTTGTAGTCCAGGCAGTTGTGTTGGACCATTCATTTTAAAAATAGGTCTCCACCATGTGAAATAAAAAATAAAGTTATAAATCAATTTATATCAATTTCAAAAGTCAACTTAAACTTTGAATATGAATTAATTATAAGTACGCCTGGAGATGATTCTGACCGAAAGATTTCCATGTCTGTGCTTTAATGGTTTATTTTTATTTTATGTGTGAATATTTACCTGTGGACCTTTTGAAGAGAAGCTGAGGACTTCATTACCTGTTGAGCTCTATCAATGACACATTGATATGACACAGGTTAAATGACCTCTGGCTATGACCAAGGCTTTGCAGTTCAGCTACAGCAAGCTGTAGTGGACACAAAACATGTTTACGACAGAAAAGAGTAGGCAAAGCGGTTAGAGCAGTTAAGATGTCTAGTGAAGACACAGCTGATCATTATGCAAAAGCTGCTTTAATAGTTTCCTGTTTGTGTAGCTGAAACATCTTGGAGGACGACAGTACTTCAAAAGTACCTTGAAAGTACACAAATATCATCATGTTAAACAGGATTGTAACATCTAAAAACATGACATATTGTGCCTTAAAGGGAGGTATTCTTTGATTTTTTTTCAATAGTAAGTTTAGGATATGCACTTGCAATTATTACACATTACATCACAGAAAAGGTATTATCACTGAAGGCAGCATTTTAGCATCTCACAGACTTCTTTTGTCTATAAATACAAGCTTAGAGACAATGAAGAAATACAACTGATTTGTAACCTACCTCAGGTTTGCTGTGTCAAATACTGGAGGTTTAGATTCAGATACCCAGATGCCTAAAAGCTCTCATTTAAGACTCACACACTGCATGCTTGGGCATGATATAACTCTACCTGTATTCAAATGCATATTGTGCATCTTTTTGCCCTTTTTGATCCAATTGTTCTTTGTAAATGCCTTAAGCTTTCATCCTTTCATTAATTCACACACAAGTTTGCACACGTATACTGAAGCTGGCCAAAATTCTGATGAATCTGTACTAAACAGTGTCTGTTGAAACCTTACCGATTGCTTGGTCCCTGGTGTTTTCAGCTTTCTAGAGAACCGCTAATCTAAACAACTCAACAGTTGCTTGAGTCCTGAACACCATAGATGTCCCCTCTTAGTACACTATATACTGGTTCATAACACACTACAAGTTAACATGTCCCATAGATCTCAAGAGCTTGCACACTACACTTCCGCGAATCCTCAGCAACACACCCGCCAAATGTGAAGCCGATTGGATGATACTAACTGACATGAATGAACATTTAAAACTTTCCAAATAATCTATAAATTCTTGAAGACTGCTCTCCATTGTTCTAGCTTAGATGGGTTAGATGGCCAGTGTGACTTGTTTTGTTTCCAGTTTGCACCCTCTACTTCTTTTACTCGATACTACACTTTACATAGACTATTTTATTAGGACCAAACCACTTGATGGATATCTGCCCAATTCACATTTCTTTATCTGCAAAATTTCGCTTAAAATGACTTACCTTCTCTTGTGTTTTCCCGTGCATATACTACCGCCTGTCACACTGCCCTTTCATAGTTTTACTGTAAATCAGAGCCAACTCATGGAGGTTATCCTTTCAGCAAAAGCATGACCACCGTGAAGACTGTAGCAGACATCTAGCCATTGATCTCACAGCATCGAGCAGGAGTATCAGAGTATTCACATTATTATGTTGTGATTATCAAACTGAACATGACAAATATGCATACGTACGGTGTGATTGTATGTTTAGCAGTGACTTCTAAGTCTTTGTTAAAGGATATGTTCACACTCCAGTATTTCTTAAAGTCATATGACCATGCGTACATTGACAGTCTGTGGTGGCTGTGACCGTTCCTCCTGTTCATAAAGGCTGTGAAGAAATCCTTGCAACAATACAAGTTCAGCGAAAGTTAATAAGAGGCTTCAGCAGTCTTAGTCAGACAATTATCTTCTAACTTTACAGTAGTTTTAGTGTGAATTTTCCACAAACTGTTCATAATATTTCATAATAACAAAGACTAACACCAGAGCTTGACATGAAGTCTCATATTTGCTTCGGCTGAACTTTAGGATGTATTTTTCCTAAATCAGGTTTGGTGGCAGGTTTTTTACGAGGCATAATTAGTCTTCACAGGGTGGCATAGTTGTAGAAGTGTTAAATGTCATACAATGACGTAAATAGTCTTCAGAGGAAGACTATACTCTTCATTTTGCTTTGTATAGTCACTCCCTTTAAGGCACACCTGCAACAAAACAAACATTAATATCTGCACACGGAGAGGTCTAATTGGCACATAATTTTCCACATACTGAAGAGGTGCTGACCTGTTTTTTATGTGTGCGTGATAAATCCTCTGCAATTATTTTATGCATTATTGCACTATGCGTCTGCTACCTTATTATTGTTATTGTTTCATGTGTCACAACTTTTTGTGTGTTATTATTTAACACTTTTCATAATTTCCAAAGGGTAAACAGTCAGTCGTATCTAAGTACTACACTGCCAAGAAAATTCAAACTTCTGTATATAAGCTTTTTGTATTTTAAAACAAGTCAAATGCATGCGAGAATACCGAGTGGCTGAAGCTAAACCTGTGTACATATCATCTGTATAAATTCCAGGGATTTCTTAATAAAAAATAAATAATCGTGGTCACTATAAAATAAAGTCAAATTCTTTGCAGCTCAGTCTGTCTTGTCTTACATCTCAGGCTCTGCCCAGTAGAGCTCCTTGTTTGAAGTTTGCTGATGATACAGTGATTTATTGTGGAAATGCCGCAGCTCATTGTGTGAATAACATAATGTCTAACACCCTAGAGTTAATTTCCTCAGAAGTGTGATCAGGTGCAAGATAAACAAAAGAAACTGTTGTTGGAGTGTGCTAATTGTAGTGACACAGAGATATGAGTATGGAAAGTCAAAACACATAATGGAGGGTAACGAACCAGTCAAAAGTCTAGAGATCCTAAATAACGTCAACAGCTGTTCAGGGCATAGACTAATATTGACTGTGGAAAACCACTTCAACCCCTCCTCAGCCTCAGACTCTTCCTCTAGTGTCTCTCTGCTGCTCAGCTCTGGGTCATCCCTATGTTCCCGGTTGCATAAGCCTATGTCTTTGCTGATTTAATTCAGCATTTTGTTAGGGTAAGGGACTGCAGTTAGGGTCAAGGTTAGGGGGTAGTGTCAGGGTCTACATCGGCCTATTTGCCGTGGAATTCTGCACTGATTGTGGAAAAAAATAACAGGCCGGGGAACATAGGTGCGCTCCCCTCAGCTCAACCATTTTCTGTCTCTGTTTCTCTCAATCTGCTTCTCACAGCCATGATGCTGTCTTGATAACTCTTTCTGGCTCAGCATTGTCTCAGTGTGTTCATGTTTGTTTCCCCCCCTGAACCAGCGCTGATTTAGCTTTTACATCTGTCCCATTGTCAAAATGTGTTGTCCCTCTGTCAGCCCATCAGTTCTTTACCATGATTTAAAAAAAGGCTACTTATCGGGACTCTATCGCTCTATTACCAGGACAGACATCATGCGTGCTCCTTAGCAATGACCCATCCACCAATATTTATATCGGAGAATTTGACAAGGGTTTTTTAAAACAAGTATTTCTCAGCGCTGATGAGACGCAGCGGGAAAGTTCAAGCTTAACAACTTATCTACCGGCAATCTAGGGTCCATACGCATCTGGATGAGGCTCCAGCTGAGTCATCTCCTGGTGTTGTTTATATGTATCAAATGAAACGTGTTTAAATCTACTGTTCCCATGACAACAGTGGGGATTAATAATCACATGCAGTTTTTTAAGAGCAATCGAACACCAAGTGTAAAAGCTTTTTTTCACTGACCTCTTGTGGTTTCATGTTTGAATCTCTTGCATTACTGACCACTATATTTCCACTTAAGATTTCTAAGTGCTGATTTTGAGATAAGACAAATTTTTACCATTTTTACAAAGTGACAGAATTGATTGAATGCTGTTTACTGACGAGAGATTTTTGCCACATAGAAAATGTGATTTTGTAGATTACAATAAACAATCAAGAGTATGGCACAGAATACAAAGAGCCATTCATGTGCTGAAGTGAAAAGAGAACTGCGGTGGAATTATTCATCCAAGAGCCAACATAAACCAATCATTTAAATTAAAGAAATAACAGGCTATCTCAGTCAAGCCCCTTTAATAGCTACTTCTTCTATACTTCTTCACTATCAATATATTCACACTAAAAAGGCATCCTAAACCATTGTCTTGCCGGTGTACTCCACCCACACTGACGGTGTCAGTTTCCTAAACTCTGCCTTAACCTGACTCACAGGGAAAAGACTCTCCCACGCTCATGTAAGTGCTCTCGTCTCTGGCAGCTTTGTTTATTTTAACAGTATTTCATGTAAAATTAGGCTATATTTTGATATTGTACAGTAGGGGAAAGTCATTCTGAATATTTAGGGTCTCTTTCCTTGCACTTTTATTTATTTTTCATACTTAAAAAGAAAAAAAAAACACCATTATTTCCTTGTTAATTAAACGAGCAGAATTCACAGTGAAATAGCTCAGAGTAATTTACCCGTTTTTACAACTTGTGTAATATGTAGGCCTTGTTTTTTCTCAGTCAACTGATGGCGAGTAAATCCTGGCTGTTACTGATGCAGCTCTTAACCTGGAGGGAGAGCTTGCATTGCAATGGACATATTGCAGGTTGGTCCAGTTTAGTTTACATCAAATATTATCAGTTGCATGCCATTCTTCACTTCTTTGTATCTTTTCTTAAACAGGTTAAACAGAAAAACCTGACAATACAATGAAATGCATGGAATGGGACACACAATAAATGAATAGTTCTGCAGAGGCAGGGAGTAAAGTGTGATTGAGCAGTCTTGCCAGAAAAAAAGTCAGAAAAAAATATAAATATTGTAAATAAATATGTTTTCACCTGCAGTGGATCCTCCTGAGGACCTATTGATATCAGACCCCGGTCATCTTGGACATCTCGAGATTACATGGAGCCCCCCAGCCAGCTTGATTAACATGACAGAGTGCTCAAAACTGTATCAGCTGGAATACTTTGACACATACAGGGACAGCTGGACTGTAAGTGCCCACCATTTTCATTTATTCAAATCCTAACCTTGTGACAGAACTGATTATTATACATTACCAGATATTCGAATGGAGGCAATTCAGCTCACCTTCATACACCTCTATTCACTATTGTATGTGAAACAAAGAAGTGTGTCATATCCAGAAAGCTAGTTCATCATCTATATGATTTTTATTATGGAACTTTACAGCCCTGAATCACTGATTTAGATCAGGAGATCAGTTATGTAGTGTAGTTTAATCTTTGGTCTGTTTGGATTATTCAAATATCAGCATACAGTCTGTAGGATGCAGTATTTTAGTACATCATATTAGAGTGGAAACAAGCTAAAACTTGTTTGCAATTGTGTTTAAGTGTGTTTTATTGTGAGAACAGGGTTACATGGCTTCAGTTTAATGCTGCCTGAAAACATATTGATTCACAGAAGTAATGTCCTCCTCTAAAAACTTTAGATGAGCGGCAAAAGTACCCTTCTTTGGTGCAAAAAGCCAATGCATCAGTCACAGATGGGAACAAAACTTCTGTCATTGCACTGTGATAGGCTTTACCAAGAATGGATTAATCATAAAGGCCAGAGGTTGTTATATTCCCGCTTGTAGCGCTTGATTAAGCAGGAACAGACAGGGTGTTTCCAGAAAGTGTTCTCTGAGTCAGGTTACAATGACAATGACAATGCTGATGACTGATATGACTGATATACAATTATGTATGTTTATTCTATTGCACAGCACAGTCTCAACGTGCATTTACTGTTGACAGGATATTAACAGTTTCTTACAATACTTGAATACTTCAGGACATGGACACCTGAGGCATTACATTTTGTTTCAAACAGGACTTACAACAATAGCCATCTTTGAAGAGAACCTCTCATAGAAATTCAAACAAACTTTCTGCCCGAAGGGGTCTCATTGGAAGTTTGAGCACAGTAAAATGCAATCTGAATAACAGGGTTGTGTAATTCTGAATCGGCAGGCTATCAGGATGCCTGGGAGGACACACAGCGCACAGTTTGATCTGATGAAAGATGTGAGAGTGAGAGTTCACACCTTGCTGATTGGACCCTGCACCAACGGTACTATGATCAAGAGCACGAACTACACTGAAATGGTCCTGAAACCTCCCAACACAGGTCAGTCCTCAAGGTTTTGTGGATGGTGGTTAAAACATCAAAATGAGATATTTGATCCACTGAATTGTCATTGAATGGTTTTATTCGCCTTTCTACCTCTAGGTATTGTGGGGACTGCGGTCCAGGATTTTGCATGCGTGTACCACAACATGAAGTACGTGGAGTGCAAATGGAGAAGCAGCCCAAAGATGCCGGCCAAGTCACAGCAAAATCTATATTTCTGGCAAGTCATAGGGCATTTTTTTAGCCACTTGGCCAGTTGGTCAACCACTTTAGTACAGAAAAACAAAACAAAATATATCTATGTGATGGGTTCCCTTGAAAGGTTGAAGACATTATTGATCCTCTGAAGATAAATCCTACCAACTTTGCTGGTCCTCTGACTTTTCATCTAGTGCCACCATGGAGTCGGTCTGAATGTCTCAACAACTCTGGAAGATGCCATTACATTTGTCACAGATATTAAAGATCTCCAAAGATTAGATCTTAACAACTTTGTTGATTCCCTGACTTGCTTACATCCAGTTCAGTGTCAAGATTATCTAATGACTAAAAAATAGTCCCTCTTCAGGGGTATTTTTGAATACGTAAAGTGTTAATGCTACTGATTACCACAAAACAAAGGGCGTCAGCCCTTGAAGAATGGAGGTGATCATAATTGTACATCTTCAAACATCACCAACTTTAAACAAAAATATCTTGATAAGTGGATATCACCCTTTTCAGCAGTGAAATATCCGGCCCTGTCTCTCTCCAGGCACAAGAAGCTGGAACAGGCGGAGGAATGTCCCAAATATCTAATTTCAAGCGGAACCAGGAGTGGCTGTAATTTCTCAGGAATATCTCTGCCTGAGTTCAGGGATATCAACTTCTGTGTTAATGGCTCCTCTCCTGAAGGAACTCTGAAACCAACATTCATGTGCCTGCAAATCCAAAACCAAGGTATGTGCATATTTTCCTCGCACGTGCAAACTTAATGATGGTATAGTGATTATATGACCCTTATGTTTTGACCTTGTGTTTCAGGGTTATTCCACTGTAATCTTGCCAAAATCTGATTTTGTTTCCTTTTGATTCCTGTCAGAAATTGATAATGTTCCCTGTTGATTTGATTGGTTTATGCAGTGAAGCCTGAAACCGCAGACAAGCTGCATCTGCAAACAGGTCCAGACGCACAGCTGGAACTACACTGGGACGGTTCTGCCGGGAGGGTTCCTGGACGCTGCCTAGAGTGGGAGGTGGAACACAATCAAGAGGGACCTGATGGAAAAATTGCTTCAGTATGTATGCACTTTTTTCCATTAACAGACAGTCACTGTACTAACCAGAGCTCTTTTCCTTGAATTCCTGCTGTGCAGAGGGTGTATGTCTTCCCTCATCCTTTGTTTGTTTTGAATGAGCTTGCAATAGATGCAGGAGTGATAAAAGCATTGCAAAGCCACCTGCAGAAAATAGGATCAGGCTGCTGTGAGAGTGTCTTTGTTATACTTTTGAAAGGGTCAAAAATGTTTGGAGAAGACTTGGCAAGTCTTAATATTTGATTGCCAGTCACATAAATCAGAATATGATCTCACACTTTCAGACAGACCCAACCCTAGAGGCAGGGTACAAGGAAAGGTGGATGTTACGTGTCAGACCACAACATGCATAACTGAAGAGTCACATGAATACACCACCTCCATCAAATAAGGAATTACCTAGACGGTGAAGACATAAATAAGCTTGTTTGCAGTGCAGTGTTCATATATTTTCATGTATGCACTTTTTTCATTGCATTTTAGACCTTTTTTAAATATGACATGGAGGAACATAATCATTGTGCTTTTTGTCATCAATTATCAGTGGCTTTTTAGCTCTGATTTGGCCTCAACTGACTTGAAAATTATTATCTGCCAGATGTCCGTTCTTTATTTCCCCATTCCTTTAGTTTAAGTTAGGTTCTTTATTGTCCCCAAGGGGATAATCGTTTTCACACAATTCAGTTCTTTTTCATGGCAGCATACATTTAAAAAGGCACATTGACATCATATACAGATAACACACCCTATCCCCACAAATAACAAATAGACCCTCTTCCCATATATCCTCAGAACAACATATAGACCCATAGACAGCACACACATGATCTACATATTCTTGTTCAGGGCTGTGATGGCTGAGGGGACAAAACTTATGTTGTGTGTGTGCAATTTGGTGTGTGCACCAGTAGCTTATAGTAGATTTATCCGAGCTGAAAAAAAGCTGCTTAATGCTGTGTAACTTTACAGAGTCATTTTAAATAACAAAAAATACTATTTTTGTTGTTGACAGCAGCGGATTTCAACCAAGCAGATGAGCCTATCTTTGCCGTCCATTCACGGCAAAGAGAGAAACTGCTTCAGGGTTCGGTCCAAGTTGAATAAGTATTGTGCAGAAAAGAGCTTTTGGAGTGAGTGGAGTTGCCCGACATGCCACCCAGGTAATTTTTTTGTTTTGTTTTAGTTGAGCACAAGATTGCAGTAAAACCAGTATTTTCTTGTTGTCAATACAAAGGCGTGAAATCAGTTCAAAAGACTGTGACAAAACTTTAAATGTTTTGTAAATGCTCAGTCATCAGTACTCTCGGTCAGTCTTTGTCTGGATATTCTCATGCGTTATATGTAATGATGCGTCACAATCATAGCTTTCAAGGGTCTACTCAGACTTTCCATTCGTACCTAGGCACTGGCTTTGGCACGGCACAATTGCATACGCACGAGCATAAGGATACACACTTACAACTATTTATATATGACTGTTCCCCATGACAGACCTTTTAAAAAATGCTGCCGAAGGGTTTGAGGTGGTCTGATGCGGAGGAGGAGTGTTTACTGCAGATTTGGTCAGGTGTAATCAAAAGCAGTTAGACAAAACGCACACAAACCCAGAGGGGAATGGTGTATAAACAAGAAGGAATCGTTCTATGGCCCGGATCTTTTGTAGCAGTGTGAGTGCAGGGCCAAAGGTGACGCACCCTTAGGGTAGGAAATCTTGGGTTTAATTTCCTGACAGATTTATTCTAAGTATATCCAGTGGCTAAAGGAAATACAATACAATAAGCTGTGAATTAACTTTTATATGTAATAATAATATATATTTTTTTTTTAAATGTTAAGATTTTTAAGTAGTGAGAGCCATAACAAATACACATTCACTGACAATGAATTACACTTTTTCGAAATCACATTCTTATAGGGTTTGTATTTCAAAATCTAATTGATGTCAGCAGGTGCGTAAAAAACACAAACTGACTTTTCAGGCTACGAGGCAGCATTAAAAAGCATGGTCCTTTACCAGGAAAAAGAAAAGAAAACAAACACAATATTATAGTTTTCCTCTCTCTCCTTTGCACAGCCACTGATGCAGCCAAGATCATAAATGTATTTTTGGCGTTCGGAAAGACAAAGAGAGACAAGGCCGGAATTGTCCGTTATCCCATATTTGGGACCAATATTTGTACCAATTAAAGATTATTATATTTTGAATAAAACCCTTCTGGTAAAGAGTGAGTTGACCACAACAAAGACTGTAGTGCACTGATTCTTTTCTTCATTGCCTGATGTGTTTTTTCTGTTAAAAGGATATTTTAGTCATATGAGGTAACATAACTGTACTTTTGAAGGTGTCATGATCCTAGTCTGTTTGTCATGTTCTTTGTTTTATTTTGTAGTTCTCTCCTCTTGTACCCTGTCTTACTTCATGTCTGTGTTCCCACCTGTGTTCATTGCCCTCTCCAGTTGCATATTGTCTGTGATTAGTCTTGTGTTTATATACTTTGTGGTACCCTATTGTTCCTTGTCCATTTGGCGTCAGTTTTTCCTGGTTAGAAGCCCTGTTTGTCCCTAGTGCCTGTTTAGGTAGTAAAGCAGGGGCAAGTGACTGGAAAACTGGACATATGGCCCGAAGCAGGTTTCAGCCAGACGTCAGACTGGGGATCAATGTCAGGCAACTCAAGAGCAGGCAAGATGTTGGTGGAGACCCCCAACTCAGGAGCAGACGAGGCAGAGAGCAGGGGGCAGAGCTGAAGCCCTCGGGCAGATGGAGCACCTCTGGTGGACGGCCTTAAGTCCTACCTACCTGTTCCTTGTCTGTTTGTACTGCCACAACTGAAGCAGGTAGGAGGACCCAGGCGCAGAAGACAACAAGAGGCCGGAGATGAGAACTCGAAGAATAAACTGATTTATTACCGAAACAGGCACGAGGAACAAACAGGGCTTCTAACTGGTAAGAACTGACAACAAACGGACAAGGAACAAAGGGACACCAGGGTATACAGTATAAAGACAACACAAATCACAGACAAGACACAGCTGGAGAGGGCAATGAACACAGGGGGAACTAATAACGACCGGGCAGGCAATCACACAGGTAGAAACACAGACAGGAAGTAAAACAAGACACAGCATAAGAGGAGTGAAATACAAAATAAAACAGGAGACAAACTAAGAACATGACAAACAAACTAGGATCCTGACAGAAGGTACTGATTCGACAAGTATGATCTGAGAATATAGGAGCGCTGGTTGATTTCTGGGCAAAATATGATGAAACTGCCAGCTGAGTGTTCCCCGTTTCAGATGTTATCATTGCATTGAATGACCTTTATCAGTGATTATCTACCTCAAAAAGATGGTTAAGGGGTCTGCTACACATAGGTTCAGAAGGCCTTTATCATCTATTCACAAGATAACAGTCACTGTTATACATTATTATTCATCATTATTGAATATACATTTGTAACACTCTGGGACTCCCATTGTGAATTCAAACACAAATATTGTTACTTGGTTAGGTTTCAACAACAATATCATGGTTTGGGTTAAATATGTACAGGGCGTTACATAAGAAAGTTAACTTATGTAGCCTACGTAACTTTTTAAAAGTCACAGTTGACTTTTGGTTTCACAAAAAAACAAACAAAGAACACCAGTGTCCCAGTTGAAAGTACTGTCTCTTTGACCAATCCACCACTAGTACTGGTTATGCAGGACTTCCGTCTTTTTATCCTCCCCACCATTGGCACTCTTATGTCATATTATAGTGCTGCAGTCAACAGTTAGTAGCTATGCGGACGAATGATCCAGCTAACCAATATAACGGCCTACTGAGCCAACTAGGAAGTAGTTAGCGACCATACTGATATATCTATTTGATAAACAACTGATAATGCCGATTCAATTGGCTGATAACGTCCGGACTGGGTACCTCATTCTGCTCAGTGCTCCTTTCTGTATGGCTAATTGAAGGTAACAGCATCTGTACACATTGCACAGGGAGTGGAAGGAAGGCGGGGGTAAGCCTGTTTCTCATGATTTACAAGTGTTGATTTTGGCCTCAGACATCCTGTCTCCACTCTCCACTCCAAAAATCTCTTTTTGGATGTACACCAACAGTGAAATGACTTATTAGGTGTTTATTGTGAGGTTTAATAGTTGACAACTTGCCACATCTCTTGCCAGTTTAAATTTCCATTTCTACCAATACTGAGGAAAATGGACCTAAATGATTAGCTGTTGATGAATAAAACTCATTGTCATTCTGCTGTGAAGCCTCACAATGATTATCGACCACAGAATGAAATGAACGAACTCTCTGCTCGTGTGAGTCTCTTTCATTGCACTCCAGGTGTGATTATGGTGTCCCACAAGGGTCAATATTAGGCCCCCTGCTGTTTACTCTGTACAAAAATAGTACTTATTTGCCAACTGAACAAAGCAATGTCCATCCTACAAAGCCGTCTTGTATTCAATCTGCATCCTCAAAGATAAGCCTCTCTTTCAGTTACAATTTGCTCTTTATGATCTTTTAAAAGGTTTTTCAGACCTTTGAAAAAAGAAACACTTTCTAAACTAGCAAATCCTATAAAACTCATGAAAAACAAAAACATTTACTTTGGTTCATAGGAAAGCTTCACTTTAAAAGTTGAACATACCATCTCTGAACTCGGGTTGAAGACTGATTTCTCGTATGATGCATCTTGCACGACCAGAATAATCAGCAAAAAAAACAAACAAACGCTTATTTCTCTGAGGGACTTTAATGTTATTCTTGTTGATATTTTAAATTATGTTGTGACTGACATGTGGGATTACTGTTTTGTTCGACAGAATTGTCTTGATGCGATTTTAAATATCGGTATTTATGTAACATTTGTAATACAAAGTGTTATAGACCAACAATTCATATTAATCGTTTTTACGTGGAGATTAGTTGAATTGTCTTTGTAAGGTTCATATAGATAGATGTTGTTTTTTTTAATGAAGGGACATGTAAATAAACTGTAAATAAACCTGACCTGGTGTGTTTGTTTTTGTTAAAGAAAAGAGAGAAGTCGCACCTGAAGCAGAATGGGACATGGTACCTGTCTATGTATGTTCCGCTGGTGCCATCATCGCCATACTGGTGCTGTTGCTGTGTGTGGGGGCAGCGCTCAAACAAACACATACACACACTGACCTGAGAAGGTAGGCTCACTGAAAACTATGTTTTTTTTTTATTATAGGGGGAGATGGAGACAAGTGAAGAATCCGGACTTTCTGCTCACCCCGTCGTTTGACAGAAATTCAGTTGTGGTAAATTCATAAGAAGAAAACCTGCACCTTAATCACTCACGCTTTATTGGATTATTCCTTCCTTCACATTTTTCAGGGTCTCTGATCGTAAAGCACACAATGAAGCTCTGAACGATGCCACACAGTCATCACCCGAGATTGTAACCACTGCAACACATCATTGAAGATATATCACACATAATAGGCTGAAGGTTACAGTGGGCTATTTACAAAAAATCTATACAGTTTACAAACAGTATTTCATTTATTAATCATATGCAACTATACACTTGCCTTTTTATTTACATTTTTATACAAATGCTTGTATTTACATGAGTCATGTTAACTTGAAATCTTTTTGGTAAAAAAGTATCACTCTTTATGAGATATACATGTTTAGCTGTTTACTTTTTATTGATTCAGCCAGCACTTTGTTTCCTTTTTGCCTCAACTCTTGCCAGACAACAAAGATGTTATTGTTATGTATAAATCCAACATGCAAGGATAATACGTATGAAATGATTTTGTACTATGTCTTTATTGCACACTTGGAGGCCCTTTATGGGCGTATACAGGTGAAATGGGTGTGTCAGCTGCTTTTAATGCCAAGACTCCTTGCCAGTTTTATCTTGAAGAGTTTAAATTATAACTCAGCATGACTGCAATGTTTCTGTTACTATCAAGCAGTAATAACATTTGACTTTTGTACATTTTATTGTATTACAGTTGGTAAATGGTAGAGCTAGCCTGATGATTTAGCCTTTTTACTAATTTTACAATAATACAGATACCTGACCCTAAATGTCTGTTTCTAATAACAAAGCTATGTAGATTTTATAAGCTACATATGGAGCTGAAATACAGAAAACAATTTCTCAGTAAGAGTTTTGAACCATGACTTACAGCTAGGGCTTACGAGCCCTTAGCTATGTTGTTATTGGCATTCAATTTCTCTTAGGACCTGCATGTACGGGGCCTAAGCTGATTTTGTTTTGCTTAATGATGCTGTTATAGGCCTAGTCTGCTGGGGGATAATACTTTTCCAGATACTCTGAGCTTCTCTCCACTCTGTCTGTATCATTCATGTCTCATCAATGCATGTTACTAATTCAACTTCTTCCCCGGAGTTGTTCGTGCTTTGTTATCTCGCAGGTCTCTGCTGATCGTGGTGGTGCCTGCTGCTGTGGTCCTGCATGACGCCTCCGGCTACTATTATCACTATTAGTCATAAATACTATCACTAGTCTTACAAATTATAAAATTTGTAGCCATGAAAACACCATCAGTGGTATGTCTCGCTGTATCGCAGCTGTTATTGCCGCTACTCATCATTGATCATGTTTGTCATAATTATTATCATTTTCATATTCTATCACCATAACTGCCATAACATATAAGTCATATTCACATTACTATAGATATTATTATAGTTACTGGAAGTGTGTCTGTCTCTGCCTTTGTGTCTGTCTTTGTGTTTGTCTTTGTCTCTCTCTGTCCATCTGTCGGTCTTTTCTCTCTTTCTCTCTCCTTTTCTTCCTCCCCAACCGGTGCAGACAGATGTCCGTCCTCCACAGAGCTGGGTCTGTCTGACGTTCCTGCCTGTTATAGGGAAGGTTTTCGTTGCCACTGTACTCTACGGGGAAATTGTTGGGTCTATGTAAATCATAAATAAGTCATAGAGTGTGGTCTATACCTTCTCTATAAAGTGTCCTGAGATATCTTTTGTTATGATTTGGCACTATAAATAACATTGAATTGAATTGAATTGAATCGAATTGACCTGCTTTTATATTTACTGTTATTCTGCCTGTTATGTAAATACAATGCAGTAATGTATTTTACAAAATGTAATGGGATTTCGGTGTACTTCAGATGTTCATGTGTTGTATGAAAAAATGACTGTCTAAGGCGACAATAAAAAGGAGGAAGGATAGCTTGGGTTGTAGTTATTTGGGCACAAAATGTCCAACAAGCCACTGGTAATCAGCAGTCTTCTTCTGTTACATTTTATGGCCCATTCCAAATAAAGCAAATTGTTAAAGGCTCTATGAGCTGTGGTATTTGAAATTCTTTAAAGATGGTTCATTAATGAAAATTAAGTGGATGTTGCTCAGCTAAGTGTGTTATTCAGGGATTGATACCTGTCTTTTCTCAGAACTGGTAGTGGAGATTTATCAGATTGAGCTTTCATCGCTTACATAAAAAAGTTGGCATGGTCCCATGGACTGAATGTCTTCTCATTGAACCTGTTAAATGTTTTTGCGTTAATAGACATAAACATTTTCAGGTAATTTACTAAAGAAATGTACTTACAATCTGTCTAACTTGTTTGTTAGAACCGAAACAGCTGGAAATAATCTGAATCAGAATATTTTTACAAACTATCCCACAAGTCAACCTCATTATGGAATAACAATCTGAAATGTGCTGTTTGGATTTTCATATGTATCCATCACAGTTGCATTTGATTTCCACGTGCAACACCAGGTCAGGTGTGAATCTTCTGCTCAGCATTATGTTTTAAATGATTATGATTTTAAAATGTTGTTCAAGTGCAAAAACTAAAGTATTTTTCAACTTGCCGTCAAGTACACAAATGTGTTAAGGGAAGAATCAAGATGTTGTGGATGAATTTCCCATTTTGGGGAAATAATAACAATACGTATGTTCACATAATTCATTATTTATAAAGGTAACCTGCTTTTGAGGTGATGCTTTATTTTTGTCATAGCTCTTGTTGCCCTCTAGTGTCCAGATAATATATAGCATTAAATGAGTGTTATTTTTTACTTTCAGTGGATTCACTCGTGGCCTACAGATGAAATCCCTGTATGAATATATTCAAATTATACTTGTACTGTTATTCATATTAATAGATGATTTAACTTTTGGTTAGGATATTCTGGCCAATGAATGAGATTAACCCTTGTATGGTCTTCACTTTTGGGACCCCCTGGTTTCCTCGGGTCAATTTGAGCCAGGACATATTTGGGATTTAAAAAAACAAGTCTGAAATGAAACTTGACTATATAAACCATTAACATATATTGTCTTTATCTCAATTTCAAACAATAGAGATAACATATATGTTTCTCTACTAGAACACAATTAACAATAGACGTGTGATTTGTTTTTTGTGGTCAAGGTGGACACATGACAGAGGGTAAAGAGTGGGGGACAGTGAGAGCAAACAGGATCTCTGTGCTTACATTATAATAATGTAACATTACCTGTGTGTGTTTATGTAAGCGTGAGTGTATGCAGGTCAAACTGACCCGAAGACCATATAAAGGATGTAAATGTGTGAGCTGTAGTAGCATGCTCTATCATTTTGTTTGTTTACATGTTTATCACATAAAATAAGCTAAGGCCACTGAGTTTCAGGTAGAGCATGTTTATACTTGTAGATGTGGAAAAACTTGAAACGGGATACCATACAAAGGTTAAGTGGTTATGATGCCACTGGTTATCTTGCTACAGGGCGTCTTTTTACCTGTATGTGTCGGCATTTGCCTGAGGAAGACCAGAGTTGGATAAAAATACCAATAAAGAGAAAAGAAGCTCCGGTTCAGCGTGTGCAGGTCATTTTCTATTCTATGTTCCTCACGCTTAATGAACACACAGACGACACTATTCTGTTCATATAACTTCTCAAATTAAATATAGAACGTCCACTGCATTATCTTTTTTTCATGTTGGGAACGTGACCATCTGGCTCCGGGCTGGCTGCTGTTTTCTTAGTCTTTGATCCAACATTCATTGACACCCACAAGGTCAGCTGGGCAGCTGACTGCTTCCCACACCAGGTCGGCTTGTTCGCACCTGAATGTCCATGTGCACGTGTGCGTCTGTGTGTAACTGTGTCTCTCTTGTTTAATTCATTTGGCTCATTGGTAACAAGACATAGTTTTTGTATGATTAATCAGTAGAGAATAAATGAGAGAAACTCACACACTTGCACTGATTTGTCATTTTTGTGTCATGGACTGCTGTGCAATTGAAGCACCCTTGCTGCATTACAAAATACAGAAGATAATAGAGGATATGAATGATGAGTTAAGAATGAGTTATGCAAGGGATTTTTAAGTTTGTTTTCCCACCAGATTTCCCCATCACAGTGCTCAGTACAGAAGCAGTATGTGGGTTCAACGGGACCCTGGGGACTGCAGGGCAGCACAAGCGTGACAGTGGAGAAGTGAGTAACTTTTTTCAGGTTAATATGTAATTTTGGTGGAGCCAAGTTTGATAGAGGATTGGTTGGAGGGTAATGTATAGCCCAGGTCTTACTTTTCAGTCCATTTATCTGCCTCACTAGTCTGCTGACCCTAGTCTGCAGAGGATGTCTGCTGCTGAGGACCAGAGGAGGAGCTGGACAAATTCAGGTTTGCATTTATAATTGGACATGTTGGATTTTTAGTACATTTCTGCATAATTGTATTGCTAAAAGAAATATATTTTCCCTCCTCAGACACCAAGATGTCAGAGGCCATTTTAGTCTCTGTCCCCCGGGTTCAGTAACTGGAATCTGTCCCTGCAGAGTGAAAGAGTGCAGGGCCTGACTGGTTACTGCACCTAGGTGCCAGGCTATCTCCAAAGGCCACACTGTCAAAATAAAGTTAACTGCTTTGAGATTTTGAGTTTGACTAAATGTGATGTCTGTCCAAACAGCTGGAGTGGAGGATTTCACTCTTGCTCTGGATTTGTTTTCTCTGTGGACAAACAGTTGTGGGCGGCTGTGGTGCAGGAGGCCGGTGGTTGGACCCTTGACTCCTCCTGTCTGCATGTTGAAGTGACCTTAAGCAAGACACTGAACCTCAAGTTGCCCCTGATGAGGAGGACATGTGCATGCATGGCAGCTCTGCCACCATTGCTGTATAATGGATAAAGTCAACAATTACCAATGCAGATGTGCACAATGGCATCATATTGTGACTGGTAGCATGAGAGGTTCCAGGTTTGCACCATACTATGAGGCAGCCCCCGCACTCTGACCTCTCTACATAGATAATGCATGTATATAGGTCCTGTTTGTGCATGTGTGTATTTGGGCTTGTGTGTGTGTGTGTGTGTGTGTGTGTGTGTGTGTGTGTGTGTGTGTGTGTGTGTGTGTGTGTGTGTGTGTGTGTGTGTGTGTGTGTGTGTGAATATATATAACAGAGTGAAAAAATTGAACTTCCTCTTGCAGGATTAATGAAGTATCCCTTCCTTCCTTCTTCTGAACCTCTGCAGTAAAGGCTTTGAGAGATGAGAGCATGTAGCAGCAGCTGTAGAGGTACTGAATTATTTTTATATAAATTTGTTCTGCTTTAAAAATGTGTAATGTGTAACTTATGTATTACATTTAACATTTACAGAAACCTTAAAGTCAGCGTGACGCCATATTTGAATGCAGGCGAAGAGCTTATTTTCTAAGCAAAAACAACAACTAAAAACAAAAACTAAACAATTATCGTGAAACATATATTTTCTCTCTCTCTGTTCCACCTCTTTATTTTCATAGCACATAGAGAAAGAGTCCAGATAGACCCCTGAAAAAAACTTATTTTGTTTTTTTTAGCCGGTAAAGATGCCACAGATTGAATATCACCCTTCATTTGAGTGAAAAAACTATAACTTCAGCTTTGGCTCTCATGTTTTTCCTGAGATCACTCACAGCCCTACAACACAAAATAATACCAGGTTTGACCACTAGGTGGAGGCAGACATTAGAATTAATGGTGTGGGTGTGGTCAAACATGGTGCTCATGGTGGAGGCAAAGCAAGTAAACAGTATCATTAGATCACAGGGGAAATGAGCAACTGGCTCTGAAGTGAGCTGGCGTAAAACACGAACAATGGCTTCAGTGAAACATTTTGTTTCAGTGCATAGTCCTCCTCCCTCTGCAGCGAAATGTAATAAAAGACGAGCGCTTACTGTGTGGGTAGAGTGAGAATAAAGATCCACTGGCATCTTGACCTTTGACCTCAACAGCACACCGAAACTACTAACAAGTGCATCAATTAAAACCCTCTTCTGCCAAATAAAAGCAAAGAGAACTTGCCCTCAGAAATATATTTGCATATTATGTGGATCAGCTTGTGTATCCTTAAAGGTTTAAATCTCCTTCTTCAGTAAAATAAATGTTTCTTTTAATGACCTGAGTCAATGTTCCACTTGTTCACTGTCCCTCACTGTCAGAACATCTTTCACTTATACGTTCTCCACAAATGTTTAACTAAAGACAACGTGCTTTACATGTGTGTGTGACCACATCTGCGTCACGCTTTAGAAAACTGTATGATGTGCGCCCCTCTCTGCCAACGTGTCATGTAACAGTGTCACCTTTAACACGTTGAGTCACATTCAAAAGATTCCAGAGAGGTCACTGCTATTATAAGTCAACCACTGACCTGGCACCTCTACACACTCAACACACCACATTAGCCTACACTACTCACAGGAGCCATGGATCAGGTTCTCATGCCACAGTTATTCAAGTATTTTTTTTCCTTGGAGCTTTTGCTCCGGATGTAAATATTATACCACAGCTGGGGAGTTTTTCACGCTGCTGCAGCTGGGTAAATTGTTTATTTGCAGAAGAGACTCTTTAACCAGCTGTTGCAGTTTGAACTCCGGGGGTTGAAGAAAAGTGTTTACAGAGGAGACTTCACACCAGGCTGCTCAGGTGTGGCAGTGCCTTCTGTTTGACACGAAACACCCAGGGACATAATAGAGATACTTTTAAAACCTTTCATTAATACACTACATACAGCTACCCTATGAGCTGCAAACAAAAAGGTAGGTTTCGCAATAAAAGTTAGCTGTAATTTGAATTTCAACCCGTGAGCACCATTTATCCACAACAAGCAAATAATGTGGCAGTGCAAGTGTCCAAGATAATTACTTGAAATATACACATTATCTCTCAGGAAGTCGTAAAGCTTTACTGCAAAAAGGGGTCTTGAGGTTGCAAATAAAATGTTTTATGTTGCTCGTTATGCTTAAACCAGTGCATCCTATTTCACACATCAATTAGTCAGTGATGGAATTTAACAAAGTACTTTTCTCCCTAAAATATAATTAGAGGAACATGGACTTGAGTGTTTCCATTTTCTGCTACTTCGTACTTTTACTCCATCTTTTTATTCAGATTTCAGTTTTTCGGTCCCTTCTCGTCCAGTGAAACCATATATCTCCATTATCTTTTTCTGATAAACTGAAGGATGATGTGTTCCTTTATGTGCTGAGAAAATTGTCCTATTTCTTATGCTAAATAAACTATTTTAAAAGCCTCTTGGATCGTCTGGAAAATGCATCGTCCCAAAGTTATTTGAGATGCGTTCTCACAGGCCAGTGACCCTACAAACTCATGATGACCTTATAGAACATGCTGCACTGCTGTAGATTAAACTACCAAACAGTATACAAAGAGTTAAAATTAGACCTTAAACATCTACAGCAGTAAAATGTAACATCCACACTAATGCAACAGTGATATTCATCCAAAAACATCATATATATAATATGGTGAAACACTAGCAGGGAACATTTTACTGCACAATGGGTACTTTTACTTTAAGTACATTTTGTACATAATATTGCATACTTTTAATTCAGTAATGTTATGAATGCAGGACTTTTATTTGTAGTGGAACATTTTCACAGTTAGGTATTATTACCTAAAGGGATACTTGAGCGATTTGAATCCAGCTCTGTGTCATGGCAGTGTGGACAGTTTGCGCAGACTCTCAGTGGCAGAAATTTCTGCAAAATGCGTCATTTGGCGGATTTCATCGCAATCTCATTCCAAGTTCTGTCCACTGCGGCCACAGAGGGCAGCACCGTTCATCTGCCATGACACAGAATTGGATTTGAAACAGCAAAAATATCTCTTCAAGTGAAGGATCTGAATACTTCATTCATTTCCACCACTGCAACTAGCTGCAAGCTGACAAGCTGGCAACCTGGCGATATCTCTTTAAATAGCCTGGGGGTGGCTTCCCCTGAGGAATGTGTGCTCTGGATAATAAAAGTGTTTTGTATTTTTGTCTCTTTGCTGTTTGGTCAAAAAAAGGAGGTCAGTTTCTGAACCAATGGTGTCAGAACGCCACGTCGCAGTTTTGAAAGCAACATAAATTCACACTCCTAATACTCCCAAAATTACAATCCTTTATTCTGGATTTTCTTCATGTAGAAATACTTTGTACACATTTACATTTTTCATTCAAGACAAACTAGTGTGAGTTTGCAAGCAAACTATCAACACTCATGAGCTCTAGCATGTATTGAAGCTGTCTAATCTACACTTCTAATATCAGAAGGCTGAGCATTACTAGATATGTTGCAGCTGGATCACATGGAGAGGGAGGTACAGGTATATCAATATTTATAAAGTGTATGCTATAAATACATGAACAACAAGCCTTCCCTTGTGAAATGCTACAAAGGGAATTAAAAAAAAAGGAAATGTGGAAATAAGTCAATCCCTTTAAATGTTCAGTCACTGCACATTCAGGATCTGTGCTGAGAATCTACTGTTCTCAAACAATAGAGATCCAAGTCAACGTGTGGTGGAAACGTCCAGCAGCTGCGGCTCGTGCCTTTCCAGAAAGCTCTCTGTGCTTTAGCTTTGCCACCTCATCCCTGATCCCGGCAGAGCTGAGGCACCCGCTGGCTGTGTGGGAGGAGGGGTGGTGGGGGTCCTATTCATACAGCCCTGGCCTGAATTAGGCCTTCACAACCTGTCTAAAAATAACAGAGAGAGCGAGAGAAAGAGAGAGACGGGGTCTGTGCTCACAGAGTGAAGACAAGTAGCACACCTCCTGTATGTGTGTGCACTGTATGTTGGTGGGGTTCGAGAAAGGACTCAGTACATGGCGTCCTCGTATATGTCCGTCCGCAGGCAGAAGAGGATCCCTCCACCCAGCATGAAGATGGTGGCTCCCCAGCCGAGCCCGTAGCCCCAGTTGAACTCGTGATAGGTCTGGAGGACCGTTCCGTCGATGAACTTGATCGGGTACAGGACCAGGGCGCAGGCCTGCAGAACCACTAGAACCAAAAGAAATTTTTTTCTTAAAACAAAAACAAAAAAAAAACACTCCTAGGCAACACTAATGTTATTAAACTATCATCAGTAGAACTTTTACTACTACGGCTGGTGCCACCATGTTATAATACTTAAGGTCTTTAACAGAGATGACCTGATGTTTTATTGCACTTTGCACATTGTCCTCTCTGCACTTCTCATAATTTTTCGCTTTTTTTCGCAAACCATTTAAACTCCTCATTCTGGTGCTGCTATTGCCAATACTTCTTTGTTTTCTTCACATTTTCCTCTTCATTTGTTAAAAACTCAAACTCTCCCTTTCTTCTTTCCAACTTTGTCATCGCTTTTAACCAACTCTGAATTAAATCGGTCTTTTCAAGATGAATTCTTTGCATTTCATCTGAGTCTCTCTGCGCGTTTCACACCTGAAAAGGAGTAGGTTTGTGATTTCAGCAACTGCATTCAGTCCATAAAAATGCACCATTCAAGAAAAAAAATAAAAATATAAATATATGACATTGGAAAAAAAATCGACTTGCTTGTGTAAAAGCACAGATGTGACATTTAACGCACTGCTGTAAAGGCAGAAATGTGAATTGTTTTAAAAAAGGCTGACGAACAAAGACGAGAAGGAAGGTGTTTTTCAGTGCCTGCAAAGAGAACCGAGAGTAACTGAAGGCAACTGCAGTCTTGTTATATAAAGTGATTATCTTCTTCAAGTCAGCGTATCTGTTGCTTCAGATTATAATAATAACAATGGATATTTTTGATTGTTTTTAGGAGCCTGAGGATGAAAACAGGAATATGTCTAAACAGGCTTATGTAATTTGAGCCTGGTACTATTTACATTTAGCGTACCAACTCAGTACCAAACCCTTAGAACTTAGTGCACGTCTAAATAGATGAGCCTGTGACGAAAAACAGTCAGAGCTATTTAATTACATAATACACTGTATGTAAGAGACTCAAGGAGTAACTTGACTGATTACGCATGTGATGCTAATAAAACAACTATATTGCCTATCAAACAATAGTAAAAAAATATATTTAGCCGTGATGAATTTTGTTCTCTTGAACAATCGAGGACCAAGAAGTGTTTTCCAGTGTTCGGTAAAATGCAATAACAAGATTGAGCCAATGTTTTCTGTATAAAATGTATTTATATTTCTCATCCAGTCAGACATCTTCATAAAAAGATGAAGACATCAAGAGAAACGCTCTTTCTATGACACTCCTCCTTGAGGGTTTCTTGCTCTTTTGAAGTGGGCTGTCTTTTCCCCTGACAGTGACTGACTTAAACAGAACATTTCGGCACCCCACAGTAAAGCCTGTGCTGTGTCCTTTATTCTGTGAAATGTGGAACAACTTTCAAACAATCGTCATTATTCAGTTAACCTCAACATCCCAAAAGGAAAATGACTTTTATGCCTCCATCATTGTGATTCATTTTCCCTTTAAATCACTCAGGAGCTTGAACTACCGGTGGTAAATGCGTCATTGTGAGGGTGCGCACATGTGTGTGTGATCAAAGGCGTACTGTGGTGTACTCGAACACAGGCTACCTCAGTTCCCATTCGTGCATGCTAGGTGACTCTTGAGGAAGGGACTTTGTGTGACTACGACTCCGCCTTTCCTTCCTACAGGACGGAGCAGTGGGGTGTGCAGGAGGGGACGTCGGCAGCTCAAGAATGTGGCGGTGTTGATGGAGCCCAGACTGAGCTTGCGAGCCCGCTGAGGTCATATTTCTGGACAGAAAATAAATACCATGCAGCCACAGTGCTGCCAAGGGGCGTTGAACAGGGTCCAACCCCTCTGCTGCTGCTGCTGCTGCTGCTGCTGCTGCTGCTTTGCTGAGGACTGTGTGCCTGTAAGGAGACCTTATTCTCGCAAGGCTCTTAAAGCAATTACACACAGGAAAGGATAACACTGCCTTCCCACGCTTTTCAGTAAATGGCTAACAGTCTAAGGCACAGCCATTAAGTCCAGTGCAGACACTGGTCCTTTGTGACTGATGGTTTCAGAGACAGGACAAGACAAAAAGCCCTTATATTACGCCTTTAAAGTTAGATTAAACATTTTTCTGTGGCGTTTGATAACATTATCAGTATGTAGCGGCTTGTTTCAGCCATATCTATGAAAAGTTCCACACCATACATCACATGGAAAATGCTAGATGTATCATGCGTTATTTTATGCAGATGTTTGCAGTAACAGTGCTCTGGATTTAAGTCTTTCTACACATCATGGGTTTGTAGTGTTCACACACCACAGGGGATCGGAGGTTGAAGAGGATATTGTGATTCATCAGACAAAGGTTAAAGAAATAGTTTGAAGTTGTGGGAAATACACTTATTCACTTTCTTGCCGAGCGTTAGATGGGAAGACTGATACCGCTCTCATGTTTGTCCGGTAAGCATGAAGCTACAGACAGCAGCAGATTAGCTTAGCTTAGCTCAAAGACTGGAAATAAAGGTAAACAGCTAGCCTGGCTCTGTCCAAATGTAACGAAATCCACCTACCAGCACCTTTAAAGCTCACCAATAAACAAGTCATCTCTCGTTTGTTTAATCAATACAAATATAAAACTAGCTTTTTCATCTGCTTCCAGTCTTTATGCTAAGCTAAAGTTACCGGTTGCTGCCTGTGGCTTCATATTTAGAGTGTAATTCCAGCGTAAAATTAACCTGACTCTGCCAGATGGATTGATTCGCATAATTCGCATTTGCTCTGCATCTCCCTCTGGGTACTCTCGGTTGGAGATCTTTTGGGAAGGGGAGGAAATACTGGTTGCTGATTGGATAAATCATCTGTCTATCACCACTAATGTTGGTGATAGACAGGCCAAATCAACCAATCAGATCAACAAAACGTATGACGTACTAACAGAGCGTCGTGGCAAAGTAAACAACATGTCGGTAAAGGATATTTGCCATCTGTGTAACGTGACTTAATGGATAAAAGGCACAATTTCAGGTGCCCGGTCCATATTCCAACAGAAGGATCCAAGAGAAAAATTGTGTTAGCGAGCAGCTAGCTCGATAGCTGCGCTCATCTCATCCGCGGAAGCCGCCATGTTGTTCACACTTAATCCACCTCAAAACCAACAGCTGATTGGTTCGGTCGCTTGGGCAAATTTCTCCAAATTTTCTCTGCCGCAGGTTACCAGACTGATCTGCGAGTAAAATACAATGGAGATCGCAAGATCGAGATGGTCTCACGAGGTTAGCGTAAAATTCTTTTCATGTATGAGCTATTAACGGAGAAATCCTGGAGAGTCTCTAACAGACGGACATAACTAACACTGATTAGCTCAGGGCATTACGGCGAAGGCATTAAAACAGCTTTTTTAACCACTGATACTGCTCAAAATAACACCAGCATGATAAGAGTCCCTACACAAAAAACATAGCACCAACAACGTAGTTAACGAACCCGGAGTTTATTAAACTACTGGCACGGTACCAGCTCCTCTCGTAATAAAGTCCATTCAAGTTGATTACCAAATGCAATCCAAAAGGACGGAGCCCATTGGTGCTTCGTTTTATGTGTAGGGACTCTTCTCATGCTACTGCTGAGGTTTGGTGTTATTATGAGCAGTATAAGTGGTTAAAAAAGCCGTTTTAATGCCTTTACCGTAATTCCACGAGCTAATCAGTGTTAGCCACGTCCTGCTGTTAGCGACTCTACTCTAAGTGCGGAAAAAGAACAGGAATTACCCCTTTAGTTAAAGATCTCAGAGTGACATCAGTCTTCTCATCAACAGAAACTCTCACCAAGAATGCAAATAAGTGTATAGTTTTCCCAAATTGTAAAAAATAAAAATAAAAAAACGTCCTTTAAGTTGTGTCCTTTAATGTAAAACTGCAGGAGGACAAACTTTACTTGTGATCCATGAGAGGATGTCTGTTTCTCATATAATCCAGATTTATTTGTCAAAGCTGGAACTGGGCATGAGCTAAGTAGCGGTAAGTGGTCAGTGTTTCATCACTGTTGTTCAAGTAAAAGTAAGCACAGGCTGTGAGTCAGTACATGGAACAATGTGTCTTGACTGCTTTGGTTTTAATTATATGTTTCATAAATAGATCCTCGCTCACCAGTGTCACAATGTGCCCTTACCCAAAGGTTTTCACACAAAGCATGCAGGACTCAGGAGAAGTTCAGTCCAAATATGAGGCAGTGATGGCTGAGGAGTCTGTGGCTGCTCCCCCCCCCCCCCCTCAGTGACTTCACTTCGTTGGTAAGTCTGCAAATTCTGCGGCTGCTTTTTCTTGGCTCACGATCCGGCAGCTCCCCAGACTCCACACCACAGAAAAAATGAGCTCAACCAACAAGCCTCATTCAGCTGCTTCTTTCCCTCTGCACCCTTGTATTTAATGCGAGGACTGGAACAAAACTGTCTATATGGAAATTGCTGTGGGCGCAGTGAATGTAAATGTGCCGTCTTTCTGTTTCCAAACGTGCACAGAACGTTGGATAAGTGTTCATACGGGGTAGAAAGGTGCAAATGATTTAGGTACTTTTAGAGGGAAAGTAATAGAAATGAAGGGGAACGACGTACCTGCAGTAAAGAGGAAAACCGCCACGGTGCGGTAGTGCCGTCTCTGCGTCCCCCGGCAGAGGGAAATCAGGGCCACCAGGAAGGCCACCAGAGTTGCAACAGCACCAACAGCCAGCAGCACCAGGGTGGCAATCTGCCAGTCTGCGGGACGAGACGCACGAAGGTTAGAGTGCAGCAACTAAAGCTCGATTCACGGGACAGAACTGCTCAATTGAACCGCTGTGATGACAAACACAAAACAAGAGCTAATCCCACAGAGTGAAGGGAGTGAAGCTGAACGGACTCAGGTCTGCACGAGAGAAACAGACCTGATGAGTTACTCAGTACTCACATTCATCAGATCAAACACAATATGTCATTTTATTAGACGCACGTTAGAGTGTGAAAGTTTGTATTTGTATTTAAGAAATATAACTTTTGAATCAACAGCTGTTAACTTGTAGATGAAGACATTGAAACCACAGCTGTATCCTTGAAAAGATGATGTAAAAATGTTCATATTTCATGTACAGGATTTTGAAGCGGACTATAAATCTTCATAATGCTGCACTTCAGCACAACTTGGCTTTGCATTTATTCTCTAGCAGCAATTTGTAGCACATGGTCCAATGCTCATCTATTTCCATCTTGACTGAGTGTACGTCTACATACTTTTACGTTTCTTTTTGTCTATTTTGGTAACATTTTTGGTGCTAATTTATCATTATTTTGGTGGGGTTTTTTTGCACTGCAAATAGGGTTGGATGATAGGATGTAAAATGTCTATTGTATATATTTTTCTATATCGCTTCAATCTTCATTTTGAAAAAAAAAAGAAAGAAATGTGTCCAAACTGCATTACTGCAATATTTCCGCCATTTGGTCGACACTTAACGTTGTTAAGTTATACACAGGAGTATACAAAAATAGGCTTTATCGTGTGTTGATTTGATATAGACTACTTATTAATTACCAGAAAACATGCTATATCATGATATATACCGTTATCGAGATTTGAAATGACCACATCACCCAGCCCTAAGCCAAAGTAGACTAAAAATAAAAGACATTATGCTTTCCATATTCTTTACATTAATTACATTTATTGTCTCATACACAAATCACAACGGATATTTTTAGATTTATGTCTGTACTTGTTCATTTCAGCAGCAACTTGTGGTTCACTGTCCGATGCTCATCTACTCTATTAAGGTTAATCATATTTCTACTGATTTTTTACATGAAAATAAAACTACACAGATTTTTTTGGGCCTATTTTGGTGAAATTCCTGTTGCTATTTAACCATTATTGAGGTGGGGTTTTCTTCGACTAAAGACATCACATGTAAGACATGAATTCGACACTTAAACGTCTCCTTGGAGATCTGATGTGTGCCAGCCGTTTCCATGGCTGCCTTTTAACAGCACATTTGTTCTGTTTATTCCAAACAAACTCCTGGTGGAAAAGTCAAACTCATCGCTTCCTCTGTGTCAAAATAGTTTTCCTTATTGAAAAGAGCCACACAACACTGTATTGTTAAGGCAGCACATTTTAAAAGCTTTTCTACGCAGTATAACACTGATAGAACCAGAAATGTATTAGCAAACGTCTTTAATTCCCCCATTCCCGCCTGCATTGTGCTTTCACTCTCTGATGTCCTACTTGACGCTGTCACAAAAACTCCTAACCTCAGAGGACTCGACTCAAAGGGAGAATTTACATTTGACGAACGATCTTCACTGGGAGGGTCTTTCCCTTTCACAGCTCCTGATTCGTCTTCAGGATGGTAAAAACATCTGAACTCCATTTGATTCAACCTTCAGGAAATCATTTTTTATTCAACATCTTTGGTCCATTATGTGGTTATAGCTGGGGTTTGGTCGGTGGTGGAAAAAAAATCACCTTCTCTTCAAAGAATATTGCACTCACATCACAAGTGTATTTATTTTTTAATCTTCTCACCGAGGCTGGAAGTCAGAACGCTGTTTTTCATCTGCATTATTTTAACCGTATTTACGTCGCTCCAAAGATGGACTGATGGACAGGAATCTTGGGATGGATGTGAGGAGGTGTGCATAATAATGAGTCTGTTTTTGCCTTTCTGTGAGCTGCCCCTTTAACCTCAGAACCGCCCCTCCACTGTTGTTTTAATGGGCTCTGCAGACACTCAAAGCAACAAACCCGCCTCCTATTCACCCCGACACATTCCACAATATCAGAGAGAGGTCACTCACCCCAAGGCTCTTTCCCTCTGCGTAGCTGTGCGTGTTTGTGTCTGTGATGGCAGCCTTGTAACATTAAAGAACAGCTACAATACTCTACATACTTTTGGCAACTAATAAGGACAAAACTAAAAAACGTTCATTCAATTTGTACTTCGTCTTATATGGTGTGCTTTTAGCCTTTTTTTTATTGCTACTTTAACAGTCAGCTACTGTAAGTTTAATAGAGACAAAGCTCCAACTAATAAGAAGCCAACCCACTGTACCAGCCATCAGCCAAATGCTGCTTTTAATGAGGATTTCCTCCCCTGGTGGGGGAGAGGAAGGGGGTTGGAGGCATAAACACCCTGGTGGGTCCAGGCCTGTGGGGTGGATGATGGGGAAGATGCTGAATGTGTCTCTTCAGTCGAGCCCATTCAAAGCCTTCAGGTGGTTGGAGTGGGTTAACTCTGAGATTATGTGTCTACATGTTATTCCTTATCCTAAATACGGAAACTGACATTGAATTGACCAAGAAATAATATGAAAGCATCTCATTCATGTTCGCGTTGGGTGATAAATTACATTTGCACGATTTTTGCTTCCAATAATGATGAAAACAAGATGATGGTGATAAAACAGTTATTGTGCCCCTATCCACTTTACAATGATGCTCACGTTAAGTTCGTTTTATGTGTTATTAATACATTTCCACTGAGTTACATACTGGAATGTGTTGAATATAGTTCATATAGACATATGTTTAGGAATTTGAGTGGGTTGTGGCGGTGCACTTAAACACAATGTGATCTTCGTAAACGAATCTATTACTTATATATATATATATGTTTAGTTTTTTTTTTAGTAAGTTGTGGAAATGCTGATCTTGTTTATTTAGACCGAATGTATATTTGTATGTATTATTTGTATTGTTAATTTAAATGTATATGTATGTATGTATTATTTATTTCATTTATTTGACTAATATATTTCGTTTTTATTGGTTTTCAGTGAGAAAATCCACCGTTCAAAGTTCAATAAATGCATTTTTTATATAATAATGTATTGAATAATCTCAATATTGACCAAAAGTAATCGTGGTTACTACTCCCTTACTCAACACTTAAATGCATCACTGAGTGACCGGCCCTTTGTTAACTGAGTCACCATTCATAATAACACTGGAAAAACACTACAACAATAGAACAATTAACATGTTTTTGGTAACTCATGATTCATGAATGAGTCCAACCTGTGTTTGTCACACGTCACTGCTCTGGTATGTACAGAGGAAATAAATCAGCAGCAGCACAGGAACCCCTGGATGCCTCAGCTGCTGGACACACACACACACACACACACACACACACACACACACACACACACACACACACACACACACACACACACACACACACACACACACACACACACACACACACACACACACACACACACACACACACACACACACACACACACACACACCAACTAGCCAACTGAAGGAAACTTCCTGGGAGACGGTGGCCTGTGAGCCAGCGAGCATTCCTCTTTGTTTTTGTCAAACATAGGATGTGCAACATTTGTGTGCAGACCCTAGAAAAGAGGCTGCTGTAAACATGCAAGTTTAAAACCAACCAGTCACACATGGCATAAATACCAGCGCATTGTATCCTTTATAACAGCCAGATACACTGTAAATGGCTATTTTCCATCTTAAAAAGTAACAACCTTGAGATGGTCGGAGTATTCTCCCTCCAACCACAGCATCCTAAACCAAGGGCGGAAAGTTATAAAGGTGCAAAAACACAAAACGGTGATTCCTACCAGACGTGAGGGTGGAGAAGCAGCTCCACTGAGCCTCCTCTGTCGGGTGCCTCGCCTCGGACTGGGAGCAGGACTCCCACAGAGACAGGGAGAAATGCTCCGCGGTGACCCAGGCTGGGCTCAGCAGAGCCACCACGTCCAAACACAGCGCCAGGAAGACGCACAGCAGCGCGATGAGCTTGAAGGGCCGAAACACGTACACCTCGTTCACAGACATCTTCTCAGAGCAGAAACACACACACACACACCGCTCCTGCTGCTGCTGCTCCTGCTGCTGCTGCTGCGGGTCAGGCACGGAGCTGGGAATGAAGCGCTGCTGGTCCGCGTGCGTCTTCACCCACCATAGCCTTCACTGCTTAGTGTGTGTGTGTGCGTGCGTGTGTGTGTCCAGCTGGAAAAGTTTAACGGGAGACATCCGGTTGAATCGGGTTTTCAAAATAATTGCTTAAGAAAGCGATTCTCTGAGAACTATATTTTTCTTGAGAGGCTATCCTCTTCACTAAAACTATTTTCCTTACCTCTTTCTTTGTAACAACAATTATGGACTGTACCGTCAAGTTAAATATATTCTAGCCTTATTGTTGTTAGTATTCTTATTTATCATATGTATAGTAGTAGCCTATGATGTAGGCTATGTGGTTTTATTTGACTTCAAAAATAAAATAAAATTATGAAACATTTTGGCTTCAAAATTCAAAACATCAAAAGGAAGATGAATGCCACTAACCATTATACCAAAACCGTATCTATATATCTATCTATAGATATATAGATAGATATATAGATATTACAACGATCCTAAAGTTAAAGGTTGAATATGTAGAACTTTTATTAGAAGCTATATTTATAATAATAATAACAATAACAATAACAACAATAATAATAATAATAATAATAATAATAATAATAATAATACACCCACGGGAGAGGGGTACAGAATGAAAGTAATATATTTAGACTGAATTAAAAAAAAAATTAAATAACGGGTTTGACAATGACTTTCTGTCAGGTTCTGTTTACATTTTAACAGCCAATAGCAGGGTTGCATGTTGCCAGGGTTGTCTGTTGTTCTGTAAAAACCAGAGCCAATATAGGCCAAGCATTCACTCGATGGACTGAGATGAAGAAGTTCAACGGCATAAAAATACACGCAGAAATGGCTACGGTAACTGTCAGTCAAACTCCTCTGCAATATTTGTTTTTATGGTGAGATTTGCCGAAGGGGATGGGTTCAAACAGGCTGGTCTGACCAACCTGGCAACCTGAGTGGTGGAATTATTTTTTGTTGTTGCGACTACGATCTTGAGACACTAGATGGTGGTGTTCTGCTCAGCCTCCATATTAAACCTTTAAGTCATATTTGTTGGCCATGATTTCCGTGATACTATCAGGCTAAATGCCCAGACCTTTGAGGACAAGAAAAACATCTCTAAAGAAATACATAATTATGATAACACAAACAATTTCAATTCATATAATGTAAAATATTTAGTATTTCAGACACAGAAAATGGCTCAGTAGAGGATAGCAGTCCTGCTCAACTAGACCTCGATTGCTGTGCTTTTATTTTGAAAGCCTAGTTAGGGAACCAGATTTATTTATGTTCTTTTAAGACAGCAGCATCTTTTTAGAGTGTCGGGAAGTTAAATACAGTCAAAAGAAAGTACTCAAGGGGTATGCATTCAGCAAAGGTGTCCACACACACATACAGGTTTGAAGGAAAGTCAACTGAATTAAATGCAGAGAGAAAAGACATTCGTAAACATTGTCATAACAAGGCAACAACAAGGATAAGGACATTTTAAACCCTACAATTAATCATAGAATTGATTGTTTGAATCTCTTTCCCTTGTGTCAGAATCAAAGGTAGCCTACCGGAAACATGTCTGCTGTATTTGAAGATGTTGACACTATACGTATACCTTCAGGGTGGAAGAGTGAGACATGCAACCACAATAGGATACATATTTATCAAAGTTTATTAGAAAAAAAGCCTTATTATGCAAAGATTCATTACCACCGATATCAGTTTAGACAATAATGGAGTCTCTGATTAAAGAACTAGTATATTTTTTGACATACAGTGCTGTTGATGACTAACTGGATTGTTTCTGATGTGTTAACATTTATGGACCCTGTGGACAGAGAGTAAGTCAAACCACATAAATATCAGCTCTCCCTTTTGTGCCATCGTCTTAACGCTGGAGTGAGGGTTGTACTGTGGTAATGGTCCAGCAGATGGCGGACATGTGACATTTTGGATGCAAAAGCCCACATTATGACTTCTATTACCACTTCCTATCACTTATACACCACTGTTGTGTAATTATTAGTAGCAGATGACATTTTATGAGCAGCAGCAGCAGCAGCATTTATATGGATACAATTGACCACAAAAGACATAAGACACAGAATTATCCACTGCTTGCTGAAAATTGTTGTGACGTTATAACAATATGGCTGTGTATAAGCTTGCTGGTATATTTCTTTTAATCCCGTCTTGACTTCCTCACACAGCAAGTGCGACGGCCGAGCTCTCTGACATTTTTGAACCACTTTTGGGAAATAACCCTTTGATTTTTTGCTGAAAAACATATTGAGTGAAATATGTCTCATGAAAAGCCACATACTTTAAATACGCCTATGATACATCTCCCAAAATAAAATGACGTATAAAGTTAGACTATATTTGACTCCAGTGTTGTCTTATCTTTACTCAGTTCATATCTTTTGTGAAATATTTCCATCTTCTGGTGAACAAAGTAACTGCAGGTGATGAACTCTAGAAGCAGGACTTCACTGGAGGATGTTTTTTCAGGGGGAAGAATTAGAGAAATGTACAACTTTTTGATCATATGGAAAGTTTTCACAAGCAGATAAACTCCCAAACCGGTGACATATATTGAGTTCCGTTTGGCCACCAGGATTGGCTTTGATTCATGATCCTTTTACTGTAATAACACGAGCAAAGTTGAGCAAATGTGGATAATCACGTGGAAGTCAGACAATCCAAATTGTCTTTCCATAATCACTGGTGTTCAGTCTTTCTGTGTTCTGTGGCATACCTGCTGTATATGATGTCACCATGTTATTAATATTATTATTATTATTATTATTACTCCTGGGAATTGATGATGCCACACAGAAAAAAGAGAAAACAGGAGAACCTACAGTATAATATCTTTAGTATTAGGCTGACAGCCGAACATGGTGAGCGTATCAACTGTTTTGACGTGGATGCAGTTGGTTACTAATCCCCTCCTTTATTCCACAAAAAGACACATTTCTGCAGTGGAGACGATAAAACCTCCAATTCACCCAATCCAGTTTTTTCAAGATTAAAGGAGCGTTTATTAGCATAAGTAGAGACAAAACACCATCTCCTCTAACATGTACTTTTCCACCCTTCGTCTTCTTCACACATTTTTGGTTGAGCGACTTATTGACCAACTGTCATGCATCTGTCTCATGATAATAACACAATGATGGTGACCAGTTTACTGTATGGGATCTACTCCCCCCCCCCCCCCCTCATTAAGTATGTTTATTGCATAAACGATGGCCTCTCCTGTAGGGTTTTTAAATCAATGTTCTTTTGATTCTTTTTCCACGTCTTCGCAGCTTCTCTAACCTAGGAAATACAAACTCTAAATAAGAAATATGTAGTTATTGCTGCTGTCAAAACTCTCAATGTCCCCGCACAAGAGGAGCTTTTGTATTGTAGTAACCAGAAGTGAGTGCAGTAACTGTTTGATATGAAAACATAATGGATTATAGCTACTCAACGAGTAATTATTCTGTGCACAGCATCTGCTTTCCAAATAAAGTTATCCAGTGTAAAGCAGAAACAAAACTGATTGGAGCACTTTGAATAGCATCTCTGCTGCCTTCTTGCCCAGTTTGGTTATAAACCCCTCATTTGGTGTCCTGATTAGAGGTTTTCAGTATGTCTGACTGACATAATGGGAGTTTCAGACTAATGCCACCCTTCTCAATCCTAATGGCTGCCAGGCTGCCAGCAGGGCATCTGAGTGGGGGGAATCTAGTATTAGTTGTATCCATGGACAGAGCATTACTCATTTCCTTTAAATGCCCCTCCTCCCGGACAGAACAGGCAGAGCGCTCTGTCATCCTGCTCCAAAAGCCCCTCATTAGAAAATCTGCAGAGCAGACAAAGCTACTTGAGATGGCACAATGGTGACTCCCCACATAGTGATTTGAAAGAGCATAAATGGAATCCAGGTCATGTTTTACTCTTTTGGATCATCTCTCCTCCTGATACTGACTTATCCACTGAGCCCCCCCACCTACAAACCTTCTGTTTAATTTAATCCACAATGTTTTAAATATTCAGGTAATATTATTCAGACCCTAGCATGCCACCATGGAGACTCACATGGCTGGTTAATACTTTTTCTCTTTGACAAAGAGCAAATAAAGTAACAAAGAGGCAAGAAGAATGGGGTGATGGAGGAAAGTAAAAAAGGGAGGAGCATTTAAATAAGTAAACAAACATGATGATAACACACATCTGTGATCAGGGTGATTTATGATGACGATGATGATAATGATGATGAAGGTTTTATTGTGTCTGAGAAAGAAAAAGCTTGTTCCCAAACTACTCATGGCATGACGTCATCCTCTATGGCTCATCACGGTCTTCCTGGAGTGCCTGCAGCTGATTAGGCTCACAATAAGCCTCTCAAGGTTTTTCCAGATATGAATAAGCTTCCATGGTAACCCATGAGGCTTTGTTTATTGAAGCTGTCTTTACTACTGAGGTCTCTGCTCATCTCTTTACCGTAACAAGAACATCACGCCAGCACGAGTCATGCTGTGGTCAGACTATGTGAACAGGCATATTTACTTTAGAAAAAAGTTTACATGTAAAAACCCCATGGATCAGGAATGCATTTATACTTTCATAGTGTTGGTAAAGTAACCAATAACTGTACTTTCTTATTCCTCTAGTGGCCGAATAAGAAGACACTGAAGTGATTAGATCTTTAACTTAAAGTGTAATTACAGCGCAAAATCATCCCATGGTCTTTTTCGGCACTTTTATACATCAAATAAGCTATTGAGACAGTTTTTCCGTGTAACAACTATTAACAGAGAAATCTGGGTGAGTCACTAACAGCTGGACGTGGCTAACATTGATTAGCTCAGAGCATTACGGTGAAGGCATTAAAAGCAGCATTGCAGAGGTTTGGTGTTATTTTGAACAGTATTAGTGGTTAAAAAAGCCGTTTTAATGTCTTCACCGTACTGCTCCGAGCTAATCACCGGCTGTTAGCGACTCTCCCGGATTTCTCCGTTAATAGAACACAAAAAAACTGTCTCGATGGCTGATTTGAAGAATGTAAGTGCTGAAAAAGACCATGACATGATTTTGCGCCGAAATTACACTTTAGGTAAAAATAGCAATACCACAGTGTAGTTTACCAAAGTAAAAATAAAAGTAGTCATTATGTGGAATGGCCCCTTTCTGTATTTTATATTTTTTGATGATAATGATTGCATTATTATATCATCTGGTAAAGGAGTGGTTATTTATTTTAAATATAAAAGCTGCTGGGTAACATATTTTGCATTATGAAACTGAATCTGCAGTCAAATTAATACAGTGGAGTAAAAAGTACAATTGTTGCCTCTGAATTGTGTCGTAGAAGTATAGTAACTTGAAAAAAAATACTACAGTAAAGTTCAAGTATCTTAAAACTGTCCTTAAGTACTTCACTACTTGCGTACATTTACTTAGTTACTTTTCACCTGGACATGGCAATAGACACTCTGAGCCATTCGTCTTCTCTGGACAGCTTGTTAAGCTCATCACTGTCTCTCCGCGTTGAATAATGACGGATCACTGACAAGTTCCAGCACTTTCATCGCTGACTCCTGAACATCACAGTCATCAGAGCACGTGGGGGTTTAGCTCAAAGTCACCTTGAAACCGCAGCCTGTTCAAATGTTGTCAAGACAGTTGCACTCGCACCCCCCCCCCCCCCCCCTCCCCGGTGAGACTTTCAAGTCAGCCCATCGTACAAGTGCATGTCAGAGCAGCTGGGTTTAAAGTGCCTTGCTTAAGGTTATGTCGACAGTTAGTGGAGGGAGGCGACAGTGCGTCCCCTTCATTTCCTGCCCTCTGATTTAGCAGCTTGCCAGGGGATTTAAACTGATGGCTTTTTCAGCTTCCAGTCTATTCTCAAGACTACTACTGCTGCAGTGACTCTGCAAAATGCTGGGGGGGGGGGGGGGGGGGGTGTATTATAAGGATGGCGATGGATTAATATTGACCGCTGAGATGAAAGCTTTCTCACTGCATCATCATCACTGCTCATCGTTTTGTGATTTCAACTTATGGCAGATTGGAAGAGACGGCAATTAGGGTCATGGGCGTGATTAAGATGCTGTATTTGGCGGCTTATAGTCTTCATTAGTTGGCTTAAACATTTTAAGTGAGACCATCTCACTACTTTGATGTAGTGGACGCCAGATGGAGTCACAATGTGTGTCAGTACAATGATAACAAAGACCTTTAATTTGGTGTCACATCCACAAGCAGTTCTACCCACTGGGATACAGATTAGTTAAATATGGGCCCCATTTGTGTGAAGTTCTGGAAATCATACAATGACAGATTTATTTATGACTCCAGTGTTTGCGTTCTATATGCAAAGTCCCTGCTTGGCTTCACGCTACTCTGCAGTCCCACTGTGTTCCTGGATGTCCACCTGTCTCTCTGTGGCTCGGCCACTCTGGGCCTGTCTGCCAGCTTGTGGACATCTGTTTACTTCCTCCTCCATCAGTCGTCATGGCTGCAACCGCCCCCACTATCGCCACCAGACCCTTCCCTCCCCTCGCCGTCCGTCCAGCCTTCTCTAGCCCTCTCTCGTGTTTCCCCCAGACACCAGCTGTGAACCACTTATGCTTATCCTGCAGTCAGCCTTGTCATATTGACGGCGAGCACAGCACTCTTTCTCTACTTTGCTGTTTGTACTGACACAGAAACACCTTATTCAAATACATACACTGAAACTGGGTTTATGCCCATTCAGTTTTATAAAAAACAAATCAGGTATGGAAAATTTTGCAAATGAAAGGGAAGAGAGATTGATGAATACATCCATTGTATCTGTGTACTATGCTGCATGAAATGGCCGCCACACTACAACACATTTGATCCTGCTAACTTGTAATACTGAAGATGTACACTATATAGTGCATTACTTTTTCATGTGCATCAGAAATTGTGGCTGACCATGACATAAGCTGCAGGCTGCAGTATAAATCTGTTGCTAAATTCAATACATTCAATGTAAAGCGTTGCCATTATAAGCCAGTTATTACTAATATGAAGGACAATTGTGACCAAGCTGCCTCATCAGAATGCATTAAACCCTAACATTTGAAGTAGCAGCATTTAAATACCTTCAAATTATCTGCTATTATGGGGCTCTTTATTTGACTGTAATGATGTATGAAAGCAGGTCATTTTGATATTATCGACTTGAATAATTTCAGCAGCAATTTCATTTTTTTTATTCACTTCTGGCACTTCAAAGACATCTTACTCTTTTCTTATCATGCCTCTTTAAAAGATGTCCAGAAGGTTTGGAAGTGGATTGCTCATTTGAAAACCCAGGACTTGTTGCACTTAAAGTATACAGATGTCATTCTAGCACTGTTATGCAGTTTTATACAATACAGGATGTTTAAGGATGTCACATTTAATCTATATGTGTGATCCAATAACACTCCACAATTCCTTATACCCAAATAAGGAATTTTGTTGCCAGTTTTGGAAGGTCGCTAAGTGCATGGAACACAGTGTTACACAGCACCCGACAGAGAGGCAAATATCCAGATCTGCTCCTCCTATGCCCCCGACCTGATAAACTACCTCGTGCATTGACACTTTCTTCCCTCTCCCCTCTATCAGACTGCAGGCAGTGGACAGCAGCCCTTGGGGAGCTCCACTGAGGGAGGTGCGGAGCAGCCAGTGATCAGAGTGGATTAGAGTTATGCGTGACATGCAAAGGAGAGGCTCCAGAATGTGACAACAGCTGAGTTTTAAAGTGAAGCTTTTCCGCCTGAGGGGAGAGGAATAGGCGACAAAGAGAGTATGGCCTGCTGTGAAAAGAGTCAACTCCTTTTGTAGGCTCTTTAAAAACAGAGACCTGTTCTCCATCGGTCTTCTCCTAAAAGGCAGTGGGCTACTCTGTGATGTCTTTGGCATCAAAGTAGAGCAATCAATGAACATGGCAGTGACAGTAAAAACCATCCTTAATCCCAGCCCTTGTTAATATTCTCACACCTTCAACAGTTGAAATCCAGTTTGCCACTTTTATATTTTTTTGTGTTGTTATATTACGACCAATCCACCAAGCCAGATCCCAAGCATTAAAGGTCACATTATTGTAACAAATTACAATTTTTTTTTTTTACTATAAAGCAGGTTGAGGTGCTATTTTAATACTGTGAAAGTATCAAAACGTTCAATCCACAGAGGAATGCACAGAGTATTCAGTAACTGTGTCTTTAAGCGAGCCGCCAGCACTTCTGTACGGTTGTGATGTCACAACTGTACTATATAAAGTGGCACTACAGTGCCGTTACAGTAATTCCCCGGCTGCAATGACACAGAGAGTGCAGGTGCTGATGCTGATCAATCAGAGTAGACTGGGCTTTTTCAGGAGGGGGTCTTAGCTGGTAAAGCGCAGCGTTTCAGACAGAGGGTGAATACAGGTATAATCAGACAGACACTATGAGAAAATTAATGTGTTTTTTTTTAACATTAAAACATGTAAACGTGTTCTTTTAAAATCCCCAAATACAAGTGTAAACCGTAAAATGTAACATAATATGTCCCTTTCAACGTACATTTCTTGCCAAAAAACATTATAACTGAAATTCTGAATCTGGATGACCTCCTTATATCTTTTATACAATAGGTTTTAATTCTGATTTCAAACCGCAAGATCCACAGGGAGTCAAAACAGCAGTACAACAGTTAAAAAAATATAACGTGGATTATGAAAATAAGCCCAATCAAAATCACCAGAAAATAGTGTAAAGAAGGCAACTTTAAAGCCAAGAAATTAGTGCCTACATCAACTATCCTTTTGTACACTAATAGATCCAAAAGAATCAATGCTTATTTCACACTATTGTCATTTTCCTAATCGCCGTCATCTTTACTTACCTTTTTTATTTCACCTTAAAAACCTTTTGCTGTCTAGCTTGTTGGGACACGTATTTAATGAATCACGTATTTAATGAATCACGTATTTAATGATCATTTTATAAGGGAAACACAGACTTTAATCTTCTGTTTCGCCCTAAAGTCAGTGTTGTTCAAACATGAGACCAAAGATGAACTTTATGGAACCTTATACATGTGTATTGTGGCCCAGTTTTGAGGCCCAGAAGTCATTACTGTTCAAGGGATATCATAACAATAGAGTTCATTTGTTTGCTGATGGTACGTTTGTGTTTTCTTGCCACACTTTAGCCTGTTGGGAGTATCATGTGACACCTTTGAAGCTCTACATCTCACCTTTCCCCGATGTATGACACTGCCCATGGAGTCTCCACTATCCTGACAGAGCTTTCAGTGAAATCAATACCGTGCTACAATAACTAACACAAAGCTTCTGTATTCAAATCGGCTACATAGCCACAAGGTTGAGAAAACTCTACATGCCCAAGCTCGTAACTTAATATGAAATAATGACCATTGTGGGCTTTACAGTATAGTGACAAGGTGTTTTGGTGTCTTTAGTTTGACAGTTTTTTTCCTGATATCTTTAAAAAGGAACCTGACAGCCTTATCCATACAATGACATTCTGTATCTATCTTACATACTGTGCGTAAGTGCATAGGTTCATGTGAAATCCACCACAAACATTTGTTCCCTTGGCCCTTGAGGATCAGTTGTCATCATATATTTCATTGTTCCCGTCATAATTAAGTGCAAACATGTAAAATGAATACAACAACTTGTCTTTGATGTACCTTTCGTTTGAAGCTGTGTGACATATTTTCAGACTACAGTGCAGGTGTTCTGTCAAAAGCCAAAATCATAAAGTAAGAATGTAGGCTGAGTGTGTCACACACATGAACATCATATTTAAAGTCATTGTTAAATTGCTATATAGACTTTCAAAGTTAAATAGCCAGAAAGTCAAACACAAGCACTGTGGCATTCAAGCTTTTATCTGCCACCAACAAAGAGCTTCACCAGAGCGAGAGCATCAAACTGTGGTTTTTGTCAAAGAGACTCAGCTGATTGCACGGACACACACAAAGCCACATCCTTGAAGGAAGATAAGAAAATAAAACCAGGAGCTCAGAACAGATTGAAATTCAATGGAAGAACATTTACTTTCACCTTTTTAAACGTCTTGGTGGTAGTAGCAAATATTCGAAAGAGAACTTTAAAGGCCGAAGTGGAGAAGGGTTCCATGTGGAGAGTAGTTGAACTTATCCGGAGATCTCTAATCTGGAAGCCTGTTTCAGTCAGTGGGATGAAAAAAAAAGATCCTACAAGGCCCTGATCAAATGCATTATGCAGACCATTCATTTATATTTTCATGCATTTTGCATAAAAATCAATGCTTTTTTAAAACAATAACTCAGTATCCCCATAACACCTGAGGGTTAGGGTTCTAACGAAGGTTCTTCTGCAATGAAAATGTTGTTCACAGCTCCAGTATACAGGACGAAACTTACAGATTTTTTTCTAGTCCGTTCATTTCAGAACCCAGGTCCTCAGGAGGTTGATCAGGCTTTGAAGCCAATTTGACAAAGTGGCCAAACTGTGGAATTCTACCCAAAGCATTCTCATGAACAGGTTCGTAGGATATCGTACGAAAAGTTCTGCACATAAATTCATACGATATCTTACGGAAACAGTGAACGGAAGTCGACCAAGAAGGTTGCTCTTGTTGTCGATTATGGTTTAGGTACCAAAACTACAGTTACGTGATCGGTTTTATCCTAGAAAAGGTGATGATTAGGGTTAGGTATGAAAATGACTATCCACCATTCCAACCTGATTCGCTGTCTTACACTATGTGTCCTGCTTTCAATATGTGAAATACACTCATAGTACATATGTGTAAAATGCATGAATTGCGCATTGCTTTTCGTTGTTACATGTAAGAAAAATTCATCAGAACAACCTAAACTACCGGGTCTGTCATGTGATGCCCTCTGGCCCAAAAATAAGTTTTTCCCATGGACCTACATGGTGAAAGAAAGCGTCACAACCTCCGCAAAATGACTCACGTTAATATCAGTATTTGATTTGTTCTATCTGCTAACATTTTGAATGTCCTAAAGAGCCGCACGATTCAATAATTGAATCCCCATTCAAGTTAGCCAGAGCAATAAAACAGAACTCGCCGGCTCGGCCAGCAGAAGTCTCCAGTGTGCCTGCTCCACGGGCCACAAAATTCAGAAGCAGAGAAAGCAGTGCTGATCATCCTGGTATTCTTAGACGGGGCGGTTGAACTTTTTTGGTGTCATGCACCACTGAGAAGTTTCATAGGAAAGAACGGGGCTCCGACTCCATCGTTATCCAGTTCTTTAATACATTAATGCTAGTACCCCAGAGCTAATAGCCATAAAGCTGACGCTAATGTTATTTCGCTTCTTGCTTCTTGCTTTCTTGCTGCGGTGTTCAGAAAATGGGACACTGAAGTATTCAGTGTTGTTGTGAAGAAGATACCCTGGGTTTTCTTTCTGTAACTTAGAAGGTGTTCACTGGAACTACTTAGGATGTGTCCTTTAGACCTGTCATGTTCACCCTGCAGCCAATCACAGTCCATAATTCACCAAGACCATCCAATCCAATCCAACTTTATTTAAGACCATGGTACGAATCACTTACAGGGTCAGTCACATTGACGGAAATGGGCTTCCACACTAATAGGCTCTCTCATCTTTCACCCATAAATGTAAGTAATAGCCTCCTTTAATGCCCTGCACGTCCACCTACTACCTTTGGTGAGACTGCTATGAGCTTCACCACAGCCCACTCTGACTGGTACCTTCAGCCTTTCCACAGTGGGCGGGTCCAGTCAGCGCTCGTTGGCTTTAGGACCCAGTGGCTCCTCCAGTGAGGCAGGCGCAGCGACTCGGCTCAGACTGAAGCAGACAAAGGCGAAGGGAGAGACGGCGTGCCGCTATCCTGCAGCAGCATCGACTCACACATTCACACACGCACACTGCCCCCCCCTCACACACATACACACACCCTTCTCTCCGCAAGCAGCGACGCAGGTGAGTCCGTTTACTGGCTGGGATTATCCACAGACTTTTTTCTGATTCAAGGAGAAATTCAATGGACGTTGCTTTTTAAATTAAGAGTGGGGAAGTTGAGATGACATGCCAGGTTTTTGTGCGTGGAGGTAATAATGTCAGGTTTTCAGATCCGAGCAGGTGGATTGTGAGTAGGTGTGCGCACACCCAACCCCCTCCTTTTTTTCTGAAGAAAAACTTGCATTTTCTGCCGCTGCTCACTGGCATGTGGCCACACTCATTCATCCTAAATGAGAAGAGTGGAAACTTTTAGCTTTCATCCTTTTGCGACTGTGATTTAAAACTAACTGCGCGGCGTGGTGATCCTAGATAGATGGCCGTGTGTGGACCAGCTCTGTGTGAAGATGACTGAGGTTGCTGGTGTGTCAGGAGTGTGTAGTCACCGGGGTGGTGTGTGGGTGGCTCAGCCAGGAGCGCACAGCCAGCCAAAAATATCACACAATGTTGCTGCAGTGCTGAATAATGCTCAGAACAGGCTTTAATTTTTGGAGAACATGCATTCATTCAGCTGTGGTGGTGTTTTTTTTTTTTGTAATATTCAGCCATTAAAGTCTCTATTGTATAAATTAGCCACTAAGAGCTGATGATGGTGTAAAGCTGGATGTCATAATTTTGCTGTACTTTCTGCACACATGCTGGAGAATGAGGAGCAGCCTCGTTGATGGTGATGTCACTCTGAAGGCAAGGCACCCTGTTTTGAGACAATGGACTGTCCTAGTTGATGCTCCACTGGGGAAGGGTCACTGTTAGCTCTGCCCATTAGTGCGGCAGATGGGCTTGAAACCTGGCCTTTGTCAGCTGAGGAGCCCCCATGAGTCCCACCCCTATCAGCCTGCCTGTCATAAAACCCTCAGTCAGCAGCACAGCCAGGGGTTAACAGGAGATTGGAGGGCCCCTCCACATGGATGGGTGGCGGCAGCACGTTTTCTATGATTCTATTTTAATGGCCTCTGTTTTATCAGTGTGGTCCTCCTATACAGCGATGTATATTTACATGCACAATGTAGGTCCTTCAACTATAGAGGACAATGAAGGATTAGAAATAATTTGAGCAAATGAGCCTTAGATGTTGTTTCATGCATCAGATGAAAATGGTGAACGGGCCACTAGAAGTTTCTGAGGAGATTCTATTTACTTTTTAACATTAAATATTCACTTAGATGTTGAACTGTATGATTATGTTTGAGATCAGTATCATGATATAGAGTGATATCCAATGCCAGGGCTGCAACTAACAATTGTTTAACTTATTGATCTTCTGAAGTGGATCTGCTTGGTAAAATATCTAAAAATGGTGAAGTGTCCCTTTTTAACTCCCTTGCCCATATAAAGATTCCCTATAATCCTTAAAACAAAGGAAAAAAATCATGTTTTGTCTCATCAGCAGTCCTCAAACCTATGTACAACGAGATTAAGTTTACATGCATCCTCAACAAAACCTCACAAGCTGGAACCAGAGAAGAGTTGACATTTCTTGCTGGATAAATGACTGAAACGATGAGTTGATTGTAAAAAAGTTGCTGATTAATCTCCTGTCTGTCAGCTAATTGATTTATCTGCTTAGAATTTTATCTGCATTCAAAGAAACGAACCGCGTTATGCCTCAGACAAAAGTGTGTGTGTGTGTGTGTGTGTGTGTGTGTGTGTGTGTGTGTGTGTGTGTGTGTGTGTGTGTGTGTGTGTGTGTGTGTGTGTGTGTGTGTGTGTGTGTGTGTGTGTGTGTGTGTGTGTGTGTGTGTGTGTGTGTGTGTGTGTGTGTGTGTGTGTGTGTGTGTGTGTGTGTGTGTGTGTGTGTGTGTGTGTGTGTGTGTGTGTGTGTGTGTGTGTGTGTGTGTGTGTGTGTGTGTGTGTGTGTGTGTGTGTGTGTGTGTGTGTGTGTCATCGTTACCGACACTTTTACAGCGATCGAGGGTTTGAAAGGTTTATTTTTCGTCTGCACAGAGTAGAGTAGCACTGGGTCAAACTGGGAGAAGAAAAAGACTACTCAAGCAAACTACTAAACAGATGGACAAACGATGTTTAAAAGATAAGGATGTGATCACACAGTTTTTTTTTAAGAACACTATATTTGAAAATTAGACTGACAAAAGACCTGGGCACAGATAACTTCCTCTTTTATGTGGGTGGGTGCGAGTGTGTTATGGGTGTGTATCACTTTGAAAGGTATGGTTCAATGACTTCTGTGGCTTTTGAGGGCAGCGTTGTGGTCATCAGGTGGGAGGTTAACAAGAAGAGACCAGTCCTTTTTTAAATGCAGAGCTATTCTGAGCTTCGGCCAGTCCAACCCACAGTATAAGTGGTTTCTTGTTTGTTGGCTGAACAGATGCATCTTTTGCATAATTTCTAGGAAGCAGAAACTATGGATATCCTGTAACATTCAAATCCCCACTATTTTAGAACAAATAACAGCATTAACATTTTCCTTCTTCCTCCTGAAAGATTCCAATTCAGTCGTAATGTGGTGAAACTTGACATGAATTGAATATCTGATCACATTCTTCACTGAATGGGTTTCATTACACTGGACCCAATGTCAGCATTTTAACAGCTGGACATAAAAACAACAGGAAAGAAATACAGAACGTCTTCCTCATGTGACACATCCTGACATGACTGACCTGAGCAGATTGGCTTGTTGGATTAACTCATTGGAACAGCATTTGCTAGACAACACTTGTTTCCAAATGATATATCAAAGGAGGACTTTTAGCACTTTGAATGTTATTATTTGGCCTTATGCCAGGTATTGCTTCATCCAGACAAATGAGACAACTGCTCACAGGTGTGTGTGTGTGTGTAGGCAGAATACAGAAGAGGAGACGTATCATATGTACGACATGCCTCGCGCTGTAGTATAGCCAAAAGCAGAGGTTGGATTTTAATCTTAATTCATAAATGCGTTTACAGTAGTCTAAGCCATTTATAGGTGTATTCTGGCTAACAGTAAATCCAACTTTTCAAGCATACACTTTGTTTTTGGTGTGTTTATATTCATAGCCTTACAATGTTCTGTGATTTGTTAATCAAATCTTTGCCATTGGAAAACCTTATTAATTATGTTTGCCATGTAATCAGTCTAATCATTTCATACCTGACAAAATATACATTATTTGAATCATATATTCATCATCCTAATCTATAAAGATTACTTTGAAGTGACGAATCCTTATATGCACATGCACAATTTTGAAGTGGTCAGTCACTTTCATTCAATACAGACACATTTAGCCTGAGCCTAACGACCAGTATTTAGAACCAGTCCTTCAGTCTCACTTAAAATTATTTATTTATTGTCTACCTGTATACAGAAGAAACCATTACCATCACTGTAGATTAATATATATTCTGTTCCTCATATCCAAACCATAGACCAGTATAGTGTATAAAGATGGACAAAACGTCTCCGCTCCCTCTGTAAAACAGTGACACACTATAGACGCTGCCATCTTGTTATTTGCAACCAGAGTCTGCGCAGTAGTGATTGGGCAGTATCGAAGTCCCGCCCATACACCCGCCCGAACAATTACAAGTCAATCACAGCTGTCAATGATGACATTTTATCCCATTTTATAGCCTCGAATAACTAATTAAACCCAAACTTATAACGAATAGTGTAGGTTAGAGATTAGCTTATCTTGTTTTATAGTGAAGTCATCCAGGTTAGAAGGGATAGCAGAAACGGTCTTAGTAGACTAGAGGATATTAGATTGATATGGTTAATCAGACCTAGTACGGATGTTATTTATTCCTGTTTTTTAAAACAGTCTGGGCTATGTTTTTGGAAAAAGCCAGAATAGTGAACCACAACTTTGTATTATTATTGCAGTATTTTACTTTGTGATACTTAACATACATCGTATTCCTTTTCCCTAGACTCTCCGGAGCTGGTCACCACCACCGCACATCTGTCACAACCATCTCAACTTTCAGTCGTCATGGAGCTAGACTTTGGACATTTTGACGAGCGAGACAAGTCATCTCGTACTCCTCGGGGCGGCCGCCTGAATGGACTTCCCAGCCCTACCCACAGCGCTCACTGCAGCTTCTACCGCACACGCACTCTGCAGGCCCTCACCAACGAGAAGAAAGCCAAAAAGGTGCGCTTCTACCGCAACGGAGACCGCTACTTCAAGGGCATCGTGTACGCTGTGGCAAACGACCGATTCCGCACCTTTGACTCGCTCCTGGCTGACCTCACACGCTCGCTGTCTGACCACATCAACTTGCCACAAGGTGTCCGCTTCATCTTCAGTATTGATGGCACACGCAAGGTCAGCTCAATGGACGAACTAGAGGAAGGTAAGCCTATCTAGCAGGATGCACCAAGCACTTAATATATCTGATTTAATGCATCATGAGATGAGGGATCGTTTGGATTGTCAGCTCCTTTGTTCTCCAGTAGAGCTCGTGTAGTGAGTACAAACCGAGACACTGTGGACCATCATGTAGTCTCGCATATCAGGCTTTATTCCAGAACTCCACATCCAGTAAGCCAGACGAGCCACCATGTTGAAGATGATCTGCAAGTCAGTTTCTATGCTGAGAAGATTTAGAAGCATAACGTTTCCAGTTCTGAGATTAGAAGTCTTATCTTTTCGGTCTAGACTTGTGTAATCTCTTCAATATGATGTATCGACTTCTAATCTGAGGGGTTACTTTGGGGCAGTCGAGCGACATGGTCCACTTCTCTCAGCTGTTTGTTGTTTGGCTTTTAAGAGGAAATGTATATGAGAATTTCTTAAAAACAGCCACCTTCTCAAAATCAATAACAACACAACCTGTTACTCATATGAAATTATATTTCATGGGTGTGCTTCCAAAGAGTTCTTGAACCTGCTTGTAAAGCTGAAAGCAGGTCTTCTGTCTCGGCCTTAATTAGACTCAGTGGTCTCAGTTTCTGGGCGTCTAGCTTTAGACTCTCGCAGGGTTCATACTGAGCTGCTGTAAAGTCCGCTCTCCACAGCTCAGCGTGGGATAAATGGTTCATTAACAGACAACATTAGCATCTAATTCCTTAAAGAAACCTCCGGTCACAATTTGGAAGTGAGTTTTTACTGTCAAGCCTCTACATCAGCATTCATAGTAACAGTGGGTGGAAATCCCAATTAAAACAGCATGTTTTGTGTTTTTGGTTGCAGGTTTTCATTTTTTTTTTTTGGATTCAGCAGTCAAGATATTTTACACAACAAATGATTTCATTCTGTGACTGATCACTTTGTGCTTCTGTCTGATAGAGGAAATAGTATTAGTCACTGTTTGCTGGAGTCTATATTTGGCACCAAAAGGCGGATGAGAAGTGATTTATGTTGCTTACTGATTTATGTTGTGAAAGTTGCCAAAGATTATGTGAAATCCTTGTTTTGGTTATTGAATAAAGTCTTTGCTTTGCCCCAGACAAGATGATCCATGCAGTGTTCTGCCTGAGGAAAGTCATATTTCAGTGAAACTTGATGCAGCAACATAAATTTTCGATCTCCAGTCATCAGGTGTTTCTCAAGAATAATTCACAAGTTAAATGAACCCAACTTTAAGTCCTGGAGAGCGTTCTAAAGAAGTGGGATGAGGTGGACAGAGTGAACTCAGGGTACAGCTAGAAGACAAACTGCAGCTTCATTTGTTCAAAATGATATGTCATCTCTGCTCCTTGAGCTGCTTAGGAAAGCTAGGAGCACATATTTGCTGTTCTGCATGTGTGTGTATAAAGAGGGGGCAGCACTGTGGGTGGTTGGGAGGGCATTTCATTGTGCTTCCTCTTGTGGGATATAATTAATTGCTCAATCTCCTCTGCACTGTGTAATCCTGTTCTGTGCCTTTGTCTTTGCTGTAATTTCTCCACATTTGGCCTAATTGTTGCCTTCTGGATTTTCCTTTTGTCCAAATTTCTCTTTCTCTCCTCCTGCACCATTTTGCCTTCACTTTAACGCCTCTCCCTGTCTGGAAGTCAATAAATGGTGATGAAAATGAAAGATGATTGAAAGAATTGGATGAAGACGGACCAATTAAGGAAAAGTACATTTGCGATGAGGCTGTAGAATATTTTAACTCACTGAAGACAGATTTTCTCCTTTTGAAAAATGGTAAAGGATTGCTTAGCCCTAAATGACAGCCAGGCCAGTCTTTCAACAGGGTTAATGTGGAAGGATGATCATGATGGTTCAAGTCTAACCAAGCCAAGAGCTGCATGCCTCTCTGTCTTTACTGTATCGCTGTTACTGTCAGTGCGTGCTGTGAAGCAGGTGTTGTTGGACTGATCCGTGCTTTGGTCTCATGGGAGAACTTTGAAGTTTAAACTTTTTTTTTCTTCAACACCAGACAAAGACATGCAAGTGTGAGCTACAGCATGGTTCATAATAGCACAAAAACAACGTATCTGTTCCATTATTTCAGATGTCTTATGAACGAAATGCTCTCATTGTATATGAATTTTATACCTTTTTAAAAAGTATAATCAACGTTAGCATTAAATCTTAGTTTGTTTCCAGCTCCAATATTTTTTCAAATCACAGAAACCTATCATCCCACCAGTAACTGAAGATCTTGTGTTTAGACATCCAATCCTGAGACTCCTGCCATTCCGTCAATATGATTTTGCATTTAGTTTGTGGTGATCCAAGGGTCAAAAACACTTACAAAAACTCAATAACAACATGCCTCCCCAGACCCAATCTGGTTGGTCAAAGCCTGTCTGTGAACAGCCTTATTGACACCATCTGCAGGATGTGCTATTTTCGTAAACAAAGATAAAAATATTTTTTTGTTGTGACATTAGATGTCAGACCAAATCCAATATGTGAAAGCCCAGTGATTTCCCCTGCTGATCTTGATATCTCATCATTCTAGTTCCTGCAGGGTTCAAATGTTTCTGAGTGGACGCCTCTGGGAGTCTCAGGTGTCAGAGTTGAATAGTTGAGTGTGTTACAACACACTAACCCAATTTTTCTTTGCCGTCACAGGGGAAAGCTATGTTTGTGCGTCAGAGAACCTCTACAAGAAGGTCGACTACACGAAGAACGTCAACCCCAACTGGTCCGTGAATGTAAAGGCCTCAGCAAGCCAGAAGCAGGCCTTTGCTGCCAAAGCTGCCGGCGATTCCAGAGAGGGCAAGGACTTTGTTCGACCCAAGCTAGTGACGGTGATGCGCAGTGGGGTGAAGCCCCGCAAGGCTGTGCGTGTCCTGCTCAATAAGAAAACGGCACACTCCTTTGAGCAGGTTCTCACTGACATCACAGAGGCCATTAAACTGGAAAGCGGCGTGGTCAAGAGGATCTACACACTTGACGGCAAGCAGGTATGTCTCACCTTTTAGCCATTGCCCAGCTTACATCATGCTCTCAAAAGACATTGGCTCACAAGCTGCTGCAAACCAATATGAAAAACTAACGCTCTAAAATCCAAATGCGCCAAGCTGCTAATGCCTTTTTTGTCTACATTTGTTTAATGCAAGATATAGGGAACAAAGGAAAATTACCTATTACCCAATAGGAAAATTTGTGTTCAGGATTGAGGACAGTTCATCATTCATATATAGACCCACACCAAGCCAGGTATCAGGTTCAAAGAAAAGCAGAAAACAAACACACACACACACAATTGCATTGTGCCTTGGTGGTTTCGTTTAATGTCATGCACTTTCAAAATGGACACAGTAGGTAGGAGGACAAAATGTCCGCTCCTACCCTCACTTCAGTCAGCAGTGAAATCAGGTCCATGAGAACCTCGAGCATCCATGAGAACAACCTCTGTACACAATGATCGTCATTGTCTGCAGTCTTTATTCTGTCTCTTGTCTGAGGCCCCATATTCTCCTGTCTTGTGGTTCAGGTCATTAGTATCCTGTCCACCAGCCTTTGTTGGGAAGTAGGATTTTAGGCTTGGAGTCAATCGGTCATTGAAAAGTTCAAACATCCTGGGAAGTTCTGTCCTCCACCGCTATTGAAGTGTACAAAGGGCCGAGCCCTGCATTGTTGTTTGATCATTTTGTCCCCATTGTCACTGTACAGTATTTAGGATGGTGCACGCTGGTATATTAGTAAAACGGTGACAATATGGGTCCAGAAAACCTTTTGCATTAATGTGAAAAAAAAGTCAGCTAGGACACTGAAGCTAATAAACTTACTCTACTCAGGCAACTTGTAATCCTTGAAATTCACTGAGCTCAGTACAGTCCAAAAGCTTTAATGCTACTTTGCTCATATGAATGTTTGTGGCATATGAAGATTTTCCTGCACAGAGAGTTCAAGTTGGACATAATGTGTCCGGTAGATATAGCTCTTTTTTTAAAATTGGCTTGCTGAGACACATCTAAGGTTGCGGCTAAAATATTTTTAAAAGAAAATGATCTGCTTCCTGTCAGCAGACAGTCCTAGAGACAGTCAATCTCTCAAAGAAACTGGAACATCTGGATTCTCACCATAAATTCTCATTTTGAGATGATGAGGATCAAAATGCAGATATTTCTTTTGTGATGCAAAAGAAGCCACAGAATAAAGGGCAAAGTGTCTCAAGCAACCTTGACTATTCTCTGGTGTTCATTTAACAGATCCTATTGGCTGTTGTAGCCAAACACAAATGGGGGCCCTGAAATCCCCATAAGAAGAAACAACTAGTTTCTGCTGGCTGTGGATCGTAGAAACTTGCATTGACATCAGATCTGTGTTTGTTTGAAGAATCTGGTCCGGGGCATTGTCCGAAGTTACCCATTCACATGTGGCACACAACAGGAGATTCACCATGTCTGATGCTTTCTTATTTACTAAAGATAATAACAACTTTGACGTCGACCCTTACCGACAGATGTCCCTGAAGTCGGCTCTCAAGTTAGACATTGTCGTTGTGGTCGTAATTCACCCTTCTTCTTCACCCTCTGATGTTTGTATTCTTCTGGTTACATTGCGCTGCGTGATAGAAATATCATCAAGCGCCCACTCACTCGCCGTGAATTCTCACATCATCGGACGTTACACACACTTTGTACAAGGGAGCTGGGAGGGTAAACAACTTTTGATGTCTGATCCAACTGATTTGGACATTTATGTTCTCATATATACAGCTCCACCGGGTAATGTCTAGATAATCTCAAGTTTGCAGTACATATGTTAAAGGTGCTTGAGTGTAATCAGGGAACCTTGTTAGTAGAGCTACCTAATTTGTTTACCAACAGGATATATTTTTTATTTCTAGAGGTTTCATTACCTTCTACGTAACTCTCTCTCTGTCTTCTGTTTAGTTTACCACTATGGTTTCCCCAAGAGAAATGGTAAAAAGCGGCAGTCGCGCAGCAGCTACAGGCCTTGCAGGCAAGAAAATGCTCTCACATGTTTTGCTTCTCAGACAATTAAGTGGCTGGGCAACAGTCACATTCAAGCTTCCCCTCAATTCCATACTGCTGTTATAATAAAGTGCATTTCTTGTGTAGGCCAATACCTCCAATAAAGATTTGCTGTGAGATTAGCAGACTGCTGTGTATTGGGACACAGCTGTAAATTTAGCTAAAACAAAAGCACAAAAATGATGGAAAGATCCATACGAGCCGCACAACATGCTTTAAATGTCACTCCCTGGGGAAGAGGACTGTTTTCTCAACGCACCGGCTAAACTAACAGGACATGTTTTATTCATAGTTTGTTTTATTTTTTTAGTTTACTTTTATTGGCTGTGGAAAGGTCTGTGAGATGGACCGACTAATATGTCATTTATTTCAACCTGTGTACTACTTTATAAAGTCATAAATAATAAACAAAATAGAGTGCAGTTTTAAAGGGTCATACAGTAAATATTATTTTTTTGGGCAGTAGTGTATGACCTTTTAACTACAAAAACATATCGACCATGATCCAATGTATGTTGCAGATAAACGCAGGCACTGAAATATAACTTTTCTCTTGATAATTGCAATGTTCACACACCTGTAACTGACTGCACAGATCAAATATCTGTGCTTTCCAGACAAATGTGAGTCAGTAATTAATGGCGGTGGGGATGTGGAGCAAGTGTGTAAAAAGAAAAAAAAAGCATGTGTGGATACGAACAAGGACATCTGTTCCTCAGTCCTCTCTTTGATATGGTTAAGTGTTGGCTAATTCTCCTGTGGGGACCTTTTTGCTGTATAATTCATTACAGATGGACTGGGGATCGTGCCCTGCTGAGCTCCTGTATGTGTTCTTCAGATGTATTTCCTCTGTATTAACAAGGCTGGAATCACATGCGTCTTGGAGGAGGGGAAGTACGCTGAAATGATAGATAGGGGAATTTAATGCTTTCTCTCTGGGGTGCTGGTCTCTGGCTGCCCCAAGGTCTCAAACTGGTTTTCTTACAGAAACACTTGCTAAGATGTTTGGATATTGTTATATATTATAATCCCCTTTTTATAATACAACTTTTGTTTTATATTTCAGTGTTTTTATCTTTGTGGTTGGGCTGTGGTTCCTCTTGCCATCCTTTTCTCCATGCATTTTTAATGATGATGTGTTTCCACAAAATTAAATTAATAGGCCCCATATGGTAGCTGTTTCAATCGGAGCGTATTGATTCATTTGTCATCACTGATACAGATGAATTATTTCATGATGTCCATTGCCGTTGGACTCGTGCCAGTTTCATTGCAGTGCACGGAAATGTGAGCAATGCTGTACACATTATTGTGGTGTCTTTGTGTGCAGAGGCACACTGCAGCTGCATGCTCTGTGGTGGAGGTGATATGGTAGAAGCGATATTGATGCAGTGCCCGCCCCTCCCTGAGTCTGCGCCGATCCTCCTCTTCCCATTCCATTGCGATAGCTGCTGGGACTGGTTGCTAGGAGACCACATCCCAGGCACAAAGAGAGCCCAGCTGGTGTGGACTGGTCTGTCAGATACCACATCCTGTAGTGGGTGTGAGAGTTTACCATCAATGCAAGCCTTTGGTTTAAAAGAAATCATGCCATGTTGTTTTACCTGTATACATTCCATAACTGGGTGTGAACTGGCAGCACGGTGGACTATTGTGTGCATGTAGAGTTTTAAAGGATCCGTTTGAGGCTTAGATGAAAGGTGATGCAGGTTTTTTTTCTAGTATTTTTGAAATGCCAAATTTTCACTCTTGATCAATCCTTTCCCCCTTTGCGCTTCAGACAGCCTGCCCTCCTCTCTTTGTCAGTGGTGTGAACAAAATCGCTCCCATTTTCCCCTCAAACGCTGGTGCTTTTCACTTCAATCAGGAAGGGTGGGGCCACTGGATTCAGGAGTCATTTTCCGTTCTTAAAGCAAATTAGGATCATTTTATATTCGCTGATGGGTAATAATCATTCCCCCGTGCCTCCCCGTGGTCTGTCCTGACTGCTTCTAAAGGCTACATTTTTAATCAGAGAGTTTAATTGCTGGCAGCCATTTTGAGTTCATTCTTTTTTGATAGCCGAGGAGAATAGTTCTGATTTGCATTTGAGATCCCCTTGTTCATCTGAATTGCACTCTGGCAGGGATTTTGTCTAATAAATGCCAGATCTAAATACAAAATAATCATTTGTGAGATATGTCAATATGTAAGTTACATTCAGTTGCTGTGTGAGTCCCTCTTTAAGGGATTTGAGTGCCCATTATTCTGACCCGGTTTAGAATTTAGGTTTGAATCTGAAGTCCTTTTTTAAAAAAAAAAAAGATTTTTAACAAAGAGAGAGAAGAAAAGAAATGGATGCTTCAGGCACAAGGTCACACTGTTATTGTCGTGGAACAAAAGATTCCTATTTGCTTTAAAAGTTAATAATACGTGGTAGGAAATTATTCACTGAATAGGATATGGATACAGGCATGGGTTTAGGGCTTCTTAACGACCAAAATACATCCGGTAATGGGGAAGAAAAGCCTGCTTTTTCTTGGTTATCAGTGCTCTTGCAGCCTGCCTGCTCTTTGCCATGCTGCAGAAGCAGTTGTCATGGCAATAAGCTCCACCGTGATGGATTCAGTTTGTGACAATGGCTGTAATACGCTGAGTGTGCTCTTTACATTGGGTCTTACCTGCTTGCTCTCTCTACCTCGCCCGTCAACACAGCTCACTGCAGCCACATCACACACACACACACACACACACACACACACACACACACACACACACACACACACACACACACACACACACACACACACACACACACACCGAGGCAGACAATCCGTCTGACAGAGGGGCGTGGTCCTCATGATGAAGCATCTCGAGCAGGCATGGAAGCCTGTATCTGTCCTCTGTGCCTGAATCCCCTCACAACCCCCCACCCCCTTCCTGCATGAGGACCTCATCAACAAGTAAGCATGACCTCGGAGGAAGAGGGAGAAGCACAATTTAATAATGCTAAGACCACATCAGTCAGCCAAATGGAAAGCCTGTTTCCTCAGGGTCGGGGAGGGGTGGTGTTGAAACAACATCAGGCACCAGCTGCTCCCCATGACTGTGCAGATATTGCTGCCTAACTGGCTCATCTGTCCTCCAAATGCATGTGGTGCTCCTACAGTCGCAGACAGACAATGTACCAGTGCACCAAAGTCACAGACAGGTCAGCAAGGCAACCAGCAATTATAATCATCGTTAGTTGGACAGTCCACTGCAAAGTGACGGCTGATGCTTAAATCCTGTCTATCTTTATATTTTGATCTACTGGTTTTGATTTTATTCCCCCTTATATCCATCAACTGGGATGTTGTTACAAGAGCAGACAAGCTGCTATGATTGCCTTTTATACTTCTGTACTGTTTGTGAAACCCTTGGTTGAAATGGACAAAATGGAGACGCTGTGTGTATTTTGGAGGAATATTCCACTCCGTGCAGAGGCGCTGATATTGATCAGGTCTGTGTGCCTACAGTGAAGGAAATGGTGTGGGAGTTTCCCCATGGGTTTGTAAAAGCAAGGCTCTTTTTCTGCCGTTATCTTTTTATGCCTCCTTGACAGCCGTGACCGGAGGCATTATGTTTTCATGTTGCCCGCCCTACACTCATTAACGCAACATCTCAGGAACACATTTGTAATATTTGGTACAAATGTCCACTTGGACTGGAGGATGAATTTTGGTGGTCACAGGTAACCTCACAGAACACATTTTTGGCCATAATTCAAGAATACCTATGCTAGTCATGACACAATTTGGTATTGTCTATTAGACATTTGTGTGAAAACAAATGGAAACTGAATTGGTAGATAAGAATATTTATTGTCACTCCAGAACATGTTATACATGAAAGCGAACGAAATGAAGAACTCCTGGTACATATAATAAAAGCACACAATAAAACACAATTGACGGTAGAAAAATACATATAAATATTAAAGGCTTGTACTGTAAGGTCTAAGATATGGTGGCCAAGTGTAACCTCCTTGCTTCACTCATACATCTGGGAATGCTCCATAGGAAAGTGATTTCAGGAGGTTGGGCTTTATTAAAAATCCTTGCTTATGATTGGATAAACCACTTGTCCACTTGTCATCTTTATTGATGTGCTACTTCAACCACTCACATCGAAACCAACCTGTGACGCTAATGAGAGCGACGCAATGTCGGGAGAAGGGCGAAAACATCGTTTCCACCAACAAATGCCTTCAGAGCTGTTCTCTGTTGTCCTTTTAAAGAAGAAATATTCACTAGATTGGACAACACGGATGAAACGGCAACATTGATGTTGACGCCTGCTTCCTCGATGCAAGCCGCCGTTGTTGTCTGAATCGCAACAGTCGCTTCTCCGCTATGTCATATCTATAAATCCCCCGCCCGGTGGTCCTGATTGTCTTAACAACCTGAAATCACTTTCCCATGGAGCGTTCCCAGATGGTTGAGAGGAGCTAGGGGGAGTCAAGGCGAAAGCAAGGCGGAACGAAATTCATCCGGCAAGAGTCAGGTTAGGCCAAGTGGGCCAAAAGTGCAGCAATGCCCAGGATGATAATAAGAAAAATGAAAATGATAGAGGCACGGTGACATCACTCCTGGGTGCCGACCTTGAAACTGTAGCAGCAACATCCATATTGGAAGCGTTGTCTGTCATGGCTACAGCTTCTGTTCTACAACCACAAAGCAGTAATTCTAGTTTATAATTCATTTTCCCCTCACATAGCTCAGTTATACTGATTCTACACTATATAACATAATAAAAGCTAATTTGCTCACATTACACCATGTCTGCAAAGAACATGGCAGAGTAGAAAATGCTGCAGTCAGTTCAAAACCACCGTAATAAGACGTCCTTGAAGGACAGAAGGAAACTGCCTTAAACTGATCTGAGATTACTCCTCTATGGTGTCTGTCAGAGCAAAGCAGATACATGTAATCAGTCATATTTGATTCTGCTGAGTGGCCATTTGACTCATTAACCGAGATGGTAAGCCTTTGCTGCTGGTCAGATAAGTACTGATTACATGAGTCACGACTGAGTAAAAACGGCATAACGCAAAATTGAACAGCTTTACCTCTGCACAGAGATCAATTAACATGGCTGTGTGGAGTCAGATGAGACAGATACTGGGCCTGGAGAATCATTCGTTCATTGTTGCACTAACTGTGCTGCTGAAAGGATGAGCTGAAGACAAGCAGCTGCATGTAGAAGACAAAAGGATGCATGAGATTTATTTGGAGATGTTTCCTGTTTCCCCTTAACACACAAGCTTTGGCAAGGAAATGCTGTTTGGCAGATCAACTTACACTATGTTGAGATTGATTGGTTGAAACGGTTTGACTATACCTAGAATGATTCCCTTCAAACAATAGTATATAACATGTCAGACAGAAAATATTGAGGCATTATTCATCCAAGATTATAACGACTGTGTAATTTATTAAACCGTGGTTTTGGTACTAGCCATTTACAGTGAAATATGACCTCTGCAAGCAGAGGAGGCAGATGTGTTATCTGCTTCTCTACCTTATTTATAACATGCAATTATTTTTTATGATACTGGATAAATTTGCTATCATGGGGCATTAATTATATTAACTTTTATAGCATGTTGTGAATTTCACTTTACCTTTTGACCTCAAGGTTTTGATGGTCTTTGTTAAGCATACTGAAATGGAAAAACTGTTTGTTCAGCACCGCAGGAAGAAACTAATTTCTTCTCACCAGGAAGTTCAGAATTACAGAGTGCTCTATTACCACTCTACTACAGTGACCCAATGAAACGTCTGTGGCCTGTGGAAGATTGGCCAGAGTCGGGCTAAAGGAACTCTGAATAATTCAGTTGCTGTAGTTGGTGGATCCCTTCATAGCTGATGGTGGTTGGTCTTTCTTTTTTTTTTGTGGGGGTCATGTGGTCCTGACAGCTGGTGAGGCACAGATTAGGGATGGGCTTGGTGGGCCAGAGGGTGGGGGACACCTGGAGTCTGGAAAGAGCCAGTTTTTCAGAAAAACCACATCCTTCTTCCTCAAATGAACACAAAAATATATATATATTTAGATTAACATTCACTCTGATGTGCGCATTGCATGTGTGATATGTAAATACACTATGACAAGGCTTCTGGTAATCTTTAGAATGATTGACACGTCTTCTCATGTTGTCCTCTTTAGATACTGTTGCCAGGTGGGTCTGATGACGCAGCTGACTGACCTTTTCAAGTTGAGAGCTGATGGTTCTTTACCTATATCCAAATGTTTCCAAGCTGGCCTGCCCTTTTCCTCACTGCAGCATGTTTCAAAGGGACTCTGACATTTTACATTTGATCTGATCCTATGCATAGCAGAGCATTTTTTCCGCAACATTTCTATCGCCTGTAGACAGATATCGAGCCAAAATTTGCTGTGACAATTAACACATGATAAGCATCCCATGTGAGAGGAGAAACAAACGCCGGATGATAATGTTATTAGTCAGAAGGTTGTGCACATGCAGGCCGGGGTTTGGTGATAGTTGGAGTGTTTGAGGGACATTGGATACACACTGAACATGAATTATTTGTGGTCTTAATGATGCAAAGAGGACTGGTCAAAGATCTGCACTGTAACTGTACAGATAATGAGGATCTTAAGTGACACCCTGTAGAGAGAATAGGATTAGGATTGTTTAAAAGGGTTCAGTGTTTTGCTAAGGACTCTTAAGAAGGATGGATGCTTTCTGAAACATGGGGTTAAACCCAGGTTCTCTCAGAGCGTGTTATGTTTTCCTGATTCTGTTTGTAAAAGTTGATATTAAAAAAACAAAATAACAAGCGGCACCTTTGTTTCGAGGCATTTCTGTTGAATCTCCTCTTTGGTGAATGGGCAGATAGACTGCGAAAAGATAAACTAGTCCAAAACCAACAGAGGACAGAGTCATCATTTCAAATGGAGATTCTGTTAAAGGAGATTAGGGTTACAGTCTGTTGGATAAACACTTTATCCCTTTAATCAGCTCTGTTCTTAAAGCTATTAAAACTGGACTAGCCATTACCCTCCTGCCCCACTCCATCTCCTCCCCTCCACCTGCTGGCCTTGTGGGGGGAAAGCACTTCCTAATACCTCCATCTTATGATTAACCGTCAGGTGCCCTCATGGCCGCACAACATTTTAATGAAAGTAACATGTATCTAATCTCTTGATAATGACCACGGAAGAAAACCTACATTTGCAGCCTTTTAAATTAGGCGGAAAAACCAATTAGATGTTGATCCCTGGAGTCAAAGCACCATCTCTGGACCTCAGCAGGGATCTTTCAGGCCTGTATACAGGGAATCTTGCGGGACACAGAGAGGGGTACAGCTGTTGGATGCCTCGCCAGCTAGTCACCACCACACACTTTTAGCTTGTCTAGCAGGACAGAGAATCAACATGGCAGCTGCAGGGGTGGGGTGTTCCCAATTTATCTGCAGCTCATAGTTTGGATGTGTATCACAAAAGAAAGCATGATGCATCTTGACTACCCTGGCGAACAGCCCAACGTGGGGTAATCTTTCGGGCCATGGACCTCCTCAGAAGGACCGGCAAGAAAGTCTTGAGTCAGTGAGAATCTTGTGTCTTTAGGAAATTAGCCTTAAGATTATCCCTGTGAATAAAGACAGAGTGAGTCATCGGTAGTTCAATTAGGTAATTTGACTTGATCCAGTAATTCAACTGGGAAATAACAAATGTCATGTAGTGTTGAAAGGCAAACTTGGGATGAGATTGAGATGCTTTGTGACAAATTTCATCTGCACCAGTAAAAAAGAAACCAACCAAGGGGAAACACAGCTTTTAGGTTGAATGGCTTTAATAGGCGTGCCTGAGCTGGTAACGGCGCCTGTATAATGGAGAGCAGAGGAGAAGGTGTGGCCCAAAGACATCTGTCTTGGCCATATTGTGTCAACAGCTGCTATAGAGTGAAAAAGACCCTGGGGAAGGAAGTTGAATCATTTAAACATTACAGCAAATGTGTAACGTTATACTCTCTGTTTGGGCTTTTTTGTGCCTGTGTGTTTTGTTAGATGCCCCTACTGTGGCTAAAGGCGTGTTAACATGACAAGTAAAACACAAAGGTGGCCTACTGCTACCTAAAGTTGACTAAATCCTTTGGCTGACACAGCTGTGTGTTTACAGAATTCATCCCCTCTTTCAAATAAAATGTAACCTACATTTAACTATTTAATTTCTGTCATGAAATCTGTGCATGTCATTCATGGTGCGTCCTCCTCACAGCTATTAGCAAATGCCTCTTCATGCTGGAAATGCTTGTATGGATTACAATTTTACTAAGTCCTGAATCAGCATTTTGAATGCGCTTTATTACATTATGAATAATAATAATAAAATAAATGCATAATGCATAATCAGATGATATGAACAGATAATCCTCTTTGCAATTGCATAGGCTTGGGTTCTGCACCTCTTTCAGTAAGTGCACTAAAGGCATTGATTAGCATTTAAAACTGATAGTTTTAGCCATGTTAGTGGTACAGCTCTACGCATGGCAATGTAAATCTGGATTGCCTAGGGAGGGGAGTTGAGAACTGGTTCCAGTTGAGAACCGCAGACCAATTGTAATTGGAAACAGAATCATATCAATCCCTTTTATTGATACCAGCACGTTTTCTGTCAAAAAAGGAGAAACTTGCTGGAAACTTGCAACGAGAATGACTCATGGCAGAGAGGAAGAAACTGCTCAAAGTGTGACTTCATTTAAAGAAGAAAGATAAATGATTTCAAGTAAGCGTGGAAACATCAGCGATATACTGAAACATATTTCTATTTTATAAAATTGATCAGAATCAATAAGGGAAACGATACAGAATCGGGACGGTAAGCACAAGGGATACTAGCACTGGTATTGATAAAATCAAATAAATTCCCATCCCTAGGATTGCCATGGAGTTTGGTACACACATGCATGTTCCCCTCCTGTATAAATTGAATGTGTTCTTCCGTAGCCAATGTAACATCCTTTCAGCAATTCATGAATTTTGGACCAGTAAGTCCATATTTCCATAATCCTGCTAATAAACAGAGAAAGAAATCAAACTGAAAGCATGATTTCCTTGGCGGAGATAATAACTTTCGTGAGCCTTCAACTGTCATCTAGCGCCATCATTAGGTCTAAATTTAAATGTGTCCAGTATTTGGTTCTCTTTTGAAATGCTAATGATGTTCCATCCGCCTCATTTGTACTTTCGTGTAAATTGGTAATTAGCTAATGTTAGCATGCTAACGTAAGAAACTAAGATGGTAAACATTATACTGGTTTAGCATCAACATTTTAGCATAGTCAGTGTGAGCATGTTAGCATGCTAATGCTGTGTTGTAAGGACAGCCTCACAAATATGCTTGCATTACTTTAAACTCTTTCCTTGTTACAAAGTGCTGCCAGACGATTAAAGATCTCAAGGTTTCTGTCTTCTTGCTTCACAGGTTACCTGCCTTCAAGATTTCTTTGGTGAGGACGATGTCTTCATTGCATGTGGACCAGAGAAATTCCGTTACGCCCAGGACGACTTCTCTCTGGATGAGAACGGTGAGCGCGACAGCCTGAGTACGTCTTATACATCATAAACATAGTTAGAAACTGTGGTGAACAGATTGTAAACTTTGTGCAACTTTATTATTATTATATTATATTGTATATCTATTATTATTTTATTATTATAAAACCATGTTAATCATGCAGCGATATCCGGCAAAAGACAATTAAACTATATAGCTGTGAGAACTTTAATGTCTGTATTTTGATTTAATACCTGTATACTATTCATACACAAAGCTGTGTGTTTGTTTACTGTGAGGAGAAAAATTAGGTTTGTGAGAGGGAGGCCAAGAAAGGTGTGTGATGTGCAGCCGGCAGCAGGGATAGGGAAGAAGAAGAGCCATTAATCTGTCCTGTGACAGGTTTAGGCCAGCTGATCTGTTGGTGCTGAAACTGCTGAGAAGTCGAGGAGAGGATATGTATAACCAATCCTCTCACACAGTTTCTCTGCTCCCTGCAGACCTGAAAACCCTATTTTTAACAACCCACTTCCTCCTAATGTCCCCTTTCTCGAATCATTCAGTATCTTCTAAATGTCTTTTAATCTTAACAAAGCGCTGATACACGGCTGATTTGTCATCATGCGCTATTCTTCCTGTCTTGTCCCGTCAATTCCTTGTCAAATCTGAGTAGTTTGGAGATGGCAGTGCATTTATAATGATCTGGTCCTGTCCTTTCAGCATACTCCCCCAACGGAACCAAAGCTAAATTGTTTCATTTAGTCTATAATAACCTTGGGGCACTACTAAACAAAATGGCTGAGTCTGGAACATCCAGAGTTAGTCTCAGTGGAGTAGAGGAGAAGTAGATGAGGAGATAGCCCTGTCTGTGATCTATAGCTTGGACATTACATTATGGAAAAACACTGATCACTCTGGTGGAATTATGGTCAAATCCTGATGTTTTGAAGGGCAATTCTCCACACAAGGATAAATGATAAGGGACCCTTTTATGTGTTTCCAATGAGTTAACTGCAGTAGGTAAAAAGCAAAAAAAAAATTAAAGCAAACTGAGACTTTTTCTTATAGCTCTACCTCTCTATCCTGAGCCAATAGGAAAGTTCTCTCTGAAAGGACTTGTGATTGGCAAAAGTCTCCCATCACGGAATAAAAGCCTCTCTCTAAAGCCTGAAAACAGAGGCAAGAGAACTCAGAACACTTGAATTACAGTATGATAAAAGATTACAGATTTTATTGCCCAACATCACCAAAAATAAACTGCATCCCCCAGCTCTTAGATTGTGTATATATATATATATATATATATATATATATATATATATATATATATACACACAGTATATGCAACAATCTGAGACACAAGTGCCTTGAAATGTTCGCTCGATACTTTGTTTGTACCAGAGATGAAATGGAAATGTACGTTTCGCTTTTGAACTTGGTTTCGCAAAATTACCAAAAATAGATTTAAATCCCTTGTGGTTATTTTTCACACTCCTTATTTTAAATACGAGACTGTGATGGACAAGAGGAGGACGTGTACCTGCAGCAACAATAAGAATCTGAAGCTGAGAGGGAATCTGCACACGTAGACCAGGGGCTATTTTGAGACCACTGAGTAGACCCGACAAGCTGCCAGTCTGAAGCAGTGTCAACGGTGTGGTGGCACACCTTGCAAGCAATAGCACATGAATGCAAGTCTGTATCCAGCAGTGTGTGAAGGTTAAGAGAGAGAAGACAGACGTGGTGTGATCCCAGGAGACGGAGGAAGGACAGATAGTATAATTAGCATCAAAAGTGGAAGAGAGAGAGGGAAGGGGGGAGGAAAGAGAGAGCCTGACAGTACAAACAGAGGGGAAGATGCAGAGGGTGGCGCAGCATTGTCTGGAGTCTGTCTACCCTGATTAATATAATGACCCAGAATATAGTGCATACGTTTCTATATGATTTCTATAAACACTCACTGCTATACATATGCAAATTGACAAGCAACAGATATCACTCTTGAATAATATCCATTAAACAAGAACTACAAAGAAAGCAACGTGTTTACAGTTTGGGTTTGGTATCTGAGATAATGAACATGCTTTTCTACAACCCCTTTCTTCCATTTCACAAAAGAAGCAACATTTCCTTAAATATTAAACGTCTAAACCAAGCCCCAACCACAGCCACTTCCTGGGTAATTCAGTAAGGAAGTGCCAAAAATTGCAGTTTTCCGAGTGTCCACGAGGGGCAGGTTTCATAATAGAGACATTTCTCATTGACCCCCCATGTTAAACAGGCCGTTGTCATGGCATAATTAAACCTATTTAAGGCCTGTAACAAAAAAAACACCACTCTAGTCTGTATATTTAGGTCATATCTCCATGACAACACTGAGGGGGGTGAATTTTTATACCAGCTAGTTTTTATTTTATCAGAGGTTAAAGTTTATGAATAATAAGGGCCGCAGCCTCTTGAGTGACAGCTAGCCGCTGGCCCTCACTTCTCTTCTGAGGTATATCAATGACCTTTTTTGGTAAGAGGAAATTAGGCGAAGTCAAAGTCTGACAAGATGGCGGCTCCCGTACGAGAGGACGATTGGATCAGGTGGAGAGAATGGACCTCGACATAGAGGCTACGTCCATTTTTTATACAGTCTATGGTCTAAACACCAGCAGTCAAACTCTGACTTTAATAATAAAACAAAACAAAACAACAATACCACCTTTCAGTACAATAGTGTTCATTGCTCAGTGCCAGGGACACATTTAGTTTATTACTGAGGTTTGATTTACAATAATAAGTCCAGAGCCCTATCAACCTGTTACTAATTGTCTTGCTCATTGCTGTCGCCTTACCGCACTTGTGCAAATCTGGATTCTGTGTTGTTAGAAGAGCCCATAATACAAGTGCAAAAGGGAAGCAACATACTGCCATTGTGATGAGTCAGTTAAAGCCATTTATCAATTAGAGAAATGAGCGAGCATTAAGAAAATTATTTGGTTCAGGATCACAGCAGCTACATTGCTGGTTTGTTAAAGCTACACGTCCAGTGTGTTAGTTGCTTCACCTTCACGTTCTTGTTTTACAGTTTATTTCCATTAATCAATAAGTCAAGTTACATACCGTCATTCAGTTTGCTTATTACTGTAGAAGCAAAAGTAAAGTATGAGATGATGACACTAGAGTCATTATTTGAAAGATCAGTTAACCCAAATAACAGAAAAAAAACACATTTGATCACTTACCCCTAGTATTTATTCGCTATGTGGTATCTAGGCAGAGCTTTGCCTAACTAAGTTCTATCATTTGTACATTCTGAGTAGCTTTCCGATCATATTTTGGACGGAACCTCGCTATATGAAAACATGCAGCTCACTCTTTCAGTTTGGGAAATGCGATGATTTCTTGACTTTGTTTCCGCTTCTTTCCACAGAATGCAGGGTGATGAAGGCACCCAAAGCTCAGCGCGGTTCAGTTAAGAGTCCCGGCCCGATCAGGCGCATGAAGTCTCCCACAGAATCAAGTGAGACCATTATTATTATCTCACCCACATTGCAGCACTTCCTTTTGAAAGTACAGCAGACACTGACCTCCGTTTGTTCTATAAATCAGAACAAAGAGGGAAAAATAAAAGTAGGTAATTTCAGTTCATGTATAAAAGAACTTGTATGACAGCAGGGTGGTGTGGCGATCAGCTTCTGGTGCTGCTCTGTAGCTGACATTGACCTTTGACCTTAATTTCAGAGATGCTTTGCTACTTTGTATGACAATAATTTGCATTTTGTTGTCTGAAATTTGACAAAATGCAGAGGAGTTCAAATCTACGTTCCTCTCTGTTTTTAAAGGGGGGGGGGGGGTGTCCAAATGACATGAGCTCCTTAATCTCACTACAACACCCTCTAATACTTGAGAAAGGGGATAGTAAAAAATACAGCCTTTGTTAATTAGAATAATGTTGCTATTGCAGGTTCATTTTTTTAAAAACCATGAATAAACCAAGAAAAGTAAACAAAGACAGTGTAAACAGCTCTCAGCTGTTTGTTTGATAACCAGGCATTTAAACATTTTATAATTTGCAGGAGGCAATAGGACATAATAGAGACATTGGTGCCTGCTTGTGCTTAAATCTTTTATGTGAACAACAGCTTTTAACATCGGAAAACATTGCGATACCTCTTTGTTGCAGTGCTGTCTGAGTTCTTTTAGCTGCTCAGTTAGCTGGCTGAACATTTGGTGTCATGACTTCTGATCAGGTTCAGGCATGAGCAAAAAAAAAGAAGCAGTTTTCTTTGACAGCCCTCACATAAACTGGGAACACTGAAGGAAAAAAAACACACTTCACATTACCAGTTCAAGTTATGCATGTGTTTGATAAATATGCATTTTATAAAACTGTAATTCTCCTGCTGGTTATTGCTATCAACCATGATGGCACACCCACACAGAGTTTGCACATAAAGGTCCCATATATATATTTTGAAATTACAAATCAGGTGGAGGTGCTATATAAATACTGTGAAAGTATCTAACCGCTCAATCCACAGAGAAATGCACACAGCCTGTATTCAGAAACCGTCTTTATGTTACAGCTTTACTATATATAGTTGCTGTGATGGCGGTGCAGAGAGGCAGAGAGTCAGATGCGGAAGACCTGGAAACGCTGACCAATCAGAGCAGACTGGGCTTTTTCTGGAGGGGGTCTTAAAGAGACAGGCACTAAAACACAGCCTTTCAGGGTGAATACAGAGAAAGCAAGAGAAAAATAATGTTCTAGTAAAATACGAGTATGAACCTGAAATTTAGCATAATATGGGACCTTTTAAAGCCTGTAAAAGTATGCGCAGTATGATAGTGTTTATCCAACAGTTGGAAGACAGAGCAGGTGAGTTAAATCCCCTCGAGGATAAATGCAGAGTAGATAGTCCGCAGTTCTTGTTTCACGCCACTTTACGTGATAGGTGGGGAAGGGTGGGTGGATGGGGGGCGCTGGCGTCTCCAGCCCAGCAGGGTCCCTCCAGTCTTTCAGCAGTCTTGAATATTTTATTGATTACTGATGGGGCTGATGGCCTTTAAAACAGCAGATGGTTGGCCAACATGCTGGGGAGGCAGTAAAGTGTTGAGTATTAACCACATCTGTAATACCTGAGAGGTCAGCAGGGTGAGGACGGGGTCAGAGCAGAGGAAACGTACGTGACTCGCATATGTTCACCGGGATAACAACTTGGAATCTTTTTTTTTTTTACTTCTTTGTGTGTTATAGTGTAAAAAAACGGAACAAAACAATCGACAAAAACAGATGATGAAAAAAAATACCCAATAACACACAAGTCATGGAGGAGTATTCTGGGATGATGTACTTGATGATATTTAACAAAAGAGGGTGGTGTGTGGGTGGACATTGGTGAGTGTTACCAAGGTTACTTTTATTATGTGCTGTATGTTCTATTTCTCATGCACCACATCTTTTGCTTTGAAGGTTTCTGTGTAAGGTTGAAATAATAAATCTTTAAGGACCGCAAAGCTCCTAAAACGACAACCATACAAAGCCCAACATATTCATTAAGTTATTGTATGTTTCAGTTGAAACTTTGGATGAATTCAAAGCACCACATACACAGAACCTGCACAATATTTATAATTTATTTTTTTGTTATTATTAAGATCACTATTGAAATACAGAGATTCAGGGATCTGTTTAAAGCACATGACCGTGAAATAATAATCGAACATGAGAAGCTATAAAGTACTGCATCATTGCTCAACAGTAGGTTTGCCTTGAACTGCAGACTTTCATTCTCTAGTATGTTATATCAGTCTAAAATATGTCTAATTTACAGAGCAGTTAGCCTGCTCACCAGCACTTCAGCCTCTGACATCTGAAAAACTACTCGCATTAGAGTTCACTTGGTTGAACTGAGCTGAATGCATTGGAAGTGTGTTTGCCGTGGCCTCGCGATGAAAGCCCACAATAAAACACAGTGATCCTCAATTAAATATCGCCACATTGGAATGAGTTTTCTACAGAGGATGAATAAATCTCTCAAATGCATTAAGTCTAGAGACAAAACTCCGACCTTGCTGTATATGGAGAAACTTCTCTGGCTCTGCTGCAGCTGAAGGGTCTCTAAATAAAACAGCTGCGCTCTCTGTTCAGCGTGTTGAGCCGCTCGTGTTTAGATATACTGATTTTAAAGGTCCAGAGATAATAGGACTTGTGATTTCAGGTTTTGTTACTTTTTAAAGTGTTTAAACAGCTTGTAAAGTCTACATTTGTAAATCGGGCTGAGTGGTTAAATGAAGCCAGTGGCATTAAGTTGGTTAACAACGAAGCATTGTGTTTTTCAACACTCACTGGCTCAAATTTACACTGGCCATCTGGCTCATAGTCTTCAGAATTCTTTTCATCTCTTATAGACAAAAACTCTTTTAAAGCACTTAACACACACAACTACATCGCATCGCCCCGCTCTCAGATATAAACACAATGTTCCACACAGAGGGATCCTAGCAACGTGGCAGGACGCAGAGTGAGCGAATAAAATGTCATCGCACAAATGGAGAGCTTGTCAGCCACCTAGACCTGGACCGAAAGCAGCGTCCCCCTACACTGAAGCCAAATGAGGCCACAGTTCAGGAATGACTTTTCTCCAGAGCCAATGAAAGAGGTTCAGGCCTCTTGCACACTTTCCAATCCACACTTCTGTTTACCTCTTTTTGTCCTGTTTCCCTCCTCCTCCTCCCTTATTCCTCCCTCTTTCCCTCTCCTCTGTGGGCTCTCTCAGCTAACGGGACGGGCTCCAGCAGCCAGCTCTCCACCCCGATTTCCAAGCATTCCCCCACCTCCACCCCCAACAGTCCAGGCCTCAACAACAAGCAAAAGGTACCCACACCTGTCTCCCTTCTTTTTTGCCTCTTTTTTTCCATCGTTTGCTTTGCTCTTAAAGGCTCAGTTGGTAAATTTTATGAAAATGTCATATTTGCTGAAACTGTCACAGTATCCTGAAAGCAGTACACGAGACGGATAATGTTTGAAAAAATCCTGTTATGATGAGAAAGTTTTAACACAATCTTGATTTATATTTGATCAGCACTGCCTAGTTTCTTATTATTTTTTGGCAGTTTTTCAAGCCTTTATTATATAGAATAGAGAGGAAATGTGGTGAGAGAGAGGGGGGGGGGAGACAGCAAAGGGCCGCAGGTCGGAGTCGAGGACCTTCAGCCTCTTTACATGGAGGGACTGCTCTAACCACTGTGCCACCGGCCGCCCGCTGCCTAGTTTCTTAGTTCACAAGCAGTAATTAACACCATGTAAGAGTCTCCGGGCTCTGATTGGTTTTCGTTGCCCAGTGAAATCTTGCAGATGTCTTTAGGAACTCTAGGAGGATGCAGGGGAACATGATGATTTCACAGATTATCTCATCTATTACTCTCAGAACAGTTTCAGCAAAAATCACAAAAACCTTTCATAAATGTTACCAACTGCAGCTTTCATCTGTGAATTGATACATGATTTTGCTCCTTTTTGTTTGCAGGATCTGTACTTGCCCTTATCTCTGGATGATGATGACTCTCTCGGTGAATCCATGTAGACTCCCCTCCTTCAGCCTGCCTCCTTTTCTGGCCTGAAACACAGAAGTTTTTATACCTCTGCTGCTTTCCACGTTAACTCACAGTGCCACCTGTTGTCTAGGAGAACCATTCTTTGTCTCTTTTTAAGGCCTTAGCCGTCAGGGCTATGACACCATTTGCTGCTTGAGAATAACACAAACAGACTTTTTGTTTTGATCACATGGTAACAATCAGCTCACTAATGTTCAGACTTATGTTTCTATTTCTCAAAAGGGGCACACAATTCACTGACCAGCAGTTTTCACGGTGTAAAAATCACTTTGGTCTCAAAAATTGAGTTAAAGGATGCACTCTGACTTTAATAATTCAGTCACAGAATTTCCAAGCAGCAAATGGTTATTTTTATGGGTGTTAGTCAGAGCTGACTCAACTTTTTTATCACTTGTATTCGTGACGTTCCTCCATGTCCTCCTGTCCTACAGTTAAAGGTGTGAAAGGTCAACGGTTCCTTGTCAAAGGAAATCTGCTAAGCCAGATAAAGTCTTTCTAACCCGCTGTAAATACTGTGTATAGCTATCCATCGTAACATCTCTGCCCAACGATGTTCATTGCTGTGCTTCCATAACATCACTACAACGTCTGTCTTAGCATTTACTCAACATGAAACAGGGTATGGTCAAAGTAAAAGAAGAGCCGACAAAATGAAGTCCCGTCACAGAGGGTGAGGATGTGTGGGATGCAGCTCCCGACTAAATCCCACAATTCATCTTCCCAACTGAATATCTAAACGAGAGATTATAAAAAAACACCATAACAACGGAGGCCTCAAAATCTTTACGTTGGCAATAATTGGCATTGATCCTAATGTCTAATAGGGGGAAATAAAATAACGGAGTGAAAAAAATCATCCCACATCAGTGAACTCTGTGAAGTCTTTGTGTTGGCGTTTCCTCTATTTTGACCCTCCACATAGACAGTAGGCTATACAGTACATGGTTTATACCCTCTGTGTTTTAGATTTTCACAAACTGCAGTGCATGATATTGATGAATGATTATGAATCTTTGGGCATGTAGAACGCTGATTTTGAAGGACCTAATGGTGCGTTAAACCAACCAAAGGAAAAAAAAAACTAGTACTACTTTTTTCTTTTTTTTTAAAGCCAACACACATTCAGTATACAGTCTAAATAATTCCCTTTTTAGGACAGGTTATCGTGTGAGATGACCTTTTATACTACGATGGGGGAAATTCAGAGATGAATAAATAAAGGTTTCAAAGCCAAAGTATGACGTTTTCGAATATGATGCAGATTTTTAGACCAAGAATTATAGTAAAGGAAAAAGATGTAACTTTATTAGTTGTAAAATTCTTTAAATATCCTAGAGGAAGCACACCTGGAGATTTATGCATGTTACTTTTAGGGCATCAAAATAACGTCAAATTAAATCATAAATCATGCTCATCTGAGGCAATTGGAGTTTTATCAGGGCGCTAAACCGTAGTGGGGTTTCTCCTATTTTGCATGGCTCAGCATAGTTCTCAGATACAGCAGGGGAGATGAAAACGTAACGGTCGTCTAAATCTATGTGTGGGTTTTAAATTTTTATAAAGTTTTATTAATTTATATTAAGGGTACTTGTCTAGGGTTTCTTTTTAACTTGCTCACTTGAGCTCATAACACTAGTACTTTTTTCAAGCCTCTGTGTGCAACTTCCTATGGCCATATTTCTTTTTCTATTGCATCGTGTGTCTTACAAATCTACTGAAAAGAGTTTTCTCAGATCTTTGCAGGGAATCGAGCCTGAGAACCGTTAAATTGGACGACAAAGCACAAAGCAGGGAGCTACTTCTTTATCACAGCAACAGACACTTTACTGTCTACTTGCCAGCATTACAATGCGTGACCACAATTCATTTCTCAATATATTTCAAATCAGAATAAAAGTGCTGCACATGTTGCAGCCTTTTTAAATTAACATCTATGCATTTGGATTCAAGAATAGTGAAAGAATGTTTTCTTTTCTGTAGGAATGGCCTTTTTTTTATACCGATTCGTGTGATGAGAAATGAACTAAAACAGAAGTTTCCATGCATTGTGATGATGTGACAGTCTGAAAGTTGTATGTCTCGATCTGGTGCCTGTCCCTCTGGATAAGATTTGAGTAGCTGTTTACACAGTGCTCACCAGACTGTCTGGTGCTGGGAGCTGCATTCTCCTGCAGGGAGTGCTGTCACACCAGCACTTTAGCTTAAAATCATCAGCTAATCCAACAGCAGGGACACTTCACTTTACCCGCCATTTTGTACAAATAATAATAAAAAAAAACCCATTTCTTGTCAAACTCAGTTCTGTATAACCCTACATGCTAGTCTCATTTCCCTGATTTTTCTACAGCTTATTACAGCGCTTCAGCATATAAAACAATAACAGAAAAATGTTGGTTGTCTTGTTAACCTACTGCCACCATGTAAGATGGATGGTGTGAATTCATCACCTACTGTGGTGCCTTTTTTTTTTCTTTTTTTTAAGATTACCGTCTTTTGATAAAAAAAAATAATAATGAAATGGACATTAAAGGCTTTGTCTTTGTTAAAACCTTTCTAAATGTCTTGAATGAGGAGGCCTCCAAACACACTTTGTTTTGTAGAGCTACAGGACACTTTACCGTGGTGTAAATACGCTCCCTTCCTGTTCGCCTACATGTTTGCCTTTCTGAGCGAATGAATGACTTTTTTTTTTTTCTTGGAAATTTAAAATGTCCTTTTTAGTGGTATTTTGCAATGTCACAGTGGCTTGTTTCAGTGCTTCATTCAATGTATTAACTGGTATCCTTTTGCAATTAAAACAGTTGTATTTCACCCGTCTGGTCTTGAGTTTATTACAATAATGGACACTCAAAGATTGTTATCTACACAGTTCCTCGCCTGTTTTAGAGTCTCATTGTTTGTCTCAAATCCCTGCAACAATACTTTTAAACACCTTCAGTTCCTATTCACTGATCAATCCATCATTGAGAATCTTCCCCATAAAGTCAAAGGAATAGTGTGCGCCTGTAAGTGCAACCGTAAAGGCCAATGCTCAATGTGTGCTATGCGAATCTGTTGAGACATTTAAATAGATAAGCGATTTTTGAGTTAAAAATAGTATTGACTTCATGTGGCGATCACTACATAACCATCGCCATGGGAACAGGAAATCTGCCTGTCACATTTTCAACGGTGGCCGAACACGTCAAACAACAACTGAACGTTCACTGTTTATTGATGACATAATACTGAATGATAGTGCTGAAATATGGTGCGTCACGCTCTTTTGTCTATATTATCAACAATTATAACAATCAGCATGAAAAACTCAAACCACGACTTTGTCAACTGCTGTGGAATATTAACTATATTTATAGATTTTATTTTATAGTATCCAGTTTTATCCAGTTTGTGTTGGTAAAAATATGATATATGGATCAGTGAAAGTGTATATTATCGGCTGCTCCATTTAATGTCACATGAATGTAAACTAGTAGTACAAATGTTCTGCAGAATACAGCTAAACTGCATTAGATCTTAATTTTGGCAATAAGTCTACGGTCCTGTAATTATAGTTATTCACAATCAAAACTGCTGCTGCACGTTCATTCCTCCCATAGCTAGTACAATACAATAAAACTTGATTTTGGGCAAGTTAAAGCAGACAGGAAACAAACACAGACAAAGCAGCTTTTTAAGACTATATGTTGGGCTTGGGCTAGTGGTGCAACTGCTTTAAACATAATAATAAAAGTCATAATTACATCACAATAAAAATAATTGAATAAGGAAGTAGTCCACATGGCATCTAAGTCCAAACTCCACACATGTCCATAATGAATCAATGTACATATTTACATATATGTGCCAAACTGAAGTACACATAAGATAAATATGCAATATCTTAATGTAGATTTATAACAGCACTTTCTTTCCATAACAAGACATTTTTATTTTCGTTTTTGAAAATCCCCTCCTCCTCACTGCTGCAGTAAAATATAACATTGGATCTGACAAGTGAGAGTGACCTCTGGCGGCCTCTGCGGCAGGGCTCAAATATAGACACACACGAGTGTACTGCCATCTACAGGCTACAGTGTGTTTACACTGTCTCGTCTCCCTGAGGCTGAATTGAAGCTTCACTTAATTTATTTTTATTCCAATAAAACTGACTTCTTGACTCAAGTTTTAGAACAGCATCCTGCCCAAAATGAACAAAAAAACAGGAACTAAAATCGGTAAGTCACTATCTCATTCTGTAAATGTTTAATAAAAGTCTGTAACTGTTTAACATCGGCACTGATAATTGAATGTCTATCTTTGTTGCCAAACATTTTGCAAGGTCATGTTTAAATCATCAGCAGCAAAAACTATTTTTTCTGTAATTGCCCTTCCACAGAGGTGAGGCTGCAGGATTCTAGGTTGTTGTCCCAGTTGCTATAGTCTCAGATTTAACATGAAAGTTTCCATCTGAAGCAGCTCATTTGGTTCTTCAATTCTCTCGTTTCAAACACAAACTGTGATTTATTTGAAAAAAATTCTGACAATCAATCAATACATGTAAGCATGCAATTTATTAAAATGTTATTTTATGAGACGTGTGCTTTTGTGCTCTCTGAATGGTAAATATGACCGGAAACTAAAGAGGAGACACTGAAGGTGAAGAGCGTAAGAACTTACTCTAACTAATAGAAATTGCCCTGAAAGTTCCCCAGTTGATTACACACATTAACCTTTGTGTCGTGTTAGTTTCATCACCAAAATTTTATTTAAATCCCCTGTATAGCTGTAAACAATGTCACAGACTCGTGGTTTACATTAATAACTGCAGTGAATATACAAAGAATAGACAGATAAATTGTTAATTGTATCCCAAAAAGATATAATACATTTTAATAAGAGATAAGATGAGATACACTTTATTATCCTCAAAAATTTGTCTTGGACTCCAATGCTGTCACATAAAGCTGATTTACATAAAATAAATGGCAATACAAATACAGATAATGCATACATATCGGCCACAGGCCACAGGATCCTTATTGAGGTGAGCAAAAATGAACTCCTAAAGCGGTTCAGCCTGCAAGTGGGGACTCCGTAGCATCTAATTGATGAAGCTGGTCAGATAATATTTTGTATTGAAAAGTGTGCTTGATGTAGGGCATGAGGAGACACCTAACTGTTCAGTCTGAAGGGGGTTCACGTGAGGTTGTGTGTGTGTGTGCGTGTGTGTGTGTGTGTGTGTGTGTGCGCGTGTGTGTGTGTTTGTGTGTGTGTGTGTGTGTGTGTGTGTGTGTGTGTGTGTGTGTGTGTGTGTGTGTGGTGGATTTGTGGTTGTGTACTATCTGGTGGATGAACCGGGAACACCACCATGTTACAAAGTTGACTAAACCACTCAAAATTCTATGAAAGTGGTGATCAGCAATTGAATATGGTCAAATGTCTAGTGTGGAGTATGTAAAAAACAATATATTTGATTGATGAAAGAAGAAAATTGGTCAGATTTGACCTGAATATGACAGAAAGGTTAAGAAAATATATATTTTTTTCTATTACAAGTTTTCTGATACGTTAAGTTTGTATAAATGAGGCATTAAGTATTTAAATATATGCTCATTTGCACACATTTGCAGAACAGAAATGTGAACGCTGGACAGAGCCGGGTTCAGAATTCTTGTTTCATTTTGTTGACATTGTAGGTTTTCACAGAGCGGATTTTGGATATCTCTTTTTATCACTGTTTTTAGGAATGAAATGTTGTGTAAATCAGTCTATGAATGATATATGAACAAACCTCTGTGTAAAAAACGTCAGAATTTCAATAGATATAAACATGGAACCGAAAATGTTGAGATCTCGTCCTCACAGTGAGAAAAAACTCATTTTGAGAAAACAGCCTTTACAGATATGTATTGTAAAATTCCATACATTTTTAAGACACTGCAGGTCGATATGGTAAAAAAACAAACAAAAAAAACAAACAACTAATAGATATCACCATGGAACTTCCAAAGTTGATTACTTACACAAACACAATACTCATTTGCATAACACGTTTTCTGAAATGTTCTGTTTTAAAATGAGGCTCTACCTAATGCAAACTTTCTTTACACTAGTCTGAGAGAAGACATGTTTTTTGGGTTGTGTCATAAGCTAATAGCAGAAGAACAGCTCTACGGTGAACAGACTTGGTGTGGTTTTGTAGGAATTTGTAGGAGGTCTTTTTTGCCAATCCAAGCCTAGAACAGTCCAATCAATATTTGGGAACAACTCTAATGTAATACTCTAATCTCCGCTGCCATTTATTTTGTGCCAGGGAATTTACCCTTATTTCAAACCCCGTTCTTGTTCTCTGGATGACGACATTAAGGGTTAAAGTTCACCACCTTCTGGCTTTGAGCGAAATTGTTTCATGTTCACAAATATTGGCTGGACGGATATTTCTCTTTGACCTGCCCTGTTCTAATCTAACTCAAACACAGTATACATCTCCAAGGGTTGTCTCTGGGTTGATGAGGTTTTTCTTAGAAGATGACAAGAGAATAGTGTAATTACGATATTTAGGGTGTATACATATACATATACATATCAATGTGGGACAGATCTTTGCTGGAGTACAAGCAGAAAGGCTGTCAGCTGCTGCTTTTGTAACAGCACGATGAAAAGTGTAAATCTCTGCTGACAGCCCCAAGAGGCTGTGATGTTCATTACATCCCACACTACTAAAGCAGTGGACAGAGTGAACAATGTAGTGATACAGTAATTGTGCACTTTGTGGAGCCTGGGCCGTGGGGTTGAAAGTGTACAATTTGTCCTCAGGGTGGCACTAGAGGAAGCGACATGACTTTAATACTAAACTGTGGAAGTGTCCTCCAGTTTATGAAATATTTTGTGTATGAGCATATTTTTAGGTTTATCTTCAAGGGAGCATGAACGAACTCAGTCAATGCCAATGCACATCACATTTGGACACTTCTTTTAAAATTTTGGCCGGTAGAGAAATATTTTTCTGTGACCCCGACACATCATCCGCAGTCCCTGCTGAGTTGACTTAAATGATACATAAGGAGCCCCACAGTGTTCAGCACTGAATCAATTAATACAACAATATGAAATAACTGACCATATAAATAAATTGTATAAAATAAATTTTAAACCAGTATTTTGAAACACAGTAATTTAACAATTTTATGTGTTTTATTGCATAATTCCATTATCCCCAATGACACTTTTATTTCACGTCGCTTCACATGACAGTCGTGTTGTCACCAGGTACCACTCCCTCACCTTTCAGCCAATCAAATGCTCTCTGTCTAAACAACTTCTACCAAATTTAGCCAGTTACCTCCTGTTAGCTCAACAACAATGCATATGTTATTCTGGATCAACCAACTAGCTGCTGCTCAAAATAAACACAGTGCAGGGACTAATCTCTGTTTTTCTTCAGCTTAACAGGGCCAAAGATGCGCTGTAGCAGGGGTGGGGAACCCTGCTCCTGGAGAGCTACTGTCCTGCATGTTTTAGGTTTCTCCCTGCTCGAACACACCTGATTCTAATGCTCTGCTTAATAACAAGCAACTGAAGCTTGTCAGGGGTTTGATAAAAACATGAAGGACAGTGCAGGAGCAGGATTAGACATTCCTACTCAATAGCAACTGGTTCTCAAGCTGGGTTAAGAGCTTTTACTTTCAAAGTGATGAGCTGGTGTTAACCGCAGTAGCCCAGCTAGCTGGTCAATACAAACTAACACAAGTTTAAAAAAAGGGGATATGCTGTGGAATACAAGTGTAAAAAAAAAAGACTCTTTCAAGGGTATTTTGATTAGTGCAATTGAACTTCAATAGAACTATTAAACCAGCAATACCTGCTTGTTTTGCCACTTTGGGGCTCCAAAACTATGAGGGAAGGCCTTGAGGCAGATCTGTGCTATTGAGCTGTATAAAAAAAATCGACTTGACTTGAGAGATGTTAATTATTTACAACACTAGTAGGCTAAATTCCCTTGGGTGGCTGTGTGGTATAGGTAAAAACATGATAAAGTCCTACCTGCAAATAAAAAGTGTTCTCCAGGGTTTTTCCAGGGAAGACAACAAGGTGCACAGTGTCCTACAAGCTGTTGCCCCACCTCACACAACTGGTGCCGTCTGTATTTCTTTTTTCGCCCCTGCCCCTCAGAGTTACAATATATTAACACGACCATTTAAATAATAACAATAGTTTGATTTTAAATATTTAGACTAGTAAAAATAATGTAAGAAATCACTCAAGAAGAGATCTGTGGTCGCTTGCCATCTTCTTTTTTGTTTGTTTGTGACTTCATCTCATAAAAACTAATGTCTAACTGGCATGACATTTTCTGTGAGCACATACATTACCTCAAAGAAGAGAGAGACATTTACCCAGGGCAGTGATTTCGAAAGTGACAACTACGGTCCGACTGATGCAGGATTTTTTAGATCGATACCAATACCGATTGTAGAGGGTACAAATTCACAGATTACTGATATGGTGGCAGATAAAGTGAATTTATGAGCTGGAATGAAAATAAACTTTTTCTATGTGGATTTTGCACCAATATGAGTCTGCAAAGGTGCTCAGAAGGCTGCCCTCTAAAACAAATAACTTTATTCAAGAATATTTGACATACATTATACATTATATAGAGTGGCGAAGTCCCACCTTTGCATTTCCGGCACATGGGACCCCAGTATAAATTTCTGATGCATGTATTCCTGTGGCTAATAAAAATGATTTTCTGGTCATGTTTGAATTTAGCCATGAATTTCACATTTGTTGTTTGCGGTTTTTAAAGATACTTATTCATGCAATAGAAATACGATTTATCACTAAGAAGTTTGATAATGGTAGGTTTTTGTGTGAGGCCGCTTTGTGAACTACAGCTCTTTATCACGCGAATGATATAGGTACTCTGGTACAGAAATGGTGATATCTCTGCTCCACTTCACCGCTTTTTTCCAAGGGGAGAATAATAGCATCGAACATTCAGGAACAAAACACATCGGCACCTTGGTTTGATCGGCACCGTGAACCGCTGTACGTGACATGACATGGTGTCTTTCTCCTTTCCCTCGGTCAAACCCTCAGCATGAAAAATTAACATTTAAATCCACAAACAACATATTTCTAATTTGGGGCCAGCAAATAACTAAATAATATGCATTGAGACCCATTCATTTTTTACAATTTCAGAGGTCCCATGGGGGTCTAGTGGAAGGGTCGGGACTTCGCCACTGTATACATACAATGTATTACATTGTCAATAAGTTTTAGAAATGAACACTTTTTTTTCATTATATGTTCTGTAAGAAAAGATTTTCAAATCCTCTCAAAACGAAAATAACATACCGATTCCGATAGATACGATATTTCTGGGAAAGGCCGATATCGGGAAACTGTTATATCGGTCTGGCTCTAGTGACAACCGTAGATTGTTTTGTCTTTTCTTCCCTCTTCTCAAACGTGCATTTTCTCATGAACTTGTGATCATATCTGACACTTTGTTTCTCTCTCAAATCGCTGCTGAGCCGAATGATTTACTTTAATTTTAGGATTTTCTTCGGTTTCTTCTTCTTCCTGTCTTCTTAGCTCCTGCATGGATTTACATTATTACTGTTGGCTTCCTGCTTACATTCTTCTAACACTAAGTTTCAAAGCTGAGAATTATCCAGACAAGATTTCTCTGTGTGACGGAGCCAAAGAGCCTCCTCTGCTCCTCAACGTTAAGCCTGCACCACAGAGACCCTGCCAGTTTGTCTTATTATACCGCAGTTCACTCACAGCATGAGAACAGCAATACACGGCTTGTTAGTTATGTTTGTTCTATTCGACTGACTTCCGGCTAACTGGAAGATTTATTCTTTCTTTTTATTGGCGAGACAAAACACAACACAACAAATTCATTTTAAAACAAATGTAACCGTGACAAAGCCAGCAGCAAATATGCTGAGACGTTAAAGTGAAGTTTTCACTTGCCATTGTAAAAGAACAGACTCACAAAACAGACAAGTTTTAGCTTGTTTCACCTATGAGTAGTTGGGTGGTGGGAGTGAAGGTGTTTAATTTCAGTCTCCCCCTTCTTGCAATCACCATATCAGCCTTTTGCATAACACCTCCTGCTGCAGAGAGGTGCTTGTCAGACCAGTTTTCAGGCAGTGTTTGTGTGCAGATGAGCGCGTAACAGCCTGTTGTTTTATATGACAGATCTTATTACAGAAGGATTGATTTCAACACATCTCACATTGAATGTGTTTGAGCTCATCACTGCCAGGACACAGGTGAGTGTTACTTTTACCTTTTTTAAAACAAGCTCACACTTAGTTTCTTTTTCTTTTCTTAGTTTTGTAAGTGACTAGATGTCACTTACTGTGTTTTATTTGAATAATTACCATCAGTTCAGCACTTTATGAGCCATCTTCAGTTCTTTTCTTGCCTGAAACCCATTCACCTGTTTCTTCCTACTAAGTGACATGCTGACTTGTGCTAAAGGTGGTGTTTTACATTTCTCTGTGACTTTCACTGCTTCACTAGTATGTTTTCTCATGTCGGAGTCAGTACAAACTCCTCTTTAAATGTGAGCTACTGTATGTAAACATAGCTAGAGCTCGATGATATCTGTTGCCTATCTGATCTGGTGTGTTCAGCTCTTGCCATGACAGGCAGCACCGAAAAAAAAAACCTTGTCCCTAACAGTGTCCCCACCGCACAGCAGCACGTATGACGGAAAAGTCTGGAATGTGAACTGCTGTCACCTTTACACATAATACAAAGATCAAACACCTGAGGCACTTGAGACCAAATGCTGTAAACGGACCTCATCGGCGTAAGATACAAACTTTTTACAGTCCTGTGCTGCACTTATGGCCGGCTAAAGACGAGCAAATAACCAACCAAAAATAACCTGTCTGACCACATTAGCCAGGAACTTTCAAACAGATAACACACCCGGACTCACTAGTCTACCCTCTTATACCCCAGAGCTACAGTATCATTCATTTTCTCAATCTAAAGATGTGGTAGTAACTGTATGACAAGGTGTTTTTACTCCTTCCTGATAACATAAGGTAACAAAAATCCAATACTGAATAGAACAAACAGTCCGGGTGTGGCTCTGACATTGCACATGCATAAATAGGCCACCAGTGCGTGGGAGGGAGACACAAGCAGGTAAAGCAAATACTTCCTTACTGTGGAGCAGGGAGGAATAAGTCTCATACTGCTGTCTGAAAGGTACGGTGGGCCTTTGCTGTTTCTTCTTCTCTCCATTTATTTTCCCTTCTTAAGGGCATATGTAGTATTTTTCATATTTACATCCAAGACGTTACCTTTCATAGTGCTGTTCCAGTTTCAGACATGTAAGTTTAATTTGCCTGTTAGATCTGGTTAATCTGCTGCCCTCTCTCTTCATTATTATGGATTTGAAAAATGACTTACATTTTCCCCTTTTTTTTTATTACTAAATGGCTCACGTAATGATTTTAAATGTCTCACTTATTGGCTTACAAAACTAAACATGTGTCTTGGGTCTTTTTGGTAATGTGTTACCCTTGGCAAATCAAGATTTATCCAAAATGATTTTGTTGGCACGTATTGTCCAAACGCAGCCCTGAGCGGTCAGAGTGAGGGGACAAACAGATCAAGAGTTAAAATATCATCATTCTCCAGAGAAAACAGCTGTGTTGCTGACCACTTCCTTTGTCAAAAAGACACAAGATCCAGCCTTTAACACAATTTAAAAAAAACCTATTATATGCAATACTTTGACAATTTGGGTCAAAACTGAGCCACAGAGTGCAAATCAAACTGTGGCAGCCTTTGTTGCCTGTTGTGTGAATGACGAGTAATTATTCTGCTTTTCTGTCAGGCTTGATTGATTAAAAAATGTAAATTAAAAAGACATTTGTATTTCTTTTGACCATCAGACAGACACAGCAAACCTGGCTATTAAAAATAAGTTTCCAACAAATGCAGCTTTAGTATACACAGTCCTGTTTTAGTGAAGATTGATATTTCAACTTTTAAAATGCTTCAAATGATATTTTGTATCTTCACCAAACAAGCACTGTATGAGGGACTCTTGGTCACATAGCAGTCTGTGGTTGATCCGGAAATGCAGAGTTTTGTAGGTTGTAATTATAGGACTTTAGCAGGCTTCGCCCAAAAATTAGTCGGGAGTCAGAGGAAAGTCCTCCCCACATGCAATACGGTAAAGTACTAAACACAATATTAAGTCTGACAGCATCTGTTATCTGTCGTCACTCTGGCAGCTGTGGGGCTTCAGGACGTCTGGACCATGTTCTCCTCTGCTACTCCGTTCAAAAACCAGCACTACTCCGAGCTGAGAAGGAACTGTATCAATGACAAGACGCTGTTTGACGATCCTGAGTTCCCAGCCGTCAGTACATCGTTGTATTTTAGGAAACCACCTCCAGGTGCTGTGGAGTGGAAACGACCAGGGGTGAGTGGCACAGGTGATACATTAACATCAATCAGACGTACTTTAAATACGTCTGATTGATGATCAAAGATCTGAGAAAAAGTGTCTAAAGTCGTACTTTTCTGTCATAGGAGATAAGCAACGAGCCCCGTCTGTTTGTGGAGGGCATCAGCTCTCATGACCTGAACCAGGGAATTGTGGGAAACTGCTGGTTTGTTGCTGCCTGCTCCTGTCTGGCTTTGAAGCCAAACCTCTGGAAGAAGGTGAGTTCATTGGGTTCCTTTATTCTGAACATGTGAGCCGAGGAGCTGGCATACATAGTGTTGGTAACCAAATAGTAAAAAGGCTGATGGACTTTAGTGCTGATGAGCAAAGTACAGGTAACAGCAGCACTGAGGTAAAGGGTTAGAGGTGAAACCATATACAGGGTGAAAAATGAAACCAGCTGACTGCTCAGGTCAAATCAGGAATTCACCTGAGGGGGGTTCACCCTTGATTAACTGCAAAACCAAATTCCTTTTCCTTTAGTTGTCAAAATATTGTTGCTAGATGGGTACATCATCCAAGCTACGATATTGTACCATTTTCTAAATAAATGTAATACTTTTACATTTTAAAATAGAAGAGGAGAACTTAATAATGGAGGATCAAATGTCAGGCACAAACTTTGTGTTCAGTTTTAAGTTTTTTAAATTCAGAGAGCTAACCGTACAAAATGTTACTGATGGAGCCAGCGTGAGTCTATGGAAGCTATCACAAATTCTGATCTGGTCTATTAATAAGTTCTTTCCTGTTAAAAGTTCAACTCATTCACAATTAAGAAAAGAAAAAGCTCAAATGTGCAATACTCAATACAAACTTACTGATTTTCAAAATTTTGAACCTGAAAACACTGAAATGGGGAGTTTATGAAATGATATTACAAAAGCATAATTTTGTGTGTGTGTTCGTGTGTTCGTGTGTGTGTGTGTGTGTGTGTGTGTGTATGTGTGTGTGTGTGTGTGTGTGTGTGTGTGTGTGTGTGTGTGTGTGTGTGTGTGTGTGTGTGTGTGTGTGTGTGTGTGTGTGTGTGAAATAAACATCAGCAGCAGTTAGTGGTAATCACATGGGATCTGGTATTACTCCAGAGCTTTTCTACTTTGCTCTAAATACTGTATTACACACTCAATACTTTGTTGTAATGTGCAAAGATACAATAAAATGCTTTTGTTTTTGTTAAAACCTGTCAGTTAAATCCCATTAGGGACCACAAAGCTGTAAAATTCCCCACTTCAACTGAGAATGACACGGATATTTGTTGAATTGTGTGTTTCCAGGTAATTCCTGACCATAAGGACCAGGAGTGGGATCCCAATCACCCCGAGAGCTATGCTGGAATCTTCCATTTTCAGTTCTGGGTGTTTTCAGAGTGGGTGGATGTGGTAGTGGACGACCGGCTTCCTACAGTCAACGGTGAACTCATTTACTGTCACTCGAAAAACAACAACGAATTCTGGAGTGCTCTGCTGGAGAAAGCCTACGCCAAGTCAGTAAACTTAAACATCATTGTCCCTTTTATAGACATATATTTTTATTTGTTTTGTTATTGTTTAAATATCTATTTAATATCATTAAAATGTAAGCTTATGTTATGAAAGGTCCCATATTGTAGTTAGTCTTTTTTTATTATAAAGCAGGTTGAGGTGATGTATAGATGCTGTGAAAGTATAAAGATGCTCAATCCACCCAGAGAAATTCACACAGAAACTGTCTTTAAACGAGTCGTCAGGACTTCTGTACGATTGTGATGTCACAACTATACTATATGGGTAGAAAGTGTATGTTCAGAAAGACAGTATGAGAAAACCTGTGTGTTTTTTGAACATTAAAACTCGTAAACATGTTCAAACAGAAACCTGGGCCTTTATAGGCCCTTTCTATGATCATCGTTAAGTTAAAATATAATAAATTACAACAAAAACTACTACAACTGCTACAAATATGAATCCTATTACTACTACACGTGCTTCCACTTAGGCTGTTAATAATAACAACAATATGCTATAATCTAATAAAACAACAATTCCTGTTTTATAGGCAGTACATTGTATAAAACATATGACCTTTTTTAAATGAAGTATTGTAGCATGTTATGTTGTGTATTGCTGCAGAAAAATTTCAATCTACTTGCAATATGTTAGTAACAAGATATAAATACAGTATGTAGTCCATTCTTGTGGTCAACTGCATAAATTTCCATATTTCTGTAACACGTACACACACACACACACAAACACACACACACACACACACACACACACTAACACACACACTAACACACACACTAACACACTAACACACACACACACACACACACACACACACACACACACGTTTGTGATTCCCTTGCACCCTCTGTGTCCAGGCTCTATGGCTGCTATGAGTCCCTGGAGGGGGGAAACACCGGAGATGCTGTGGTGGACTTTAGTGGAGCTGTGGCTGAAGCCATCAACCTGGAGACAGACGCTTACTATCAGGACCAGAAAAAACAAGACCAGCTGTTTGAGGATCTGCTAAAGGTCTACGACCGCGGAGGAATCATAAGCTGCTCCATTAAGGTTTCTGCTCGTCTTCAGCATTTGCCTCTTCATCTCTACACGGAAGAGAAACTGACCGGTTGATTTTATAATTTCATCAGGCGGAGCCTCATGAGATTGAACTCAAGCTGGGGAACGGGCTGGTGAAAGGCCACGCATACTCAGTAACTGCAGTGAAGAAAGTACGTTTGGGTCATGGGTTGATCGCCTACTTCAAGAACGAAACAATTGATCTGATCCGCATGAGGAACCCCTGGGGCCAGACTGAGTGGAAAGGAGCCTGGAGTGACAAGTAAGAAGTGCTTAAAGCTAATTTCTTCTCCACTGTAGTTCTGACCAAAGGAAGAGCAGGAGGCGGGAGCTCAAAGGTGTGCAAACAAACATACACTCCTACTCACAAGATGGTGGAATTGAATTGAATGGTCATTTGGTAAAGTTGTGACTGTGTGGAACATAGCGAGCATATGGAGGGACAGCAGAGAAGTCCTTAATGCTGCGGGAGTGGTCATCTTCTCTTCTGTTGTGAAATCTCTGTAACCTGACTTACTAACCTTTCATATCCACATTTCATGACTTTACGATGATTTGTATCCAGCAATTCACGAGTGCATCATCATTTGCTTTGCTTGCTGTTTGTCAGGTCTGAAGAGTGGTCAAAGATCGGCGATATGGAGAGGGGCAACCTTGGCATCACAGTAGAGGATGATGGCGAGTTTTGGTGAGTGGTTAACTTCTCCAATCACAACAGTCCGACTGTGGAGTTCATCTCTTCTTTCAGAGTGTAATAGTTTATTTCCCTTTCACATTCACAGGATGTCGTTCACAGACTGGTGCAAGCTGTTCACAGATGCAGACGTCTGCCGTGTCATCAATACTTCAGTGATCAGTGTCCATAAGACGTGGAATGAGGTTGTGTACTTCGGGAGCTGGACCAAACATGCAGAGCCGCTTTTAAACCGCTGCGGTGGCTGTGCCAACCACAAGCCGACATTCCTGCAGAACCCACAGGTACTCCAGATGGACTCCTCACGTTACCCGCATTATTGCAAACATATTCATTTATACTCACTCCTTTTCAATTTCTTTTACAGTACTTGTTTGATGTTACAAAGGCGGAGGACGAGGTTCTAATTTCCTTGCAACAGAAAGACATGAAGCTCCTCAGACAATTTAGTAAAGGAGAAAATCTAACCATTGGCTTCACTGTCTTTAAGGTAACAAATTGTACTTAATTGATCTATAAATGGTTGATAACTGATCTATCACTGTGTGTTGCATGATGAACCAGGAGTAAATAGCAGTAACATATTTGCGACCAGAGATGAGTTCATTGCAGAGGAAATAGCATTTGCAGAGGATGCGGATGTTAGACAAAGTCAGTTTATTTGTGTTGGAATAACGGGGTCATTTCATCAGTTTGGCTTTGGTTTTGGTCAAAGAATTTGACTTCGTTTGACTTTTCTACTCATTTGTTGAGGAAACAGTGTACAGTTGTTGGGTCATTTTAATGGCAGGCATGCATTACTGGATACTTGGTTTATCAGAACAAAAACAGACCTTTTCAACAAGAGGCTAAATCATAAATGATTAAACACAACAAATGCACGTACTTTAGTTGATTGTTTCAAGCTGAAAAACAGAGTGAAACCAAACACATACATTCCTTTTGCGTTAGAATATACTGTGAATAATTATGTGAAGCCACAACCTCACATAAAAGTTTTATATGTAGGGATATACAATTCTACCACTGCAACATTTATAAGAACGACTAAAACTCAGTAATGTGTTTCAGTAGAGTATAAACTATAAAGTCAATGTGGTCCTCTCATGCAGCTGTAAACTACATGTTATCCTACAAGTTGGGATTAGATTGCCACATTCAAATGAGGCCATGTAACCGTATGAGGCAAAACTGACATCACATTTCCTGTAATGTGATTTACTTGTCAGAGATCTGGCTAAGTTCAAACACACTCTTATCACACTGTCAGAAGCGCTGCCAAAGGGACAGGTTCTGGATAGCAATGAATGCTGGTGCCACACCGAGCATGTGATCGAAAAAAGTGAGCTGTGTGCACAAGGCCTGTCGAACTGCTGTGAGCCTGAACCTGGATTTTAACCCTTGTCAACTATGGTCATCATGCAAGTGATGTATCCTCCTCTATCTGATGGACTCCACATTCTGTGCTTTTTATGTTGTCACTTGCTACACTTTGTATTTCCCTGTTGTGTTTTTTTCTCAATCTAACAAGGATATGCATAGTTTGTGCCTTAAATGACACAGTTTTCTTTATTAGTCTACCACCAGGAGGAAGAAGAATATGTGAAGGGCAGCAGATACTGTTTAAACCCTTTAAACCCATTTAATTGTAACATCTGTGCTTTGGCCACCTCAGTAGACATTTGAGTGGCTTCTCCCAAATAAACATACATTCTACAGAACACAGCACACCATTAAAACATACAGAAAATACTTAATGTATATAATATGTACATGTATTGTAGATATATTGCATATAATGCATAATGGTTGTAACCTGACCCGACTTTATACCCGATGAGGAGCAAAATTTGTGATCTTTAAATGAACAATAAATAAAGCCAGAATGTCTTTCCTGTTCCAGGTAGAACTGAACAGGAAGTATCGGATGCACGACATCCTGACCCAACAGTCTGTAGCGACGTCCACCTTCATCAACGCTCGGACGGTGTTCATGAGAATCACGCTGCCACAGGGCCGCTACATCATCATCCCCAGCACCTTCCAGCCCAACACACTGGGGGAGTACATGATCCGTGTTTTCACTGATGTGGACTCGGGCTGCAGGTACGACTGTGGTGTTGAACCAGTGACAGTGTGTAAATCAGCAGCATGACCGGGGTTTATGTTGTCAGACAGAAATGTAACATTCACATATCTTATAGTGATCAGGTCTTCAGAGACATTGCAGGGAACACGAGAGCACAGCTGTTCTTTGACTGTTCAACTCAGACACTAATGGATGGATTATATCCAAGGAAAACACTCAAATGACTGTTCTGGAGAATGGGGATTATGAAATTATGTTCACATTAAATCTCTTACAAAGTAACAGCCCCTCTACTGCTTTTCTGAGCCAAATATTCGGTTTTGCCAGATTTAGTCTCTGACGTTCTTGTTGGCAGACCTAAAGAAGGAACTAAATCATGTTTGCTCACATACAGGTCATCCAAAGCTGGCTAGTCAAACCAGTGTTGTGTCTATGAAACATGAACATAATGTCTCTTCCCATGTCTTCCAATCTGATGAGAGCAAGATCTAGGTCAGAGTACCAAGACTAAGGCAATCTACTTCTCTCCTGGTGCCTAAATGTTCCTCTCCTCTCACAGGGAGTTGGTCGATGACAAGCCAAAAGTAAAATGTTGGAGTTCGTTCCTTGGATACCCACAAGTTGTGACTCACGTCTATGTGCATGGAGCTGAGGAGCTGCAGAACCAGGACAGTACGGGAGGTTAGAAGACTTTACACAAGCCAGACATGCGATCAGCCTGTAGTCCACAAACATGTTTCGCTGAGATGTTTCTTGACATGTCCTCACGTAGGTGCAGACCCATATGTGATTATATCCTGTGAGGGCCGGTCCGTACGATCCACCATCAAGAAAGACACCCTGCAACCAGAGTTTACAACCAGCGGCATTTTCTACAGGAAGAAGCTCAGAAAGCCCATAACTGTGGCGGTAAGATGGCGTCCCAGAACCTGATGATCTCAGTGACCGGCGGTGCAAACAGAGTCACTGTCCAGTGGAAACCATATTTCTCTGGAACTTTTACTTTTCAGACTTGTTTTAAGATCAAAGGCTGGAAATGTCTTTATCAATGATCCAATGTTTTTGGAAGCATATGGAGGATCATTTTCAGAGTCTTTTGCAGAATCCTTTAATTTATCTAAAAAAAATCCCAAAACATGAAATTCAGAGATATATTAATACTAGGTCATTTGTTAACCTGACCCAAATATACTTAGAGAATTTTTATATTGAAAAAAGAGAGGCATGAAGCTTTTACAGGTTTTGTCGTGTCATTTTTACACTGTGATGCAAACAAATTACTCTTTTGATAAAACTAGTGCTTAGATATTATTATCTGATCCGTATTAGTTTGAACAATGTAGCAATTCCTTCATAACAACCCCCCCCCCCCCACATCATCGAATGGGCACATTTAAAAAACAAGATTCATCAGGTTAAAATAGTAATAAAAAAAACAACTTTTAAGGCATTTATTCCACATCTAAAGGCTTTTTAATATATATACTGTAAATATGTTTAGTGCTCACAATACTGAATCCATGATCTATAAAAGCTCACATGCAACTAGTGGTAAGCTGACATTTGCAATGGCAGCTTGTAATTGGCTGTAATTGGGAGCACAGGTCATCATCTTTGCCTGATGACATTATGGATCGCCATTATCAAATCAGAGACACTGGCCCTCTGTCGAAGCCCTGCAGATGATCTGTGGTCATTTTGGATGTGATGATTAAACTCTTACATACATTTAACACTTGACTGGTCTTCCCCATCCGCAGGTGTGGAACAGCAACGCGGTGAAGGACGAGTTCATGGGCCAAGTGGTGTTGTCCGGGTCGGTGAAGGACACCTTTAACCCCCAGAAGCTTCAGCTGAGGAAGCGGGGACGACAGATGGCTGACGAGATGCCTGGTAAGATCGGTGTGAGGGTCGTCACATCGACTCAGCTGACCGCCATGTGATCTCGTCATTGACTTGAGAGGGATGATTCTTCTGAACAATGTGGTGAACATCTTACTTGGCACGTGCCATCATCAAAGCGCAAAACAGGCACGGTTGGAAATGTTCCCTACCACCAGATGTCCGTGCTCTAGAGGGATTTTTACATTATTGTGTGCATGTTGGTGAGTTGTTTGCAAAGTTAAGAGGGGAGCAGGGCACTGTTGGACCGGCTGAATGTCATTTCCTGCTATTGTTATTCAAATGTTTAATCTTTTGTATTATCTTTATTGCTTTTAAAATAATCTCTGTGTAACTTATAAAATATTTTTATATTGACATTTTTGCAAGTTACGTGTAAAGATATCATTCCTTTTTTAAATGTTACACTACCCATACTGTGAGTGATATGGCAGTAAATTGTCCTTCAAGTCTTAACCTACATTCTTTTGTCCTTTACAGTCACCTTTATGCAGAAAAACCTACACCATGTACAATACATATTTCATGTGTCAAACATATCTTTAATGCATCTTCTCCTTTGTCAGTTCATATCATCGTGTTTTATTCTCATGACCATTAAAATTCCAATATGATGCTAATTTTCAAGTTCATACTTGTAAGAAACACATTATTCTTCCCATGCTGTCTGTCTGAATATACCTGTATTCACCCTCCGTCTTAAACGCTTTGTTTTAGCACCTGTCTCTTTAAGACCCCCTTCTGAAAAAGCCCAGTCTGCTCTGATTGGTCAGTGTTCCCGGGTTATAATAATAATAATTAAAAAAACATGTAAATCTATTTTTTTTGGTAATATGGGACCTTTAAGAAATGCAAAACACTGAACAACATAATGAGTCAGAATAGCGTCCAAGCATTAACACATCTCTGGTTTTCTTCCTCTTTTTATTTCAGTCCAGTTCCCAAACTGCAATATTTTGTTGTTTTTTTTACACTCAAGACACAGCCATGCACAATTCAAAGTTCAAAAAGTCTATTGCTTCAACCACAATTAAAAATAGTTTATCCAAAACCTCATTTCCCCGTCACTCATTTGTCCTTTTTCAAAGATGGGGAAAGGCCTGCTGAGGTATGCCAGATGGATCAGCAGTTTTACAAAGCTAGACAATAATAAGAGTAATAATAATAATAATAATAATAATGATAATAATTTAAAAAGTAACATTTTTTGTCTTTGTTCCATTCTCTTGATACACATTAATAGAGGAATTTTCACACCACGTGTACAGGTTTACACATTCAGAAGATAGGAATGTACAGGAGCAACCACAGAAAAAGGGGGCACGTCAGCGGTGTCTCTTGTCCCGAAATTCACCTTTGTGCTCATAGTTCAGACCTGTACATGGGGGCAGAGGCCAAACGTCCCAGGGGCCAGCGAAGCTTCCTGTCAGGCCTCATGCACCTACGGCACACACACATACATGTACTAACACCCAACAGCGGTACTCAGAACAGACTGTGTGGGCCCGCACACAGAGCGCTGCGTTCATCAGCTTTCTGTCCAGATGAAGGAGTGTCCGATAAAGCCCAAACAGGAGAGCCGGATCCAGGAGTGCAGAGACAGCGTGTGTTCTTTTTCTCTTTTTTTAAATTTTCAGGGTGCAAAACATTTATTGATACATAACATAGAGCAACCTGAATATTGTCATTTTTAAGTTACATAATTCTGAAAAAGGAGGGTTTTTTACCCATCATATTTACATACATACATACATATCCTAACAATCTTAACCTATTTGAAGATGAGATACAGTGTATAGTTTGTTTTACATGCATGAATTCTGTTGCGTCCTTCTGTCTAACATCACTCCTTCATCTTCTGTACATTTGCTGTGCAATGGAGGTACAATATGACTAAGCAGCTACCCCGCACCTCAAAGTCAAAGTCAAGGTGGACAACACGAGTGAGGCATCTTCTAGTGCAGATTGAGGTAGCCCCCTAACACACACAAACACACACACTCACACACAGACGGATGCTATATGGGAAATGCCTGACGAAGCTACCTAATACCAACACAGAGTAGATAACTTCTGTACAGGATTGAGTTTAGACGCAAACCAGCTATGGAAGGAATGTTAGCAAACCAGATGAACCTCTACAATGTTTTCTGTTTTCAGTGCTCATTAGGACAAGGTACAATCGTAGCATGGCACCCACTCCACTACTTCGCTCAGTGGATAACATTCCCCCTCTCCGATCTTCCGCGCGTTCCAACAACTCAATACGAGACGTACAGATCATATAAAAAAAGGACACATAAGACACCAATAAAAAGACAAAAGGACACAGATGCATTAATGAAATGAGTAGCAGTTTAAATACCAGAAGGAGAAGATGGGGGAGAGGCAGGTGGGCGACGATCGCCCAGTGTCTCATTAGATTCACCTGAACAGTTGAGTCAGGTTTCTGTTTGTATTCAATCCAAACATTTATAGTCACAGTCACATAGTTTTTCTGCAATATACCGTAAGATAGTAAGACCCCAAGAGTTATTAATGTTCATCTCTCTGGGAAAAAAGAGGAATCATTTTCCAGATTGGAGAATATCCGCATTTTACATTTGTCAACACAAATTATGGATTAAACTAGAAGTGCACTTAGAGAGCGCATACATCTGTATTTTATCTTTTCTTTTTTATGGGTCAAGGATCATCATTCCTGCTTTTTAAGGTTTAAGGTCACAGGGATGCTTTGGGGCACAATGGGAAACTGTGACAGTGTGCGGCACTAGACCTTCAAGTCACAGTAGGTAATAAACACGACCTTCTGTTTGCCACTGTTGTAGAATAAAAACGTATTTGAAAGGATGAAATGTTGATCCACTGTGTGCTAGCACCTGAAAAAAAGGAAAATCCATCACTAAATATAGACTTTTCAGTGAAAGCATTTATATTCCTGTTCAGTCTATCCTTGGTTTTCATCTGTAATTGTCAGATAATCAAAATGATTGAGAGGGATATTGAATTCTCTTAGTGAATATCTATGAAGAACCCTATTTGAGATGCTTGTACACAATGAATGCTACAGGTCATGTGCAGTACGCATGCGTTCCAATTATCTGTGGAATTTGCAGATACATTGCTTGCAATAATAAAGAAGCTCACATTATTTTATGGATCATTTTTGCCACGAGGAATACGGAGTGTTCAGAACCAAATGTTGATTTAAATGTGCGACACATCATCCAGCTGTGCAATAAAGTGTCTCTAACACTTTCCTCTTGAAAGTGATAAGAAAGTACGTATAATATTTATTTCAAATGAAATATTTGCACGTGTGATGTACAGTTGAGTCACACATGTTCCGGTTACATTTTTTTTCCTGGATAAAGTTTTACGGGGGCAAACTGCGCACCAGCAGTGTTTCAATATTTTTGAAGTATCCGAACATTAAATCTGATAATATGCCATCAGTTTTAAAGAGAAAATAGGCAAGTTGACTGCAGGTAACCTGAACTCAAGTGACTCGATGACGGAGGTTTGTCTGAAAGAAGTTGGCTTGAAATGAAATACGGGATCCGTATCTCTGCACAGATATGTGGCGGATTGATGACAGATGTTTAAGGCTGGCATGATGTTTTAAAGCCAGCAGGTCATGTTAAATTATTCCTGGCTGTAGCTGCACCCCTACACGCATTAACACACACGCACACACGCACACACACACACAAATATGCCACCTTCACCAACCACAGAGGAGTAGCAATGTTTCTCTACAGAGCCATAGTCATGCAGGCAAAGGTTGGTTCCAGAGTTCCAGAGTCACTCTTTCACATCAGCTTGTCACTACAGGTGCAGGTGCAGCCTGATTGTGCTCCGTGGAGGGACGAGAGGGAAGAAAAACCCGAAAGCTGTGTAGGGAAGGAATCACAGGCTCTTTAGTTTTGTCAGTTTCTCCTCTTTACTCCTGATGTTTCTTCACAGAGATGAGCACATGTTCTTTTGGATTTTTTTCACCGTATTTTCTTGCTTTGGGGAGCGACTGCTGCCAAACAAGACATATGACACAAAGAGATGTGCACAGTTGGCACACACACACACACACACACACGCACACACGCGCCCCTTATACACACGCACACACACTTGTGATGGACTGCTCTACATGTACAGAGTGCTGGAGAAGTAAACAAGGAGGCATGGTCTTTTCAGCAGCGTTGGCCGAGAGGCTGCAAGGCCAGATGTCCGTCCTACATGTGAGGCCTGGGGGTCTTTTGTCCTTGTGCTGTCACGGTAAGTCACAAAAACCCCCCTCCCCTCCTTGTGCTGTCATTGTTACATCACCCACCACCCTACACCCAAGCCCCTGCCCCCATGAACGCACAAATCCACCGGCAGGGCTCCAGCCTCGGATGGGGACAGAGGGCAGACCCTAGCGACTGCTGTTCTTTATGGCTTCCTTCGCAGCTACAATCAGAGGCGTCAGGCTGGATAGAGGCTTCGCCAGCTTGAGGAAGGAATGCTGCAGAGGACAGAAAGAAAAATGGAGATACAGATCACATCTAGAATGATTTGTTGGCATGTAATGATGATTTGGTGACCCCTGCAGGACATGAAAGTAGGGCTGGGTGATTAGTGCTGTCCTTGATTAAAGCAATTCTTAGTCGACTAACACTCATATGATTTTGTTGACCAATCGTTTAGTTGATTTAATCAACAGATCTGTAAAACTGATTTGCTCCACTAAGAATCATTCAAAAGCACCATTTTAAATCTTGTGTTTAACAGAGATGTGCTCTTAAGTTTCTTGAAAACAAGTAATTCTGCATGAAGAAAGCATTAAAAATGACTAATCACCTAAAGAAATCTTGGTCCACTAAAACCAAAACAACAGATTAGGTTAGGTAATTGACTAGGGGCAGCTCTATGGGAGGTATGACAATATATACTATCAAAACGATTTAATAATGTCTCTGGTATACATTTTTCTATTGTTTTTATTTATTAAATTGACATAAAACATGCTACAAATATAATTATCAAGATGTGAAATGACATATAAATGGATTAAAGATTGGGGCCATATCACCCAGCCCTAAATGAAAGTGTGTGCATATGTATGTACGTTTATACACAATCTAGTCCTTGGTTTTACCTGGAGCAGCTCCTTGGCAGAGCCTCTGCGGTCCACATCCATCTCCAGGCATCGGTTGAGGAAGTCTCTGAACACAGATGACAGCCTCTCTGGGTTCTGCAGCTCTGGGGTCCCATTGGTAGCTATCAGGTACAGCGCCTGGAAAGATGGATGAGGTCGAACAGACCATCAAATGAAGACAGCGTAAAAAAAAATCTGAATATTTCATCTCCATGCATACTGTATGACCACTAAGGCTGCATTTTGTGCCTTACCCTGAGTGGATTCTCATTCAGGTAGGGTGGTTCTCCCTCCACCATCTCTATCGCCATGATCCCCAGGGACCAGATATCCACCTTTGGGCCATAAGCCTTCCGAGTCACCACCTCTGGTGCCATCCAGTAGGGCGTTCCCACCATCGTGCTGCGCTTGTTCTGCTCTGGAGTGATCTGGGCGCAGAAGCCAAAGTCCGCTGCAGAGAGAGGCGCGGTGGTTTGTTATAGTCTTTGTTTGCATTCTCCTTTAAACATCCAGTTTTACTTTGCACTTATCAATATTTAATTTAAGTGGTCTTTCATTTAACACACTACCAACTCTCTTAACATAAAACTCAAGCACTTTTATATGTTTCAACAAACAAGACTTACTGAGCTTGACGGATCCGTCCATACCCAAGAGGATGTTGTCACTTTTTATATCTCTATGAATCACCTGGTTGGAGTGTAGGAAGTCAAGGGCTTGAAGACACTGAAGAGAGAGAAAAGAAGCTTTAAACTATATCTAATTGACACCCACACATACAAAGGTATGTGTACTGCACGCGCATTTTTATCTCCTGGCTGGGTAAAGTGTTCAGATGTTTGCATGTTACTATTTTTAAATGTAAGGGCCTGCACGTTATAGACACATAAGCAGTGGGTGGTATTGCTAATGTCTGAACTTAGCTTCTTACCTCTCTGCAGACTGCAGCAATCTGACCCTCGTCCATGCAGGTCTCAGTCACTACATCTGTTAGCGAGCCACCGGCCAAATACTCCATCACCACCCATAGCTCGTCTCCTACCAAGTAACTGAAATGAGCCAGAAAATACAGTTTCACCGTGACGTACATGTCATAATGGGGTTTTCAGCTCAGTCGTTGACAAATGAATAATCTAGGCACACTGGTTGGCACATATGCAGAAAATGACAGCAAAACGTCTTGAGAAAGAGAGCACAGAGCAACATTTCTTCAACGTAACATGTATTGTGAGTTAATTACAACAAACGGTAGGTGCTCAAGCATGTTACTGACAGCTGTGAACAGCAGTGGAAGGACCAATGTAATGAATCAGAGCAGAGAGAAACAGATGCTAACAAATTTTAATAGAGAGTGAATGATTGTGTTGTGAAATTCTTGTCTATGTTTTAAAACAGTAGGTGGCAGTCATGTACTGGGTGATGAATGCTGACCACCATTAAACGGCAAAAGTAGGAAGTAGGAGGAGATGAGGAAGAAGAAAAGGGATCCGAAGGCTCAGAGGATTCTTCAATGTCATTATGGTAACAACATGCACTGACCTTGTCCAAGTTCAGATCAGTTGCTGTATGCAAATTAACAATTTTTTATTTATACTGCTGCATGAGATCAAAAACAAGGAATGCAAAAATGATTTACATGTGCTACGGCAGCTATATTAACTAAATAATAAATTAAAATGTATACATGTCAATTAACTATCCTTTTAACAGGCAAAGAAGACAAAGCTGTTTTTCTCTCTGTTATATAATATAAAATTGAATAGCTTCAGTGTGTGGACTTTTGGTTGAACAAAACAAGCCATTTGAAGATGTTGCCTTGGACTCTGTGTGATGGTGTGATGGCAAAATAGGCAAAAAAATAAACTTACCTGTCCAGGTAATTCACTATATTGGAGTTTTTGTTTTCCCTCATCACCAAGATCTCATTGATGATCAGCTCCTTCTTGGGCTGCTGCTGCAGGTTCATCTGCTTGATGGCCACCTGATAAGACAGACAGGGAATATGTGGCTCAGAAGAAGAGAAAACTTTATGGTGCAGTAAGGAGAAAGAAATCATATACAGTGTGTGAATGTTGTATGATCAACATTAGAATCTGACTTACCTCTTGGCCAGTTGCTATGTCGATGGCGGTGTACACAGTGCCTGACGCTCTGTTGAAACAAGATCAAAAACAAACGAATGATACGCCATTTTAGTGTTTTAAAATCACTCATCGACACTGACAAACATAAAAAAAAGTATTTTATTTTGCCTGAAGTCTAAAAGATTCACAATTCAACAACTCTGTTTTTAACGAAAACTAAGTAAGGGGTCATGTAGAGTCTGCAGGTCGTTCTTGCGAATTAAAATCCTGAAGGGGTTGAATTCGCAACCATGACCCGTTGCTCTACTACCTGCTTATTACACGGCTACTTGTTAAAAATAAAGATAAAAATGATTTTGTTGACTTAAAAATGGTCCTCCAGGGTCTATAATTAGAACTGTGGTCATAGCAGACCACAGAATGCCATTACTGACCAAAACGGAGTATTCAACAAAGCCGTTTAATAAATGGTGTTACTATTTTATAAGGTAGCTCTGGAAATTAAGTAATTTATTGAAAAGATTTAAGAGATTTAAAGCACGCACTTCAACAAAGACCAATTCTAAATGACATGCATTAGCACCACAGGCTGCTGGCCTAACTTGATTTAGCTTAAAACCGAACTGCTGGTATTACATTATAGTTAGATTCAGGGGACAATTTAGCATGCTGGCACAGCAACAGCTTTAATCCTTTGATATTAACATACCACTAGCTGAAATTAGGTTGGTAATGATGTCATAAAATAATAAACTACACTTGATGCCAGAGGCCTGGAAAGTATTTTTTTTATTTGGATCTACATTAACAAATTGTATGTGCTCATTTTTACCACAGAAAGTGAACTGCTATTAAATGACCTTGCGATGAGCACAAAGATCCAATAGCTGGTCAAAGGAATGGTATGCAGCCATTCTGTCCTTATTTGGAAGTGTAACTCGTGTTACTAAAAACCTTCAGCTGTGAATTTAGCCTTCTGGTCTTTCCTCTTTCTCTTGCTGCCGGCTACACCTGTGTACTGTCAGACGCTATGAATAATGACGCACAGTTCCTGGTACTAATAAGTTAAAGATAACCCGGCACGAGTAAATAGAAGGTTATCTAGTGTTTGAGATGGGAGCTTCCTGATCAAATATGGAAATAGTGAGCATGTCAGAGCAGATAACAACCACATAGCTTTTATCTGTGGAGATGCGTAAAACACAGAAGAAGAGAGAGAGAGACAGAGAGAGAGAGATAATCTGGCCCTTGGCCATTTCAGGATACAGTTCTCATTTCCTCTCTTCTTATTTTTTTCCCAGTCATTCAACCTAACCCTCCCTCTGTCTCAGAGGCCACCACAGCTCCATCTCTCCTGGTGAGACTGACTGCTGCTGAAATCGCTCTATTTTAATAAATGTGACCACTAGTTTAAGATTGCAGATTTACTCACCCTTGTCCTATTTTCTCGAAGCGAGTGTACTTCTTTTTGGGATCCCCCACGCTCACAATACTCCCTGAGTCAGAGAGAAAGCAGATATGTAAAGATTGAGCGTGTGTGAGCGTACACAGACATGGTGGCTTTCACACAAACAAACAGAAAACATCAATTAGAACTTTTCTGCCCTTCTACTTTGAAGTTACATTGCAGAGAGAGGAGAGGTCAAGGGAAGGCCACAATTCAAATGTTATTACATTAGTGCTCCCTCTTCTTTTGCATAATGCTTCTAAATACACAGGGTTGGTGCAGTAGAAGTAAGTAGAAAACAGCCACTGGAAACCAAATTTCCAGCATGTCTTTTGACATTTTTGCAAATAAAGATATCTTTTATAGATCCGTAAAAAAGATCAATGAACTTTTAAGATTTCATAAACAGTTTTGGTTGCTGATAAAAAATGTTTTAGACACGTACTGAGTCTCTCCAGAATCTCCTCATCCGTCATTTTGGACTTCTTTCTCTGGCGGTCAGTGTGGCGGTACATTGTGTTGGACGTGTTATCCGGCTGGACCTGCGACTCCGGTGGAGTCACCACTTCTTTCACAGGGGTTGGGGGCTTTGGCTCCATGACAGAGCGTGTGTAGATCTGCAAGGAGAAAGAAAAAAGTTAAAGAAATGCATTTGGGGGGAGTTTGCATTTCGCGGCAACAATAAATTCACCCACTGCGCTGTATGAACTCACAGATTTGGTGTGCTCGGGCCGAGGTGCGATGACCGGGGGAAGTTCGTCGTCATCGTCCTCTTCCTCCTCCTCCTCCTCTTCTTCTTCTTCTTCCTCATCCTCCTCTTCTGACACCGGCGGAGCGATTGGGGGCTCTGACGATGATGTTTTGGCAGCCTGGAGGGTAGAGATGTCAGTGAGTCTGGATGCATGTGCCATGAAGCAGCATGGAATTAAAGGTGCAGATCTCCACTTCCTCAGATTAAACACACAAACAGTTTACCAAAGTAAACAGCCTGCAAACCCCAAAATCAGCCATGAAAATAGTTTGCATTTCAAACGAAACTTTGTCTATCATACAAGCTGCAGTGATGGGGAATCATATGAACCATATAACAGATCATATCACGTGTTCAAAAGTTGTGACATATATTAGCACATGTGAGCAACAGAAACAAAATAAAGTTGTGATACAGCTGACATTTTGTGTAAAAGAAATGGAGCAGCTGGGTTAATAGTGAAGGGAAGTATTATGAGTCCAGTGAGAGCTAAAGTGATAAGCAGGTGCCATTCAGTGCAGTTCGGTGCAGTTTTTACGTTGAGGGGTTGGGTCAGGTGTGCCATGAGCCAACGATAAGAATGGATTTTAAAGGAACAAACTATATTGAGCTGTGCTTTAGGGGAAAACATGCTGCCACATTGCAGTAATGCGCAATATGGTGACGATGAGCTTTAGACATCCTCTTGATATGGAAGATACCCTTTAACAAGTCTGATTAATACGCCTCAGGCATATTTATTATGCCTAATGCTCAGCCTTTATTTCCATCATCCAAAACTCTGCTAGCCTTGGATCATCTTCCTCTTATGGAGTGGAAACATTTCATCCATTTCCAGTCTTGTCATGCATAAATGAAGCAGTGCAGCTTAGTTGTAGTGATTAAAGGGAAAGGGTCTGGCTGAAGGAATGTCCCAGTCCTTCATTCAGGCATACTGGGCCTCTAACCAACTCCAAGGAGGGCTGGGCCAAGACTGCAGTGCAGAAGCTAACTGTAAGCAGTGCCATGTGTTTTTTTTGTTTGTTTTTTTGTTTCTTTAAAGAGCCATGCGGTTAGGTCTACAATGGTGATGAAGGCACATCATTGAGATCGAGAATATGAGCTCATACATGCAGTTTGACAGTCATCGCAACCCTCTGTGGCATGCGCCCCTGCCCTGCCATTTTAGAGACGGTCCATTTGAGAAAAGATAAGAGGTGCTATTGTGGAAGATAATAAATACATCAGTAACATCACAGACTACCAGATTAAATCAACCCCCCATTTCAATACAGAGAGTGATGATGCGTCTAAAAATCAGATATTTATATGCATTTTGCATCAGCCAGTTGGAATAATCAGAATGATGAGATCAAATTTGGCTTCAAAGCCAATGCAGAGATACATCATGTGGAAAGTAATATGGAGGAGTTACCTTGTCAAATAATGCGCTGCAGGTTCTAAGGCTGACAGGAGGCCCAGATGACAGCAGTCGGTTCTGAATGTGAAGGTTGAAAATGGGAGGATTTACTCAAAACAAACCCACACAATGTTTACGAGTAAGTTGACTTGAGGGGGGAGGGGGGAGGGCAGGGGTACGCTACTGAGGGATGGACATTAGATCCGTAAATTGTCCTCTTGATACCCAGCGTGAGGAGAGGACGTGATGGAGACAAATTATGTCACCTGACGACTGTCCTTTCCCAAGTTTAGCACATACTTTCATATTTTTTCTATAAATTATGTTACGTATGTTATGTATGTCATGTACATGTTATGTTATTTTAATCAGCTTTTGTATGAATGCTACTTTATTAATGATAACTTCCACTTCTGTTCATGCACCCATCATGTTCTTATATATAGATTTGAAATTTCCTGATAACGTGTTAAAGATGCAATCCATTATACACCTCAGTTATTGTCCAGTACTGTCGTGCAGACAGGATTAACTCTCCTTTTCACTTTATTTATTGTTCACTTTTCAGCACACGTTTAGTTAGAAACCTGACATACTGACAGCCTTCCATTTTTTCCCATACATTAGCTGGCAGGGGAGCATAGTAATTCAAACCAATGTTGTGGCATTGACTTTGACAACAAGATATAAAATATAAGTTTGCGTTTTATTACTGCAGCATTGCTTTGGATACTTGAGCATAATTGTTACTCAGACAGGAGAATGGTTTCACCGTAGATCAAAGAGACCTGTCTCTGTTACGCTATGGCAGAGATAATGTGGCTGCACTCATTGATCTGAGTGGACAAATGCTGTTTACAATTATACCATTAAACATTTATGATCATCATAATTATGACCATGTAGTGAATAAATGTCCTTGCAATTGTTGTCGACTTCTGAATATCAACTAATTTCCAATGATCTGTCTATGTGGGGATTAAACTGTTGCTTTTTGGAAGCTGTTGCACTTTGAAGCCTATAAATGACAGATTGTCTCAGGGCTCACAATGACAGAGCTATGAAGCTGACTGAACTAACAACTATTTAATCTGACAAATCATGCTTCGACAGCATAATACTGACTTGATCATTCCAATGCTATTGTTAAAGATACATATTATTATTCAGCTGCTCCTCTGTTTACTAAAGCACATAACATGACTGCATGTTTCTTAAAAACCCATCACAAGGAATTATAAATCTTCAAACGGTAAAATTATTGCCTCTGTGCACAACCATGCTGGATTCTAACATTCTTGTAAAGTTGAACAGTTAGGTCAACCCACAACAATGAAATGTCAAGTGCAATGTGAGGTGAAGCTCACACTCGCTGATAAACAAACTCTTAATGCTGTGAACATAGTTATGTGAACAATGGTTGTGCTGTCTGCGTCGGTTGACAGACGAGTCCTGCGGTCTGTCACTCAGGACTTCCTGTTTAGTCGGACGACTACGTAATGAAAGATATGACTTAACTGATGGCTTAAAAGGGAAAACTCCTTACATGGAACACAGGGACCAAGTTAAAGCAGCAACATAAGAGGCAACAAAAATGATCCTGAAACACTGACAATGTATTTTAAGTTTCATCTTCATTTCTGTGCATAATAAAAGCAAATGTGTTTTTTGCATTATAAGAAGCAAAATGTACACTAAGCTAAGGTCAAGGTGAGGCACTTGATTAACCTACAACTGGCTCAAACATATCCTGAAAGAAGTTAAATAAAACCCAGAGATCTTACAATATGATCAGTGGATAGTAGTCTCTTTTGTGACCGAAATAAGCTCTATTTCTTCGTTAATCCTGGGGCTGGGTATCAAAATAACTCAGTACCAAGTAGTATCGAAACTTCCCCTATCAAACGATACCTGCATTTGAACTTTCATCCCAACAATCGTTATTCGATTTAATTTGACGTATGATTGGTCCACTACCACAGCAGCTACAACCCATACATGGAAGTGGTATCATAAGTTTTTAAACGATACCCAACCCTAACGAGAAGATAAGAACACTGCAGAGTAGACATGGACTGTAGCAGGCGATAGGAAGAGAAAGCAGGTTGCTTGAGGAAAACAACACACCAGCTCTCAAATATTTACCTGCATTGCAGGTTTGTGTTCAGAAAAATCTGACAAAGAGCATCAAGTAGCTCATGACGTGTTACTGTTAGACGCAGTTTGCTCCTACAGATCAAATATTGGCATATCTCCTGTGGTTCTGCTTGCCTGAGAGAGTGCGGACGAAAACTAGGATGAAATCTGTGGCACTGCCAACAGCTGAGTCACCTCTGCAGGCCGAGGACCACGGTGACAGTCCAAGGCTGAGATGCTCTCAAATACCCTCACTGGGCTTGCACAACCTTTTAGACTCACTGCCACACCCACTTGCCCTTCACTGGCAAATAACTCTTTCAAGAAATAGCCCTGCATTAAGTGATCCTATTGTATTTTGCCTGGGGCAGCGAATCCTACTACACAGACTTGTATTCCACTTCTTCACCCGGCTAAGCGAGTACAGGCCAAGGCATTCAAAGCATAGATTACTCTGGTCAAAGCCAGGAATGAGGTCAGCACAGCGGGAGTCCTTCTAGATGCAGTTGAGCCTCCAGTGAAGCTTGTCTATGGGTATTTCAAAATCCGGTTGAGTAGATTGGAAAAATAAACAATGAGCAGCAGTGGCTCTCACAGCAGCCAGCATTTCCAGGAGCTGTAGACAGATCGGCATATATGTAAAAATCAGGACACTGTGCCCATACTGAGGGCAGTAAGCCTCTACAGGGAAGCCCACACATTTTGCCCATTAGAGACAGAGTTCTGTGCCGCGAATGCTAGAGAGTAACAGTCTATCCCAGAAGTCCCCAGACAGAGTCAGTAGGAGTAATGCAAGGAAGATTTACTGTAGTGTAGTCACAGAGGCATAATTGCTCTCAGGCAGGTTCAAGGCGATGAAATAAAGCCACATAATGTTGCAACTTACCTGTCACATTATTACACTGTTAGATGTACATTATATAAATCATGAAGTAATACATCTTTGAGTTGAGTAATTTTCCAATGAAATATGGCAGAGATCGTGCATGACTAAGATGTTGATGTGTACTAATATTTAGTGTAGCGAGGTCAAGATATGCAGTGCAGCAATAAAATCCCTCCATAAAACAGACAGGGGAGCAATCGCCGACAAAAAGGTTAATGTTTAATTAACAACATCACAATTCATTAAAAATTGAGCATTAAATAGCAATTAGGTGTTTTAAAATGACATATATTTTGTCAGCTTGATCACAATGATTGTGTTTGCCATATGCTTAATAACAAAATGTATTAATTAGGCTTATGACCAACAAAGTGAGCTTAGATATAAACAAACTCACCAGAGTGTTTGCTGCTATGTACCCATGTGCCGACTTGTCTGAAACAGAAACAAATATTTATTCATATTAGACATAAGAATAAATATAATACATATGAATAAAAAAAAAAAAATAAAAAAAAAAATATATATATATATATATTGATGATTGTTTTTATCATTGTTTTGGTGTTGCTTACCTCCCGAGGTAAAGCTCATGTATTTCTGGTTGTTGACAGTCTCTTTGGAGTCGTAGAACTTTAAGACGTCCAACACGGCCTGCGGGTTCTTCTTCTGCTCCAGCTTGGTGATGTTCGAGGTCTGTAGGAGCCGTGCCCATTGCTCCGGGATACCCTACACAAATAGACAGAGGTTAGATGTTAAGAATTCTAACATTTCAGCTACAGTATTCAAGCTTTGTCCTGAGGAAAGAGTGTGGGTTGTTAATAGTCTTAAATTGCAGCCAGAAATATAGATGTACAGTAGTTTTCCTGTTGTGATACACAGGCTTATAGGAGCCTGGATACTACGGACAGGAGGTCACTACAGCTGTCAATCAACCCAACATACCACCAAACCTACCTCTCTTTAACCCTTAAAAACTTACATAGAGAAATAATTCTTAATATTGCTACTCATTAGAAGATGTATTTGTCGCAGACATGTTCTGGAAAATATTATTTGTTATCTTTCTATAATTTTACATTTTTTTCTGTACTTTCTGTCTGAGTTTTATAGGAGTTACTATCTCAAAGCTATTAGCAGAACTTCATCATAATGGCATGCTCAGTCCTTTAGCTTAGCATAAAGATTTTAAGAGCAGTGAGAAACAGCTAGCCTAATCATGACTTATTGTTTTCAGATTCTGTATAGGTTTTAAACAAACGAGATATAACACACGTAGGGCAAACTCACACTTGCTACTCGTGCCCAAACCAAAGTCTAGTTTGTTGACCGGTGTGAGTACAGGAGCGTTCCTAACTGTTGAGGTTTGGTATATAAGTATAAAAATAAGGAAAGAAAAAAAAAAGATTCAATTCAGTGTAAAGAACATTAATCAAAGAAAAAGGAAATGCTGTGTAGTGGTATTATATATCTGGGCATGTGTAAGAATAAAACATCTTCTGCCAACAGAAACTGCAGCTAAAATGCCAAAAAACGCTGAAGGATTCCAGTGCAGGTTTCATCTGATAGTGGAGATGTGCTGTGATTGTCATTCATGTCTTTTTTTATTAGCAACTTTATGTGGAAGAAATCATATCATCGGTTGACTCTGTCACTTCAGGGAACTGTAATTTTAGAAATGTTTGCCTGGAACTCTGCCTTCAGATGGGAGGTGGATTTTAGGAGCACATTAGTCCTAGTTTATATGCCTGATTGTCAGGTGAAAGAGATACTCACTGTGAATTCTCCTGTTACAGCATCAAAGCCAACATGAATGGTGTGTTCAAAGTCTGAGGGTAGGGATATCTCAGGACGTTCCTTCTCCTTCTTCTTGTTTGCTACAGGAGATGAACAAAAAACGAATTACAGGCTGATCTGTAGTAGTTTTACACACCGATAAATTACGTGAATCAATGTGGGGCAGAGCGTGAGGGTGACCTGTGGGGGAGGATACTCACTCTTGTCTCCCCCGGGAAAGATGGAGCGCAGGCGGACTTTTTTGTTTTTCTCTTCAGGAGCCATTGGAAGTGGTTTAGAGGCGTGATTCAGTGATGAAGAGTCTCGGGAACTACTGTTCATTCTCAAGGGGGGGGCTGGTGGTTTCTCTTCAATATCAACACTATCAGACATCTTTAGTGGCACTCACAATGTCCTGTAAAAAGAGGGAAAGGCAGAATAAAAAAATCAATCAGTAGGGACTCATGAAGATCGTAAAAACTCTGGATTTTGTCAATGTCAAGGTTGGTGGCAAAAAATAGCGAGAAGACTTGTTGGATGCTGTTTGGCATTGGAGAGCACACATTAAACAGTCATCTTTCTTTGGTGAAATGCATATTCTATAAAAATAGCGTCAAATTGGCCACTGGAATTGGAGCCCAACGTAATGTTAGAAGCTTCTTTTGTTCAAAACCCAAAGATGTTGCAGGTTGAGGTGCTGCTGTGAAAGTATCACAACGCTCAATCAACGGAGAAACGCACGCAGCTTGTAATTAGAAACTGGGCCTTTAAACAAGCAACCGGGTCTTTTGTATACTTGTGATGTCTACCAGCTTAACTACACTATAAACTGGTAGAAAGTGCTGTTACAATGCACATCAAGAGTGCAGATGCGAAAGACCTAGAACTGCTGACCAATCAGAGCAGACTCGACTTTTTTGGTAGGGGGACTTAAAAAGACAGGCACAATGCCAGAGTTTCAGAAAAAAGCTGAATAGAGGTATATGCAGACAGACAGTATGAGAAAAACAATGTGTTATTAAAACATTAAAGCACATAAACATGTTCTATTAGAAACACAAAATAGAAGTATGAACCTGAAAATTAGCGTAATGTGGGACCTTTGAATCTATAATGATGTAATACAGAGAAAACACTCAATAAAAGCCTTCAATTTCATAAAAGTATGACATTGTTAGCTTTGTACACAGATTAGGCCTACTGATAAGTGTGGTCTAGGTAGATGTCTTATCTCACTGGTTGCTGAAGCAGCAGAACTTGGGTAATATGAATGTGACAAAGCCACATCAAGACTTGTTAGCTACTTTCAGACAGATTTAACGCTTACAGAAGACGCCTAGTTACAGTTTCAATGTATTGTAGTTTTAGAGCTTTGGCCTATTTAACATTGTAACATGATGAATCTGTTACAGCAACATTGACTGCTCTACAGATTTAGATATTTTTTTAGATTTAGAAGACACACAAACGACTCCTGAAACTGTTATTTGGATGCAGTATATAACACCATATATATGCCATACATGCCACCATATATATATCAGCTGGGTCTACTCAGCTGTGAAAACAGGAGTTGATTCCAAGAGAAACTGGCAAGAGTGAACGTTCCTATCATTCATCCTCTCATCCTCCATCTACCCATCCCACTACCATCTTAAACTCCTTGACTGCCTCACCCGAGGCCAAGCCCATCATGTGATGTGCAGCACAACCGTCCCAGAAAGCGTGCCATCCATCCAGGCCGCCCCCTTAGTGGAGACCTACATTAGCAAACAAAGACCACTCCTCGGCTCTTACACAGTGCTCTCTTCCTCTGACAAATTACACATGTGCCTTCAAAGTGGCATTTACCATTTTATGTAACCATCTTTCTACGCAGGGCAAAATCTGGTTGTTTACACCTTAATCTTAACTTCCCTAACTGGTTATGGATGAAGGAATTAGAATCTCAGAAAAAACAGTAAATAAACAGATAAGTCTACAGTAACAGCATTATTACATTAGATTCTTGTCACCTCGTGAAACATATTTGTCAGTAATGTGTCATTTCCTATCCAAACAGGAAATGATACTACTGACTATAAAATATATAAGATAAAAGAATCAAAAGAATAAAAATAAAATCTAAGTCATTTGGCTTGATACAAGTTTATAAACTGATAACATTTTTTCTGGTCAAGTTTTTAACCTAGCTCCCTTCATTTCCTTATTACCTACTATATAACCAATGGTTTATGTACACGCTGAACTTGATTAAGTCAGTGTATTCCAATCTCCTTTCCTTGAAAACAGAACAGTCTCTCATCTAGTGCTTTATTCATGTAAACTAGACAAAGTATCCTCCAATACTTACCGATACTTATTAGCGAAAAGGATCAAACGCTAAGGATCCAACTACACAGTAAACTGGCAAGAGGATCTTACACAGAAACTGCATTGTGATCACTTTCATTGGTTAAGATATATTGAGATAGACGGAATGGGAAAAATAATGTGTTTTTTTTCAACATTCATCATCAGTATGAAACTAAAAATGAGCATAAAATGGGACCTTTAAGATTATTTTCCTGATGGATTTCCAGGATCTTGTGAGATACACTGGTGGCGGGGTTGACTCTGCTGGCAGTTTCTACCGTGTTGGGTGAGTTTCCAGGCGAGAGTCCAGACAACAGCAGCAAACAGGTTCTCTTAGAATGAAGGTTAGGCGTGTCAGTAAAAACAAAACCCTGTTAAACTCTGCTGTTTACAAAGTAATGTCACAATGTTGACAGGGAGCAACAGCAGTTGGTGACAACGTGGTTATCATGACAAAAAAAAGCTACAGGAAGTTGCCAAGAATAAGGACATAATTAAGAAGAAATTCCGGTATGTGCCACATGACACATGAGCCTAAATTTAGAAATAAACTGTCGTAGGGACAAGGCAAAATACTACATATATATTATTATATATGCATTTACCACCAGAGTAATGTGAGGAAATACTGTATACAACTGTCCAAAACTGTTTGAGCGAAATCAGCATAATCCCTTACACATATTCACCTTGTCTAGAGTTGTTTTCCATTACAATAAGTGTTTCCCGCCTGAATGCAGCTATGACTGATGCTCCTGTTAATCCACCAACATAATCTTTTGAACAAAGTTTGGTCAGTTATATCACAGCACCTGCAGTATATCGTAGTACCGGACCTGACAACAGCAACTGTGATCTAATCAATCAGGTCATTATGTGGTCAGCATACACAGAGGAAAAAATCAATGGCTGCGACATCAAATAATGACGAGGTTAGGGGAGGTTCTGATACGATTGTATGTTTTCTTGAGGTTAACTGGGTGAATCATACTGTGCACCTTTGCTTCATCAATACCCAGGTTCTCCTTGGGAATATGCAATGCAGAATACACTTACATAAAACAGTGAAGGTAAAGCGCATACTCATAAATATGATAATTTCAGTAAATGTTGGAGAGCAGGGTGGATGAATTATGTAGCTGAAAAACTCTTTAGTGTCTGACTGCGGACATTTCCAGGAGGAAAACACAGGACATCGAATGATTGTATATGCTTCAAACTGTGGTTGTCACTGCTGTGTGGCTATTTGGCTAATCGCCTGCAGCAGCAGCTCTGCGGAGCAGTCAGACGGCTAAAGATGGCAGATTCATGGAGGCCCAGACATTACTTGATTCTTCACTCACATAAAACACTGACCTATTTACTGTGCAGACTGACAGGCAGGCAAGCAGTCAGTCAGTGAGTGAGTGCATAGTCCCTGAAACAAGCATCTCCTATTTCTTAAACACACATAGGCTAGTCTCTCAACATTATAAATCAACTCTACAACATCTGAGGCTGAACTATTTCAGCAGACAAAAGAGATCATAAAGAGAACAATTTCTGCCAAAAACACATCTGTTAACACTGATCCACAATCAGAAATTATAACTCCTGAACCTTATTCTGCTTGCTTTGCTTTGGCTTTGACAATTTGACAGGGATATACGGTATGAATGCACGAGTGTCTAAAACAGACACCCACACACACACACACACACACACACACACACACACACACACACACACACACACACACACACACACACACACACACACACACACACACACACACACACACACACACACACACACACACACACACACACACACACACACACACACACACACACACACCAGCTCAAATATTACTGAAGATTTTTTCACATTTCTCTTCCATAAAATATTAATCTACCCTTGAAGAGCAGGCATTTTCTCTGCTCTTTCAAACATTAATGCAGAATTTGAATGGCTAACACACAGGAAGAGGCTCTAATCTTGAGTCCATGGCGGCCCAGTAATGGCTCCGCAGTGGGGGGAGGGCACCATAAGCCCGGCTCTCCATGCCCCTGATTAGGACACGCTCCCTGTTTGACTTGGCTTTAGATCTGCTGTGCTTCTTTGAAGGATGCTGCCGATTACTTGGATGGGATGGACAGCTAGAGGACAATCAAAGGATAAGGAGGAAAGAGGGGGATGCAGTTTACCATTGTTATCTCCTTTATCTGGGTGCTTACCATACAGTACTTTTATTGGTCACTGAGTTGCAAAGTCAGAAAAGTCTGAACACTCTACTGTCAGTAAGAGCAAAGAAAGACGAGGCAGTTTCACTTGACAACCTTCATATAGAACACACACTTCACACAGACATTAGAGCACTGGAGGTCGACAACACACATATGTCAACATGTTGCCGCACAAATGCTCCTCTCTCACATGGATGGCCTTTCAAGGTCAGAATAAAACACACAGAGTCGCAGTGCAGATGCCATCCCTCTTAAATTTCAACTGAAGGTTGGGGGAGGAGGAGGAGTTTGGTGTTACAGTTCAATCCTGTTAAAAAGGGACGCCCTTTTGAAAGTGACATGCGTAGAATTTATGGTCACAAGATCAAAACCTCATGTGATGAAACACGCCACGGCATCTTCAAGGAGATTCATGTAATCTCATTTTAGTTTTTTATTTATTTATGAGTTTTTTGAGTTTATAGAAAGATCTTTGAAACCATAGGAACAGAATAGTGTTGACAAATGGTGACACAAAGACATCAAAATACAGCTGGCTACTGTTGCATACAAGTGATGTGTGTGTGACTTGGTTAGCGTGAAATAAAAATGTTTGACATATCAGCTTTTGTCTGAGGAGACCCCCCCTCTCTGGTTTAGTCCCCCTCCTGCAAAACTTTGCATACAGCTGCCTGCGTTTGGTTCATGGAAGGGACAAGTCACAGCACTCGTCAGTTTGCTTACAACAGGTGGCAGGTGAGACAGGGGTGTGTGTGTGTGTGTACCCTCAACTCGACAACTGAGCATGAATCTTGATGAGTTCACTGTAAGTACAGAAGTTCCTGTCTCATATTTCATGGGGAGGGTTCGATTGCGGAATGATTTTTGCAGCAAATTTCGAGCACCAGTAAACATCCACATACTGGGTAGCAATAAATATAAACTCAATGACATATTAATGACGCTTGATAAGTTTTATTGTATGTTCATATTAATACTGATTTAGTTGTTGTGACCTTCATAAAGCGTGTCAAATTGTTTCTTTCATCGTTTGTTCCATAGGAAGAAATAAATACATTTTCAACTTTTTCTTCCAACTGCTATTTCAGCTGATGCAGATGACTAACATGAGGAGAAAGCGGCGGGAAGTTGAACATGAACATCTTTTTAATGGTGTTGGTATAAAAGGTTTATACCCGTTAATAAAATGCTAACTAGAGCATGATTACACAATATCAAAAGAAAAGCTGAATGCGATATTTCCACTTTAAATGTCCATTCCCACTGACCTCCCACATTACATCCCTTGGTTTGGGGATCTGAAAAACTGCCGATTCACATACAATATATTACCCGATCAAAATGAATTGATCAGACCGAATCTGACAACAAACACTGTACAGCACAGTGCGTAAACATCTCTAATCAGTAACAAGTGATCTATTATTAGCCACCAGCCTGATGTCTGTGTCTGATCGTGTTTGTGTTGTCTAGAAAACTACATAATACAGTGTTATTATAGCTTATGAATACTGGTGACTTTTTACACCTCATGCATTATATATTACTGTCCTGTGTCTTTGCAAACATCATAAGAAATTTGCAGCTGAACAGCACAGAACTGGAGTTTGAGTTGAGATGTTGTTTTTCCAGTGACACATTATTTTCTGATTAAATCCTTATTTAATTTAAATTAGATTACTGCAATGTCCCTTGTTTGGGTGTTAAGATTCTACATTGATCTTGTCTTAATGCTAATCAGCAACAACACTAATGAGATTGAAAAAAAAAAGCACAATGATAAAATCCTCACACTAATTACTCTCAAAATAGTCAGTGATCTTACCACACAGTATGCGACTTAATCTAAAGTAACCCTCTGCTCGCAGGTTGTGAAATATTATTGCTTATATTCAAAACCAAGCAGAAAAAAAAGCAGGTTAGTCTACACTCATTTATTCACGACATCCTACAATCCACCATGACTCTCATTTTTACCAGGCCTCTTCCTTTCTCTAACCCCCCTGCTGCGGAGCCTTGAGAGCTCGCTGTGTCATTTAATATTTAGTTTGGCTGAACCCACCCCGGTGCTGCTCTTTCATAGCCACACACACACACACACACACACACACACGCACACGCACACGCACACGCACACGCACATGCACACGCACACGCACACGCACACACACTACATGTCTTCAACCTGTCAAGCTTCTCATTTTCAACTGTATCTACATCACAAAATAATCATTTTGGTAGGTGATTTCTGAGCTAATATATTCTTTTTGTCATACTGACATGTCAGCAGCAGATGTAAACAACATTAAACTAAAAGCATGAAATAAACCGATTCAACAGCCACAGCTGACAAAAGAGTGCACCGTGTTGGAGCTGCTCTCTCTGGATGAGTTACCGATAATAAAAGAGGCGGACGTCTATGAATATGAACTACCAGTAGTATAAATGTACTAAAGCATATTGACGCTCATTCTGTCAAGTGGACAAAAACTCTAAAAAAACACGATAAAATTAGCTACCTTAGTGACACTGCAGTCTGTTTTTGAGAGACTATTCCTTCATGACAGAAAGGCCTCACTTTATTCAAAGCACATTTCTATAACTGCTACTTTATTCTGATAGGCATTTCCTGCCTGACAGAGACAATTTATCATACTAGTACATTATGATAGTTTTTTCTATGCCTGACAGAATAAATGATACCTCACTTGACAGAATGCCTTATTTTCAATCACATCTGGTCTTGAAATATTGCATTAATGTTCTGCTCTTAACCTGGTATTCACGATTGCAGAAGTTGTAATTAAGAATTGATATGCATTCAGGTCCACGATAAAGACAAGAAATGGATGCAGACGTTTGTGGTTGCTGAAGGCTTCCAGTGGTTTATGTCACCAACTCAACAGCTTGATTACATTTGTAAGTTGGTCTATGAGACTTACAGGAAACAGGTAAGACATTGCAGTTGAAGTAAATCATGGAACCGCTAGGCCACAGGGATGCTCAAAACCAAAACCTCAAAACCTCGTCATACAATTTTGACACCCCTCACTGCTATGCACAATGTTGGTGGCTGCAGCCCATGAATGGAATTAATACACTGTAAATAACAAGCCATACCAGTTTTCAAGATGACAAACAAGAGACAGAAGAGGCTCCCTGTCCCACACACTGACAGTTTCAAATATTACACTGTAGAATTTGAATTTCATATCTTAACTTGAAAAAGCATGACATGGGGACACGTCAGCAAACAAGACAAGCCTTCTAGGTTTTGTTTCATGTGATTGAAAACTAAGCAAACCTACTACAACTCCCAGACTCCCAAGATGTGAGCACCAAGCACAGGTATGGCTGCTAATCTTGTGTTGTCCACTTTAAGGTACCAAAGTGTGTTTTGTTTTTTTGCATTAGTGTGGCATGGGCGGGCATGTCTGAGTGCCAGCTGGAGGCAGAGAGAGGGGAGTGGATTCCCTGCAATGCCAGCTGGTGCACCTGCTCTGAGCCATTTGAAAGGGTTAACAGGGAACATGGAACGAGAAAACAGATATGTACATGCTATCGCTCTATACAGTATTTTTCCAGCAATGGATAGAATGGTAATACAGTAATAGAGTTTAATATTCTGCAAGTCTCCAGGCGTCTCTAGACAGCCTGGCTCTGTATAATGCTCTAAAACTAAATACTGCACATAATGTATTAGTGGCTGTTGTGTCATTACTACAACGGGATATGCATTTAATTTTAAGGCCTCCCCTGCCAAATGCATATTGCTGCTCTATGATTTTGCAAAGACAAACAGTACCACAGGGTTGATATTTCTGTCAACAAGTGAATCAGCTGAGAGGCAGTGAGCTTCCACACACTGTAGTTGCACCTCCATGCAGCTGAGAAACAAAACGGAGTCTCTTGTAGTTTATTTGGAGGCAAAGAACCAGTGTGACAGCACTGCTCTGGATGATGCTCAGGTGTTATCTGTTTGTGACAGATGAGCAATTCTCTTCTACTTGGAGTTACAAATCTTCTGTCATGTTTGTCATGACTACAGCTTTCCTATCATTTTACTGTGCCTGGGTATTTATTCAGTAATTCAAATTAATTTTGTGAGCATTTTTTTAATGTCATTGACAAATCTTGCATGAGAAATTCCGCCTTTAAACCCAAGTTGAAATGCAAGTCTCCCCAGCTGTTTGATGTAGATATGAAAGCAGAAGCATATTTGAAGGTCTCACCTCAGGAGACACAAAACAGAATGAGGGCCAACATGAGAGTTTACAACAACTGTGTGGCCAATATAGCAGGCTCTATACAGACTTCAGGCATCCAAGCTGGCTAACTTCTTGTTCAGCCCTCCAATAATTTGAATAGGGATGAAATGATTTAATTATGCATTAGGTGTTGTCCAATGAATGGATCAAAGTTTGACAGTGAAACAAATCATTTCCTGGGGGTTGAAATACTAAAAAAAAAATGAATCCACTGATTTACATATGTCTCTTTCCCAATGTAAGTTTTATGGGGAAAGTATTTTTGGACCCAATGGCATCACAGGAAAGACCTTAAAGTTGTAATTCCACAGTTTGGCCACTATGTCAAATTGGATTCAACGTCTGGCGCACGTCCTGGGGGCTTGGTTCAGACACACCTCTGCAACTCTTTGCAAACTCTTGACCCAGCGAAACTTGTTAATCTCTTAAACCTCCTGAACCTGTTTCCTCTTTGCACCTTTTCATCCTTTTCTCCCCTAGGGTCTCTATCCGTCTGAAACGTCTGAAACGTCTGCAGCCATTGCATCGTCTCACTGTAAAAGGCTGTTACACCTCTTACTTTCTGGAATCTCCGATCCTCCCAGGACATTTCTCTGACTATCTTGAAGTCATATTTGTAATTTGTGGTTGATACATATCTTTGTCACGAAGTTCACAGAGGGACATCAAAGAACGCAAACGCACTTGCACACACATACATACACACACACACACACACACACACACACACACACACACACACACACGCACACAAACACAAACACACGCACATTATACTAAGTAGCAACAGACATCAAGTAGGGAGATTACGGAGGGAGCTGTGTCAATGTGTCAGTGTGTGAGTGCTTCCTCTGTCTCTCCTCTCCCTGTCTCCCTCCATCCATCTCTCTCACTTACTCCCCCCTCCCCTTTCTGAGACAAAATGGCCAGATGGCTTCCAATCCTACACGTTAATCCACAACACACAGACTGTAGCTCTGACACACCTACCACACAACTACTGCTCCGCTTTAGACAGCTATGCCCTTAAACACACACAAATAGTCCACATGAGGCCACTACACATTTAGAAACTGTCAACAAGAGTGCTAAACACTAACTGCACGGAACAATGGCGGCATAACTTATCCAGACTAAGTCCTCAACAGATGGAGGCCTACTTGTATGTGTTGTGGGTCCTACTATCATATTTCAGGCAGCCCAGTTAGCAGGCTACAAGCCAAGATGAGGTTCTGTGTCTACTGCTTTTGTTAGCTGAGGTGAGGTAAGAGAAGCTGTGTGTGTTGGGTTACAGAGGCCAGTGGAAAACAAGGGGAAGCCCAGAACAGCACACTTACCAGGAACCATGGAGACATACAGACAAATGCACTGAAACAAATGAAACCTTTCGCATCGTTTCGGTGTATAAATAAAGTTTTGCTTGTATAATTTGTTGTTTCTGATTATGTTTCATTTTGGTCAAACAGGTCTGGACATTAATAAAGCAAATAAAAATGAAACATCCACTAGTTCATTTACCCAAGTGGCGTTAATAGATAAGGAAGTACTGGTAGGTAGTACTGTACAGAATACCTGCCTGACAAAACCAAGATAGAGAAATGTCACATTTATTTTGTTAAGCAGCAAAGCCAGACCATTGTTTGTTACAGAGCATACAAAAATACTGTAGATAACAATCTAAATGTGGGTTTCGTATCTCTTTTCAGTGATGATTTGGTAAATGATCTTCTCTACAAGTTCCCCGCTCTTCAATCTTGATAGGTGATTGCATGTTCACAGAAATGAAATGAATAATAAAAACTAGATGGACATATAAAGTATCCCACAATGTTAATGCAGTGCAAATTTCCCAAGTCAGGAGCTGCTTTTTTCCAATTATTTCAGCATGAAACATGAATGCAGCACATATGCCCGAGCTTGCAATGTTAACAAAAGTATCAAATCATTTGTATATACACCCCGTGGTTCTGCTTGAATGGGTTCTTCCTTGGCCCGTGCTTCACTCTTCCACCAAGCTTCATGAAAAACAGGCCAGTAGTTTTTTGCATACTTCTGCTGACACACAAACCCGAGCCGAAAAGATAACCTCGTGGAGGTAATAATGATAGTTTTGGTTATGCAAGTTGATCCCAAGGGTCAGTTGTGAAAACATTTGCATAAATAGCCAAGCCATGATAAGTTTCCATTTTGCCTGCACAATTCTTGTTGACACTATAAACAGTATGCTACGGGTAGCAGCTTTACGTTTATTTTTAGAGCGCATATGCACACTATATCAGACCTGACACATTATCATCTTTTGAATGGCAACAGCCATGTCTGTGAGCTCTCTTTGCAAATGTGAAATTTGGTGCATGTTACCTATACAGACAAAGGCCTATGAGGATACTTTAAACTGAAAGTAAGCAGCTCTACCCAGTCTCACGTAGACATACAAACTACAGAGCTATTAACTGTCCATCTGCCTGTACTTGTGTAGATAAAGGTGTGATGAATGTATAATCATGCAGCACAGCGTCCACGACCCAGATCAGTTGAACAGCAGGATGTATAAATAACAAACACTCTAATGTTATATCCCAACATGTCTGTCTGATTGTCTCCGACACCGCATTAGATTACTACTGTAGGCCTGGTGTCTTCTGTCAGCACAGTGCTGTGTATAATGTGCTGTAGTGGTAAAAACTATTTTATGCACTGACAAAATTCCCAATTATTTTCGCATAGAATCATCAGTTTATATCATCGAATTACTGAACTGAAAATTTGACAAAGGAGTGGCCATGGTAGTGGTGGTTAGGGACACATAATATTTCCATTAAAAAAAAAAAATAGCAGTGGACACAATACAAACCCTTGGGTGAACATAGTGAAAGGAGTGCAGTCATGGTGTCTGGACAAATAGATTAGTAATGAATGGAAGGACGTGTATCATATCTATATCAATATACCAGGCCTATGTTCAAAGGGAGTAGCACCTCCAGCATCCCATCCCCCAATTCCCCTCTACGATCATCTCTCCCTCCCTCGATCACTGACATGACTCCCTAACATCCCTTTTACACACGACAGCCAGACAACAGGTCTCCCATCAGGCCCTGCTTCTCCCTAACCCGAGGATGACTGCGCTTCCCCTTGGAGATGAATCTCCCTCTCTATACGCTCTGACACCACAATCTAAATGAGCAGAGGTGATGGGGGAGACACACATTCTCTACCGTAGCCAATCCTTCCATCCTCCTCCTCCACTGATGGGCTGTGGAAGAATCCAAGGCAGAATAGCTCAGCTTTCACAGGACCGGCCCCCACCCCCACTCCGCTCCCCAATGAAGTCAGGTGACCAGATGTTGTATATCTCCCTGTCACTACAGCCGCTATGAAACTGCTACACACATCCATGATAAAGCCAGGAAACAGAGGCACGTCTCAGCTCCGTCTCTCTGTGTGCTCATTGAAAGACGTATAGGAAATAAAAGATGTTTCATCATGAAACCCTCCCTAGAAAGGCCAAAAGAGAGGCAGTGCAGAGATAACAAAAGAGCATCCATCAGCATATTAACCATCCATTACCCCCCATCTTTGAGTCTAGAGACCCAAAATAGCATTGCTTCTTTTTTGCTCCAGTGTTGCCACTGCAGCTGCTGCATTTCTCCAGGATTGACACACACACACACACACACACACACACACACACACACACACACACACACACACACACACACACACACACACACAAACACACACACACACACACACACACACACAGAGAGACAAGGCCCCGCACAAACGCCACCATTGATTCTAACACCTCCCCATCAATAAAGATGCTATTTGCCAGGCACAAGGGAGTGCATACAGACATGATGTGATGCAGAGGGGGGTGTATGATCATACAAATACATCCCCTGCCCATCTGATGCAAGCATCCATTTCCATCTCCCCCTCACAGGAGACACTGCTGATGAAACAGCTGCCTTCTTAGCAGGGCAGAATGCAGAGTGGAAGAAGGAAGGGAAAAAAGGCTACAAAGCACCCCTACATACACAGCTTCCCCCTCCTCCTCCTCTTCTCTCTTCTCCTCCCTCCTCTGCCTCCCCCTCCACATCCCCTATTGCCATACACAGAGAGGGAATTACCTGAAATATGTCTTCACATTCTCTTGCTCAGTGTTTCGCCTCTGGACCCGGAGCTCTGGTAGATTCATCGTCAACCGTACAGTCCTAATGACAGTTTAAAGGCAGGATTGCCATTCTCTTGTCAGACCAGTTCCTGACCCTAAAAGCAAGCTTGTTCGGCAGGCTGGATGCTTCACTGGCTGCTCACTGTTCCCTAGCCCATGATGTCATCCACCCTGCTTCACCCATTGGCTGAGAGGCTGAATATTAATGCAGGAAGCGGGTCTGGGGGAGGAGGCAGTCAACGGGCAGACAGAGTTGGTTTGCTGTTTAACAGAACCAACCTGCTGAGTGAGAAGGCCAGGAGGGAGGGACTACATGTCCAGCTGATGAGCTCTTCTTTTGACCTCTTAACACCACAGGGAGGTTGGTAAAACTTGAGACAAATACTGCAAATTTAACAACAACAGGCTTTGGAAAGTCATTTTTGCGTGTGCAAAATTTGAACAGGCAAAGCCTTTAACGGGCTGTGTTTGGTGTACTGGTGCCTCTAAAAATTAAAACAATATATATACAACACAAGCAAATTGTAGCTATTTAAATAAAATAAAATAAAACCTGCACTTTGGTAGCAGATTATGATATTTTAATATATATATATGATACAATATCATAATCTGCTACCAAAGTGCAGGTTTTATTTTATTTTATTTAAATTGGGAAATTAAAAATATAATGTTCAAATAGTTTTCCATAACAATAAGATTTATCACTAAACACCTACAGATTTTTTTTTTCCAGAGTATAAAAGTGTCTCCGGGTTCATGAGCGGGCGGAGACAACAACCAAAGTACTCACTGCATTTGCCCTAATTTGCCTATGATGTCATCTTTTTCCTCTATCTCACCTGTGATTGGCTGACTGGCACAGCATCTGCTCAGTCTCATGGCTAGTGCTTCAAGCCCAAGGTGGAGGCCTATCTGAGGCTCTGTGAATCATGGCTGGTTGTCCTGACAACCCCTGTAATGTCGATTCCTTGTCGGAGAGTAATATGGCTGTTCTGTGACAGTGTTCACTCAAATGGAGACTCTGATAACGACAAGACAATGTCACTTATAATGCTTCATTCACACCAGAAAGTTGTCTTGTTATTATTATTATTATTATTATTATTATTATATTATTTAAAAATAGATTGCAATCGTATTTTCTGAGAACCCTAGAAATAAAGGGAGCTTTGAAATCATGCGGTTTATAGAATACACTTAATGTTGCTAAATGTCTGAAATGTACTGGTCCTTTTTAGTAAGAATCATGAGACCTTCTGAAGTCTTGGGATTTTAAAATGTATTAATTAATATTCCTGTCATTTTTGGACGGTGCAAGTTTTTCTCCAGCTGCCAACATGGACACGAAAGAAAAATGAGACTGTGAATTCAGTCCAGCAGTGCCGAGCAAACATTTTAAAGCAGAGAGGAGGTTTTGCCGATAGCAGACACTAAAGATCATTGTACACTTACACAGAGGCACATTGAGGCACAGTTAATACAGAAAAGTGTCAAAATGCTCCCAAGTCTGAGTCAGCACAAATGGCATGTCAAAAAACAACATATGGAGACTATTGGACAATAAAATGTTATGGTTTCAGGACATCTATACTGTATTCAGATCTCTTTTTTGGTTACATTTCTCCAATCTAATCCCCCCATGAATTTAAGATGGCAGCAAACAGTAACTCATACATTTTTAATGACTAAAAGAAGCCTTATGACTTCCATACATGTGACTGTAATATGAATAGTCTGCATTAGAGTGGGGCTACACCAGCAGGCATTTGGCTGACAGAAAGGAAATACAGGGGACAGGTCAGCTGTCCATCATAGCTCCAACAAATGGACACTATCAAACATTAGAGCATTTCAGGGTCACCATTAAGCAAATTGTTTCTTGGACAAAAGCAACCACAGATTTGTGCTTTTGTTTAACTATGTTCATGCCACTACAGAGTGAATGCCATAATCAGTTATAAAGGGCTGTTAGTTCACTAACTGTAACCCATCTGTTGCTGTGTGCACTCAGCCTCCTTTAGCAATTCAACAGGGTCAGTCCCAACATTTATGGGGCCGAACCTGGCCCACCACCCAACAAAGAAGCAATACACGCACACAACCACTTCCTTACGTGAATGCACAGAAGTAGCCTCCAAATGATGCTTTAGTTCTTCTCCAACCTTTCGTTTTGCCTTAATTCTGTAGATTCAAGTAGATTTAACAGGTGAAATGAACAGAGGATCTGAATTAATGTGCTTGATCCGCTCCAGGTGAAGAGCATGTGTTTTGTACTCTGAAAGAGACAAACTGGGATGCAACAATGATTAGAAAGGTCACAGACTTTCTACCACAGCCAGTATGTGTCCTTTCACAGCCATGTGTGTTGTTGTGTCCTCCAGAAGCAATGAACCCATCCCTGCTCCTTCATTGCAAGTCACCATAGATAAGAGTGTATAAAATGTTTTAATTAACACAACAGAGAGTCATATTTACACACAGCTTCGCCCTCTGCTTTCATCTGGTCTTGAGTCTCAAACATGAGATGCATGAACACTGGTGCAACATTTTCTTCATTCCACATTCTGCTAAATATGACATTTACCCATAAACTTAGCCAAGTAATACTCAAGGCAGATCATTTCCTAAAGCTTGGCGCTGAAAGCTCGGATCAGGAGCCGACAGCACAACCTGCAGCTGCAGTGTGAGGAGGAGCGTGATTTACTAGTATCCATAGGCCGCTGTCAGTGATCAGGTTTATATAATGAACCCTATAAATATCCTCGGAGGCAGAGCACATCTCTGTGGTGACATTTTGTAATAAGCCCCATCTGGAATTTACTAGTGTTGTGGGCAGAGTCAGGAAAATTGCTTTAGAAATGAAATCGGTATAACCTACATACAGTATGTATAACCTCCATCCTGACTAATAATCTAATCACTAACATAATCAGATATGTTCCTAAAAAATAGTATCTGAGTTTACCGTTACGTGCCTGTAGATTTAAAGTGTGCTTCAGACTTGTTATTTCCCTGTAAGTCTATAATTCACTTGATTGATTCAACACTGAAAATGTTTTTGTGCAACTTATTTTCATCACTCTGGCCTCTAGAGGTTTGCAGGAAATTACAAACAAATGTGTATTGCATTATTGTAAGATGAAAATGATGTGGAGGGAATGTAGAGAAAATACTTATCGAGTCAAGTCTAGTCTCAGTGTGTGGCTTCAACCACTTTGGTCCAGACTGAAATATCAGAATGGTTTGAGTGGTTTGTCATTAAATCCTGTACAGCCAGAAGTCATGGTCCCCTGAGGGTGAATCCTACTGACTTTGGTGATCCCTTGACTTCCTCTTGAGGCTACCACAAGGTTGACATTTTTTCTTTGAGTGAAATGTCCCAACAACTATTTGATGGATTACTATGAAATTTGGTACACATATTAATGGTGTCCAGAAGATTAATCCTGAAAAAAGTCTTTCTGAATCCCGACCTTTTCTCTAGCACCACCAGCAGGTCATTGCTTTGACTTATAGCGAAATGTGGCACAAATATACTATATTTATGATTTCTGGATGATTAATGGTTTTTAGTGAAACAAAAATATGGTATGTATATTCATGTCCCCTATTTGCCCAATACTTTGTTTTATGACCCAATACCTCCAAAGAAAGTGTGTTTCGTGCTAATCTGCAAATGTTACATTCTAACATGCTAACTTAGATCATGAACACAGTAAACACTACACCTGCTAACATCAAAATGTTTTCATTGTGCTCATGTTAGCCTATAGCACAAAGCCCCACAGAGCCGCTTGCAGGAGTGTAATAAGTCCTCCCACCCATACGACCACACGGGTCGTTTGTTCCTACCCTCTTATACGACCCTCAGGAGTGTTTCCTAAACTAGCACGTTTGGTTAGGTTTAGGTTTGAGTTGAGCTCAAAAATGAAGGCTGAGTTAAAAAATGCGTGTGGTCCGAGCATGGGCGCTGGAAGTAGGGGTCTAGGAATTAGGGAAGGGGCCGTTGCCCCACCACTTTACGCCCCTGGCAGAATTTGGTGTCGCAGCTGGTTTAATCCCATCACACGATGGTCTCTAGGTTGTATCTACTTAGGTACATGGATTTAAATATTCGTGCACCCTTTCATTTGTTCTTTGGATGTTTGCCCTATGTGGAAAAGGAAATATGCGTTGTTGCAGTTTGATCAACATGTTTTCTCATTTTATAGCAGTGACGTTTTGCAATCCAGTTCAATCTATATTATCTGCCAGAGAACATTGGTTTATCAACTCACCCATAAATTTAATAAGCAGAACTGCTCATGTGTGTAGCAGTATTTCCTGATTATCTTTCGTCATCAGTCCAAAAAAAATGTATCATTGTGCAAATGGAAGGAAATTTGAGATGATACGTTCTTTGGTCTAGAATCAAATAATCACAGCGCTGGTCAATCACTATAAACCATATCAAATTATGGTTTAGATTATCATATTATGGCAGAGCTCACTGTGCCTTGGGAGCAGAGGTAGAGGGAAGCTTCAGAGAGACTGCCTCGCAGGAAATGATGATGTATGAGAGGAGATGAGGCGTGTGGGTGAATGCCACTGAACTAAGCTTTGCTTTCTGCTATGGCGATCAATAAAATCTCTCAACTCTCACCTGTGCCTGCAATATATCTTGTGATTATAACTGTGCAATTTTATCTTAGTCAATGCTGACATCAGTTAGTGCAATTCAGGAAAGCACACTATCATCTTTTTTTCTACTGGTTAAGCGCACAAGCCGCAAGTACTGCTGTTTGTTTGTCAGAATTCAAGAATGAAATTCCATTCAAACTTTGGTCTACTATGAGTAGTAGGTCTATAATTTGCACGTGTGCAGGTTGTACAACCTTACTTAACTTAAGTGTGGATTTTTGCAATTGAATGAGTGAATATTCTCAATATCAAGGATATTTAAATCTAGTTCTTGTTCAGCATAAACAAAAACCTAAAGTGAAGGATTTTAGGTTTTGTCTGCATTTCTTCCAATCAAAATGTATTTAAAAGACAATATATTGCACAATGACTCCACAAACAAAAGCTACTGTGTATGCAGACATCAGTGGATAAAATAGAAGAGTGATGGCTGCTATTGGCAGTGTATTAAATGCTCTTCATTTTAACACATCAGATTAACTTCTGTAAGCCCTCCACTGGTAACTTGGCATGTAAAAGATAATGGGTCACGCTCATCCATGCTACAGCTACATTCACAAACAGGAAAACTCCTTTTTGTGTGGGCTGGCACAGCAGAGATTACCCCCCAAAGTAATATAATTGAGGTTAGTAGGCCTCTATCCTGCTGATTATGGGTAACCTATTGATAGGTTAGCCATAGTACAAGAGCTCATTAAGGCTATTCACCATTTTTCAGAGTGAAAAATGTGCAACAGTAATGTAAGCGCTGGCAGCCTTTTGGGCGCTGTAATTACAGATTACAGCGCGGTTTAATGTTGTGCACTTAACACCTTGGCTGTTTTGCAAATGTACTGTTGGCTATGTTGCATATTTCACCCTGCTTAATCAAAGAGGATACGTTAACAGGGAGCATTTGATCTAACTCATGCTAGCGTATGTTTTGGATCATGACAGATATTTGTGCCATCATACACCTTCCTCACACTGTTAATCTGTGGTTAGCTACATTGGATGGTGTGTGGGTCAGTGTGGAGGGGGGTTTTATTGACATATTGCAGTATCAGTCTGCTGTTTCTAAAGGTTATGAGGCTGGTGTGATGCGTTTGTGAACTGAGTATGGTTGCTGTAAATCTAATACATGATGGTAAACCAATTTTAGAGCTTTGTGTTGATAAAATATGATGATATAAAAACTATTTTATTTGCACACAGAGTACTAGCAAATCCTGAATGGCAAGTCAGTCGTTTCCAAGTGAAATATTTCTATCCACGCAGCTGTCAGGGGAAATGATTCAGTCTAAACTGCGTGTGTATAAAACCCGGACACAGCGTGCTGCACTACAACTACATTTCAAAACGACTCCTTTGTTTTCATTCTTCTTAAGTGATGTTAAATCTCATCCAGCTGTTAAACTTTCCCCATTTAACATGGATTGTAACACAGTCTGATAAATCTGTTCTTAAGAGGGATTAGGGGATTTTTAGTATGACATTTGTTGACAGTGAAATCTACAATATGTAAATCCATCTTACACTAAAATGATCTCGGACTTTAAAATGAGGCTGCTCCACACTGTTTGATGTTATTATAGTGTGTAGCATCAAAGTTGATGATGATTGGCAATATACATTTCAGAGAAATAAGTAACAATCAGGGAGGTTAACAAAATTGCGTAACTAATTTCAAAATAAAAATGAATTAAAAATGACCAACCCTAAAGGCCACCATAGCATCTATTACAAAATCGAAAACCTGTGGTGGGACGGCAGCAGCCGTAACGGCAAATCAAGTTTGGGCCTTCATCTGATTTCAGCTTTACACCTGCAAAATTGTGATTGCATCTTGAACTGTTTGGGACGCTACTGCTGTGACAAAATCTGACATAAATAGACACAAACACCCGGTAATTTAGCCAACATTGCCTCTGTGGTAGTTCCTGATACAGTAGGTGTCTCCAGAACCACATTTTTCCATGATGACACACACAATAAAACAATTCCAGCGTTGCTTTCGCGGCTGGTAACAACTTTGGTTCTATATTATGTCTGTGCAGCATAACAACACATTTATATCAGTCAGTGTAGCATGATTAAAACACACAATTCAGTCTTTTGAAACAACATGCAAGGACATCAGCTCCGATGCTGCTGAGAAGATGCTCTAAGACACACCTTTGAATGTAAAACAGGGGTGGGGGTGGCAAACGCGTGGCCTCTGGGGGTTAGAGAGAGAGGGGTTTGTGTGTATGCTTATAAGGGTCAGCTAATCAGATGTTACACAACTATTATAAAAAGAATAGGCCAGTGATCAGTGGTAATGGCAGCAGTAGCACAATCCAACATCTTCCAACACAATTTGTATGTCTCAAACAATCATGTGCACACACTTTGCTTACTTATAAACCACCAAGTATCCATAATCTTGCTGACATGTCTGTGTTCCGCTTTAACCCTGTCCTCAATCAAGCCTTGTGTCAATATTAATCAGTGCATGACATGAGCACCTATCTACTCTCAGAGGGCAACATAACATTAAAGTCCTATCCATGACAACAGTGGTCTGAACAAGCCCCTCCCACTGACAGCTGGCTTATTGTGTGCTGTGCCTCTGAAGCGAGCTTGTTCCCCTTTGCTTGGACAGTTCAATAACTAATCCCAATGCAGCCAGCAGCATGTAGCTTTGAAAATGAGGAGGGCAGGCCCGATGGAAAGTCATAATCTGCTTGTCGGTGTGCGTGTCGGGTAACTGGGAGGTTATCTTGTCAGTTCACACAAGGATTCATACTGTAGAGGAGTCAGAAATGGCACATACACCTTGTCTGCACAATATGATGGAGCTACAGTAGACTCATATTTTCAAATCTGCTTTGTAGTTGGTCAGCATGTTTTTTCTTGGGTATCCGTGTTCTGAGTTTCCATGTTTTTTTAACGAAGGGTGACTTTCACCAAAATGTCCTGGTGGACTTTTGTTTTAGTTATTAAAGCGTTTTATTCAGTCAATAGCTCAGAACAGGTCTTAGGGAGCACATTATTGACCTATTTTTGTCTGATTTAACTTTGAATATTAACCACATTGATTTCGTTTTTTTCTGTTTGTGCCGAATAATTTGCTTTCTAATCAAAGGTCATCGCTGCACATTTGCAATTATTCATCCCAAGATTGCAAATGGCATTTTGATCTGTCATTTTATCGTCCCCCCACAGTAATGAAATTGAGAAAGGGCAGCCACAGTTTGGTCTCCATCCTTTAGTTCATTCATCCATCTGTCACATCTCAGACACCCACTTTTTGTCTGAGCTCACTGGGGATGATGTGTGCTCAGTGTGAAGGATATTCTGTAGGATATGTGACCCCAAAAAAATCTAGTGGGAAGTGAGTGTCATAACTTCTCTGTCTTATTCCACTAACGGAAACCTTGTTTTTTGTGTGTGTGCTTTTATGATTTTATTTTTCAATTCAATTCAATTCAGTTTTATCTCTAGTTCCAAATCATATTTCATATTTCAAGACACTTTACATATAGTGTGGTTTTTGGTGTGCTACTTAATTCAACTTTAGTATATAAAGTAATGGTATTTATTCATCACTGTCTAATTCATTTGTCCACCTGTCCACCGAACATTGTCATTATATTTTGACAAAACTTGATTGAATCATGCCTTACGTTCAGAGCACAACAGATCAGTTAAAAGATCATCTGAAATTAGTGGCAACATCTCTGATATAATGCGTTACTTTAAAGGGCATGTTGACCTGTCTGGCCGTCCCTCAGCCAACCGTTTTTTTAACGATGACATCTCACACAGAAACTGAACAAGACTCAACAGAACAAACGGTGGCTCCCCCTGATGTTACTGCACACAGGGCACGCGAGCAGCTCCCTCCCTCTGTCACATGTAGGCTAATGAACAGGAGGCTCGTGCTCTTGATGGAGCAGCCTTTTGGGCCACAAAATCCATGTGTACTCACCACTTTCTGCTTGGACACACACACACAATAGGACACGTCTGGAGTGCTTGGGGCCCGAACCCTGAGGAAGGGCAGATGGTGCCTGGGATAGAAGGCCGCACCCCCATTAACATGAGAAAAGAGAGGGACAGAGGCGGGGGAACAGGTACCCTCTCTCCTATTTCCCCCTTCTGAAGATTAGAAAGGGGGTAACTGATTTACCCAACGGAGTCTGTGGTGCTGATTTGGAACCCAATTAGGAGCAAGCTGTCAACTCAACAGCAGAGAATATCATATGTGAGGATCCTGTTTGAAAAAAAAAGTCCCATCTACGGTTGCATTAAAAATGCAGTTTCCTATTCATATTTAAGAGTTCCAGTTCATCAGTTATTTAAGGAATTTCATTCTAGATGTGCCATATTAGTTTCCAAAGAGTAACTGACTCAAGGTTATCTTTTTATTACAACATTATGGGTAAAATAAACATATTTGAGTTTTTATCATAAATGAGTGTGTGTGTGTGTGTGTGTGTGTGTGTGTGTGTGTGTGTGTGTGTGTGTGTGTGTGTGTGTGTGGCAGTTCATTCCGGCCTGTAGTATCAATAGAGATTCTGCCTGGTAGTGTTTTCCTTTCTCCCCACTGGAGGCATCTTTCACCTAAAAACATAAACACTCCAGTTGCTACAGCTGCAGTTTATAGTGCTGGGGCCTTTCTCTGCGTGGAATTAAAACTGCTCTGTTGCTTCGACTCATTAGTCATACTAACCATTCTCACGGCTGCAAAATGTACTTTCTGAAAAGATATACATGCCCTTTTTTAAATTTGCTTCCAAAATAAACTTGCTTATTGGAAAAACTGAACAGCAACATTTTTATTTGCAGCAATTAAATAATGAATTCATTGTGATTAAAAGTGCACAGTATGATTAGAAAGAAGGAGAAAGAGGGGGGAGAGTATTATAATACCCTACTGCTAATGTGCATTTCTGGAGGTGCACATATACTCTGTATGGTGTGCAGCATATTTAAAATCATAATTTGTCTCCACCTAGTGGCTACATGGAGGACAGCTAGCATTCCCAGCAAATTCAGCACTTTTGTAGTACTTTAGTACAGTACTTTTGTGAAATAAATGCTTTTAACCTTGCATTCATCACAATCATACTTTATAACCAAATTGCCAAAAACATAGCCTATAAAGTAAAGATGTTACGAAACCATTTTCACCTTCCCGATACCAATTCAGATACATGAACAGCACCAATCCGATAATAGTGTGTAAAAAAATACAAATTTCTAATATTTTCAACAGCTGTGTATACTAATAACCCTGAATAGGTGTGATACAATTGCTTTCATTGTTGTATGGTCTGGCTCAGGTTATACACAGAAAGAATGAATGTCACAGGACTTTCTTTTGTTCAATAGTTTCTGTAGTTGTAAATAGTTGTTAAATGTCGTCATTACCTGCATGAAACAGTTAACTTGTGCATACAATGATTTTTACCATTAAGGTATAAAAGGAGATTAAGATTCAGATCACAAAGACGATTTAGACAACCAGTGGGTAAAATAAAAGCCCTTGGTCATCTACATAGATCATTTCTTTGGCTACAGCAGCGTTTACTGCTCCCAACCAGGACACTCTTTATCTTGGGTTTATCAAACCCTGCCAACGGATGCAATGTTGTGGCGGACGATCACGATTATGTGGTGATTGGAAGTGACAAGAAGCCAACGTGCTACCTCAGCAAAATTGCCTCTTAGTTCACATCCAGAGCTCTAATACTCTACACTGGTCAGGGGAGCAATGATAGGGTGAACAAGCCTACCTTGTAGCCTGTGGCCTTGAAGTTGAATGTGATGATGTTATCAAAACCCAAGCACCAACAACTAGTTTGTGAATTGTCGCCATGACTGTGTTGCTGTGGTAAACAGAATAACCAAGTAGTCTTTGAGTTTAAAACCGCAAAAGTTTGAAATTTGGTAGTGAGCTTGTGTGCAACCTTACCATGGGCTTGAATCTGCATTAACAGTCACGCCCCCATCTGTTCAAAGAGAAGACAAGGGTGTGAATAAGATGAAGATGAGTTTGGGGATTTAGCCTAATCTAACCGCAAGAGGGTGTGATGCTTCTATTTCTCAAAATGCACTCTAAGCATCAAATGCTCATCCTTAAATCATGCATGTTGAAATTATTAACATACACTAAAAAGTGTTAGAACATCTCAGTACAATCTTCCTGTATGTTGAATAATCTGTTTATTTTTAATATATAATATCATTAAAATGAAACATCATATAAAGTCTGAGGAGGACTTGGCTACATACATGTCAGCCTTGCATTATGGCAATTATAAAAAAATTAAGAATATTCAGAAAGTTATCCTACCTGAGATGCCATAATAAAACAGAGAGAAAAGCAATCCAATCAGAATCACAGAGTGCACAATATCTACAGTAAATATAAAAAGTATAAACATGTTAAAAAGTACATTAGAGAACATATGTTTAAGGGACATAATGCACTGAGGGAATAATTGCACCATTCAGACACTTAATGAGAGCATGGTCTAGGGTAATACTGCTGTAAAGAATACTACAGCAAAATATATATGTATTATACATAATAATAATATATATTATTATATATTATTGGCAATTATATATTGCCAATAATATATATACATATATGTATATATATATATATATATATATATATATATATACGTGTGTGTGTGTGTGTGTGTGTGTGTGTGTGTGTGTGTGTGTGTGTGTCAAAACAAAAATAGCAGTTATTAAATAGAGTCACATTGCGGATATTCTTATAGCACTGGATATTGTATTGGATATTCTTAAGACTGCACATGCCCCCATAAAAAAATAAGTTCAACATATATGTGTAAGTAAATAGGCAATTTTGATTTGATTTTGATGTTATTAAACCAACAGTTAGGGTGTTTTGTATATGGATACTATAACACCACAATGTAATGTGATGTTAGGACTGGAAGGATTAAACCGATTAGATTAAAATTGAGTGTCATAAATAAATAAGTTTTTATAGTAATGTGTCAAGGGAAAAACAGCTAAACATTCAAAGTTTCACAGGATTTGCATATTCCCTGTTTTGTATCACATACAGTTTTAACAGTTATTGATTGAGGCCTATAAATCAGATGTTGCAGCCATGCAGTTTACTAGCATGAGGATCAGTGAGGCTCATTATCAGAGGCGGATTCATGCACAGGATAGCCTACGCTGCAGGGCCCCCGGATTGGCCAGAAATTTTTTTTTTAACCTCCATCCATCCATCATCTTCAACCGCTTGCCCCTATCAGGGTTGCGGGGGGCTGGAGCTGATCCCAGCTGACAATGGGGCGTGAGGCTGGGTACATCCTGGACAGGGAACATAGAGACAAACAGAGACAAACAGAGACAGACAACCATTCACACCTACGGGCAATTTAGAGTCCTAAATTAACACATGCATGTCTTCAGACTGTGGGAGGAAGCTGGAGAACCCGGAGAAAACCCACGCAGACACGGGGAGAACATGCACCAATCAGTGATGAAGTCACTGGATAGTTATGGGACACATTTACCCAAACAGCTGCCACTTATTTGTGTGTAAAATTTCTATGTTTCCTTTTCTCTCTCTCCCTCTTTTGCCATGGTGTGTTGTCTGTATGTTTTTATAATACGAAATATGATAATATGAAACTTAGCAATTATGCTAACTCTGGCACATTTACATTGATACCCTTTGATATGTTAATTCAGATCAGAAATACTTTAATAATCCCAGGGGGAAATTAATGTGCATTATCCCAATCAAATAAATAAACAAATAAATAAATCATGTGGCCGGGTTCAAAAGGTCAGCTTTGTTGTCAAATCATACGTCACTCGCTGTTACTAGACAGTATAGTGGAAAAATGTCAGAGGAAATGTGATTGCGGACCATGAAAAAGAAAAGCACAACTGAAAGAACAACGGGACCAGGATCTACTAAAGGAAATCCCTAAATTGACTTAAAAGGACTTTTCTTCAGTTCTAGTGTGTGTGTGTGTGTGTGTGTGTGTGGGGGGGGGGGGTCTGATAATGCATAATTAATAATGTGGGGGGCCCAAACAAACAGTAGCCTAGGGGCCAATGACCACCTTACTCCGCCACTGCTCATTATAATATCCTAGTAGAGACGGAGCTCTCCTCCCAGTCACAGAGATCTCCGCCCCAGTCATCTTGGACTACAGCTCGGAGCCCGGATGCGCCGCCATGCTGACTCTATCAGCGAATGGAATAATTTATTCACCAACCTGCCTGCCTGACACTGGGCGACGAGGAGTTCACTGAACAAGTCCACAAGACAGTTTGAAGGGCAGAGGAGCCTTTCGCCGCCGACAGACTCGCACGGTACACCCGCGCTCTGTTTACTCGCGTGTTTTACTTCCCACCGTTGTATTGATGTAGGGACACTTGAGTGCTAGCTACGCTAACGTTAGCTCGGATCTCGAGCTCGAGAGAGAGAGTGCGCGCGGTAGTGACAGTCCGGCCGGAGGCGGGGAGAACCGAGAGGTGAGACTGTTACTTTGATGGTGACTACACTGTTGACTGTACGTGTTATAGGTGTCCGTCTGCTAGATAGTATCACTTTCGTGTGTGGCTTAGAGGGGGCCAGGCAGCAGCATATCGAGGTGGGTACTTCACTGTTTGTCTAATAATAACGGCTTTTTTGGCCGAAGTTGAGCTGAACGTTAGTCGACGTTTCAGTCTTCTGGCCCGCGAGAGAGAAGCTAGGAGCTAGCGTGCTAACTAGATGACTGTCCAGCACAGGACAGGACCCTAAACTTTTCAGGTCATTAACCCCTGAGTAGACGCGCTTCAGATGGCAGATACACCCACTGATATCCGATAACAGCTATAGCCCGAGACTCTGCATCTAAAACGGAGACTTTTGCTATTATTATTATTCTTATTATTATTATTATTATTAAGAACAGTATAGGAGATGATAGTGGAAAGTAAAGGCTAATCTGGTACATCCACTTTTCCTTGCCACTGTGCACTATATATATTTATATAAATATGTTTATATATATATATATATATATATATATATATAGAGAGAGAGAGAGAGAGAGAGAGAAAGAGAGAAAGATTGCAACTAGTTGCTGCTCATGGTGGAATTGTTGGGTCTCTGTAGATCATAAATGAGTTATAGAATGTGGCCTAGACCTACTCTACATGTTAAGTGTCTTGAGATAACTTTTGATATGATTTGGCACTACAAATAAAATTGAATTGACCATGACGTGCCTGTCAACTGACCCTCATTTTTTAGGTATCTTTAAGTTTGAGAGTCTCAGAAGCATAAATCTATTATTTGTGTTGGTATGAGGGACTTTACATTGCAGTTAGGAGCGCGTTATTGCAGAAATATGCACTTCATTCACTGTACTTCAAAGGATTTATACAATTCAAGTTTTTCATTTAAAAGATATTTTCTGTGACTTTCAGATCCTGAAACATTTCCATGTCTGCATCAGCCCTGAAAACCAAAAGAGATGTCCGTTGATGAGGATACGGTAAAAACTGGCAGTCCACAGGCCAGCTCAACTACATCTCTACAGCTCTCAGAATGTACCGGAGGTTACAGTAACATATCTGTGATGGTGGAGGGTACCGCGGCCACCCCTGATTTTGCAGCTGCTTGTCCTGTCTCAGGCACCGATGCCTCACCAAAACACGCCAGCGCGACTGCAGTGCTTACCCACTCAGACGATCCTGGACAGGAAGCCAGAGGGAACGAGAATAACATCAATCGCAGGAACAGCTTTCATCATTCCAAACACCCGCAGCAAACGAAAATAATGAAGCGCCGCAACACAGCAAACTTTAGTTTCAAGCATCCATCATCTGGCAAAAGGAGACGAAGGGCCAACTCTGAGAGTGACTCTGTCCTGCCTACCAACTTCCTCCTGGGTGGGAACATTTTCGACCCACTGAATCTTAACAGCCTGCTGGATGAGGAGGTCAACAAGGCACTGAATGCAGAGACACCCAAATCCTCCCCGCTGCCAGCAAAGAGTCGAGATCCCGTGGAGATCCTCATCCCCAGAGACATCACAGATCCTCTGAACCTGAACAGCGGATTAGCAGGCAGTTTGGTTTCCCCCTTCAAGAGTAGTGGCAGGAAGAGACACCGCAACAGACACCATGGAGGAGGTGGAGTTGGGGGTGGTGGTGGTAGTAGTAGTGGGATTTCAACCGCACAAATCAACCTGTCAGAATCAGGAAAAGGCCAGATTGAAACAAGCACCTCCACAACAACGATATTGGGTATGTTAGCCTCATGTTCTGCACTAGATGTCTCCAAAGAGTCCAACAGTTTTTCCAGTGTCACAGGGGATTCCCATGATCACTCAACTGACAACTCATCCAGCTGCAAGGAGGAGAGGACATCTGTGTCTATAGAGGATTCCACTTCCTCTATATCAGGGGCACCAAACCAGCCCACAAGCAGGCGCAAGCGTAGGCGCAACTCTGGCAAAATGGAGCCCCCTGTGACCCATTCTACGCCACTTGGAAAATCGGGATCTGGAGACAGGAGCTGTGGTACATGGGGGTCGAGAAATTCCCAGTCCTTCCACACGCCAAGGAGTGGTCCCAAAACAGGGCCCGGAGGTCGCCATCAACAGCAGCCCCACAACCAGGCAAAGGAGCAACAGAAGAAGAAGTTCCAGTATGGGAACTACAACAAGTATTATGGTTACCGCAATCCAGGTGCTAGTGAAGACGCACGGGTGCGTGTGCTCCGTCCAGAATGGTTTGAAGGTAAAGACGTTCTGGATTTGGGATGCAACTCAGGCCACCTAACACTCTATATTGCCAAAATGCTAAGACCGGCCCGCATATTGGGCCTGGATATTGACAGTGGTCTGGTACATGCAGCCCGTAAGAACATCAGACATTATCTGTCTGAACTGCAGACCCAAGAGGCCAGGCATGCAATGCAGGAGAAAAAGAACATGAAGCAGGAGGAGAGGAATGGAAATGAGAGTCGCACAGATAAGAACGGCGATGAATCTGAGCACATGAGTGAAAACGGTAAACCAGTGAAAGGAGAAAGTGGCCCTGCAGTCGCTGTAAATGACAATGAGTCCTGTCACACAGATGAGGCACGGACCCAGAGGCAAGATGGCAAAACAGAGGAAATGGAGCAGGAAGACTGTGATTCACCACCCACTGATCACTCTGTGAGTTGCTCTTTTCCTGTGTCCCTACGGATCTCCAGAGGGCCCATTGCTGCACCTCCACTTACAGAAACATCAACCACACGTCCCGGAGAATTCCCCTCAAATGTGTCCTTCGTCAAGGTAAGACGACATTAACTGTGTAAACATGAATGAGGTTCCCATGATACGGCATCTTAGGAGCCTAGATGAAGGTCAAAATAAAGTCAGTGTTTCATTAGGCACTGCCTGCATTATGTCAGCATCTTATATATTCATTAAGACTAAGACAACATCATTATGTAAAGAAACATGGCCTTGTCTCTTGTCAAACATGTAAAAAAAACCGCACCCAAAACCATTTATTAGGATGTCTGACTGACTTCACAAGAGGCCATAAATTGTGTGCCCACTTACTCTCCCTGGAACCTGATGATAATGATAATTGTCTTGTCTCGAGAGAAGGGAAAGTCAGTTTCATCATCTGAATCACTTCTATTAGACTGAATTTATCTGCACCTGCTCAGTCTGTAATTATGGAGGGAATTGCCGCTACCTTTTATGTTTTTGTGTGTGTTGCACACCTCATTGTGCGTGTTGCACACCTCATTGTGTGTGTTACCAGTCCGAGACTCCTCTATTCCCTGAAGTTGCCAGTGATTTTGAGAACTGAAAGATGGAAGCAGAAAAGAGGAACCAGCCTGTCCTTTTCAGCAGGTTGATGTTGCTGGAAGCATTTCTAATGACATCGGCCTTTCAGTGCCACCCATTGAGTATTTGACAAATGTTACGGCAGCTTTTCTAATATAAATGTTTCTCATTAAAATTTTATTGTTCTAATTTCTATCGAAGTTCCTTCACTCCACTGGCCTTGTGCCTTACTGGCTTTGTGTAGGCAGCTACATGAATTGGTTAGATGCAGAGACCTTAGTGTTTCTGAATGCAATCAATAACGGCCTCTTCCCTGCTATGAGTATTAGAGATAATGGCAGTGCAGCACAGAGCTTATCCCGTAAATGAGTGGAAAGCCTCAAGAGGACCACCTGAGCCTGCACAATACAAGATGGATTTGAGGGAGAAATGTCAGGCTACCTTCAGGAGTAGTATTTGTTAGACAGATCTACCCAGGTATCAGGTTAAAGTGTGGAAAGCTGTATGGAAGCATATTTGATTTAATACAAAAGGTGTTTTTTCTTTTTCTTTTACTCCTTGTCATTAAATTCTCCCTTTTGCTGGTCCCCAACAATAGGTTTTCTCAATCTGACCTGAAACTTGCCTGATAAGCGAGTGATGATTTGTAGACGAGTGGGTCGACCTGCACATCACTGCACTCTGCTGTACAGTAGACCCAAAACCAAATTTAAGACACTTTCATAAACGTTATTCAAACAAGATTATCAGTTTTATCCATGCTGTCAAGGCTGGTAATAAATCTTGTGAGGTGAAGGGTTATTTTCTTCTTCTTGTATTTCTCAATGACTTCTATAAAATCAAAGTTCTTTTTGGAGTCAGCAGACTGTCATTAGAGAGAGTGCAGGTTTATGGCACTTCTGCATTGGTTTCACTTTGCAGGCCCAGAAATCTGTGGTCTACACTTTGTTAGTCATAGTGCTGGGTAGCACAAAAAAGTTTGTCCTGTCAAGGCCATGTTTTTCTTACCACATCTTTTCTCTCCTTTAGGCCAATTATGTACTGGAAAACGATAATCTTCTTTTGACTCAGCGGCCAGAGTACGACGTGATCATGTGCCTGAGTGTTACTAAATGGGTTCACCTCAACTGGGGAGACAGTGGCCTCAAGCGGCTATTCAAGAGAGTCTACAGACATCTCCGTCCTGGAGGCATGTTCATCCTGGAGCCACAGCCCTGGGAGTCGTATGTGAGGAGGAAGAAGTTGACGGTAAGACACTAAGATGGCAAGTTGTGATGTAAACCGTGACTTTTGTAACAAACCAAAAACAACTGTGGTTATGCCAGGGGCTTTCAGTGATTTTAAAGCTCAGTTTGATTGCCTGAAGTATAAGAATTATTTGTGTTTTACTCTCTTGACAGGATAATATTGGCAGGAATTTTCATAGCATCCGCCTCAAACCTGACCAGTTTTCATCATACCTTACAACAGAGGTGGGCTTCACCAGTTATGAGTATCTTGGAGCCCCCAAGTGTTCAATGAGAGGTAATTCACTAATTTGTCCAAACAAATTCATGCATTACACGTCATCCACCACTGTAGGTTGATGTCATTTTTAACTTTTTTTTCCCGACTACAACAGGTTTTCAGAGGCCAATCTACTTATTTCGCAAATGACCGCTCCTGCCTTGAAGATCACTGAATGTGAGTAGCCTCTGTCACCACCATAAATACAAACCAGCCAGCTGCTCTGGACTGCAAGGAATCATCGGAGTCCTTAATAGTTACTCTAGATTTTCAGACTCTGAAGATGAAATTGTGAAAGGAAAATGGGACCAAAAGAAGAAGAAGCACCTATCAGAATCCTCTGTGACTACAAATTCTAAATTATGGAGTGAACTCAGATAGGACTCCATAATACAGAACCTGGAGCGAAACATCATAGCTCGGCCGGACTGTGGAAGAGGTGCTCATCTGATCATCTCCTTGGACTTATCTAGTGCTAACAATGCTCCAGTTAGATACACAGCCATAACATGGGTTTGAAAATCTTTGGCCATATATCTTTACTTTCATAACTTTGTTCTGTGCCACCACATCACCATACATCATACATATTAGGGTTGGGCATTAGGGCAGACTTTACCAATTGGCCACCATCACCACTTTTACTGGTGACTGATGGTGCATTCCCTACATTAGCTCCAGGTGACCAACAATGTGGTGCACTTGCAAAACTGCATTACATCACTTGATTACAAAGCCATTAAACAGATGCACATACTGACATGATGTCTCTTCAAAAGCCACACTGGAGTGCAGGTAATGTGTTTTATGCTGTGTAGGATACAGTGCAGGCTAGTAGTGAATGATTGCCGGCTCCATTGCAACTATTGATGGCATCGAAAGTGTGCTCTTAATGGTTAAATATCTGCATCACGTTAGAAGCCTTGAATCCCATTGTGGTGGACATATAAATGCAAATAGCTTGGTAAATTTAAAACAGCCAAACAATTTCCATCAGCCATATAGATTCAGTCTATAGCTGATGAATTTGTCCTATCTTCCAGCCCTAATATACATAGATTTTTTTGTTTTGTCATTATTTTGCAAAATAGGCCTTAGAGCGGAATGAACTTCAATCTGTTACAGAGCTGTGAAAATGTCCACATTTTGAAATGGCCCATATGAAAAGCTCATGAATTGCACAAACCCAAGACGCTATGAATTCAAAAATAGCTTGTCTAAGTGGTGAAGACAATGAAGCACGGTGAGAAAGGTGCACTCAGAACAGCCAAAACAACTAGCATCCATTAAAGTAGAGAATGTTTACCTAGTGCACAGCCAAGATGTTTTCAAGGTATTGTCCCATTTTTTTTTTTTTAGTAACACTTCTTTAAAAAGTGTTGTGTCATCAAATATAAGATTCTGTCATTAGAACATGGAGACGGTATGCAGTTGTAGCAGACCTACTATGACTGGGAAGAGTACTTGGTACGGTAACTTCAAACCTGACATTAGCGTAAGTGAATGCATCCTCGAGTGCAAGTTGAAAAATCAGAAAGTTTTGGCTGTTTTGAATGTAAAATTTTTACAAATGTGTGAAATTTACTACAGAGCTTCTACCTTTTAGGAAGCAACAAATCACTTCATGGTGCTCCATCCTAATGGTAGGGAACACATTTGAGCTGTGCTGACACCCAGGTGTCGGCTCAGCTCAAGATAATTCAACACAGAGACCACAAGGACTATTTTGCAAGGTAGATCTAAAGCATGCAGTGATTTATTTTTCATGACAGTTAAGCCATAGCTCTACCTTTTTATATGTTGTTTACAATGTCTACAATGACTTGAGAGCATAATTAGGTGTTTAAGTGATTTAAGGGAGAGGCCTGTCATTAGAGAGTTGCTACAGCGTCTTCAGTGCTGTATGTCATGTGGTCGATCATCACTCCTGGAGACGCATCAGTTCAAACAGCAGCAGAGTCACTTTCTAGCTCCTGAGCTGGACTAAACTAAACATTTGTACTACAAAATTGTTAGTAAAAGGACTGAAATATATCAAAACGACTTTTTACCAAATTTAAATATTAATATGCTGTTTGTATTGAAGCGCTGCCAAAATATTTGATGTGTCTTTTGCTCTTGAATTTGAAAATATGTCATCATCATTTTAGTCTTTGGCCTATTGAGGACAGGTATAAGTAACAGGCAGTCAGTCTTTGTGATTGTATCTACTGGTGTGCACTAAGCACCGCTCATCTACAGCCTTTTTATTCTCGGTGGCTGGGACTGAAAATCCTCCTTTTTTGTGACTGGTTCAGTGACAACATTTGGCATTCTAGCAAAGGAGATGATGGAGAAGATGGATGATATGTTTCTATTTCAGTATGTGATCAATGTAAATAAGTTAGCAAATTTTGTTTTACTGTTGTCAAAATTAAGTTCATAACTGCTTTTGTCATTTTCCGGTGGATTTTTTTGTGTGTTTTTCAAATGTTTGCTGCCAATTTGTGGGTGAGTCAGAGTTTCTGTCTTAAAACTGGACTGTTAATCCAGCTCTGTAACAACAAATGAATATGTACATTGCAAAGTTCTGATGTATTTGCTTCATTCTGTCCTGGCAGGCACATGGATTGTTAGATTGGCTCTTTATTTTTTTATAAACAGTTTGAAAGGAGTGTTGTTGTCAATGCACTCTCATTTCACTTCATTTGACATGTTTTGGAGGCATCGGAGAAGACCCAGTACTAGGTGAAGAGATTATATCTCCACACTGGCCTGGGAACGCCTCGGGATCCCCCAGTTAGAGCTGGTTAATGTGGCCCGGGAAAGGGAAGTTTGGGGTCCCCTGCTAGAGCTGCTGCCCCCGCGACCCGTCCCCGGATAAGCAGTTGAAGATGAGATGAGATAAGAAAAAAATTGAATACTTTTTCCATCAAACCTTTTTATGACACGTCATGTGATTAACCTATAAGAAGGAAGCTTTGGATTACATATCAAAGTGAAAGGGAATTGGCTTCAACCTCAATCAGCTCATAACACGGGGCACCAAATCACACCTTTGTCTTAAACTAAAACAATCAGATTCTCAGGCTTAGATTAGCACACTGCTGTCATTTCAAGGGCATTTTGATTTTTGCATTAACAAGAGTTTGCCTTCTTGAGTATTTTTTGAGGGAATAAATAGTTTAAAGCTAGTTTGTGCTTCGCCGCCAGAATGAAAAACTGTACCTTACTGTCTCAGCAGCGGTGTCTTACAGATTTTAACTCAACAAGCGTCACTCTTAAGTCCAGGTATCCAAGCTGGCTTTGCTGGAGATGTGAAATTGCATGTTGCCATATAGTGCTGTATGAACTTTTTCACCCCTCTTGAGGATTTGCTCAAAGTTGTGTGAGGAGGATTTATATGAAATTTAAATAACACACAAAATAGGATGTAAGAGATACAAGACTACCTTTTTTCAACAGGGTTTAATGTTACTAAGAAATATTGCTATTTCAAATGTATGACGCTCAGATCTGATATTCATGTTAAAGCCAGAAAAAACCTCCCATATCACAAGAATGGATTTTAAAGTGCAGGGTGGATTAAAAATGAAGAAAACCTTAGTGCACAGTTGAATGCGAAACCCTGAGTTCCAAATTTTCATGTAGCAAAGAAAACCAAAATGGAACTATGACGAGATAAACTGCAGTGAAAGCACATCCTTTGGTACTTTTTAAAAAACAAAACATTTATTTATTGTTATGTATTTACAAGTTGAAGATTGAGGACCCGATCCAGGAAATGGTTTCGCTGAATTACAGCATATGTTTATCTGGCCTTTAGCTGAAAAGGCGCTGTTGTGGGTTTTATTGAACAACATTGTGCTGATAATTTAGTAATTCTGGTGCTTCAGGGTAGCTGATCTAATCTTTTAAAACTGTTTCTACAACTCCATTATAAGATTTGAGTAGTAACAGCAATTAAATATTGAAAAAGTATTTTGCCAGAAATACACCAAGGTCCCTGGCAAAACAATGGTCGTACATTTTGTTACACCCACTTCTCATTTATTAGAAGTGGTACATTAGGTTTTTTTTGTTTACAACTGTAGTGAAATAGCAAAAACTGGATGTCTTAAACGGATGACTGCAAAATATGTTTTCTTGTGCAAAAATGCATAAACTCAAAGGGCGTATGGCACAAAAATTCCCCTCTTCATGTTGAATTTGCACTGATGCGACTCGAGGAAATTAAACTAGTTAAGTACATTTTTGCAATTCAAGTTGATTTTTTACATGTACATTAATTTTCCTGGGATCATTTTCCTTGAAAAGAAAAGCCGGTTGGAATAACAAAAGTGTCAGGGAAGTTTCCATGCCTCTGAACAAGATATAACTGAATGTTTCCCTGTGTTCATTTGAATTGATTAAAAGTGGTTCCAGATTTGGTGGTTCAGTATTTGCTTTTACAGCACCTTTTATAACTGAAATGTAATTTTTGGTTGGAGCAACGTACAGACATTAAGGTATGTATTCATAGTAAAGTAATTATACAGATCTACTGTATAATGTTCTGTTATGCTGCCATTGTATTGCCATGCCAGTTTTCCTTATGTTGCTTCCCTTCACATGTTCTGTCTTCAAAGGGTGCTGATAGGCAACCAGCAGTGATAGCTGGTTGGGGTCTGCCCAGAGGTGTTCTTATTGAGATGATAATCGCGGCAGCTGTAAAGAGTAATTACTTTGAATGAAGCATTGAGTTGAAAGTAAATCATCCCATTCATCTGGAACCAGGTCAGGTTTAGTGATGTCACCAGGGGAGTATTTTATGTAGTTTGTCTCCCTATAAAAGTCTACATGATCATCAAATATAAAGACCTACAGTCCAAAGTTTGGTTGGAACAGGGCGTGGACGAAAACAAGATAGCAGCCCAATGATGGCGTTTATTACATGGCTGTTGGGTTGTTGATTGCATAATGTTGTATGGGTGTTAAGTCTGCTGTGCGGTACAATGGCATCAGTTAAATATTCATTCATCTTAACTTTTTATTTTCGTATTAATTCGCCTGCACGCAATGTTTAACCTTTACAGACATTACCTTATGTACCTGAGGCATACTGTGCATCTTTAACATGAAACACAAAGCAAGCCATGAAGACTGAAGAAAACAAGCTCAACAAGTGCATTGAGAAAGAGACTGGGGGAAGGGTGTAAAAACATTTGTTATTCATTAACTAACAGAGCTTCAGAGATCCTCACAGTGAACTCGCCAGAACAACTTGTCTGCAGCGCTCCATCAGTCATGTCTTTATGGTGATAAAAGTACAAGACATTCTACGTTGCAGCTTGGATAATGGTATTCAAAGCCTGGGTAATCGTTTTTTGTTTGTTTGTTTGTTTGTTTGTTTGTTTGTTTGCATCGTAGTTTGCACCAATCTCGCCTGTGACAGGAGACTCTGGTTATTCACTGGTTATTTCAGAGAGAGAGGGCATTTATATTGGCTGTTCTACAAATGCAGATGCACGAGTAGTCGGTGAGAGCCTGATTCAATGGCGGAAAAAATCAGGCAGAAAAAGTTGCTATTCCAGAATTGGCAACACCTGCCTACACCGCAAAGCATCCCAAAAAACAAAGACAGACTTATCAAAAGGAGTCTAAAGAGAGTCTGACAATAAATGCAAAAAAACCCCCAAAACTTGTCAGTATCGGCGAAAGAGCTTAGCCTTCACCTAAGTCTCATGACTGCAGCTAGGTTCATGTTTATGTAGCGAGCTGGAACCTTGAATCACAGTAAGTCGACTCAAAGTACACGTTTGACAGTTATTGTTTTATAGATGCCGCCGTATAAGGGCTTCAGGTTCGCAATCACAATTGGAATGAAGCGCATGCACACCTGTGCTCACCTGGTGGGAGGGGCTTAGGACAGAAAGGGCAGGGCTGTATTTTCAGATGGGTTTTTTTTGGGCTTTTCCATAAGACTGCCTACCCCAGCTTTAAGGGATCCTAATTCTCTGGCTCTTACAGTTAAAGCCAGAAGGCCAAGCATTACTTCAAATGAATGTATGTATTTCACATCACTTGCATAATGCCATCGCTCTGGTGGAATATAGTGGTTGCAGCACCATGAGAGATGTCTCTCAAATGAAAAAAAATATTATTATCTAGAGTCCTTTAGCATAACAGCGGCCAGAATCACAGCCGAGAACAACGCTGCGGTGGCTCAGTGACAGTCATGGTCTGAATTTTTTTCTAGTTGAGGTCCTGGAAGTTGTAACGGGTAATTTGTTCAGGCAGCCTAACTCACGCTTCTCCCCCTACTAAGGTGAAGGCCATTTTATTTTATTCACTTACAATAAAAAGGAATGGCTAAACACCAAAGCAGAGGAAAACACTTCGAGTCACTAAAAAAAACAACAACGATAGGTTTTTATGGATGAATTCTTTAAATGGTAACTACAGTATATTCTACATGTAAGGATCAGGGATCAAAACTTCCTTTGAAGTTTTTATGCATTTCTTGATGATGCCTATGATATGTAAGGGATAATGTAAAGTGAGGCGGTCATTGCTGCGAACGCACTCCAAAAGTGTCATGCAGGAAGGGGTTTATTTGCAATAATGACCGACTTGCTCTACATTATACCGCTTATCGCACAGCAACTTACTACGGAAATCAATCATTTGATACAAAATGTAGATTTTACCACAAAGCTAATTTTATAATTTGCTCTTAAATTTTTCTCTGTGGATTTAAAAACGTTATTTCAAAATATCAATAATAATAGATAACATTCAGTTTGCCATTGTTGGAGTCAAGTGCCACTCTGGGGATTCCTCTGTAATGAATAATTTCTCTATAAAGGTACCATTTTATCTTGAAAAGACACAACACAAACGTATAAACATGGATAAGCCAAGACAATATAATACTCATAAAACTAATAGTAAAATAAGAAATGAATGATGACATAAACAGGGAAAGACAAGTTAAATGGATGCTAGATGGAAAACAGACTAAAAAGATGTGTTTTACATTTACTTTTAAAGCTATCCACACTCTTTGCTCCCCTCCCGCCCTCCAGCAGGTCGTTCCACAGCCGGGGGTCATAGGAGCTAAAAGCGGCCTCACTGTAGGTCTCTGACCAAACCCTAGGAACAACTAAGAGACCACTACCAGAGAACCTGAGGAATCTAGTGGGTACATACCTTACAACCAGTTCTAATCTGTTACAGTTAAAAACACCCATCCTGTAATCATTTTCTGTTTTAAGCGGTCAGACAGACATGTAAACAGGTTCGTGGGGGGTTACCCCTTTGTAGTTTGGTCACGCTGCTGCTGTCTGAATAGCACAAAGATTCAACTCAGATGACAATGCAGAGCACAATACAGCGGCTCATGTTTACAAATAGCATCCATGCCTTTAACACCTACTAGCCTGGACCAGTCATCAACCATCTCCAGAACCTGTCTCTGGTACAACATTCGGTAACCAGATGGATAATAAAAAAATGTTCAAATCATATAGTGAGTTGGTTACTAGATGTCAGTATTTCATCATTTATCACAACTTTTTGTTCTTCCGGAACGGTGTCGCCTGAAGCTGAGGTGAGTATATTTGCTTTCAGCTGACAGTCATGTCGCTTCCTAAATCAATAAAACAAGGCCAAAGTTCACCAACAAAGACGTTTGACCTTTCAATCGGAGATAGGCAGACAATATGACAATGAATTTGCTTTGCAATCGTGAATGGTGGATTGTGACGTTGTCCGTCCATTCCAGACAGTATTGTCTGGACAGACAGAATGGTGAGATAACATAAACACAGACAAGAGACATAACACTTCATTCACAAAAGCTCTATTTCATCACAGCTATTTGGCTCAGTCACTTGACCATTATTGTGTCCTGTCGGTACAGCGCTGAGCAAAAGCATGCCAGACTCAACTCAGACTGCTTTCCATGCTGTTATTTCCCGAGGGTCAAGCCAATTGGGCAATGGGCTGCAGAGTTAGCGTTAACACTATATTTTAGACGTTTTTTTTTCAGATACAAAGTAAACAAATTACTTTGCATCATATTTGGACAGAAAAAATAAAGTTGATGGTGATTATTATCCAAACTAAACAGCAACAAACCAATACATCAGTCAGTTTATTTTCATGCATTTATTAACACACTGCATTTCAGAGTTCACAAAGGATTGACTATAAACCTCCTGACATGTGAGATTCAGGATCAGCCACACACAGTTTCAGGCAACAATAGCATTGTTCCAGCTACACACGTAATAGCTGTAAATGAGACTATGTATTAAGTCTACTTCAAAGGCACTCATTGTCAGATCACACAGAGGGTTAAAAGTCCAGGAGGAGATGATTGAGAGTAACGTCAAAATGGTTTATCCAGAAGATATGCTGCCAGTTACCAGGATCCAGGCTACCTGTACCGAAGATGTCATCTTGCAGGCATCATCGAATGGCAGGTGCTAAGACCGCATAGCGCAGCACCTGAAAATTAGCACAATACAGTTGAAGTTAGTGTCCTATTTTGCAATCATCTCTACAGTGCTGCCTTTGCAAATAAATATTACAAAGTTATGCACAGTTCTACTTTCTGATCCTGGCAGACCTACCTGTATCTCCGAGGGCAACCGTGATGACCAACGATATACTCCTGGGCATAGCAGAACCGTCTGCAGAGTCCTCTATACCCACATGTCCAGTACTGCATTTCTGGATCATTGCCTGTAGATGATTAGAAAATAATCACTAATAATGTCCCCATATTCATGATGAATATTGACTTAACTTGTCATAAACTGTAATAAAAAAAAAATCCATTCATCTTAAAAAAGAAGTTAACAAATTGTAATTACTTGATAGCTAAGAAAACTGTCAAGTTGTGATTTCATTCATTTGTTTTACTTCTTAGAGCCACACGAAGAAGCCCAGTAATGAGCCCAGTGTAGTTTGAGCATTTGCCAAATCCTGATTTGCTTGATTTGATGTCACACAGTAAGAAAATGGGTGTATCCATTGCTTACCCTCCCCGACTGCGAGCATCAGGAGAAGCACAAGAAGAACCAAGCTCAGTCCCTTCATGTTTAGGTACCAATAAGCTTTCAGACAGGGTTGTTGACAGGCTGATGCTGCATTTATACAGCATTTCAACCGGCGGGGGAGGAGTCCGTTGTGCTCTGTCCAAATCACAATAACAAAGTATCGCTGAATGATGGCAGTCTGAGGTCTGTAGGTCAGGACTATCAGCTTACTCAGCTTAGTCAACAGCTGCAGCTTCTTGAGAATTTAAGGTTGCTTTTAGGCATTTTACAAAGAACCGTACTGTAAATTCCCACGCTATGTTTACTTCATCATCCAACCTGCTCTGTAAATAGAGATGCTGTAAAATACCTGTGCTGTTCATCATCATAGAAATCTAAATGGGGCAAAAAAAGGGCTCCGTCTTTGGTGTTGTACTTACATACGACCCTATGGCTTTACCACAAAGAACTCCTTCAAAAGAACAAGCCCTCCAAAAGTGATAATTATAGGTGAAATACTAACTAATCTGTTTGTTTTAGACAAAGTAAGCAGTACAATTCTGTCTGTCCTGCTGTGTTTTCAGGGCTGCCCTCATTTTAACCACTGCTCTGTCCACATCTGAATATGGCAGTAGTTCATGTGTTATTGCTGATGCTGTGAAACTACAATCAAACAGCACAAAACACGCTGCTCCAGTGACACATGGGATGATTGTTAACAAAACAATTACAACACAAGGCATAGACACATAGACATGTACGTGTACTGCTGTACGTTGCCCCCTAGTGCTTATACAAAGATGTCTGCTTTATTCTCTCTCTCACATACACGTATAGATAAACCACCTTAAAGGGCCCTGTCACGATCCAGTCTGTGAATAATTAGTCTGAAGAATGTTATTACAACCAAATCTCTTTGCCTCCATTGGCTTGCAGGAATTTTTGAAACCATTATGTAAACGCAGAGCACAGAGCAGTTAGAAACCTGCCACATTTAGAAGAGCAAACACTTATTATCCAGCTCTCCCATTTCAGATCTCATGGCCACAGTACACTCAAAATTGAATTTTCTTGCCAATGAATGACCAATTTAAGTTTGAATTGTTGTTGTAAAGGTTGAGCTTATTTTAACAACTATGTCGCATCGTTTCCTCTAAAACAATGCATATTTAATGATCTGAAAAATGTCCCTCTGTATTAAAGTGGAGGATAAATGTAAAGTAGCATGAAAAAGATGTGAGGGCTCCTAATCTTTTGGCTCAGTGAGAGTGGTGAGTGAATCAACTCACTGCACTCAGGTGTGTGTGGCGCGGATTGGCTTTGATTATAGAATAGAAATACTTTATTGATCCAAAGCTGGGAAATCACAGGTTTTTTTGTTTGTTTGTGTTTTTAGAAAAGAAGCTGTGTAGGGAGTTTTCATATACCCTGAGTCTCCAGTGCTCTGTGCTGACTCATTATCTCAGCATCAGAGTGAGAGGTTCCCCCTGTTGTCACTAATTCAGTACGTTGTGTGTATTTATTTTCAACTGGTTCCTAGTGTATACTAGGGTGTCTGGAGAGTTTGTTGTGACTCCAGCCTTTTGGTTTATCAAAGGTCTCCATGGCAGCCTTTTCCTTTAGTTTTGTGTTTTCTGGGTCTCCAGGACAATTTGGGTTTTGAGTCAGCTGCTTGGCAGCGGTGGTTTAGTTTATCATCTTAGTGCTTTCTTTCATTAAGAAAGCCTGTAGTTGCTCTATACACTATTGTGATTTTGTGGTTATCCCTTCACCCGCGCCTCTCAGACTAGACCTCAGTGAAAAACTACTGTAGCTGCACAGGGGCATGCTATCACAGCACAAGGAGCTCTTTCAGGCTCTCATGGGCAAATGCTGCGTGCATTTGTTGAGCAACAGGTCTCTCATGACAGTATGGTTAAGGAGATACTTGCACGTTTACAGACACCTGGGCCAGCCCCAGCCCAAATGCAAGCACCAAATCTCACAAAACCTCATTCCCCAAGCACCGCTATCTGCGATGACAGGCATCACGGGAGGTGTAAGGGATTTATCACCCAATGCAGTCTATTGTTTGAGTAACAACCCTATATGTTTAGCACAGACCGAGCCTGGGTAGCATATATAATATCCTTTCTTTTAGATAAGGGCCTTTCACTTTAGCTACAGAGTCAGGTTGGGTCAGGGAAGCTCTGGTAACCATTTTTTGTGGTGCCTTGTCCGAGAAGGTAAAGGATGAGCTTGCTTCCCCTGAGGTTCTGGATTCACTTGAGGACTTAATCTCTTTGGCAATTAGAACTGACAACAGAATCCATGAGCGCAACAGAGATAGAAAACAGGCGTACATCTGCCCAATGTCAGTGGAGTTTAACATTCTTTGTGAAAGACCTAACCTGCCTAAGGGAATCCTTGACAATGACGATCAGGAACCCATGACATAGGACACACGCGGCTTACTTCAGCGGAAAGACAGAGGCGTATGAGCAGTGCAGCTTGTTTATATTTTGGGAGGGTGGGTCACTTTATCCGCCAGTGCCCTTCACTGCAGAAATACGACACGCAGGGAAACGAGTAGACTCGTCAGACCAGGGGAAGGTCTTACCAAGTCTTAATAATTCCCCACCTGTGGCCAATAATCACACTTTTTTGTCCTTTGAGTTATTTTGAGATGCTCACTAGCGCACCTTCTCGGCATTTGTTGATTCAGGGGCAGAAGGAAGTAGTTTTATGGACTCAGCCCTGGCCCGAAATCTCAAATAACCCATTTTTGATCTTCCTTGTCCACTCGCAATCACCGCAGTGGATGGGTAACCTTTGGGTATGAGTAGGGTTGAGAGGGTCATCTGCCGGATTTCATTCGCATTAGTAATCACACGTAAGAGACTACGTTTTTTCTTATAGATGCACCTCAGTTACCCCTCATTCTTGGACACCCACCCGCAAGGCAATGTGAAACAAAAAAATGCTCAAGTACCTCAATTATGTACTTTAGTATTTGATGTTTTTTTAAATAATAATAATAATAAACAAGTCTGAACTCAATGATGCCAGTTGAGTTTAGCAATTTTGTTGCCAGATTTAGCAAATTTTCAGATTACCCAGGCTTAGCTTTAGTTACTTTTAAACATGTAGTTGGAAACTAATGATGATGACAAACACTTTTCTCACACTCAGTCACAACATATGGTCCGTCTGCCTGACTGCAGCAGCAGTAGCATGGTTTCCACAAGACAAACTTAAACATTCAGTTCGGAGTACGATTGTTCGGTTATTAGTTTTACAAGGTAGCAAGATAATAAACAAATTCCTAATTGTTAAATAATCATAGGCTACATCTTGTTGGTTGGATACCTTGTTGTTATTATTAGTGCTATCATGTTACCTAGCTAGCAAAAAAGTCACATAGGCTATGCCTTGTAATACATGCATGGTTTGTTATGTTATGTAACAACAAAAATATGACAAACCTATGATGTGTTGTGTTTAAAAGTAAAAAATATACTATATATTATACAAATATGTGTTAAACAAATAAATTAACAGATCTGTATAAAATGAAAATTCACAACTTTATTTTCCAATTCTCACAAATACCTCAAAACACCTCAGCTGTGCTTGTTTCTACTATTCTGCTGTATTAACTGCCATAACATATGTCATATTCACATTACTATAGATATTATTATAGTTACTGGAAGTGTGTCTCTCTCTGTCTTTGTGTCTGTCTTTGTCTCTCTCTGTCCATCTGTCGGTCTTTTCTCTCTTTCTCTCTCCTTTTCTTCCTCCCCAACCGGTGCAGACAGATGTCCGTCCTCCATAGAGCTGGGTCTGTCTGACGTCCCTGTCTGTTATAGGGAAGGTTTTCTTTTCCACCGTACTCTACGGGGGAATTGTTGGGTCTATGTAAATCATAAATAAGTCATAGAGTGTGGTCTTTACCTAGTTTGAAAAGTGTCCTGAGATAACTTTTGTTATGATTTGGCACTATAAATAAAATTGAATTGAATTAAAATATCATGTGACACAAACAATAATAGAACATATCAGCATCATACTTTTTAAAATGATATATATGTAAGGCAGTCCAATGAACATTACAATCTTATATTATGACAACACAGAATAAGTAAACTTAAGAGAAACTACTTAAATACACAATGAAAAAACTATCAATATCAGATTTGAAATCATTTTGTTTCCTGCCGAGACGCGGCTTTACGTCATTACGCGGTGACGCAATCACGCACAGACGTCACAATGCGATTTAGCAACTTTTAGCAACAAATCGACCTGGATGCCTTTAGGAACTTACCCTGAAAGTTAGTTTGCAACACTCGGACGGTGTGTGTGTGTGTGAGTGTGTTTTCTATCATTCCAAGATGGCGGACCTCCTAGGCTCAATTTTAAACTCGATGGAGAAGCCTCCAACAGTCGGCGACCAGGAAAGCCGACGAAAGGCTCGAGGTACATCGTGTTTTGTCTAAATAACGAATATTTTTTCGCGTTAGTTTGACGAATAACACGGATGTGATAAGAGACAACGTTAGACGTTTGTGTATGAAAATGAGAAGGACAAGAGAGCCTTCCTGGCGCTGCCATTGGCCAGCTGAGTTTTCAAGTAAGCACCGATGGCTCGGGTTAAACTCACGTTAGCACCGCCTCGACGGAACATGCACCCTCCCCGCATGTGTCCTGCAGTCTGCCGCAGACCTGAGGTCAGAGTCTGGGCTTGTGATGTGGGGAACAAAGCCCTCTGGAGTTCTTGATCCTGGAGCACTCATGGTTCACTGTTTCCAAGCTCTCGGGGCTGTAAAAATGGCGATATCTGCCGCCCTTGATGTTTATTCTGACCATTAAGGTCAGCCCGAATACAAAACAACAATAATACATAAATATAAAATATAAAAGTGGCACTGATGTTAATGTAATGCAAACCTGCTTAAAGTACTCTAAAGACAACCAGATGTTTTTATCTGCTGGGTGTTACCTTTGAGCATTTACAGTGCTCTTCCTTTACTGATCAATTTCTTCTTTTGCTTTTTTTTATTTTATTATAATTATATATTATCAGAAGAAATCACATAAAGTGTATATACAAAAGACATACACACAACACAAATTGTAAAAGGATGCACAGTAAATCACACCACAAAAGGGGTAAATTCATTATACAATAAGAACAAAAAGAGGATAATTAACCGATATGACCTCAAGGAAGTTCATCAAATACTTTCTTGTAACAGTCTATAAATCTGTTGCTATTTTTATTATCAGGGACGAGGATTTGAGACGTGACCTCAATTCCACAAAAAAAGGAAATAAGGATTGAGATCATAATCTTGAATTAAACAAGAAAGAAAAGTGAACCATGTGAATTAGAGACTTCTCCTTACCATTGTCATAGCAACATATTACATTCGTAAGAGAAAAAATATGAGTGACCTCAGGGGGATGGAAAATGAAACTATTTATTTGTAAGTTATCGATTTCTTGTAAGCCCCTTATTATTCATGATCACTTTTAGCGGCCCTATCTCTGAATTATTGAATGAACAGCTTTCAGAAACCATCATCTTTGCCATTAGCTCAGGTTTTGGACATTTTTTAAGTTGACAAGACTAGATAGAGGTTTATCATATAAATTAAAGGTGAACATAATTCCTATATTTGTTTATTTTTAGTGATAAACACAGATGATATTTGTATTTTAAAATGAATGAAACCTCCCTTTGAGACTTTCAGAGTTATGAACAGCAGCCACTTTACTGTTAGGCTCCATTTATATCTATTTTTGATTTGTAATTTTCTATAATAATAATAATTCTATTTCTATATATCTATTAGCAGTTTGCAGATCTCATGTGAAAAAGGTACTTCATCAAAGCCCAGCATGACACTGTGGCAATGCCGAGTGAAGTGTTGTTGCTACAAATAAACAAACGTCATCCAATATTCAGTTGTTGACATAACCACAAAACGGTGGTGATAAAAAGTGACCAAATCCTTTTTTATTAGATGCTAATGAGTATGCTTACCAATAAAACATCAGAGGCGGTTTCTTTGTAGACACATGCAACAAATACCAGATTTGAGTCTCTGAATGATCTGATAATGTGGTTTTGGCATTACAGGAAATCTGTCTCTCGATTAGACTTTTTTAAATAAAAGAAGCAGGCCGGTTGTGGTTGACTAGAAGACTGCGTGTTCTGTGTTCATTGGACACAAAAGAAACTTTAATTTCTGTCATTTTTTTCAAGAACAAGCAGCCAGACTCAAGAAGATGGAGGAAAATGAGAAAAGAAAGAAAGCCGAGTTCAGGAAAAAGGTGAGTGTCACATCTAATACACATTGATTATACGCTCAGTGGCCACTTTATTAGGTACGCCATTACAATCTAGTCCAAGCCAATACAACTGTTCTGCCATAAATTCAACTTTTTCTAATGGAGTTTATAATGTTCCCTTATTGTTGACGTTGTCGAAAAATGTGTTCATTTAGTTATTACAATACGTGACATTTATTTGGCTGATGATTTTAAACAAAACCACTTACAATAAGTGCATCCAACCATGAAGATGTCACTAGAAATTGTGCTACATTTTAGAAATAAGATAGAGAAAGATTTTCAGTAATTCATTTTATTATTATTTTTTCCATCTTTTCATTGGCCAAGATGCCGTCTGAACAGATGAGTTTTCAGTCTGGGACACAAGATGTGTCAGGTTTCTGATGTCAGTGCGGAGCTCGTTCCACTGTAGTGGAGCCAGGACTGCAAACAGTCTGGATTTGGTTGAGGGCAGCTGGGCCTCCCATGTAGTGTCAGTTTGTCAGTAGCAGAGCGTAATAGACAGACTGCGGTGTAGGATGGGCCTAAACCATCCAAAGCACAGTACGCAACTACCGGTCAGTGCATTTATATGCAGTTTAAAAATATTTAAATATCAAATATATTTTAATAATTTATGAACGTAGGTTATATTTGGTTTAAGGCAATATTCCGGTTTCCTAAACACCATGTAAACACCGGGCCCGGGGACAAATCTGATTGAACCTGATTAACAGACCTAGATAAATCCTTCAGTACCCCGAGTATTTGTGCATTTAAACAGCGTTCTCAGATGATAATCTTGTTACACGTCTCTGCATGCTCGATGGGTTATAACTGCCGCTCCCCACTCCGTGGCAGTGGTTTCTGAACCGGAAATAGGAATCAGGAAGCAACGGTGCCATAACAATGTGAAAAAACGAAACAAGCTTTACATTTAAAGCGAGGAAGGACTTTCCCATGGCAAGTAATTCTATCCTAAAACTTTAGTAATTTCCCCCCGCTTTCCAAGTTGTTGTGATTTTGACAAAGATGAACCAAAAGGAAAAGCCGTATTCCGACCAGTTGTACATTGCTGCCTCCTACTGTAGTGCAGGTCGAGTCCGATTTCCGGAATACTGCTGTGCATGTAAATGCACTAACTGACTTGAATTTAAGCCCCTACCAGTAAACAGTACACAGTGCGGAGGAGCTGTATAGTATATGTTTATTAAATAGTGTCAGCAAAAACATTAGATAATCATAAAAATAGACATTATGGCAAAACAGTTGTATTGGAATGTGTAAGTGTACCAAATAAAGTGGCCACTGAGTGTGGATCCTGTGGCCTCCCTTCACCACTGTTGGTACTGATCACATGCGAAATGACACAGACTGTCTCCCTTTATCTCTTGTTAAGATGGAGAAAGAAGTATCCGATTTCATTCAAGACAGTTCACAACAGAAACGAAAATACAGTACGATGGGAAAGATTGAAAGGAGTATATTGTAAGTACTGATCCCTTCAGATAATTACAATAAGCTCCTTTTTTTATGCAAGAAAAGAGGACATCATATTCTCACAACTATTTACGTTTCATTCCCTCATGTCTCAGGCATGATGTCGCAGAAGTGGCTGGTCTGGCTTCGTTTTCTTTTGGGGAGGACGAGGAGAGCCGTTATGTCATGCTTTTCAAGAAGGTCAGAATACTTTGCTTCTAATCCAGTGTAAGATATTAAAATAACGTGGGAAAATGTGACTAATTACCACCTTGTGCTGCGGCAGGAGTTTGCTCCGTCAGATGAGGAGCTGGAAGCCTATCGCAAAGGAGAGGAGTGGGATCCAAAGCTGGCAGAGCAGCGGCGCAGACTTAAAGTAAGACATGAGGCTTTTTTGTTTATTTCACTGAGGCCCTTTCAGACATGCACTCCTTTACATTTTTCTGATGGCAGTTTAACTTGTCGGTAGCCTGGTAATTTTTACTAAAGTCACAACCGCTATCTTACTAGGGTGGACCTGGTGATTTCAGTATCACTTTTAACTCGGCACAGGTCTGAAATGAACGCCGTTATATAAACGTAAAGGCAGCAGCAGCACAAAGTGAAACGAGCAGAGAGGGAGACCGAAAAGCTCAGATAGATTTATTATCTCAGTCTTTATTTCTTATGTACAAAGAAAATAAAGTCAGGTAGTAAACCATGAAACACTGCAAAAGCTTATTTCAAGTTGTAAGCTACATTTTTGCACAGACTCAACACGCATACAGGGAGAAAAATGGTCAATACAGAAACACCCATTTCTCCACAGACACCTCCGTGGAGCATAAAGAAAAACTATCACATTAACTTAGATTACCTTCCCTTGCTATGGATATCATTTTTGTCGTTCCGTGTGGTGTATATGCATAATTTACAGTTGAGTGCTACAAGTCCCACTACCCTCTCAGGAGGATTGTTGAAATATGTTTATCCGTTTACTGAAGTAGAAGCGACGACATCTAAAGTATTACATTTGTATTGCCTAGAATGCACTTCACAATGCAGCTCTATTAGGGGGGCAACTGCACACTAGGGAGAGAAAAAACATTACCATTCCCTCTGTTCTCACTGTCTTTTGCAAGATTAACCGTTTCCTTCCATCCAGCGATTTGAAATTCATATATTATTGGTTATTACATATTAAAGTTGTAATTCATAAGATTTCATCTATTTCATTGTCTTTTAAGTTACTATCCATCAAAGAGCAAGTTAAAACAATGGTGATTGATGATAATCATCCACTAATGAAAGCGCTCTTTGCCTGTTTGAGTATTCCAATCTGCGTCTGTGGTGACATTCCCTCCCTAAATGTAAATAAGCCGCCATGTTAGTGACGCTGCTGACAGCGGTAAGTCTGCCAGGTGGAACTCGTCACTAATGGCAATGCAGCGTTCACTTGTAATCGGAAATCGGGACTTCCAACTTCTGAGTCTGGCTTGTAGTAAGGGCGGAAGTGTAATATACGGGATGGTCCGTAAGTAGAGAGTTAAATGTGTGTCCATAAAGTTTACAAAAGAGCAAAAAAAACAACTATATATATTCAACATGCATAGCGACCATGAACAAGATGCAGGGCTTTGAAAGGACAGGCTTGCCTGCAATTACATCTTGCCGCTAAAGAGGCCGCTAGAAACAAGGTATCTCAAATCTTACAGATAATGACTTTAAATATTCTCTAAAAAAAGCAAAAGTGTTAATAGCCTGTTTAAACATGACTTAAAAGATAATGGAGCATCCTTAAGCGTTGCATTTTTGCCCCCACATGCCATCTCTACTGTACTCTTGCCTCTTAGCATCGAGAGAGAGCAAAGGGAAACTCCTGCATGCACACAACCTAACAGCTTCTGAAAAATTGCAGCTTCCACGACAATGTTTGTGTAGGGAGCAGTTAATTTTTTTATGGTTTGATTCAGTTTTGCTATGTATAAAGGGGGTGATTCATCCTTGAATTTCCGTCACACTCTGATATTTATTTTCTTTCCTCTTTGCCTCAGGAACAGGCTGCACTGGAAGAAACAGCATCCAGTCAGACTAAGAAGACAGAAACATGTCCCAACTCCAACTACAGAGACAAGTACAGTCACCTGATCGGCACCTCGGCCGCAAAAGATGCAGCACATACACTAGAGGCCAACAGCGCTTATGGCTGTGGTGAGTAAAAACGTTCACCGCATTGCTTTGCCTCTCTTAGGTCACACCACAGTTCTCTCTTTATTTACCCAGCACGTTGGTATGTTTCTCTCGCAGTGCCTGTGGCCAACAAGAGGGACACTCGCTCCATAGAGGAAGCCATGAATGAAATCAGGGCGAAGAAACGTCAGAAGCAAGAAGACGACTCAGGGGCACACAGCAGCAGCTCTTGAGTCTGCGGCTTCCTTTTGTCTTCCGTTGTGTGTTTGGGTGTGTGGAGTCATTAGTGTGCCTGTGCACGGTCTAATTCATCCTATAATGCAATATCTCGTTCTCCAGACATTTAAAAGTATATAACTTATATGACAGCCCTCGAATCTTACGGATGTATGCCACTGTCTGACTTGTTAAATCATGAAACCTTGTTGCGTGGAGGATGCTTATTTTGACTTGTCATAGTAGGAAAGGTAAGGTGGTACTTATTACATTAACAATGGCTCCAGTTTATTCACACGCTCCAGTGGCGGTGCCCAATACACAATGCCTGGACTCTCCGTTTTACATACTTTTACAAGTCAAAATATTTGATGTGAAAATGGCCTGTTATCAAGCCTCTCACACACATGATTGTGTGATGTATCTGGTGTTCAGCCACTCAATAACGCCGATGTCTTCATACATCATATTTAAAGGACATTTTTTCGTAGATGTCCTATGCTGATGTGTATTTACAGTACCCACGTGAAATGTTTATCATTAAAATATTGACGGTTTTGGACTCTGGCCAGGCCGTATGATGTTTTGAAAGCATAGTTTTAGGCAAAGCATGGCTAAAAAAGTGTTCCAAATATCCAGCGCAGCTTTTAAAAGGGAAACAGGAATGCCGTCTAGTGTCCAGCTTTTTTTCCCTTCTCAGTCTCAACATGTTTCAGATCCTCCGTTTCAAGAGGAAAAACATTTTAGAAAAATACAAACCGTTTTGTGAATTTTTAGGAATCTATTAAGTCTGAGATTTTCTTTGTTTCAATACATCTGCACTGACGGAATTACACTGTCACTCCAGACTGGACGTTTTTTATTAAGACAGGCGATGGCTTGGAGTAGGGAGCAGCAGTACTAGACTCACTGTAGGAATATTGGTTTCATCTCTTTTGTTTGTCATATCTTCTTGGCATTTTGATGTCTTTTATCATGGTTGCACTGTTTTATCCCCCCTTGTGTGTTAATAAATGGAGAACAGTATTAGACATTTGACTGTATGTTGCGCTCATTTACTGTATCCTGATGTTTGCATTCAAGTTTTTAGCCTGGTTGTGAAGTCGTATAATATTATCGGTTCCACATATTTGAATCAGCCATATTAAGCGGTAATTTTACGATCAATTCACACGTCATCAACCACACACTTCTGTATTTACATATGTGACAACTAACCTCTCAGGAGCAGACCAATAGACAAAATATGTTATGGAGAGTAATTGGCATCTATGGACATCATTCGGCTGTAGTGTAATATATCCAAGTACATTTACTGTGGTATTTGCACTTTAGTTGAGTACTTCCATTTTAAGCTACTTTATACTTTAATTTAATTTCAGAAGGGAACTTTTTTTTTTACTTCATTGTATTTATCTGACACTAGTAATTACTGGCTAATAAAATATGATGCATTGTTATTGATTAAACTAGTTTAGTTTAGTATAGTTAAACTGTCAGCCTCAACCAGTTAAAACATTACAATGCATCACAATGCGATTTATACTAATAATAATAATAGTCCCCCAGCCAGCTCATGAGTTCTTTTGTAATTATTTTAAGTAGGCCTATTTAGCTGCCAATATTTTTGTACCTCTTATGAATACAGGGCTTATAATCGAGTATTTGTTCTATAGTTTGGGATTGCCTCTTAATGAAAACACGCTGTCCCTTCCTGCACATGTTATTGAATCACTCCATGTCTAATCTATTTTAGGGTCATGCGATCACTCCGCTGTCATCCTTGTTTCTGGGCCTGCGCTGCCGTCTGTCTCCTGAAGGAGGCGCCATAGATTAACCGAGCAAAAAAAAAGTTGGATTTTTATTTTTTTTAAATCCTCGCCTCACACTGTCCTGCAGTGTCTGTCCTGCACAAACACACTTATTGCGCGCTGACGACTCAGTCACGCACATGTAGAAAAAAAATGAAGTCCATGTTTTTCCTCTTTTTCATCATTTGGTGTGCAGATGCAGAGATAAAACCCCGGAAAGGTAAGACCCAGGCCCTGCTGATGCTTATTCTGTCCTGATCAAATGTGTGGGGGGCTTAGAATAAGGAAAAGCATGAACTCATGGGACTCCTGAGGAAAGTTTAGTCGGACCTTAGCCAAAACTGAAGAGACATTTTAAGATGGACATCTCCCATTGCTCCAAACATCACTTCGGTGTTTTGTGCTAAAAGCTTATTTGTGTCATTCTGTCACAGAAGTCACCAAAAGTTTAACTCCTGTTTGTCTTAATAAGCTGGAGTGGGATCTCTGGTATTCGCAGTGTCCCATGTTTTCTCCCTCTTTTTAACTTGGAGCCGATTCACGCTTTGATTAAACATCTCTGACGCATGTTTCATGTTTAATTTCACATTGAAATGCTTTTGTTTTTGCGGTGGGTTGATCTGCGCCACATTGCATCTCATCTTCATGTTTGACACTCAGAGTCCGGGGTGGTGTGTACTTTCAAAGACAAGACATACAGCCCAGGAGACAGCTGGCATCCCTATCTGGAGCCCTTTGGATTCATGTTCTGCATGCGCTGCGTCTGCACAGAGGTACATTTGAACAGTCATGTATGCTCCTAAACAGACATCTAGGGGTATTACACTAAAACTGCAGGAAGGAACTCTGCGTTTGGGGTTTAAAGTTGCCTGTAAACTCTAATTTGTTGCTCTCTGTTAGACAGGTCATGTGAAATGTAACACGATCAAGTGTCCTGCTCTTCCATGTGAAAACCCAGTAGCTGAGCCTGGGCAGTGTTGTCCAAGATGCACAGGTAGACTGTCCTCCTCTGACTCCTTATCAGCTGAGTTCTGAAGAGTCTATATGGTGACTTTAAAAAATAAAAACCTCCTGTCCTCTTCAGATGAGCCCAGGATCCCTGCAGGGCTGAGAGCTTCAGTGAAATCCTGCAAGTATAATGGAAGTATCTATCAGCCAGGGGAGACCTTCACCAAGCTCGACCTCTTCCCATCCAAGCAAAGCAATCAGTGTGTTATGTGCACATGCTCTGTAAGTTACATTTCATCTGCTGCTTTTATTGATGTGGTGAAAGAATGTCATATAAGTATGTAATACATTTAAGGTAAGTGCTTTTACTTCTATCCCTATCTGGGAAGTTTAGTTGACGTACTACTTTTCATTGCAAAATGACCATTATAGACAATAAAAGCAGGTGTGATTTAGTCTAGCCAATGGTGACTATGTTTGCAATGAAATGTTTTTTCCACTGAATATTTAGGAGTTTCTGCCAATCCTCCTTTGATTGGGGATCATTGTTTTCCTCTTGAGCGAATACTTCACCCTCAAAATTATCATTTTTATATCAATTTCTAACCCCGTGTTACCTTGAATTCTAAAAGGAGAAGTTGTTTTCTCCCGTGCCTCAACAATAAATGATAAAATAAAATTCTCTCAGTTGTCGAATTCTCCGTTCACCATGGAGGCACGCCAGATAAAGACATTTTTCTTCAGAAATTGAAGGTACTGCAGGGTGAGTAATAGAGGGTGATGGGGGTGAAATATCCCTTTTAAAGTGTAATTCCGGTGCAAATTCATCCCATGGTCTTTTTCGGCACTTCCATACATCAAATAAGCAATCGAGACAGATTTTTCGTGTATGAACTATTAACGGAGAAATCCAGGAGAGTCGCTAACAGCCGGACGTGGCTAACACTGATTAGCTCGGGGCATTATGGTGAAGGCATTAAAACTGCTTTTTTTGCCACCAATACTTCTCAAAACAACACCAAACCTCCATGGGTTGATTTTGCACCGGAATTACACTTTAACAACACATTTAAAGGGATAGTTTAGACATTTTGAAGTGTGGTTGTATGAGGTACTTATTTGTAGTTAGTGTATTACAATAGATGATGGTCGGTGCGTCCCCAGTTTGGAGAATCAGGCAGGAGCAGAGGCACAGAAGCTAAGCGATGTATACTACTGTGGACGAACTTTAGTACTGTGAAGCGGTGAAAATATTCTAAATATAGTATGCACTTACACAGATAAAGGGTTAGGGTTAGGGTTGTCTTGGTTGAGCCTTTTTTTAGGTGGCTAAAAATTAGAGATTCACCGATCTGATACCCAGATAAAACATGGGCCCAGATATTGACTACTTAACTGGATCGGATATCGGATGAATGAGGCCGATCCAGCATTTTTTTTAATTAATATCATACAGTACAAAACAGTTACAGCGACCTAGTCACTTTAATTCTGTGCACCGGTTAAGGTTTTAGATTGCATCTTAAAATATCTATTTGCACTGCACTTTACGTGGAAGTGTTATTTATTTATTTTTGCTGCTAATGTACACTTTGTTATTTGTTCATAAATAAACTTTTTTTTTAACAAAGCTAAATGTTTATGTCAAGCCTGATGCCTTTACTCACATGGCAAGGTAAACGGTTCATTCATTCAACAGTAACATCAGATAGGTAACGGCCGACACGCTCAGCCCAGGTATCGTATCTGATTGGATCGGAAAGACTGGATCGGTGCATCTCTAGCTAAACTATGGTTAAGTACCTCATACAACCTCACTTCAGATTACACAAAATATCCCTTTAAGTTCTGCCAGCACGTCCTAAAAGTCAAATAAACTGCTTTAATTACTAGATGTATGTTAAATCATGTTAAAATGTCTCATATTTCATGCATTGAAAGATCTGAGATTATTCAAAACTTCATGTGTGTGCATGTGTGTTGTGTTTCCTGTGGTACATTTGTTGTTGCATGGGTGAATAGTATATCCACCCACTAACTTATAGCTGCTAATGCTACGCAGTGAAACTGGAAATGTATCGTTAAATCCCATTTAATTTGTAGCTGGTGAAAGCATCTTGCTTTGGTTCATGTGTAGACTTACTGTTGCTTGAGTGTGGTCAGTACAAGAAGATGGTTGGAGGTGTTAATTGAGAAAACCAAAGGCAGATATGGGAGAGAAAAGTCGAAGTGATGCCAAAAACTGACATCACCCCGAAAAAAAACGAGTGAAAAGTCAATTTTATGAGTTGTGAAGTGGTGTTTGTTAACAGATGTTTCAGAGGAGACAACAGATGACAACATACTGAACGAAAATAGTCATTGTATAATGCTAATACAATAATTATGCTCATGCATTGCTTCCATGGGTCTCTTAGTCAATTTTAACTTAATCCTAATTTCTGTGTGGTTTCTGTTTAGACATGACTTCACCATAACACCAAGGTTTTTAAAGACATGCCTCGATTTGTTCTGACGTTGCTCCGGTACTAGAGCAGGTTGTAGTATTTATAGTTATTTGTCGCCTTTAGCAACACACTGAACCCTTAATTGCCTCGGCTGAGCGGGACAGAACTCTGCGGATATGGACAAAAGCAAAAAAAAATTCAAAGTCTCATTATGTCTTTGCCTTTGCTTTTTCACAAACTTTTAATCTCAGAAGACATTGTGATTATGTTGTTTGGACTTTGTGCATATAAATATGTCAGCAGGTCTAGAGATGCCTGCGGAAACCTCAGAGTACTTAAGCGTTACCTTCTGGAGCTCATAGTTGGACGTTTAAAAAAAGTAATTTGCCCTCCCTTTCTTTTCTCAGAATGGAAACATCTTCTGCGGTCTGAAAACATGCCAACCAATCACCTGTTCCTCACCAGTTTCTGTCCCAGATACCTGCTGTTTAGTGTGTAAAGGTATTCAAGCTCCTCCAAGCAGACAAAATGGTTTTACTTAGTTTAATATCTGCAATGATATGTTTTAGAAATGTAACATGCAGATTAGGTCTGAGCATATGACGGATGAAGAAGGATGGTTTTTTTTTCTGATGTTGATTTGTATCACAAAATGAAAGTAGATGCAAAATGACACTTAAAATGGGATGATGTGCAATGTTTCACTGTAATGCATTAAATCAGACAAAACGCAAAAAAACCCCATCACAATACGATTCCACTAAAAATCAGTTGGAATAATTTGGCATTACAGGCCAGCCCTGTTTACATATTCCCTTTGTTAATTACATTGTCCTCTTTTCTCCTCTGTCTTTAGATCATGGCACCAGTGGGTCTTCATCAACTGAGGATGGAAACCAGCAACTGAACAGAGGCGTTGTACGGTCCTGCTGATTTATCATAAAATTAACATATCTGCGTCATTGCTTCTTATACTTAAACGTGCCTATCTTTAAACATATATTTAAATGTAATGGAAGGTAGCAATGTGGTGTTATCAGTTCAGAAGCTGCAATTTAATTGCTGGACTGGGGTTCAAGTGGCACAGGCAAGTGGCCTTGAACGTGACACTGAGGTCACTACAAGCTTCAGGGGAGCCGCCCTCCAGCTCATGCTGACCCCTCTGACCTCCCTTTGCATGGGTGCATGCAAATTCATTATTTTTCCCTTGAGCATCTGCAGGAAGATTAGCTCAACTTGGCATCATATTATTCAGGTTATTTCTGAAACATGTACTTTGCTGCATCAAAGACGAAGCCGTCATATCCCCCCCCCCCCCCCCCCCCCACCAAGACCCACCTTCCTCTTGGCCTGATAAAAATACGGAATTGCAATTTTGTTCTATTTGAATTTCTGGAAAGATCTGAGATGTGGTCAGTGATTCATAGATCTGGAGCCAGGCTATAAACATTTATGATTTAGGACTAAATGTGATGCTTCTGCTATCACTCAGGGGAAAAGCAAGTAAAGCCAAGAGTTGAATAGATGAAAGATAACTGTTTTATTATGTGTTTACAAAAGAGGCATTCAGTGGACCAGTGTGCTGGAGAGCAGAGCAGAATGCGGTCCGACCGTGCCACTCCACCCAGGGTTAGGACTTCACCCAGAGGCCTGAGCCTCAGTAAACTTAACCTCAAAGGCGCTGCGGAGACCACCGTGAAGATTTTGATGCAGAGGAAACACCAAAGAGGTGAGACATTGTCAAAACAGAAAGATCCTGTATAGGTATTTGATTTTATATACATGTTCCTCACATCTTTACGATTGCTTCCATATGTAGCACAACGCTCAGATGTTTTCCATTTCTCTCAGCGTGTTTATATAATGGCAAGACGTACTCTCATGGAGACATGTGGCACCCAGTTTTGGGGAAGGTCCTGGAATGCATCCTGTGCACTTGTACCGATGGCCTCCAGGACTGTAAACGCATCACGTGTCCCAGCCAGTACCCATGCCAACATCCTATGAAATCAGCAGGAAAGTGCTGCAAGACTTGTCCAGGTAGTCAAACATCTGCTCATAACATAATGAAGTGTTTATACTGACATGATGTGGATTGGCTGTAAACACCATTCACACAGCTTGTGTCTGTTTTGTCTCTCTAGAAAGTAAAGCTGAACGTAACCAGACCCAGTGTTATCTTGGATATAAAAACAACCTCTTGGTGTATAAAGTAGACTCATCTTTGAAAGTAGATCCTCCCCACACAGTCAGGATCATTGCTGTTGAAAGACAAAGTACTGCTGAGGTTGAAGTGCAAGTATGGAAGACTGTGGAAGGTACTGTAACTACCGGTGGGAAATATATTAAAGATATAGTTTGACAGATGAGAAGATTGATGCCACTCTGATTTCTTCCCATTAGATCTGAAGGTTCAGCCATGGATATATAAATAGAACTGGATACAGCTTTGGAGGCGGGGCCCTGATCATTCCTATGAGAGTTGCCTTTAACTTTCATCTGTGGAGCACTAATGTTGCCTTTAACTCCACCTCCCAGCCACTCCGCCTCAGGCTCATTCACACGGAAGAAGTAAAATAACTGGATTAGGCTATTTTTTTTTATATATATAAATAAGGGCTATTTAAGTTTTCATACTGGGAGGTTGACAGTTTACACGCCCTCATTTACACTCAGAATCTAAGTCAATGGAAAACAGTATTTTTAGGTCCAATGGCATAACATGACAGACCCGGAAGTTGTAATTATACAGTTGGGCCACTCTGTTAAATTGGTCTCAAAGCCTGGCACCGTTCCTGGGGTTCTGGCTCATGGATGTATTAGAAGAACTGGATCCCAAGATCCTAAGATGGCTATTCAATCCAATGAGAAGTGCTCGCCTGGTACATACACCAAAAAATGTTTCTAGCTTCAGATTTAACTTCCGGGATATGCAGCCCACTGACTGTGTGCAGGGTATTTTTTGTCGTCCACTGGTTGCGAGGCTGAGTGGCGGGTCCCTGTTTAGTCTTTATCGTACATCCATGGCTTGGTTACAGCCAGAAGCCAGTTAACTTTAGCTTAGCTTGAGCATAAAGACCAGGAAAAGGAAAATCAGCTAACCAAGACATACTCTACAATAGGCTACAGTCCGCCATAAAAAGTTTAATACTTTGTTTTTGTATGGATTAAAATAACAAAATATAACATGTCCATTAATATTTAGAGGTAATGGTTGAAATATTTTTAGCTTTGGACAGTGCCCCCTGTTTCCAGGTTTTATGCTAAGCTAAGCTAAGCTAAGCTAATCAGCTTCTGGCTGTACTTTCCTATTTATCATAAAGACATGAGAGTGGTATCAGTCTTCTCAACTAAAGCTGGAATTATGCTTTCCCAGGCTGCACAGAAGTGAATATGCTTGTGTCATTTGGCCATGTTCGCATGTATGTTTCTTTTATATTTGTACAGATTGGGTAACATACGTGTCTACTGGTAAGCAGTGTCACATTTGGCAAACCTCAATGTAAAGAAAATAGAAGAAATCAGGAAATGAAAATCAATCCATTACATCTGTGAAACAAAGGTAAAGGAATTTGGGTTTATTTAGAAGCATAATTCCAGCTTAAAAGAAACACCAACACACATTTGAATGGCACCTGTATACTTTTGCAAGAACAAAGAGTAAGGATCCATTTCTTTAAGACAAATACACAATATTGCTAGACGAGTGACATGTCTCTAATTTGAGTTTTTTATTCATACAGGTGTTTTACAATTAATGGAAATTGGCGACGTTCAAAGAAAAGATATTGTGGATCATCCAGAAAATTACACATTACTTACAACACTTGATGAAGGTTTGTTTCATCAATCATCATTTTGCCTTTTGGGAAATCCTTCTGACTTGTTTTAATATGACTGTTTGGGTTTTGGTATTGAATTTATAATAATTCCAGTTAATTTTTTCAGAGACGTGGCGAAAATTTAAAGAGGAGGGAGAAAATCTGAGCACAGCTCCTCAGACTACAATTTGCGAAGTCGGCATTCGGGAGATGGTGTTTTTCCTAAATCCCAAGCAGATAGAAGATCTCTGTTCACCCTGATGCTTCCTGCTCCCTTAACACTACATGGTAAATGTACAGTCCATTACTTTATACAAACATATTGCAATTGGATTTCCTGCGTCATGTACAAGTGGAATTTCTCATTTATAACATTGTTTATTGATTGACACATTAATGACCATAATGTTTTAATCATCATGTTAAATGTAAATGATGAGGTTACAAAACACGGGCTTTAGCAGTGGTTGATAGCTGCCATGGTCTTAAACTTGGCAGAGCCGAAGGCAGCATCAGTATTCACTTATACATTTGGGGGTTGATGCAGTGATTTTGATATGTGCATTAAATGAATGATTGATGACATTTTGGGCTCAGTATTTCTCAAACAAACCATGTGAAAATAACCTGAATTGTAGAATATGTTGGGTAAGGGGCCATGTTCTGTTCAGAATATAAAGGATTTTTTTAAGGATGTTTATATGATCATCTTTAACATATTTATTGTAAATACAAACTGAGGTTTTTGTCACCTTATTTAAAACATATTGGTTCATATGATTTCTGTGTATATGTATTTGACTGTCTGAATGTTGTTCTGCATTTAGTAGCACTGGCCAGTGAATACCAAGCTGTGTATTTGTTAGTGAGGTAACTGCTTTCCCAATTCTGCCTGATGTGAAAATATAGACTTACTGTAGCTATTTTTATGCAGCTGCTGGATTTGGTTTGTCATCATACCCTAAGGACATTCTACAACTCCACCTACCAGAAATATTTGTATTTTAACATGCTCACAGTTGATGTAGCTGTCTCTGCTCACGATTCCAACCCATAAAGGTTTCTCAGTGTTTTACACCAGTAAACATTTTTGTCTTGATTTGTTTCTAGCTGTGACTTTTAGGTCTAAATTGCACCCATATGTAGTCATACACAGCAAGACACTGGGAATATGACAAGAAGTGGCTCATGGAGCTCAAAGTTGTCTATCATACTCACTGGTAACAGTAGAGGAATGAGCCTGAATGCACGACTCAGGTCACTAAACAGTTTCCAATCTGTCCTTGCCACTGTCAGGTAAAAGTGCGCAGGAGGCAGCGCAAAGATCTAAGCATTAGAAAAAAAAAAAAACAAGGTTGCAATACATTTCCAAAATTTCAAATCTGGTTATAAAAAAAAACACTACGAGCAGACACTGAAGAAAAGGCCGAATGCTTACTGGGAACAGAAAAGCAGGCAAAGAATAAAGAGGGAAGAGGAAAGGACAGAGACTAAATACACAAGGGATGCTGGGTAATGAGGGACAGCCAGGTGAAACTAATCAGGGGTGGGGAAGGTGGTCAACAAAGGTGGGAAAAACATGCAGGCAGAAAGTGAGGAGACCTGAAACGAGAGACAAATGTGAATACCCAAATAAAACAGGAGACAGAAACTGACAGATAAACTAGCCTTCATGCTGGTGCTGGGATGTAACATTGTCTTTGAAAAAGCTTTGCTGATTAGTTTATGTTCTGCATGCGGGCCGCAGCAGAACGGTCCTAACACCATCGCCTGAAGGCCTCTAATACATAGGACTCCGGAAGGCCGGATAAACTGCTGGAGATGAAATGTTATCAGAGGCAGGGAAATCAAAAGCAGAAGGTTAAACTCCCTGCAACACAGCAAACTCTCACACAAATATATTTTCCCAACATCAGCATTTTCATATATCACTTATTCGTTATCGTACCACAATGGGACCAAGGTCCTAGATGACTGTCTGACACCTGTGTAATCAAACTGTTTTTCCTCAAGTTTGAAGGGTGACCGTGAGATTTTCCTGATGTATACAGTAATACCTAAACCTTTCACTTGTATGTTGAATCTCTCTTATTAGTCATAGTGATTAAGGATGAGGAAACAAAACAGCGTTCCCAGCTTTGGTGTTGTTCACTGGATGTACAGCGCTGGAATAAAGCCTGACATCGGGCCCCTTCTCCTGTCTCCCATATTTGTTTTGGGAGAAGGGCATCCTCTGCTTAGCTCCGCCCAAGACGAATGTGACTGGTTAAAATAAATACAATTCTTGTGAACATGTTATCTCAGGAACCCTGGGGGAACTCTCTCCACTTGGACTCAAGGATGAACTGATTAGATTTAGGTCAATGTCTGACCACACTTTTGTCCATAACTCAAGAATGTCTACGTTAATTATGACAACATTTCACACAATTGTCTGATAGGATGAAAATGATGAAGTGATGATATCCAAAATGTCAAAGGTCAACTTCACTGTTACTTCATAATGTTCTGCAAAAAAACGCTCAGGAACAGAAGGGGAGATTGTGACCATATTTCACATTTGGTGAGGGTTCCAGATGTGTGTGAAGCATTCGCTTTTTGTAGTGTCCCCCTGCCTGGTAGTTCACCACAAGCTTGTTGGTGTTGCGAATACTGAGCTTCAGGCGATTGCTGTTGCACCATGTGACAAAGCTCTCTATCAGTCGTCTATGAAGTCAGCATGTTTCTCACTGGAAATTATGAATCACACGTGTCCATACGGATAACTTCTATCACTTAGTACCTGTTTAATTAGATTACATCAAAGTCTTCACTATATACGTATATATTATGTAAGTCTGGACAAACATGGATGTAAACTTCAGCTTGACTGGTTTGCGGATTAAACCGCAATTCTTATTCTAGTTTTTTTAAGCGTTGGAGCTGTCTCATTTGTATTTTTCACAAAATCATTGACAAGTGCAGAGAAACAATATAATTTGCCCATAAAACCTATTTGTGCAATTTTGAAAAACAGCAAATATTCTGCTGTGGCTGCATGCATTCTGTATGTATTCATTGTTTCCTGGCCATCAGAGGGACCATTGTAAACTTAAAGCTAGATCACTCCACAATGATACGTGTCTTTCATTTGCAGATTTAAATTGTTAACAGATGGGATTGTTAGATCTAAATGTAGGCCAAGAAACTGAAGGACATCTGCATTTCTAAAACACAGAGTAAAGGAAGTTGATAATATGTCCAATCAAAACAGTGAAATAACACTACTATAGACAATGTCGTGAAAATAAGAATGTAGCATGATCAGTGAAAGCAGTGCTTTTGCTCAGCAGCACTGTGTGCAGTCTGTCTGCAGGCCTGTTTGATCAACAGGTGTCAAATTATCACTGTGGTTCCCATGACTCAGGCAGTGTGCAACTGCAGATTTAGTAGACTGAGTGGGTGCTTCAGAATAATATGGCTTCCCGTCTCTGTGAACTCCCGACGTGCTTTCTCTGTCCCCTCCCCTCCCACAATGACTCATTGTGTTTCTTTCGCACTTTGCGCCAGGCGGCTCTGTCTGTCTCTCACTAAAGGCATGAAACAATATTTTGAAACGGACGCACTCCCCTTGTATGCCTTCATTACTCTCACAAAAAGGCTGTCATATTTTTGTGTAAGCTGTCCTGACAGTTTATAGAGGCCGTTCCAATCAAAGGGGTGACCCAGGGGTGTTCTACTTTATTGCAGCCAACTTAAATTAATAATTAACATTTTAACGTTGCCATTTTCCCATGCAGGTCATTAAATGATGAAAAAGGACATGATATTTAAAAACTTCACTGATTTTCAACAAAAACATGCTGCATCTTTCAATATGTCTATTTTTGATGGAAATCATCAGTCCTCCTTTTGTGGATGTTTGAATTTGTCTTACGGACAAATTCAGCTATGCATGTTTAGTCTTGGCTCTGGCAATTGCAACAGCTGGGGGCAGTCAGTAGGTATAAATCATGCAGTCGGTCAGCTCTCTGTGTATATGTACTCCCCCCCGCTGCCCATGTAGCCCACATTCAGTGAGAAGTGGGGAAAATGTGAGACCCGGGGTCAGGGCCCGACCCAGGATTGGAGGCACTTCTGAGTCATTGTTGTTATTCTCATTTGCTGTTGTTTTATGTCAGAGACTCATGCATGTCACAGACAATACTTTTAAATAGTTTGTTGCAAAGGGATAGTTCAGATTTTTTTCAACCGTTATTGTATGAAATCGTGATAGTCGCCTACGTAAATGCCATCATTACCACATCATGTCAACATATGGCCAGTGTAGTACAACAGTGTTATGTCCTGTGTTTTAAAACCCAAAACATGTCAATTGTAATTTCCGCACGCTACCTAAAAAGTAATCCATACAAGTTTGAGTGTATGCTGTATTTAGAAAGTTTAGACAGCCCTGTTTTAAGTTTATGCAGGAGGAATCGAAGCCACCAGACTTTAAAAAAACCCCAGTCATTTTACTTTGCAGAACACATGAGTTGCTGATCTACTGCTGCTTCGATCAGTTCGTCTCTGACTACGTATGGATAAATAGCCTACCTCATACAACCCCACTTCAAAAACATCCAAACTATCCCAGGATTTCATTACATGATTTTCTCTTTGTAGCTCTGCAATACTCATGCTATGGAAAGCAGCTGAGTTGAACTAATTTCAAAAGATTAGATAAAACATTTCCTCGTGTGCTGCTGCAGGTAGTTCCTCTCTGATGCATACAGTGTGTGTGAGGAACTTAAGCATTGTAAATCCATCAGGCAGTCTTTTGAATCAAAGGGAGCCAAATTGTGCTAAGTTAATTAAGTCTGATAGATGTATTTGCTTTCATAGCTGATTAAGGTGCTCAGCAGAACCTTTGAGTTTATACTTCATCAAAATACTTCCCAAATCTATCATGGGCTCTGTTTTTTACACCCGCACCCTCTCATTAGTTAAGTTGGTCCTGATGATTTTAGCTGATGATTGGAGACGAGCCAAGTGAACACGGACAATACCGGGATTCAGGCCATGAGCACTTTGGCCGTCATTCCCTTATCCCGAGCGTTTAAAGGTCATAATTTAAAAAACATGCTTAAAGTGACTGAAGGGAGAAGAAGACCAACAGCAACTTTACGGTCATGATCTGTAACTAATAATGGCCTCTTTTGCGGATGCCAGCCAGAGTATCTGAAGCCTTTCCAGCATTACATGATAAGTGTGTTACAGTTCAATTGTCCCATCAAAAGAAATAATGAATAGGTCCGATCCGCAGTGAACTCATTTGGCACTTGAGTAATGAGGAGTGTTGATGAGGTATTCAGGCCTATTCTTCCTGAGCCAAATCTGGTGTCTGAGTCTCAACAGGGTTATTCTCAAAGCTTAACTGTTGGCCCTCAACTTGAGAGTCAAACCAATCTTACCCAAACATTTCTCAAGGCTTGATTGCAGCGATGACTGCTCCAGATGTGTGAGAATGTGCTGCGTTTTAAAAAATACAGACAAAAAAAAACCCAAACACTTATAGATATATAAACAGAGATCCATCTTGCCTAGGACGTAGACCCTCGATGCCTTGCTCCACTGTTCCTTTTGTTATTTTTGCTTTTGGACAGAATGTATCTTACTCTGCTGCCAGAGTTATATCACTGAGAGCAACTGGATGAAAATGTGTTTTCAGTTAATAACTCACCTCATCAGTTTTTCATGCTAAGAACAAAAGACGCTACAGAGGAAAAGCACAACCAAGCCTTGTCGTTTGTCTGTTTATGCTGTGTTGATGTTATCGTGAGGAGTCCAATAAAAATAAGAAGAGATATTAATTCCTTTTGGTTTTACTCTTCAACTAACTTTGTGCTTATTACAACAAAACCTTTGGAATAACAACATATTTGTAAAAAAAACAAATTGCAGACATGTGTGGATTTTGCAATTGTCTTCAGCCAAGAAGTGATTTGTCAAATTAATAGTGAGTTTTTTACTTCTTTAGTATGCCATAACTTTGTAGGGATGTTTTAAAATCCTGAATGTCAAACTTAAAAAGTCAATAATATACATTTGGAGACAGGAATTAAGTCAGAGACTAATCAAAGAAACATTATTCCAGCATTCCAATGATTTTACTCAAGTTCCGTTTAACTTACCAAGAAAAGGGTTGTACAACGTAGCACGCTGAAATCTGAAAATGTCATCAGGGTTATCTCGGCTTCAGTTTAGGGACTAAAAATGGCAAGAAACAGCAGGGTTTTAATAAAGGGAATAGTAAAATGGCATTATAGGAAGTGTAAGAACCAGTGTTTCTGGAGTTTTAACTAAAAGTCAGGATATCTCAGCCTCTGCTGCTTTGATTTTTCTTGTTTATGTCACTTGTAAGTCCCCCTTAAACAGTTGCTCTGTTTGGGTACGTTTATGAAAACAAGAAATAAGGTTATTGTCTGCTGGCGGTCCTGAAACAAGCACGCCCGCGTTTTCCAGGCAAACCCGGTTCCCAGAGTTCCAGAGAGCCGGGGATAAGAGCAGGGGAACACCGACACATTGCCCACAGTGTGATAATAACATCCAAAACATACATTTCACTCTGGTTTATGTAACTACATACACACATACCAAATACTTTCAACTTTTATTACATAACGATCACCTGATCAGACTCAAAAGGAAATTGTGTTAATGTTTATGCTTTCGTATTTACACTGTGACTTTTGATTGATTGACCTGGTGGCAGATTCTTTTAGGAATTAGGAGCAAGGCTGTGATGAGGGTGTGTGACCAGATTACTTTCATGCATTAAAAGGTCATACAAGTAGCAGCTAACTTGATTTGTTTGTTTGTTTAAACTGTTGTTCAACCAAATGACTGATCGATTGATACTTGTAGATACAAAGTGATCTGGAAAGTGTAAATCAGGTTTCAGGAGGTTTATGGCACAAACACAAGCAGACAAACGAAGGTGTATGTATTAGAAACAAACTGTCGACAAAAGCAGAATGATAATCATCAAACACATTCTCTCTTGTGAGCATTTTTAGGTTACTTTATAGTTTTATGAGTCTGTGAAGAAGTCAGCCAATGCCCACTGACTGCCTGGAATAAAACAACCGTTACCTTGACTGATCGTTGCCCAGAACTTTGGAAAATGTACGACCTCTTGCACAATATGCACAATAGCACACGTACATGAAAACACTGCACTTATGCAACCGTAGATGCCTGAATTACTTATCATTATCGCTTCAAAATGACTGAGTAACTATTCTGGTCAGGCAAAATAAATTAATGCCAGCACTCACTGGCCAAAGAACAAACATCATTATGTTACTGAGGCCTTCATTGCTTTGCACTCGAGCCTAGATAGAGCAGTAAAAAATCTGGAGAGATTTATCACAATTTTGACAAAATTCAACCCCATGCTCACGACATTTTAGCAGCTGTGGTGTCCGATACTGTGAGATATCTTTACAACGCAGACAAGCTCTGCTGAGTGGAGCTGAGCTCCAGTGGACTGGAAAATAGTGTTTCTGCAGCATGTCACATCTTTTGCCATTTGGCACAGTGTCCTCATCACCATCAAATACACCGCTCAAGATGAAAAAGATACCAGCCAGACCCGCAGACTGAAGGCCAGGTGTTTGCCTGACAGAATTGATCAGGAAACACATTTTTTACAATTTACAATGTTAAATGAAACCAAACTGTTATATTCTAACAACACATTGTTAACACCTCACATATTGAATACACGCCCACGGCCTACCATGTGTAAGGTCATTTTAGGGCTCTTCATATCCCCTTTTCAAATTTCTAGCTTAGGGCTTTTTCATATGAATTTCCTATAAACATAGATCCATATTATAAATGAAGGCTTTGCAAATGAATGTAAAAGTTAGAAATGGAATGGAATAAAATGAAAATAAAAAGAAGAATGACAACCCACTTCACTGTAACTATAGAGTCGCTAATAATCTCTGGAAAGTCCTTTTGTCTCATGTTGAATACACAGTCTATTCATCCTTCAGTACATACAGAGACAGGGAGATATCCACACATGGGTGTAAGAATGTAGAAACCCGTGAAATATCTTCAGAGTACCTTTTGATTTATTCCACCTGGGCTCGACCTTCATTCCACATCTGCAATGCTCTGCAGAAGAATTGAAGTCATATGAAGTGAAGACTGTGAATTCAAAAGGCCATGAACACCCAAAACCGAACATGACTAGAAATGAAAAAGCATTCATTTTAGGTTTGAAGAAAATATCTAATAGGACAAATCAACCTATGGTATGATTATATTCATGTTTGTCCCCATTTCTATCTTTATACAGAGTCAAGATATGTACTGTATGTGGCAGGATGAATAAAACAAGTGATAATAACTAACAAGTTGCAGTGTAATTTAACCTACTATTGATTTCCACTTGCTTGACAAAACACTACTGTTTCAGTTTTCACAGGACTCATTGTGGATTTTACTGTTGTTTTTTTTAAATCAAGCTACACAATGCTGTCGTCTTTCATGATCAGAAGATGAAAAGTAAGCAGCATTGCTGTATAGCTTCAGGACACTTCAGCACCACGGAGGTTTATACGGCACAAGATGTGCACTGGAATCCACCTCGCCCTCACTAATTATCACAGCATGTTGTCTAATATCGGAGTCAAACATATTATTACTAACTACAGCCTGGGGTGTTCTACGACATACTTCTGGGAAAAAGGTTGGGCCAGAGGAAAAACTGAAATGTACACATTACACGCATTTGCTTTTCCCAAAGAAGACCCAGTTAATAATAGCAATAATAGCAGCAGTGGTGGCGCAGCTGCTTAAAACCATCCCTCTATCCATGTCACAGTATTAAACAGACAGACCCAAAGGAACAGACAGAAACATAGTATTTCAGTGGACGCCACCCACTCACAACTATAGACAGTCCCAACAGCATCACAATAGTACGCAGTAGGTGCTGGAGCTTTCATGTGCTTCTGCATAATGATCTACTGCCTACATTTAGTATTGCTTCTTAAGATTATTTTTGGGGCCGTTTTTCAAGCCTTTATTATATATGACAGACAGGAAATGGGGTGAGAGGGGGGCGCTGCATCGAGGACCATACATGGGGCCACTGCTCTCAGCCACCGGCCGCCCCAGTACTGACCTTTTTAATGGCATTCCATTGCTAGGCAACGGCCTTGGTCCTTGTTAACTTCCTGTCAGCTAATGTCATTCACATTCACTGCAACAGGAATCAAACTTGGACACATTTAGAATGTTTATGTTCACAACCTTGAAAAGGTCTATAGTTTCCTTGTTGTAAAACTTCTAAATGAAGTTTAGTTTCACAAGCAGTTTCCTGTTAGCTCTGAGGAATCAATCTAAAGACGATTCACGACACGCAATCCCTTTTATTTTTGACACATGGTTGGTTTTCACACCATACACTCACACCAACATCAACAGGGTATTATTCAAGGCGGGAAGAAAATCAGTTTAGCTGAGTGCTTGAATATGAATTAAGGTGGAGGTTCAGCTCTGTTTTGGTTGGTGTTTCTCTCAAACGCAAAGCCGGCTGCTGCCTGTTCCATTGTTTTCTTATGGACCATCTTGTGCTTTGCCTTCATGTCCCTCAGCAGAGACAGAGCTTCCTTATGCTCTTGCTCGTTAACACCTGTGCCCCGAATGGCACTGCCTGCACAGAAAACAGATTGTTATATAAAGAAAGGTAAAGTTAACATTCATTGGATCAGAAAGGCTCATACTTAAGGGAACTTCTCTGATCGATGAACTCTCTCTGATTTCCTTAATCATCTCATTAACCCTTTCAGTCGGCTGCTTTAATGGCTTCGGAGGTGGAAGTTCTTTAATCTGTGTACAGAAACGTTATTCTTTTAAAGTCATGACATGGAAGGGATAACATACTCCTTGTTTTTAACAGTCCTGGCTGGATTTATTATAATTTGGCAGTAATATTGAGTGTTAATGCAAAAATATTAAACCCTTTTCTCTCTTTCTCTGTATGGCGCCTGGATGCTATCGAGTTTTGGTTTGGAGTCTCTGTAAACATTGAGATTCTTCAGTGTGTGTTCCAGCATCCGAACAGCTGTTTGAATTCCTGTTGAAAGAAAAAACACAAACAGGAATATTCCCCTTCACTATGGGCTAATTGTATAGGCAAACGTTTTAAGGCAAATGTCCAAAAAATCAACAGCTACAGATACAGCCCTCACCGAGGGGCTCCATCACATCAGAATTTGGTTTCGCATCCATCGACATGTTGGAGCACGTGAATCTTTCAGGAACGGTATCATCCTCGTTCTCTGCAGTTTCCTTTTCCTCTGCTTGGAGATCAAACTCATATTCAGGAACATCTGCTGCCTGAAAACAAGGAACAACATTCAACAAAAAGAATACATAATTTGAAATGTTGAGATCACAAAAATGGTGTACATACCTGAGTAACAAAGAAGTGCTCTGTGTTTTCTTGGCTAGTGTCAACTCCGATACTCTCGCCCACAGATTCTCCTGTTCTCTCGACAGTCGTCTCACTTTTTTCAACCTGACTTTGAGCTGGACGGGGTGCGTCCATCAACAGTGGCTTCTTTGACACTTTTGGGATTCTTTCTTCCACCTGCGACACACAAATGTCCAAAAAATAATAATGAATTGTAACTGTTTAACTTTCATAAAGCAAAATCTGGTTGGTCATAATCCGACATCAATGCAGAACACATCCAACCTTCCATTTTTCAGTGGACACCTTCAGTGGGAGCTTCGCCACCTCTTGTGTCTTCTTACGCTTTATCGTAATCCCCAGTCTCTCGTGGAGGTAACAGGTCAGTAAGGGAGGGTCTCCTGTGCTCAAGAACATGAAGGGCAATTTAAGCATTAAAAATTCCAAACCAATCTTTAAAAATGGCTTAATACTGGAGAAGAGAAAAACCTTACCACTCCTCTTTGTGGTCAAAGGGTTGGAGTGAATGTCAATTTCTTGAAGCATCGGGAAAAGAGCAGCGGCCATCAGTGCTTCCTCCTCTGCAATCTGATGACGAAACACTGATGAGACATGTTAGCTCATTTTTCAAAAGGAGTCACGGTGGATTTATCTGTACAAATGAATGATCCAACACACCTGGTTGTCGGCTAAACTGAGGAACCGAAGTTCTGGTAGCGGCGAACTGGAGCTTTCGAAGTGCTCCTCACAGTTTTCCTTGTGAGAGATAAAGGGTGACCCATGCAGAGATTTAAAATATGGGAAATATGGTGATGAAACATCTCAAACAGCAACTGCAGAATGAATTACCTGTGAAATTATCTTGCAATCTTCAGCAGTTTTAGGACTTGGCTCCGTGTGGGCTGGATTGAGGAGATAAAGAATGCTAAATATTTGATCATTTTCTGGGGATGGTGAGAAAGCTCTGACAGGTCTATTGTTAAGTAATTTACAAATAATATCAAACACATGTTGAGCATTTACCAAGTCCGTCTTCTTCAGCTTGCTCTTCAACAGAAGTCTGCAAAGGTATGGAACCGGAGCCCGCGAGTTGCAAATATGGTATTTCAGAAACGCAGTTCCCCTGCAGGTTTAAATACTTTAGCCTGTAATTGACAACTCTAAATTATTAAAGAGAAATGTTGCTGAATTAAATCCAGCTCTGCATCACGGCAGTTGTGTAAATAAACGGTGTTTGGCTCGGAACATCGAAGGTTGCTAAGCGCATCATGCGGTGGATTTGCGCGGAGCTTCGCTGCAACGCTCTGTGGGGATTTACACTATAGAGGGAAGCCAAACACCGTTAATCTGCACACACTGCCCACATTGCAATGACACAGAGCTGGTTTAAAACTGGGAAAGCATCCCCTTGTTGAATGTTTCCACATTCCAACTTCAAAACACATCATGACCTTTTAAGGTTTGCAAGACTGCTGAAGACTCCAGAGGATAGTTTGTTATTGTCAAGCATCAGGACTTCAAGAGCTCTAAACTGTGTGTCTTCTTCTTCTTTAGCCGGCCTGTAAAAAAGGAAAAGAAAAACAATAACCAACTTCATGAAATCCAGAAAGTTAAGTTACAGTAACATACTATACACATTATGTGTGCACACCACTTTAAGTAACAGTAACAGTAGTATACACTTCCTGCCTTATGTACCTGGCTGTAGAGCAGGTGTATCAAATGTCATTATATTTGCTTCAGCAGAATCAGGAGTGTGAATTTGGAACATTTGGGCACCCCCTCTTGGTCAATTTGAAAACTAAATGCATCTCAAGTTTGTGGCTTTTCTCTGTAATTGTCTGTCATACCAATGTACTGATTATTATTGGCATCATCGTTGGATAAAGAACTCTGAATCCATTATTAGATATTTTCTGCAGAAATAATTGTAAAAGGCAGACTGGAGGCAGCATCTGACTGCAGTTCACAAATTAATCTGCACGTTGTTGAAAACATTTTATGAAACAATCAGTTGTCTTTACCAGCTTCTCCATGACTCACATCTACATGTTTTGTAATGGCTTTTATATGGAAAGGCTTTTTGCCCCTGTCTCTCTGGCAAACCAGCCATTACAAAGAAGCTAATCCGCTGACCTGTGTGTGATAGAAGCTGAGAGGCTGATAGAAACAACACAGTTTAATCTATTATCTTCTTGTGGTTTGTTTTTTATTTTTCCCAGAACAAATGAGAAATAACTTTTAACAGAGAAGTGGATTTATTTGTATTTATTTATTTGTTTAATTTAAATCAAACTAGACAGGCTAGGGGCAAAGAAAAGCAAATCTATCACAGCGAGTTGTCTGATCAGTAGCACAGTATTTTTAAATAAGCAGGCCTGGTAATGCTCTCTTGTGACACACTCTCTACCTCGTCCCTATATTGCTGCTTCCTGGAAAATAAAGTACAGACTAACAGTTGTATGGGATCATGGTTAGATGAACCCAGATTAGGAGGGAGGTGATGAAGCTGGTTTCCAGTCAGATGAAGGACTCGTAGACGTGGAATCTGACCGACGGAAACGATATCATCAGCTGACACACTGTTGAAGGACAAATCCAAAACCTGTGAGGGTTTAAAGAAATGATTTCAATAAACATAAGACAAAATGGAAAAGACAAAATGACTCATTTATTGCCACAAGCTCTCATTAGCAGAGGCCTGAGCTATACTGCGATTTAAGATATTATCAATGTTACACACAAATTTAATTAGCTGCTGCTCTGCCCTGCACTAGCATGAATTATTTATGATTTTTACCCTTCCTCTCTCCCTCATTATCAACTTTGTTCAAACATCAAACAGGTACCAATATTGAAATTCTATTTTTAGCATACACAGAAAAAGGCATCAGTAGAAATTCACAACTTACATTGGCAACACGTGATTGCCACTATATCAAAGCTCTTATTTTGACAGAATTGCAGATGTGAACGAAGCTGATAAATGAATATTTTGGATGGAAATAAAAGGCTTTCAGGTTGTTAGGACTAAAATGATGTGTCAAGTTTCATATTGCCCCTGTGGCATGTTTATAATCCGAATGTGCAATATTAAAAATAGTATCAGTGTATGTCAGTTAGTCATCTTACCTCGAGATGAGGTAAGTCAGCAGCATGAAACGTCATGTGGCGAAGCCCGTTTAATGACAGATTGAGTTCTCTTAAAGACACAAAACTGCTAAAAGAGCCTTAAGAAAAAAACATTTTTGTGAAAGTCACCACGTTTTTCAAGAGGTACAAGATTGTCTTGAAGGAAAATCTGCACAATACATAAGAATAATCACCTAAAGAGAGGGAGTTAATGGATGCATCGATGTAAGCTACGTTGTCAAACGCCTTGAGGTCTTCTGGCTTGACCTGTGCGCAGCAAGGAAACAAATTCAATTGTGTTTTCTTTTTAAACCAAAAACTACCAAATAATTTAAATAGCAATATGAAAAGTGATTCTTACAGAAGTCAGTCTCTGCTCACTGATGTAAAGAGAGCAGAGTTCAGACGGCTTGTCAACACAATGTAAATGGAGCTACGAAAGAAAGTTTTAATACATTGAGGGCCACAAACAGACAACTGCTCTTTCTATCTTTAATCAAATCAACACTTCTACATGGATAGCAGTGCCTTACCAGGAAAGGGCCATCTAATGTGTTACTATGAGGAGAATCACATTCTTCATAAGTCTTTATTCTTCTCCGCACATTCCTGCATTTCTGCTCCTCTGCCTTTCTGTAGGCCACAAGCCAATGACCAGCACCTACGAGGGAAGTGCAACTCAAGGGTAAAGAAGTACTCACATCTTTCACTTCAGTAAACGTAGCAATACCAATGTGTAGTAATACTCTCTAACAGAGTCAAATTAATTTAAATTCAATTCAATTCAATGTTATTGATAGTGCCAAATCATAACAAAAGTTAATTCAGGACACTTTACAGACTAGGTAAAGACCACACTCTATGACTTATTTATGATAAACATAGACCCAACAATTCCCCCGTAGAGTACGGTGGCAACGAAAACCTTCCCTATAACAGACAGGAACGTCAGACAGACCCAGCTCTGTGGAGGACGGCCATCTGTCTGCACCGGTTGGGGAGGAAGAAAAGGAGAGAGAAAGAGAGAAAAGACGGGAAGATGGACAGAGAGAGACAAAGACAGACACAAAGACAGAGACAAAGACAGAGACAGACACACTTCCAGTAACTATAATAATATCTATAGTAATGTGAATATGACTTATATCTTAATTTTAAAGTACTGTATATTATCAAATTGTTTTGATGCAATAATGTGTTCATCACTTTAATGTTACAGCTGGTAAAGGGGGAGATAAAGGGCGACTACTTACTGCCAGCCAGGTAGTTTAATCTATAATCAAACATCATAGTTTATTAATTGATTTACATCTTGTATTAATAATCTCAACATTGAAAAGTTGTCAAAAGCAGCTAGTAACTAATGTTTGCAAAAAAATGTAGTGGACTAAAAAAAGGCTACAATTTACCTCTGAGGTGTGGTGGAGCAGAAGTATAAAGTAGAAATAAAGGTTACATGGGCCTCAAAATTGCACACAGTGAGTAAATAAATGTAAATAATGTATACAATACAATTTTAATTATATAAAAATAATTAAATAAATGTAGAGCCAACCTAGTTACTTTCCACCACTGACAGAAGTATCAGCAGATATTGTCTGCAGATTTACAAATGTAGGTTCATTTCATTTTTTATTTCGAAAAACCTACAAAGAATAAAACAAAAAACTTAAACTACAAGGAGGTCAATATAAAAAAAGAAAAGGCAAAATAAATATTCTTTAAAAAACAACAACAATGAGTGCCTTTACATGCGAGTTAACGTCAAATGCAGTTTAAAACGGTTTTATCAGACTAATTTAACTTAACCCACCTTCTGTCCTACGGCGGAGTAATGTCCGGGGTGGGAAGCGTTTAGTAGGATTGCTCTGTACGTTTTCAAATGTATAGGGTGCTGCAGCCATCTTGTTTGCTTAGGTGAGATCCATACAAACAACCTTTAATGTGTTTAATTGTTAAATTAATTACGCTTTACACAACGTGAACTTGTTACCGACTGCATCAGAACTTGAGCTAACGTTAAACTGTAGCCCTCTGTATCCTAGCAACAGCATGTAAGACGAGAGCTGCTCCTCCCGTCCAGCGGGGGCGGTACGAAGTAAACATGGCGGGTCTTCTTTACAGACAAAGCGGAAGAAACCCGTGAGCCTAGCCAGTCAAAGATTAAATTCAGTGATAAGATAATAGTCCACTTAAGCCATTAGACATCTACTGTCACGAAAATGCAGCAGTTTTCCATGTACAACACACGGAATTCAATTACTCACCGAGAGAAATAGTACATGTTAACAGTGCGCATGCGTGATACTGGCCCACTTGTTTCTGATAACTCCTCCCCTCTACAGTTAGTAACTTCGTTGTATGTCATTTATATGTGGTGTTAGCAGGATACAGCGAGTAAAGCTTGGCCGAATTGAATACTTAAAGCGGTAGCAGACGTAGGTAGTTAAAACCGACGTCTGGTTTAGTCAGGGTGCGTCTTAAGCGAACACGGAAGTGAGTGCGACTGTGCCTCTCGACTCAGCGCTGTCCTCTTTTCCGATGAACCCATAGCATCAGTGTCGTGAACATCAGAGGTCCCTTTTGTGGCGTGATATTAGACGCTATAATGCCGTTCACGCAAAGATCAAGGGTGGCAAATGTGAAGAGTGACAAGTGAAGGTAAGGGTTTTTGTAATACATGCACAATAACACGCTGGATGCTATTTGTAACAATGCAATCATATGTGTCTATGAGGAGCTGTTGGAGTGTGAACTCTTGCTGTGCAAAGCTTGTTATAACTAGAAAAACAACAAAAACAAGCCAAGACTTGGTAATGCATTTGGAACATTTTCAATTCGCAGGAACCGATCCACCATGGGAAACACAGCATCAAAGAGTGGCAGCGGAGAGGAACCGGTCAAAACAACTTTGTTTGAAAAGGAGCCAAGTGGGATAACATACAGAATTCCTGCTCTCGTTTATCTGAGGCACAGTCACAGCTTTCTTGCCTTTGCAGAGAAAAGATCCTCGCCCCTTGACCGTGATGCCAAAATCCTTGTTATGAGAAGAGGAACACTGAAAGATGATGGATCTGTACAGGTTATTATTCACGCAGATTAGCCTTTACTTTAGTTCTGATAACTGTCAGCATTATCTGTGCCAATTTTTTAACTGTTGTCTTTTGTCATGTCGTTCCAGTGGTCGTCCAGTCAGGAGCTGTTAACAGCATGTCTACCGAACCACCGCACTATGAACCCTTGCCCTGTGTATGAAAAAAACAGCAAAACCCTGTTTTTATTTTTCATCTGCATTTGGGGAAACACCACAGAGTTCAGGCAGATCATCACAGGTAAGAACAAGGCTCGTCTTTGCTGTGTTAGCAGCAGTGATGACGGGCAAACCTGGAGTCAAGCCAGAGACTTAACAGAAAGTGTGATCGGTGAAACCATCCATAAGTGGGCCACATTCGCTGTGGGTCCAGGCCACGGTGTTCAGCTGGAGAATGGCAGATTGATCATCCCGGCTTATGCCTATTATGTTCCTTACAGATGCTGTTCATTCCCCATTCCTTTTACAGTCTACCCACGAGCACTGTCGGTATATAGCGAGGACTTTGGCCAGACGTGGCATATAGGTAAGATGCTTCGGAAAAAATCGTGTGAATGTGAGATGGCAGAGATCATAGACCACGAGGGCAGGAGTCATCTTTACTGCAATGCCCGTAATTCTGGAGGCCACAGGTGTGAGGCCCTGAGTGAAAACAGCGGTGTGTATTTTGACAAACCCCACATTGCTCCAGAGCTCGTCGAACCCCCTTCGGGCTGTCAAGGAAGCGTCATCGGCTTTCCCGCTCCTGAGTTTGTCCCTAACGATGACGCTGAAAGCAAAGCTTGTGGCACATCGCTCTTGTCTCCAGATACGCAAACCTGGCTCCTCTTCATCCACCCGACTAACAAGTCTAGTAGAAGGGACATGGGTGTGTATTTGAACCGGTCCCCCCTGCACTCATCAGGGTGGGACAGACCCAGGATCATCCACAGCGGGCCCAGCGGCTACTCAGACCTGGCTTACAACGGAGACAAGGATCAGTTTTCTTGCCTGATGGAGTGCGGGAAAGAAAGTGAACTTGAGCAGATTGCGTTCATGTCGTTTACCCTTAATGATGTCATGCAGACGGGCAGTAAGAAAGACAAGAAGATGCGTTGAATTGCAGTCGCTTTATTTCTGTATTAACGAAGCTCTTTAACATTCTCCTGCAACCTAAAAATCCAAGCGAAAAGCCAGTAAATATGCTGTGCAGTAACATCTGTCTGTGTTGTTCTACAGTCTGGAGATGATAATGCATGCACGAGTCGTATGTTTTGTTGTCTCCTCGTTTACATGAAAAAGTAATTGAAGTCTTAATTGTATTAATATGCAAGCAGCTGTGTAAGAAAGGAAACTATTTTTAATAGGTCGCGTGGCTGATTTGGAGCATGCTGTCGTCTTTAAAACAGGCTTTGTGTGTAGCATGTTTGACAAGTACTTCATGCCCATTTCTGCATTTTATTAAACCGTCAGTATATTCTGAGCAGTGGAGAGAATTTGCCTACCTCTTTTTATTTTCCTATGAAGATCATAGCAGGCCTTGTAAACTAGAGCGTAGAGTCCCCCCTAACCCCCCATGCTCAGTTGCTCCTTTACATTTAGTATCCTCTGATTCACATATGCCTTCTCCTCCACTTTTTAAACGTAAACTGTGCTTCAGCCTGTCAGCGCACAACCCTTTCTGTAGGTCACAGTGTGTCGCCAGAAAACTGGACAGAAAAGATAAAGATTTAACTTTTTACTTGCCACATCCAGCTCATCAACGAAGAGACCAACCAAACTGTATCACATCTATGAGTTAGAGTTGATGGATCAGAGCATTTTGGCTACTTTGTACTGTGCACACAGGTAATTATTCAGCTCATTTTCAAAAGCAATAGTTCACTTGATTACATAATTTTTCTTGTTTATTTTCTGTTTCCCAGCACATTTAGCATGACCATGTATCATTAATTTAGTGCAGTATCATGATTAGGTATGATTGGCTGGCTGTTGGTCATCAAGTGGAAGCATGGAAGAAGACTCACTATTTATAAAGCAAGTAGGAATTTGCACACACACACACACACACACAACCTTGTACTGAGCGACTTTACACCCATATCGTCCCCCAGGTGGATCAACACTAGTTTCATTGTGTTTTTGTTGACTGTTGTGGCAAGTGACAAAACCTGCATGAAACGTGTATTTTAGTAGAAAATAAAAGTAACCTGTGATCATGCGACTCCTCTTTTGTTCACTTTTGTACAACTTGTTTCTGATTATAATGTAATAACACTAATTATCGCTTTAAACCACTGACTGTTAAACAAATAGTGTCAAATAGGGAGAGGGGATAAAATATTACATAGGGCATGGGTGTGGTTTTAAAAGCAGCTATTACAAACACTTTAGCAGCTGTAAGGAGTATATGATTCCCTCAGCAGCTAAAGGAGGCCCGTGGGGAGTTGACTGGGATTCAGCAGATGTGCAGACAGCCGGGATGAATTTAGGACAGGAAGAGTGTTTTAGCTGAGGATGGAATGTGGATTTCAAGTTTTCCCTAATAATATGATATCTCCCGTTAAGTGTCTGGTAGTTTTTGATAAACTGCAATTATCAAATGAGAAATAGCTGTGTCGTCACATCGTTTACATGCTCTGGGTATCTGGACAAATTCAAAATATAACAAATAATTCACTGATACAACTCAAAGGCTGTTGCATCCTCAGCACAAAAGCCAAATCTAATAATAATAAAATGTTTCCTCTAGTCAAATTCTATGAAAAGACAAATAAATATGTTAGTATGTCCCCCTCCTTCTGACTTCCATCTTCTACTGTAAAAAAAACATTAAAACCTGTGTTCTAATTCCCATGCTACCATACCATTTAGTATGACAGAAAAAAGGTTTAGTATGTTGTCATACACAGTATGTCAAATACAGTATGCCAAGAAATACCACAGTTAATGCATAATGTTATGAAGTAGCAGTATGTCCGAATGGTATGCACACTTTGTAAGGGCAGCTGCAGTACATACTTAAAGAGAATAAAAAAGATCCAAATTTGGCCCTCCTTTTCATTTTAAATAAAAAAGCTGGACACTATTTTTTAATCAAACAAGGGTAAATAGTGCATTTGCTGGGGTTCTGTTTTCATATTTTCAGCATTCATTATTAGCAATAGCATGATGGTCACCCGGTGCAATGGAGAGGCTCACTGATGTGTGTTTAATACTTTTTGGACAACAATGGAGGCCGACAGCACAGAGTAATAAGATATATCTGGATCTGGCAACCCTCTTAAGTCCACTTAAAACTGACTGTATTTAAATGCCACAATACACAAATGTAGTAAATGGTGCAAGCACTCAACTCATTCTGACATAGATTGCCTTGTTCCATTAACTTATTATATTTCTAAGGGGATTTCAGTAGACATCCGTGCCCTTTAGTTCACAGCAGCAGGCTACTCGGTACTTCAGTTCTGTGCCTAATCATTTATATCATCACTGAACTGGTACAAAGGCAACAACTAGGCAAGGTATGAAGTGCATTTTATTAGATGTGGGGTGCTTTTAAATCTCAAATGTGCTCATCTATTGACCAGCTACTTCTCTGCTTTCTATTTTTCATTACCTTGTCCAACCAGCTTCTACACATCAAGGATGAATCACACAGTGAAACCTGTTTTTCTCAGAGTGTTAGCATTGGCACATCCAACATTTTTCCGCACATATGATCATCTATTTCAGAGGGTGGCTTTCTGTAATTCACACATATGTTTCGTTTATCACTCATATTTGGGAGTCCAGTAACAGAGAGGCGAGCGCGTCGTCACAGATGTCTTCTGTCTGTGGTAAGCGATGTGTGGTGTCCCAGCAGGCCCCTGCTCTTTGAGCAGCACAGATCAGTGCTGGACACACGGCGTTCACATTGTTCCTGCACCATCCAAATGTCAGGGGAAGCTGCCAGACTTTTGGGAGGATGACAGGAGTCCATTTAGTGTGTGGTGAAAATATTGCACAGCTCAGTAGCTCTTATGCCTTTAAAGAGTTATTTGCATGTTAAAGTTGTGTTTCATCCACCCCAATTGTCATGGACTCCTTGTAAAGCAGCCATTTGTTTGTAAGTACATGTGTAAATTCAAATTATGCACCTTGATTTCCTAATACCAGCACAGATACAGTATCTAATGTGTCTGGGCCTTTTGTTACACATACAGTATAATGAGTGGGCCTGCAAAGCAAAGCTGTTTGTCACAAATGAATATACAAGGAAGCTAAAAGTTTGCTCACGTCAATTAATAAAATGCATTTGCCAGAATGAGAAACACTCAGGAATATACTACTATGTCCATGCTCAGTACTCGGTGCTGTTATTGTCTATACTTAAAACAAAAAAAACAACGCCCTTTTGAGTTACACGCCAGGAAGAAAACACTAAGAGGCATTATAGCCTCACTGGGTGCAGGCATGGAGCAACCCAACCTGTTAAAGGTTCAAGGTAGACTCAGTGTGTGGTATGCATTACGTTGTGGGCGTTACTCACTGGTGTCAATGTTTGCTGGCTGATGGTACATGCACAGACTAGTTTTACTTTCTGTCTGCATCATGTTGAATCGGAGGGATTTCAGTTTTGTTATCTAACCGTTGTCATCCATAGTATGTTGTTCAGTGAAGCGAACACAAGGAAGTTGAAAACCATCAAAGGAGCATGGTGTTTTAGAATAGAGTGCTGCAGGAATGAGTCCTAAAACTCCAGAAATGAATTAGCATTTTTTTGTACTTCAGTTTGCCTTTTGTTAGAGTCATAGAATAGAGAATATTCTGCTGTTATGGGTAATAGCCCATATATGCTATTTAGGTTTTTCTTTTTATGGAATAGGTCTATACACAGCTCATAAATTAATATCCCTGTACGTATACACAAATAAACCGTTTATTTGAAATGTTAACATGGAAGGTTAGCTGGCTTTAACATAAGAGCTACGATCAGCCTGGACCTATAGGTTCAGGGTATCAATAATACAAAAAATGATCTGACTTTCTATAAACATTTTTGACTCAGTGCAGTGTGTGTGCATGAAGCTCCTGTATGGACAACCTTTTCTTTTATCCGAACCCCAATGTGAATGTTTGCACGACATCTCTGCAGGTTTCTATTTAACAGGTTCAAACACAAAAAGGAAACCACCTTTAAAACACGTTTTGTGCTTCGTCCCTTTAGGTTAGATAAGAGACATGACAGACATGATACATTCAGCACAAGTTGTCTCTTCTCTCTTTTGGTTTCTTTGTTTCAAGACAGTAAAATATAAGTTATGCAGGCAAAGTTACATTTTCAAGGTTTGATTGAAGTATCTATGTACACAGAGAGCTACACTCGGTCGAACTGTACATCACCACAGAATCACAGAGGGGAGCAACGTTTCAGCTGCTCCTTCAGGAATTCTTTCATGATTCATATATTTATCCTTTATCCCATTATTTCACTGCCAAACAAATAAGCCTATTTACAGTACAACGTAACCTTGTAGCAACTGAAACAACTTCATGTATCAAACCACAACCCCGCTCTATAGAGATCGGTGCTGTTTTCATGGGAAAATCACAACAAAGGAACAAATCCCCCCTTCACATTACAAAGTATTGAAATCAATACAAAACTAAAGGGAAAAGACAGATGAAATGCACAGTATAAAACAAGCTGTGCATGTGTGCGACAAACATGGGAACAGACGATACAGAGAGAGAGAGAAGTCCCAGAGAAATGAGCAGAGAAGCTATATTTTTAGGCTTCCACCAAAAAAAGTCACATTTGCTAAATCTTACCCCAAGTGACCTGTGGCAAGAGTAATATCACATTTGATAAACTCAGTCTTATCGTGTATGTCCTATCTTTTGAAAACGACTAGTTCACAACACTGTGTCCAGATCTTTGTGCCAGATGCTCAGTGACCTTTTCAACCGTCTCAAACCTCTGATTCAGGAACAATGACGCTCTTCACAAGAATGGCATCGTCGAAAGTGACAAATTTCGATACGGTTTAGGACAATACAGAGATTATACGTCAGGTGGACACACAGATGTGTCCGCAGACTGCAGAGAGTCTTTAAAGCAAGAGTGCCCGCCAACACGGATCCTGGATCAAAATGCCAGACCATTTAGAGGTTGTTTTTTTTTCTTCTGAAAAATGGCTTACAAGGGCACTGCAAATCTACATAAGCCATAAAAGCCATGCCACATTTACACCCTGTTCGGGCTATTCTCTCTTAAAGGGACATGCGCACAGTCAGTTAACAAACAGAAGAGGCGAAAGGACTGCTGAGAAAGCAGCAGGGTTGGGAAAGTTACTTTCAAAAATCTTACCCACTACTGATTTCTGATTGCCAATTTTAGATTGTAATAACAAACATAATGCGCTCTAATTCAAAAGCTGTGCTCTGAGTTACTGAGGCAATATGATCCTTTCATTTCAATTTAGATCAAGTAAGTAACTAAAAAATAAATCATTATTTTAGTATGCGTCATTATTATTATTATTATATTTTTCAATTTTTTTTTAAAGCATGTGATAAGTTATGCCGGACTGGATTCGTTTTTTTCTTTCTTCACTCAAACGACTTTGAATTGAATCCATTGTTCCCAACCCTGTAAAGCAGTGAGCGTGGCAGACCAGTCACATGCACACTATGGGAAATGTTAGGCTAGACACATGAGTACTAACCTTTGGCTCTCTGGCTGCTGGGTACTAAACATCATACAGAATAACAGGCAGCTGCGAGGGTAGGAGAATCAGACGTCCAATGAAAGCACCATTCACGCTTTAAAGTGGCATTTTAGCACAGAGGTGCCCCCCCCCCCCCCCCCCACCTTAGAACATTTGATTAACGACAGTCAAATCTGCTCTGACAACAACTGTTGTTGTTTAACCTGTTGCTCCAACTATCCCCATAATTAGTCTGTGAACAATCATCAAAGAGCAATATATGACCTGTTTTTTTCCCCCCACAATTGAGAGATCTTTTTTTCATACATGATATGATGTACTGCGCAAAAATGGATATGCGCCCATACTGGAAGCATAATGTTGCTGAGGACATGCAAGTTGTTGAGTATACAGCAGAGCAAAAATCGATGTTTCCCCTATGTCTTCTTCATCTTCTCGAAACATCACCCCCGTCCCCAGATTTGCATCTTCAAGCGCGCAACTCTTTCTTTGAGTGTGGTTTGTTTCCCAGCAGGGCGTCGATCTCAGTTATGGTTTGAGGGTTCATTTGGGTTAAAATCTGCAAGGAGGAAAAAAACATTTAAAATGTGATCCCATTGTCAGTTTTGTCACTTTGCGTTGTACACGAAGTAGCAGATCTACTGACTGATCTATTTGAGCAAGTATGTCTCAGTATGTCAGGTAAAATTATTAACATGGGAGGGAAAAAGAAAAGAAATTCTACCCGTAGGGCACCCAGGTTCTCAAGTAGCTGGTCTGTATTAGAAACACCCAGAAGTACTGAGCTGACTCCCTCGCTGCGCAGACACCAGGCTGTAAAGAAGAGAGGAACAACAATCAATCCCAGTTAAAACTCAGAAATAGAACAAATCAAATGGAAAAATGGAACATGTATCTATAGATTGGTCTACTTCCTAAATCATTACATTTTACAGCAGACAGGCAAGGATTCATGGTGGACGAACCATACTTTCGAATCAATAAATACTATAAACACAAAGCTGGGAAAATGTCATGTTATCATTATTATTATTATGTTAACTGTTAAGGTCATTGATCGGCACTAATTCTATTGCCTAACTTTCTCTTTGCACAATCAATTAAAGCACTTTTATCTCATGTGTAAAATATATGAACAAACATCTTGAATGAATAGTTTTATACCCCAAAAACATTTAAGATTTAAAAAAAAAAATGCAAATCTTAAAACCTCCAGTCACACAAAATCTCTGCATGTCTTTTTGCCATGGGTCGTACCTATGGCTAACTGTGCAGCAGTGCAGCCCAGTCTGTCCGCCAGTAGATGGAGCTCCTTGATTTTAGCGAGCTGCCTGCGGCCCTCCTCGCTGTTCACTCGCTCCTTCAGCCACTGGTATCCCTTCACCGGGGGGCAAGATGGAGAAAAAGCATTGATACGGTACTGATTTGACGCCGCAATACCCAAATGATAAGGGAGAGAATTACACTGAGGCTGATTTCTAGCCAGAGAAATCCCAGAGGAGGGCCAGTCAAATCAAACTGACCTTCATCGCTGCTCTGGAGCACTCTGGCACACCATCACTGTACTTCCCTGTGATTAATCCGCAAGCAAGTGGAGACCAGGTCATTGCTCCGACACCTGAGAGAGTGCAATAAGGGTAGACATGTGAACGAAACAGAAAGAAAGATAAAGATAGATAGAGCTGCGAGACTGTGGATTTCTGACCAATCTTGTGGTAGAGCTCGGGAAGCTGCACCTCCACTTTATCCCTCTGGAAATAGTGATACTCAGCCTGCTCACACACAGGTGGTATCAGGTTGAACTGGCGTGCCACTGAGTACGCCTCCTGGCGACAAATGGACAGAAAAGAAACACTATGGTTACCAATCAGCTTCTATGACATGAAATGAAAGCATTAAATGTTGAGCGAGCTTTTCTGTGTGTGAGTGTGACATCAGCAATCACCATGATTTCCATGGCACTCCAGCGTGAGGTTCCCCAGTACATGGCCATACCCTGGTTTATTACAAACGTCATGGCCCGTACGATCTCTGAATCACAGTATACAGCGTCATATTTAAATTACACTCTCGTAATCGCTTTAAGACAATTGATTGCAGCAAGCAAGAAAAATAATTTCAAACATCCGCCACTAACCTTCCATCGGACTGTTGACATCGTTTCTGTTGGCAAACACGATGTCCACGTAATCTAGCTGGAGTCTTGATAAGGATCCTCTTAAACCTGTTGTAAACAATGGTCAATGAATAGATGTCAGCATCAAAAAGTCAACAGCCACGCTATATCTATATGGTAACCCTAGATTTGGGAAAAACTCACCCTAGACCCTTTCCTGACAACGAACCATTCAAGGTCACTGCCTAACCTTAACCATCTAATCTGAAAGTGATACTACCATATTAATTTGCATCTGAAAACGATGCTCACATTGCCATGACCCAGACGAAAAGAAGCCATCTATGCGACAGTAGAGAAACCATCGCTAAACAAAGGAGGAGGTCTGAGACACCACTTATCTCCAATTTACAATGCGGCCCTTTCATCCCCTCCCAGGAGATTCAACAATCTAACCTCAAAGAACAACTGTTCACAAATGGCCTCCTGTGACTCCAACAACTGTCGTTAAGACTCAACAGAGAACTAACAAAGTCCAAACCAACTTCCCACCAACGACTGTCACTGTAACGTTGGCACTTGGGGGGTCCCAGTGACATCTTCGACCTTATGAGAGATTAAACACCTGGATCTCCACACCAGTTAATTGAACCAGTCCCAGTCTGGTCAGATGCGTACATGAACTGATGAAGCCTCTTGGATGAGAGGTGAAACGTCCTCCTAGACAAATAACCAAGTCCAGTTGCTTTTGACTGAAATTGCTTGGGGGGGTATGACACAGACCTGAATTAATATTGGTGAAGTATTTTTTCAAAATATAGGTTGCATTCAATTTTCATAGCTGGTCGAACCACACAACTATTTAGACAAAAATCTCTGCCCACCTGAGTGTGTGACAGAGGAGAGTGTAGCTTAAAAACAATGAGAGGAACTCCTGCACATTGTCCTCTTACTGCTGAAATATTTATTAACACAACGTGTCCGTCTTTCCGACTTTCATGAGGTTTGTTAGGACTAAAAGCAGTCATTGCAATATCATATAACACTAATTTATAAGCTATCCTGACTGCTCCCAAATCTTCATGGTTTGGTTTCTCAAAAAAACAAATCGTCAAGAGTCTTTTATAGAGGTTGTATTATACTTTGCATTGATTGATTGATGGATTGATTTAGGTGCCGTAGTTACCATCTAGACCTCTGTGAGGCTGCACCTACAGCATTACTGCAATGCAGCATCACAATGAAAGTGTTGATGTTTAGCAAGTATAATGCTCACCATGTTTACAATATTAATTTTACCAAGTTGACGTGCTAATTAGCACTGAACACGAAGTACAGTTCAAGCTGATGAAATGCCATTAGTTTAACAGATATTGGGTCATAAATCAAAGTAGTTGGCTGATGATGGCACTGGATACAAAGCAACAAAGTGAATACAATTCATCCTAAGGGAAACTTGAATGTCTGCAGCAAATTTCATTGCAATCCATCTGATGGTTGTCACAGTATTTCACTGAGAAATGCAGCGTTTGGACCACACACGGATTCCCAAGAAATAGTTGAGAAACTACAATATGCTTCCACATACTAGTTTTACTTCTGCTCAAATGTTTTGCTGTATGCTTTATTCTGTGTGCCAACTTTCCAACCTTAGGCACGTTAGCGATGCGACATAGAGGTTGAAGTCACAAATATGAAATATGAAATCCAAATATGAGCACTGTCCTTTTGCGTAGTTCACTCACTTATGCAACGGCCTCAAATCGAAAGCCTCATGATGATAACGGTCCAAACGCCCACTAAGCTCCTTGGTAAATGGTCAGCCCAAGGCCACACTACTTACATCACATACAAAGAAGATGTCCATAAACACGGCCAATAGCCTCTTAGCTTTCTTTAGGATTATTTTGGGGGGAGGGGGAACTGATGAAGTGGCTGGAAAGAAGATCCTGATGATCCTGAGATGTGTCATGTGCACTGAAAACGTCATCTCTACATTCCCCCATCGCCCCCCTACCCCTATTTTGTCTTCCTTTGTCCCAGTCACAAGACAGACATCAGTTAGCCGATGAGAACCTGTGGAAACATCTCGCCTTCTCTGATTTCACTCTGAATGTCTTTAACTTCAGCACTCCCCCCTTTGTAAAAATAATAATGCACTTCTCCTCCTACCGCCAAAGTCCACTAAAACCTCCTCACAACCATTAATCCCTGCAGAGGAATAGACTTGTTTTTACTTCAGCTGTTATGAACCATAGTAATTTACTTGATTTTAAGGCATGTTGATGTATTCACTGTGACATGTGACATGCAGTTGCTTTAACTGAGCAAGACAAACAGATTAAAGCGTCATCAGATGATTCATCACAACTCAGGGTCTGTGGCAGAACGAATGCACTCTGATGGGTAACATTTTAAATACAATTAAAGTACCATACATTCAAATAAAACAAGAGGTTTGAACTTTAATTTACCTCTAAATGTATGTTTTGCAAATACATAGAAACGTAGCAACAATACACATTTCTGCATTGACCCTGTTGCTTTATGTTTAGGACCTGGAGCTAACCCTTCACCTTATTGTATTTTGTTATCATTCTTTTTAAATTAATTCCAGATCCTTCAATGTAAAAAAAACCCAAAACAAAAAAAAAAAATGCACTCTACCTTCAATAATGTGCTTTCTGGAGAGTCCTCTTTCTGTCTCTGCTCTGTGGAGCGATGAAAACACACATTATTGATGTTCTATTGAAAGGATGAATTAAAAAAATCAGGATTTTGATTGACAAAATAAAGTAGATAGTCTTTAAGTGTTATACTTACTGGCCTCCCCAATAGATCTTTGTTGTGATGACAAAACTTGAACGCCTGGCAAGGACACAAGAGGGTTGGGAGCACAGTTTTAATGGTAAATGACTGAGAAATATGGTCTGAAATCTTCTTCTATTATCTGTCATATAGTCAATACTCGTAGTTTTTCTTTCTGTGTGACTTGAATCGCTGGTCGTGACAGATTGTACATTCTTAATTTAAAGTTTGACTTTATTTATCCATATATTTTTCTTCAGATTAAAAATATCTCAAGGGTTTCCCACACAACACTGGCAGCTGGGCAAGTAAAAAACCGCCAGTGTTTATCTTCACATGGTAACATTTTAATCCTTTTATAGTCTTTCTGAGGCTAAAGCTCCTCATTTGTCTTAAAAGCATGAATTTCCCTTGAGATAATTTAATGGTGCCTGTTCCAACTGTAAAAAAAAACATGTAGAAAAGCAGTGCATTTGAGAAAAGCAAATTATGGGGGATTATTAAGACTTCAAACAATATTTGCATTGTTAGGAAGCTTTTCATTCATTCATGTGAGTAATATCACCTCCATCCTTTCTTCTTGATAATGTTCCCGAGAGTGATTTCCGCTCTGTGAAGAAACACATCATTTACTGTGATAGGTTGACGCTAAATTCAGATCTCTGCACAACAATATTGAATCAAACAGGAAATCTGCAAACATGTTCAGGGATTAATTTGTGCCTGATCTTGTCGAAACGTGATCTGGGACCTACTGATTGGCTCCATTATCACTATCAAGATCTGTACCAATTTTGTGTAATATTTAATGTTATCTGGGATGTCATTATTTTGTGTTACAGTTAACTGTAAATAGCTTGTTTGCCTATTTTGTATACATTTTAAGTCAGATTTTTTTTTTAAGAGAAAGACAGACATCACTCACTCATGAGCTATTGTTACTGCGATTTTAATTACGTTATCCGCAATTAATTGTAAAAAAAAAAAAAAGTGAAATTAGTTTAATTTCTTCAGCATTTGTGTTGTAAAATGGTTAAATGATAATGCTAATGAAAATGTGTAAGTCCCATTGCTGTGTGCAGGATATATACTGTATGTGCATGTAATATTTTTACATCACTGTAAGCCCAACAGCTAGTGGGTGTTTGTGCTGTGTGGTGAAATGAGTATACATATTACAAGCCTTGTTTATTATGTCATTCTTGTTTAGTTTCTGCACAGCACCACCTAGGTGTTGTGTGTGCACCAGACACTATGGTTTTAATGGGTTCCAGGACTTTTTCTTTTCTCCCTCAGATCAGCAGCCTGTCTGTGTTCCAGCCCCTCTTTATTCACAAATTAACCACTGGACATGTCATATGTTAAATAAACCTGAACACTTAAAGAGAGAAGTTATGAAGAACGCCTTAAATTACTGATGAAAAAAACATTCAGAAGAAAATCTTGGAGCAACAAGTGAAGCCTGACCTTCCGGAGGCGTACACCTCTGCCGTGTCAAACAGGTTCACCCCGGCCTCATAAGCTATGGTCATCAGGTTCTCAGCCATCTGGGGGGACACAAAAAATTGAGACTGAGGCAGTGGACAAATTCCAATTACACAGAGGTCGTCCAGGAAGGGCACGATGCAGGCAGGATAATATCCTAATAGCTCACCGAGCTACTTTGGTTTCTATCACGTTTGTGGGCTTTTGAAACATTTCCATAATTGAAAACGCTGCGATTTGCTCACAGTGTTTTCCTCAAAAGCAATATGGGTGAAGGTGCTCAGAGAATTCTCACACAGACAGACAGAGCTCCTCACCTCATCAGAGATCTGTGATCCAAACGTCACCCAGGTGCCTGAACGAGAGGAGAGACACAGGCGTTTGTTTTTTGTTTGAGGGGCTGAAACAAAAATTTATATTATCCCGTCTTCAAAACAACTCACCTAACCCGAGACAGGAAACACGCAAGCCTGACTTCCCCAGATTCCTGTGAAAAAAGAAAAAAACAGTCTTTGAAGCTCAGAAATGAAAAGCTATTTAGGATACATTTGCAAAATACTCACAGGTGAGAAGCCATCTTACTGTATATTGATGTGTGTGAAGTGCTGCACCCAAGTGTAGTTCTGAGCTACTTTACCTTTTCCGTTTAACCCTGTTTTTATGCTATTTTTATACTTTTACTCCGCTAGATTTACTGTAACTTTACCGACTTGAGATTTTCAAAATATGATGCATACAATGTTAAACTCATAGATTCAACTACTAAGGCATTGACCTTATGTAATTAAAAGTAGTAGCAGGGACAATAATCTAATAATGCAATATACAATATGTTGTATGCTTACATAACACTTTTGCTGATAATACTCAAATACAGTCATATTCAAGTATTATGACAGTGTGGTAGTGCTGTTGTGACTCATGTAAAGGATCGCTTCAGTTTGGTTTTGGTCTGCACTCACTGTGTACTAAAACTACTGAAAACAAAAGTGTGACCATACAAAGACAAAATAAATAAAAATGAAAACAATTATATTAAAGTAAATTGGATGTAACACAATCCAGGTGTATAAAAATACTAAATGTTAACACACTTGTTTTGCACAGTGTTCCTGGTCGTGAACACTTTCTCCACTGCTGCTGCCTATAGCAAGAGTCTTTCTCGCCTGTGGTTAAATTACTCCCTGTGTCTAATTATTTCTGAACAATTGACCTTTTATCCTTCATATGCTAACAGTTCGATGTAACACACTGGGCCAGTGAAACAGCTGGAGGGAACAGAGCTCAGCTCAGATCTGGTTTGTACGGTAAACGGCCCAAAATATTCCATAAACTTAAGGGGAGTCCATTACCCCACATGCCACATATGATTATACGGACAGCTGAATTTTGAAGGGCGAGCGGAAAGCTGCATTTCTGACCAGAGGAGCATGTACAGCTGAAAATGATGTGGGCTTCATGCTTGCACTCCTCCTCCTCCTCCTTCTCCCTGTGTGCTCTCCCCCATTTTAATTAGCTGGGGAGCCAGCTGGGGAGGCAGCAGATCTGCAGTGCAACTCGCTGCTCGCCGTCTTTTCATCTCCAGCGCCTCTCCCCTCTCTGCCTGTCTGCCTGCCTGCATCCGCCACAAATAGCCAAATGCAGAAAGACAGACTGTCAGAGCATTTAGACTCAGTCGAACGAATCCTGCTTTTATTTTCTCTGGTCTATTTTTAATACCCGACCTTAAGCTATTTTTAGATTCCTGCATATGTAAGCATTTGTGTGTCCAACTGTGTGTGTGTGTGTTTGCTGTGTGGTGGGGCATTAGTGTTCATATGTGCACTGCGTGTGGGTGTGAAACACATATTGTTTGTGTCATTCCTTTAACTCTGTCAAAATAGCACACAGGTGGAAGGTCAAGAGTGTTATATAGAGGGAAGTTGTTTGTGGGGTTTGATGTCGATGATTCCTTGTATGGTAATCTGGCTCTCTTCTACTGTTTGTCAAGCAGTGACAGCTCTGCCTGTTCTCACTCACTTTGAACATCGGGAGTAAATATAAATGAGGCACATGGGAGAAAACACACTTCAGACACCTTTTCAAACAAATATTAGAAAATATATATATATAATTTGTTTTTTAGGACTTTACTGTTATTTTTTTGTATGCCATCCATCAAATTGTGCCTTTTTACCTCAACTTCAGTCAGGGGAAGTTCAAGGAAAATTTTTGTCTGACAACATTTGATAAGGTTGGACCGACAACACCCACTCCAAAATATTCCCTTCGCTTCAAAACGAAAAGAAAGGCTTGAAAAATAATAATAATACTAGAATTATCTCCTTCTGGTTCTATGCCTCCGCCAACCAGTCAAGTTGCCTTTTACATCCATGTCTGTCCGGACATAGATTGAGTTTGAAGGAATCTACTAAACGCTATTAAGTGTGTTTTGGGGCGAAACGTTGATGCTTCACACACACATCTTCACACTGGCAGCATGGCGAATTTACACAATCACCACAGTTTAAAGATTAGTGTCAATCCATAGCTGACCAAATGTCTCCCCTTCTGTTCCTGAGTTCTGAAATACTGTGATGTCCCAGTGAAGTTTGCCCTTTGACCTTTTGGCTAAACAATCTCATCATGTTATCATTTTTATTCTATCAAACATTTGTGTGAAATGTCATAATTAGCATCGGAATTCTTTACCTGTGGTCAAAAATGTGCATTGTGAGGTCATGGTGACCTTGACCTTTGACCCCCACAGTCTAATCAGTTGATCCTTAAGTCGAAGTGGACATTTGTGCCACATTTGAAGAAAATCCCTTGATCCCTTGTTCGTGAGATATCTCATTCACAAAAATGGGACAGACAGACATGATGTCACAGTGATCTTGACCTTTGACTCCCAAAATCTAGCGTGCCAGCCACACCTTCAAAGTACAGGAATGTGCAGCAATTTTAAGCAGCAATATTATTTCATCCTTCAGCAACCCATATTTTTCATGGACCCACCCACCCGATCGATGGATTTACCGTGATGCCCGCAGACACAACTGTGATCCACGCATAAGTACCGTGCACCAGTCAGTGAACCGTGGCTTTATTTGAATCTGTTTTTGGTGTAGAAGCCTTTATCTGTGATTTTTGACAGTAGGAGGGGGGGATGTATTCCCCTATCGTTACTACGTCGCTACATGCTAATGCTTGAGAAAGCTGATGTTGTTGAATTGTTGAATTTCTCCCTTATTTCTGATCACATTTCTGCTTGAATCTGTCCAGTTGCGGAGTGTTTGTTTTACAAGCCTTCATTAATGATTGTTCAAGGTAGAAAATACCACCATATACTCCTTTACAGAGTCTCCTGCAACAGCGGCAGTAGTACAGAGACGGCAAGAGCAGAGCAACAGAGCGGAGACCAGGAAATGCGGATCAATCAGAGCAGCATTTTTCGGATGGGGGGGCTTCAAGAGACACATGCTAGAGTGTTTCAGACACGAGGGTGAATACTGGAGCAGCAGACAGGGGCAGTCTGGGGAAAATTGTGTTTTTTGAACATTATAGCTCGTAAACATGTTTTAGTAGAAACACAAAATACAAGTATGAACCTGAAAAGAGCACATTATGGGACCCTTAAATCAAACATATTCAGCAGACTGGATGTTTTGTCGGTTTTATCACCAATACTTTCAGGGAATGTCAGAATAACTGTTTTGACGTCTTTGGCATGATGTATGGAAAGCATATTACTGAGCATTAGGCTTTTTTCACAGGTAGAAAATGTGAAAGCTTCATTACATAAATGCATCCTACAACCAACTGTGTTTACCACCTTAGTCCCACAAGAGTGATGAAAAACATAATGCGATCTGTTATATTACACATTTAATGTGTGACAAATAAATAAAAATGCAAGAAATAAGCATGAGTCAGCACTGGGAGCTTGTTAAGCATCCGGTAGCATCCACAACTGCTACACAAATGCATGTCTTTTTCTGTTTCAATGAGCTTGTATTCAATATGCTTTTTAATGCAAATAAGTGCACGAAGCTGACAGACTAACGTGTTTGTACGAGCAGGTCATTACAGGAGCAAAAGACAAACCAGAGTGCATAAGTGGTGCCACATAAAACACCATTTTTTTTTGCTTCTGGGCAATGGAGGATGTCATTGTTTCCCCATGTGACAACTGGCTGTCCCCTCCCTGCTCTCAACTCCGCCGCTCTCTGCAGTGCTGCAGTCTGCTAAATTACTATCAGTGAGCTCTCTCTCTCTCCTCTCGCTATCTCCCTCATGACAGCCACCCATCCACATACACACACACACACACACACACACACACACACATATATGGATATACACACTCAGCCTGTAGGCCTATATTTCATTTGACATGGATTTGTTTGCATTATGCGGAAAACTGATGAGATCTCTACCGTGCCGGCGTCACTGGGGCCGGTCGATGCTTTTACGTGAATGTTCACGCCTGATTGAAATAACAGTCCGACACAGGCACGGATCTACATACGGCCACGCATGAATGCACTCGTGAGCAGGGCACACAGAAACACAGATGCTTCTCTTATAAGTAGGGCTTCCTGTGTTTTTTTCTCTCACTATAAATCATGGACTCCAAACGAGGTGATTATAGAGACTCGGTTGTTCCCGACATTATTAATTGAGGCGAGAAAGGAGGCACACAGGTGCTCCGTCACGGTGTAGTCAGCATTTTAACCTGTGCTGACATTTACAGTTAGTTTTCACCTGAGACAGGAGGAAGACACTATATACAGATGGTAAGGTGCAAATGATGGAGTATTTTTTTTCTTGCAGTTGTCATAAAATGCCACACACATGCTGAGCAGGCTCTTCTCTAGAGGGAAGCACATCTAGATATTAATAACACTCGCGCCAGGAGGTGTGTGATGTGTCTGTGTGTATGTGTGTGTATGTGTGCTTATTCACGCATCTAAGCACAAACTGTGGTTAGATGGTGGGCCGGTCTGTTCTCTTTTAATAACGCTTTATAAACTGTTTTAGGGTTTCAAAGGGTCAGTTCACCCTAATTACAAAGAACATTTTCTCACCCATGCCCAGATTTCTGCTCCTGGGGGCTAATGAATTTTTATTTGTGGTGCTCACAGCACTAACAAGTAACTTTTTTTCTCAAAATCACCAACATCGCTTTCCTACGGCCAGGGTCCTTGTTGCTCTTTATAATCCACAGACCTGTTAACAGCTTTGGTAGAAAGTAGTTTGACTGATTGTTCAATGGCTACAAAAAGTCAAACGTACATTTACATTTACATGACAGCCAGCTACAACTAAAGCTGTCTATGTTTAGAAGGAGACGGACAACCTACCTTAGTTAGGAACCTTGTACTTGATCGTTTCAATTCAATTCAATTCAATTCAAAAAACTTTATTTGTCCCCGGGGGGCAATTCAGGGCACACAGAGCAGCAAATAACGACAGTGCAATTATACAAAAACATTTTAACATAACACAAGAATAAAGTGTAAAAGAAGAGTAAGTGTCAGCAGTTTTGATGAAAAATTCCTATAGAGGCATATGTTCATGTGTCTTCTTCTGTACGGTTTTATTATATCTATATGTGCAGCTATGTCATGTGATGTTATATTATCTCAAGGTGATTTTGTTTTGTAATGTTCAGTGCTTGTGAATGTGTGTTGATGGCAATACAGTTTAAAAAAAAGAAATAAAGCACTTTAAACTGAAAGACGAGGACAGGGACAGTTTCTTTCACTGCTGAATTGAAAATATATATTTTTTTCAAGGCTGTGAGCACCACAGACAAACTTGTTTTTTTAAAAACAAATGTTTTTCCAAGCCTTTTATTAGATAGGGCTAACAGGAAATGGGGTGACAGAGAGAGAGGGGGGAGACATGCAGCAAAAGGCCGCTGCCTTGAGGACCTTCAGCCTCTTTACATGGCCAGACGCCCCAAAAACTTCTTTTCAGATAAATTTCAGAGAACCAAAATTTCAGAGACAAACATCTCTAAACTTGAACTTATAACACAAAAAATGTCTGCAAGAAAGTGTATACTCTTTAAATCTGAATGCAATCCTGCTCTAATTCTTGTTTCAGCTATTATTAATGAATTAGGCTAAACAACGGACTTTTCGTGTAATGTAATGTTCTTAATTGAGTTATAGCCTATTAAAACAGTTAGGGAAGTAGGTCTGTCCTATTTATACGATACACTTTCTGTGAGTGGAGCAAATTACATTTAAAAAAAGCACAGAGACAAACTAATTTGTGCTCCTCTAACGTATCAACTGCTAACACTCGCCTTGTGACTCTTCTGTTAACTGAATTTACAAGTAGTGAAGTGAACCAGGTGATATTAATAATGTGAACTATTTTAAATTTGTGTGATTTGTGTGCTTTTCTATTCAAAGTTTGGGGCTGGACATGAGGTCTGATATACGTAACACTCCTTTCATCGTTTCGAAGGGGAACATGGTAGTTTTGAAGCTCCACAGTTCCACCTTTAATCGCTCAGGAGCTGCTGTTGCACTGATACACAGAATAAAAATGATTATTATTTAATTTTATCTATGACATCCAGTGTTCAAGGTCACTGACTCCAACCTGTAAACCTGCTTTATGTCTGTTGCGAGACGGATGAAGATGAATATTGGAATAATGTGTCCCTTTTTCTGGTCTTCTGCCTCATAAGACTGACAGATCCATTAATTTGAAACGACTAAATGCAATCTCACTAAGATGTTTTTGAGTGTCACGCTGTCCCTCAGTTCACAAAGTTTCTATTTTTTTCTGTGATTCAAAACATCTAAACTACTTTACCACAATAAATTAAGTGGTAAAGTTTGTGGAAATACTGACATTATGTTTTTAGTGTATATTCCTGTTCCAGGCGGCCGGTTTTTGGGTAAAATTAAGCATGAAAGTAACTAAGAGCTTTTATAACTCTCAGCATCTCTGCACCATAGTTGTGACATCACAGCCATACAGAAGTCCTGACGGCTCGTTTAAAGGTACAGTTTCTGAATACAGGCTGTGTGCGTTTCTCTATAGATTGAGTGTTCAGATAATTTCATAGTATTTATATAGCACCTTAAACTGCTTTATAATTTTATATATTACTTTGTTCCAATGTGGGACCTTCAAGATAAAAAAATATGTAAAGATCTTAAATTTAGATCAGATACTCAGATGCTTTTTGAGAAGCAGGACCTGTAGAGAATGTTTCATTAGTAAGTGTTATTGCTCTTATGTAATGACATGCAATGATGACTTTGTCTCTGCTGCAGGACAATATCAGACAATGACTTTGGCTAGACGGCCTTTTCAGAGGACGTGACGTGGATTTTACGGCCCTGATTAGGATGTTTCGCTGCTGCTCGCCACCACTTCCATCCACAAGCAAATATTGATAAATATAAGCCTCATCAAACAAACCTGACCCAGCAGTCACTTCACATTTCGAGAAGATGAACTTATCTGGTTAATGTACAAATTTTAAACAGGTCTCCAACCTGCAGCTGTACAAATTGCGGTCTAAAGTAGTGCACACTTCTACGATTTATAATTCAGCGACATGTTGATCGTAGGTGGCCGATGAACTAACACAAAGGTTGTTTTAGGTATTTGCAAGACGAGTAGAAAGAGGCTAAGTCACCTGTCAGAGATGCCCGTGCTTTGGGGGTATGACACATGCGCAGTAAAATCTGGTCTGCAATTGTCATGATGCTCAATAGGCGGTGCACTATCATAGAAAGTGCGGCTCCAGTGTGTCCACATGTGTCATACCCCCAAATCACCGCCATCTTTGATCGGTGTCTTTGCCTCTTTCCTTAGCCTTGGGTATTTGACCAGGTCTTTATGTTTATGTCTGTAGGCAGATTTTGTCACCACGATAGTGTCGCAACCGAAGCCAGATACAGTTACGAAACTTTACAGAGTGTAGTTGAAATCAAAATGAAGGCCGGGTTTGAAAATGGGTGTGATCCGTGCAAGAGTTTCAGAAATAGGGGGGTAGAAAGCAGGGAGGCGGCCATTGCTCAACCTCTTTACAACCATGGGCCGATTTGGCAACACGGCTGGTGTGATCCTATCACAAGATGGTCTCTAGGTAATCATGAAAACAATATTATGCCCCAGCACTTATCCCTTAATTAGTAACGATCCACTCTGTGAAGTCCATGTTTTATCACTTTTTGGTATTTATTTTGGTGTCCATGGGGTTAAAGTCTAATTTAAAAATAGGTTTTATGTATAAGGCAACTCTAAACCCACAATAAAGAAAACACTCTGGTGTCAAATTAACAAACCGAAGCTGTGAAGTCATCGTGTCCTCAGTGTGTATAAAAGGGTAACTGCATGAGTGATAAGTCTGTGCCTGGATCATTGTCTCATAGCACTGAAGGACCAATATATCTGTACAACTTGACAGGGTTGTTCACCGGTAGGCTACAACTCCATCATTGCTTCATCAGCTGCTGAGAGTTCAGGCTTTCAGAGCTCACTGTTCAAGTGTACTCTGTTAGAGAACAGCACCTCTCTGCATGGATGAATGTCAGGACACTTCAAATCCTGCCCTGTTCTCCAGCTAAACATGCAACTGAACGTTGTAATTACAGTATTTCTCTTTTGGTATATCATATTATACTGGACATTTCTATGTGTTAGTTTATCTATCTGTACTGTGACAATGTGCCTTTATTTGTATTCAAATACAGGCCATTAAGTAGTACAAGAAGACATGAGCAGCAAGTCCTAAATGTATATATAGTTACTTTGAAAATTACTTTCGAATTACTTTGGAAATAGTAGTTTGACAAAATAATGTTAAGTCAAGGTCCACTGACAAACTTTTTCCAGAGCTTTCTACCATATCACAGCATCTGAGGAAACAATTATGAGCTGATGAAGACAATGAGATGTGGTTCAAAGTCCTAGGAAAAGCTAGTAAGAAGACTTTATTTAAAGTAATTTAAAAAAAAGAAAAAAACGTAAGACAATAAGTAGCAGTGTCCACATCTCTACTGGAACTGATATTGACTTTGTTATCTTGTGTTTGTTACCTTAGCTCACTTGATGGTTTTGCTTGTAGTCTGAACAGATTGGCAAGACTAGAAGAGACCTACTGGTTGACCTACGGCCATCGAACTGCTAAAAGAATAGTTAAACACTAGATTTACATGAGAAGATGGATACCATACTCACATCTGTCCATTAAATATAAAGCTACCGCCAGCAGCTGATTAGCTTAGCTTATCACAAAGACTGGAAACAGGGAGAAACAACTAGCCTGGCTCTTTCTAAAGGTAACAAAATCTGTCTACCAGCACCTCTCGAGCTCCAACCCATTCTTAACCCAACTCCTCACATACGGACACTTTGTCAGGACCCCGTGGCATCACTTGTCAATCACTTGTCAATGCACTGGCTGAGGGTGTGTGACAGTGTGTCGGTAAGTGTCGGTATCTGACCCCTTGTGAATGAGAAAAAGCCCAAAGCTCACTGAAGTGTAAATCAACACACAGTGGTTTTACCATGTTATTTGCTAGACCATTTCTCGTCCGGGCGCAGTCACTTCCTGGAGTATTCTTGTCACCATGCGGTTGCCAGGCAACCAGGAGACTCCCTGTTTCCAGTCTTTATGGACCTTTTCAAATATGTAAACAAAAACATTCTACATTTGTCCTAGTTTATTTAATTTATTCATTCATGTGAATGAAATCAGCTGACAGGAAGTTAACAAAGACCAAGGCTGTTGCCTAGCAATGGAATGCCTTTTAAAAAGGTCTATACGACTGGAAGTTAAACCCAACTTCATATTTAAAGTACAGTATCCATTTTCTCATCTCACTCTCTACAAGAAAGCTGGTAAGTGTATTTCCAAAACTGTTCCTTCGACAAATTATGAGCTTAATTATCTGCACAGAACCTAAAATGTTGCCAAAAAGCAGTTGGGCTCCCTGAGAACCTCAGGATGATGGATTTAGAAATAGCAGATTGACGTGTCGTCATCCCTGAACTCTTCCCCGCCTCACCTGTGGTCATTAGAGTTGTTTTAGAGCCTACAACCACAATGGTCTGTGTCGATTGTTTGTGTCAAATGTCAAAGTGCGGCTTCCCTGCTTCAATATTACTCCTCTCACGCATGCACTAAGACAGCCGAACCCAGCTGCCTCCAACTGATACAGCGTGCCCCGCGGCCATAATACAAAAATCCATGAGAAATGTCAACAGTGGCAGATATATCTGTACCTGACCTGCTTACCAGGTTGCTGTTGGTAAAATGAGAGGGCCTGGTTACCATAGAAACGGGTAATTTTGCTGAGTGACAGAACTTTGAGACTCACCTCACCTCCACATATCCTGAAAAAAGACTCTCACTGCTGTTTTCTGCTGGGTGGAACTGTGTGCTTATCTAGGTCTGAGGAATTCATATTGAAAAGAAATTGAAACTCAAGAGTTTAAAACACATCTTTTTGCTTTTCTTAGACAAGCCGGTGCAAAGGTTTCACAGTTATTGTAATCAAACAATGCTACTTGATCTGTCCAATTATTAGAGGATATTACGTAAGGGATAATGCCAGACGAGGTGTCCATTATCACAGATTAATGGACAACAGGGAGGCCACGGACTGTTGCCTTCACGTCGTCCTTTAATTCCTGATTAAGGCCACCTCGAAGATCATTATGCCTTACTTAATGGACACCCTGCAGCCAATCAGAAGCAATTATTCACCCAGACCATGGTATAAAGACTTATTTATAGACATGAGCAGCAGTATATCATCACCTTTTTCCTTTCCAATAATCTACATACACACACTCACACACACATGCGTTTCCTAACGTAACAAACTGCAGTGCACTGCAACAGTGTTCACTGTAGTATTTCAAAGAGAGACGAGCGAGAGATTGAGAAACTTAGATCAAAGAAAGGAGGTAAAGAGAGTTGGGGCAGGGGGTGACAGCAGGGGCTCATGGGAGTGATAACTGGCAGCAGGTGCCATTGTCTGCGACCTGCCAGTAAGTGATGAATACTCCATTTAATGAGATACTGTGGGGGGGGGGGGGGGGCTGTTACAAAATGTGCAGTCAAACAGGGCAAATAGTGGCAACGGTAGGTGCCATCTGGAGATCATATTTACTCATAACTGTTCACTTCTGCTCTATTGTGGTGCTCATTTGGCCTCCATCCACATCATGTCAAGGAATCTCCAACATTTACTACCTGCACCGATATTCCGACTCACTCATGCAGCACACAGACATGTTTTATGTAGATCCCTGTTGCTTACTGACCTCAGCGTGATTGTCACCACAGGGTAAAATGGAGAACAATGTGCGACCACTGCGCCACCACAAACACACCGTGCGGTCAGCTGGTGGGTCTTCAAGAGGACTCGGTTACAGTACGGACTGATAAGCGACAGCCGTGCTGACTGATTAGGAAATAAGACAAAAACTAAAGGCAATGCCTGGGGTGTTGCCACTGGCAACTGGAGCTGGCCATATGCTGTATAGACGCATTGTGTTGCTGCACTCCCTATTAGTGACACTTTTCCAGAGACAGCAGAGCTACCAGAAGGACACAATCAGAAGAATGTATGCAATGCTCTTGCAAGATAAAACAGTAGTGGAAATATTCATCTTGTGCCTTATTCCTTTTTTTGTTTTTTAACATCCTATTAAATGGAAAATAAATTGACTGAAGAGAATGGCAGCAATTCAATCAACCTGATTACTAGGAAAACAGGTCATTAAAGCCCTCCTCCTATTATTGAATTTTACAGTCTAAACGAAGGAAACAGACAGCATTAGGTTATAGTCTTATATACTCTGGTGTATGCTGTATGTTTTTCTATATCAATGTGGCATTATTGTCCACTGTGTGAGCGGAGGCTGCATGAACAGCTGTCCTTGTCAAGCTCATGCACTTATCCATCAAGGTGAACTGAATCAGAGGAAAAAGAAATTACATTCTTTTCTTACTGTTCATCTGGTCTGCCACCCCAACCCCAACATCATGACTCAGCCCTGAGTGTGTGCAACTATGGTTTTCTGTGCATAATAAACCCTGCCGCGTGCACTATTTCATACAAATTAAATGCTTTTAAAACCTACAAGAAAAGATGGGGGTCCTGGGGTGCTGTTAGGAAAGCTGTTATTGGAAGCTGGTTTTCTATTCCTCTGCGGTGAAGAGCAAGAGGCCAGGGCGAAATTAGCATAAAACACCTAAGCCTATGGCAGATGCTCTTATATGCATAGTGTCTGTTATACTGTGATACCAGTATGGCTGATTGGTATGTGTTGTATAAGCATTTTACATTCCCCAGTGCAGGTATTCTTTTAAGCGTTAATGTCATTTATTTTATAATACAATAAAATAACTGCTGTAGGCGCACTCACAAGGTGTTTTTTATCCTTGCTAATGGATATGTATGTAGGCAGCCTGCACAATATGTTAAGGATGGATGTTGGTGATGATTCAATCTAACCTTAAAGATCCTATATTATACTAAATTTCTGGTTCATAGTTTGTATTAAGGGTTTCTGCTAGAATATGTTAACATGCTTCAACGTTCATAAGACACATTGTTTTTCTCATACCGTCTGTCTGAATATACCTGTATTCATCTTCTGTCTAAAACGCTCCCTTTAAGACTGCCTTTCAGAAAAAAAGTCCAGTCTGCATTTCTTGGTCTTCGACATCTGCGCTCTCAGGGTTTCTGCACCGTCACTGCAGCTGGGTTAATGACTGTAAAGAAGCTGTAGCAGCACTTTCTACCTATATATAGCATAGTGTGTGCATTTCTGTGTGGATTGAGCGTTTTGATACTTTCACAGGATTTCGAGGACCTCGACCTGCTTTATTATCACCCTTTTTTTTTTACAATATGGGACCTTTAAATTCACGTCAGCAAAGACGTAGAAGTAGATAGAAGTAGAAATAGAAAGCCTGGCTGCTAGAACTTTGTGATGAGAGGAGATCCGCCGCCGCCTTGTCACCTTGTGGAGGATTTGCCACTGATGCTCATTATGACAATCTAGTACCTGCGGGTTAATCTTGAGGTCAAAAGGCTGTGATAATCAAAGCGAAATGCAAACCAGTCAGATCTCCCTGATGTGGATTAACCCTCCACTCACTGAGGCTCCTGATCTCCATACTCACCTGTACTTCATACTGCTGTGGCGGCCGATGGCCTCCTTCATGTGGGCATGGCCCTGCGGCGTCTGACGGGACCCGGAGCTTTCCCTGGTCTTGACCGAGCCTTGAGAGTAGTTGTAGTTGCCATTACTCCCTTGTCCACTACCTCCTCCACCACCTCCTCCTCCACCACCTCCTCCTCCACTACCACCACCACCTCCTCCTCCTCCTCCGCCACCTCCCCCTACTCCTCCACTGCTTCCTCCAGGAGGCGGAGCGGTGCGAAGGCCACAGAGCCGGTCCTCACTGCGACTCTTGAGGTTGTGCTCGGTGCAGGCAAAAGACACCTGCATCCTGACCCTGGTTTCTGGTTTATTTTGATGTGGGGAATAGTCACACAGCAATGTCTGCAAACTGTTGGCGCCGCTCGACACTGGTGCTGTTCTGGCGAAGCAGTGAAGCTCATACAAAAAAAAAAAGACCAAAAAGGGGGGCTCAGACAGGGCAGGTCAGAGATTTTGGCTGAGAGTTGGAGGGAGCAGGCAAGTGTCCAGCCTCTAACATGACACACACAGAGTTACCGTCTGCTCCTGTCTGGTGATGCAGTGCTGGCAAAAAAGAGAGGAGCTCTTTGAGTTTTTACACTCACAAGATGCATCAGGGCTGCGTTCCAAAAATCATCAGGGAGCTTGTAAGCTCACAGCAGTCCTGCAGTCCGGATTTTTGGGGATGTGGTAGTTCTTGGGAAGTCCCCACCCTCCCCCCCCTTAAAAAAAAAAAACCAACCTCAGTGCAATATAAAAACCTCCCTGGAGTGTGTCAGCAGCTCGGCCTTCTCTCACACATACATGCACGGGCTCGTATGGCTTATGTTGGGTGGTAAAGCACTTTATAACTCGCTGTCTTCTCTTCAGCTGAGGTTGTCTGTCTTCTCGAGCCGAGGAGCTCCGGAGTGTGCCGCAGCAATGGCACAGTCACAGCTACAGGCATCCTCGCACCTCGCGACGAAATAAGGCATCTGTTTTGTTGTTGTTGTTGTTTTGTCGCAAGGTGGATCAGCCCCCCCAAAAAAGAAAAACTGGCTTAATTGCTTGCATTTACATTGCCGAGGCGAGCAGTCCAAGCAGAGTAAATAGATGCGAAATCACACAGTCAAACCCCACCGATGCATCATCTCCCAGCCAGCCAGCAGCCTCACGCAGCATCCAATTGATGCAAGAGAGAGAGAAACAGAGAGATAGAGAGGGAACAGAAATTCAAGAGCAAACACCGAGCCGGTAATTTTTTTTTATTACCTTCAGTGTTCGGAGTCGCTCACATACCGGCAGCAGCTGTGTGCAGGTCTACCGTTAATATCACGGTGCACGGATTTGAAAAAACAAAAACAAAACGCCGGCACACTGGCCCCAAAATGAGACATTTCAAACGCTCGGTGATGATGATGATGATGCCGCCTCCCTCAGCATCACTGTGTCAGTTCAGAGTCCGACTTTTTTATTCTTTCCCTTTTACAGAGGCTCAAAAAATGTTCACGACACACAGGCAATGTGGGGGTTTTCAAGAAGCTCTCTCTCTCTCTCTCTCTCTCTCTCTCTCTCTCTCTCTCTCTTTCTCTCTCTCTCTCTCTCTCTCTCTCGGGTGTGATCTCTACATTTTTCATCACACTGGTGTACACATTTTATCACATTGTGTTAGTGGAGCTTATACTCACTCGGCTGTAGGCGCTTTGATTTTAAATGCACCCTCGTGTACCTAAAAGTGTTTTCATATTTGCACACATGATGTCACATTTATGATATTAAATCTATTTAATCCCCATTTATACTCCAGAGCATCATTTTTTGTCTCCTTTTTCATATGCAGGGATCTCTCTTTCTACCACACCCATGTTCCCACTTTCAAACCAGTATTTTTTTTCACTTGATCTGCTGTGTATCATCATTATTATCATCATCATCATCATCATCATCATCATCATCATCATCATCATCATCATCATCGTCATCATCATCATCGTCATCATGGCACAACTAAAGAGCTGATACAATGGCTTCTAAGTCACCTCACCTCACATCACATCATAACATAGCAAAGTGTGGCATACCATATTATACTGCATCACATCACATCATGTTAAAATAAAAATGATATGTCATTTAGTGGCCGGGCAATGATAATAGTTCCTTCAAGGCTGTGTTTACAATCTAAATTAAGCTGCCATATCCTTAGAGAAGATTGTCAATCCAGAGCGGTTTCACTCAGTGTCTGCTCTCTTTGCTTCACACAGCAGGACGAGCTGCAAAAAAACAAAACAAAACAAAAATGCAGACTTGCTGCAAATAAAGAAAATGCAGACACACTCACACGTGCTGTACATACAAACATTCATCATTTCTGTCAATTTCTTCTCAGGAGTCGTGTCTAATGAAATCTAGCTTTGGAGCAATCGGCAGTCCCAGGATGATCCCAGAGCAGAATATGTGGCTCTGTTTTACATTTTTTAAAGAGCTATTCAATACATGATGGCACGGAGAAGATTCCAGCTATAGGCAGAAAACAAATCTCCACCCACTATGACATTTTATAAAAGAAGATGGTTTAAGGATCTCCTGTCCTGTTAAAGCACAGTGAGCGCCTACACATATGTGAGGCAGCCACAAGTGTTCAAGACTGCACAAAATCTACATAATGACTTAATGACTAAATCCTCATTTACACACTGGCTTAACTTTCATCTTCCCTCCAAACAACGCCAATCATCGTCATCATCATGAGCAGCAGCAGCATCAGCAATAATGCAATGACACACATCATCTTCTAAGTTCTATATTTAAATACATCTATTTACTATTCTGCAAGTAAGAAGTCTGTATGAAATTGCAATCTCGGAAAGTTAGATACAGTAGACTAGCCTCGTGAGACCATCCTGATATCGCGAGCTCCATTATATTTTACTCGCTGATCAGTCTGGTAAGGACTTTTGCCAAGCCAACGACGAATCAGTGTTGGTTTTGAGGCAGGTCGAAGTGTGACGCAACAAGAAGCGACTGTTCAGCCTAAACAACATGGTGGCTTCCGCAGATGAGATGTGAGCGCAGCTATTGAGTTAGCCGCTCGCTAACACTTGATCCTTGGAATGCTGATCCTGTTGGAAAATGGACCTGGCACCTGGAATTGTGCCTTTTGTCTATAAATTCAGGTTACAGAAATGGCAGACACTTTACAACATGTTGTTTACTTTGCCTCAACGCTCTGTTAGTACGTCATATGTTTTGTTGATCTGATTGGTTGATTTGGCCCGTGATAGATGGTTTATCCAATCAGCAACCAGTATTTTCGCCCCTTCCCAAAAGATCTCCAAATGAGAGTTGCCAGATGGATTTGCTGAGCAAATGCAAATCATGCGAATTAATCCATCTGGTGGAGTCAGGTTAACAGTAGACCATCTTTTTTATAGAGATGCATTGAATAACACATTGTATAATGGGAGTTTCTGTACCACTCTTCCATCACACTCTACACCTAAACTATTGTCTTTTCTGACTGGGATCATCCATAAACTGCCAAGTCTCCATCCTTGTGTGTACAGGCTGAAGTCCTGTGTTTCCTGTGGCATCAAGAAAACTCTTATTGCATGGTCTTTGGACTTTGATGAGACAATTTACAGGTTCCTCAACGTCCACCTTGTTCAAATTGATCACTCAGCTCACTATAGGACCCATCATTGTATCTTATACAACAAGGATGACCATCCCTTACCTTGCATAGGTAATACCACTTGTATATTTTGGTTTATATGATCATCAAATTTCCTGCTTAGTTAAGTCGGAATTTCTTAGGTTGAATAAACGGCTCCAGTTCAAAGTGTTTTTTATCAGTACAGAGGCTGGTAAAACAAGCCTGTTTTACTTGGCCCTAGAAAGATCGGCGGCCTCAAACTTGAGACCCTATTTGCCCTTATCGTCAAGGAAGTGGTCACTGATCTGTTGACGCTGCTATATGACCCTGTCTTGGCTAGGTCTCACTTACAATTTTAGCATGACTTCTGTTAAATAAAGGTTATGTAAACGCACAAGATGATTTACATAATGATGTCTCTTGTGCAGTAAAGCTCTTAGTGAGGTTTTCTGCAAATAAATAGGTTCATTTATTGTTTCCGATGCACAAATGTTGCCCAGTAGGAAATCTAGGTGGAGTGGAGAAACACATCTCCCACGGTGTCATTTTTCTGGATGCTGCAGAGATGTTAACAGCTGGTTCTGACTTCTAGGCTGAATTGTTCGTGGTGTGTGTCTTCTGTACGTATAATGAGCATGTAGTTTTGCAAAGCTGAAGGCATTTATCCCTGTGAAACGGTAACTTCCCTCAGACCACTCGTTTTTATTATGGTTTTACAATGATTTGCATTCAGTTTGTCACAACGAGGACAGTCAGAGCACAGTTGTTGAATGCTTTTAGGAGGATTGCTTTTTACTTAAATCTGTCATAATTCTGAACATATCTGACAAATTGTAATTCTTTTGAAAACGCCTAAGCTTTAAGCTTTATTTTAGTGAAAGACAAGATAATGCTTTCACCCCTCGTAAATCAAAATGCAAGTATCTGTCTCACTTTTGTATATTCTCTCTGCACTCAAATTGCTGTTTCCAGCGAAATTAGACAGAACAAGGTAGATTGTTAGCTGTTGTGTTGATTACAAGTAATGACTTTCAGCCACCGGGGAGTTCGAATCTGATGAAGCATTACACAAATGCACCAAAGCGTATCACATGCACAGTGGCTGTATAGAGACTGCTGCTATTACAGACATAAAGTGTAAGAGGAGATTCACAGTTCCAGTGATGAGGTATCTCAGCTGCATTACACTCCGTCATGTCGTTCATTTATCTCAGTTATCGAACGTATTCTGATAGAAAACGCTTCAGATATACAGATAAACAGATGTGAGTTAGTGAGGCATCTTCTCTGATTTCCAGTGTCATCTGTTCATACAAATGATGTTCTTAAAGCTGCAGATTTTGTTCCTTTTGAGTCATTGAGCCACAGGGCTGACTTGTCTTCACACCAGAATGACGCTGCCACCTAGAGGCAACTTCACTGGAGTTTCAATGGTTGAGTGAGTCTGTTTGATGTATTCAGTATCAGATAAAAGGCCATATTGTGTCACAACAAGAAGTTTCTAAGAAAAAAATGTATAAACCGCTATTTGTAAGGTATAAACCACTGATAACAAATGCACACAAATCTGCGCATGATGAAATATGCAACAAAATGAAGTTGTTCTTCTATGTTTATGCTCTTTGTAGTTTCATTTTGCACATTTTTCCAGTGAAAATGGTTTCAAGGCAACTGTTTCATCCCAAAATAGCCAAAATGAGTGCTTTCAACTGAGAGATACAAACACAGTAACAACCAACTGCCTGTCCCCTGCTGACAAAGCACGCATCATTAACCCTGAACTTACAGAATTCCCCACTGATGTTGATCCTGTCAAGCTGTCTTTCGGTGGAGAATTAGAGCAGGGTTGGCATACAAGATAATGTAAGTTACTGTGTCTGGCATTAACATTAGTGATCGTGAACAATCCAGATGTTTATATGTAGTGCAGTCACATCTATTCACTGCTGCTGTGCTTTGAATTCTCATCAAACATGTGATATTTCTTTCTAGGTCACTGGTGGCAGAGGGAAAAAATGCAAATATATTGCTCTTTTTCCCCTACGAATGATGTCTCCACTCACTGCCTTCAAGTGCAGTCCCTTTTAAACACTCAGCTACATTCATGCATCAGTAATGTATTAGAAACATATTCACATGTTATTTAAACGGACCTCAACACATGCCCGCAGCCTGTCCCGCTGAGGAACATTTGAAACTAACTTGTGAATAAATCTTTAAGTATTACGACCTAATTTACATGTCCAGTTATTATTTGACATTATAACCACCATTTATGCATAAAAAAGGTTTATAAGTGATTAACATACATCTGTCCATCACCTTTTAATTCTCAACCTACATTTTGGTTTTCACATTATATATTTTCTACACTCTCCCCCCTCTCACCTGTATGTCATGGCAGAGCGCTCAGACTCGCACTCGGCCAGTGAGAGGCCACATTCTCTCAGGTAGAGCTCCAGTCGCCGTCGCTCCACCAGCCTGTGTGCCGCCTCCAGGATCTGAGAAGCCAGGGCCTCTGACTCGGTCCTCTGGTCCGGGGTCTTGCTGCTCCGGGCTCCAGATTTGGCCACAATACTCCCCGAGGAGGACGACGCCTTGGGCTTCTTACTGATGCCATAAAGGTCTTCAACTGAGTATTTCCCTCCTTTACCTCCTCCACTACCACCGCGACTGGCAAACATTGTTATCTGGAATCAAGCGTTGCGAGCTGATGAAAATTGTTCTCTTTCGCTCAGTTTTTTCCCTTGCTACATCTACTTTTAGGCAAAAGCTGCTTCTGAGTTAGAAGCCCAACAACAAGGCAGAGCTATTTTGATAGAGAGTCACAAAGATTTGAAACATCCGGCCCGAGGACGTCAGACATCAAACGGCTGGAAACAAGAACTTAAAACACCTGTTAAATATCAAAAGTCTTGATTGTTCCTTTTATGGAGTCTAAATCCAAAATAAAACAAAGCCGGTCCTAACATGTCAGCAGCGACACCCAGATGCAAACATTGACTCGTGCTGATGTGAGGTGCTTCTTTGAGTAAAAATGGAGAGGAAAAGCAATCAGCATCTTTCTCTCTTTATCTCTTAAAAGAGGGATTTATGCTGAAGCCCAACCAGCTTACATTTGTTCAGATTAAGAGAGCGCCTGGATGAATTATCTGCACTTCTGTGGCTGCCATATAATCTGATACAGCAGAGCTCTCTGACCTTTTCTTCAGATACTGACTAGTGATGAATCTTTTTTAATTTTTTTTTATTTACCTACATAGAGAGTTAATCAGTTCATCTGCAGGCGGCAATGTCATCATAACTTCCAGCTTCTGTTGGCTCAAACAAAAAGAGAGTGGCATCCTCCCAAAGCCTGGCACCGGCTTCAGGCCAGTACTGAGTGTTACTGGGTCCGGGTTAATGTGCAAACCCCCCCCAGTGCCTGGTTTTCACACAAAGCCTAAAGTAGCACAGAATGTGTGAACCTCTCTTCACTGGAGGGGGAAATAAAATCTCTTCACCACTGATGTCCTGTTTAGAAAAAAGAAATGGATTGGACATCAACTGGGTGCTGAAATGAAAAAAAATAATAACAGAGAGAAAGCGTATGGAAAAACAGAAGGTTGCAGTTTACACTGATGGAGAGGATTACTTATCTTCTAACGGTGTATGCAAAGAAATCCGCCTTCTAATCTCATATGAGCGTGGCTTTTAAATCCATAACTAATACAGAGGGAAAAAATGTATCTTACATAAAAAATAAGTAATTTACGCTCTTCCACCGTGAAACAACTGCAAGGCATATTATTTGGAAATTGATATGTTTCATTTTGAAAGATGAGTCATGATTCATATTTTGAAGTTGATGAAAGTCCTCCATCCTCTGATGTGTCACTTACAGGCTAAAGGTTGGATACATAAGATTAAAAACAGTGACTTAATGGGTGAATGGAAGTTCATCAGTACACAAAGGTCAAGCTTCATTGACTGTCTGAGAATCCATTCATGCATCTGGCTGCCTCTTCCTGTTCCATCATCTCCTGGCTGTCATGACGACCACCAGGCGCTATTCTTAAACTGCGATCTTCCCTGACTTTGCTGCGGTGGCTTTTAAAAGCAGAGATCATCTGGGATTAAGCTGCTATAATCGCTCTTTCGATTGACCACAGTCAGCTGATGGAGTAAATTACAAAAACACTGAGTGTTTCCGGGCCCCCGAAAGGTGCACAGTGACCTCCGTCAGTTCTCAGTATTGGGATTATCATAGAGAGAAAAAAGATGTGTTTGCATTTGTGTGAGCAATATTGGTCTCCATATTGTATAACTGGCAGATATCTGGGTTAGAGCAGTTTGTTTTTAGTAAACTGTTGCATAACTGTGCAAAGACAGATTTAGTCAGTCTGATAATATAGTAACTCAGAGAATATAGAGCGCAATACTATGATGGAGTTGTGCTATTTTTTTCCAACTTGTACTGTACATACAACGATGAGAGGGTGGTGGGCTCAGTTGTCTGAGAGAGAAGTGGGTTTACTGCAGATGGAGGCGGAGAAACTCAACTTTCAAACAGAAATAATGCCACCGTTCTTCAGGATCCTTGCCCAGCTTCAGTGTTACTCACCCACTAGCAACTTTACACACAGATGCACCGATGGGTGTCAGATGCTTTTTACTCTAACAATGGGAGAGGCGGAGAAGAGGCCGTTTGTGAAAGTCAAGGTGGCAAATGACAAAACCACACTAAGGGATTGTATTAAAATGATTCAGCGTGTTCTCCAAATTTAAACAACAAAGCACATTGGATGTCCAGGCCTTGAACATCACATAGAAGAAGCAGTTTCTGCTGCGGCGTTCTTATCAGAAGGCTGACATCTGTCTAACAAACCACTGCTGAAAAACAAATCAGTTTTATGATGCGACAACATCATGGTTTGGTTAGGTTTAGACACATGAACTACTTGGTTAATTTCAGGGAAACATCATGGTTTGGGTTAGAATTACTGCTCATGTCATGTTCATGGGTTAAAAATAAACATAGTTAACTGTCTGTAGAAAACAGAAAAGTGAACAGCAGTGGTCTGTTGAATGTCTGATGATGTTTTGTTGACGCAAACATCGACACCTTTGCTGCCATCATAATTACTAAAGGAATTTGTCACTTGAACGCACTCATGAATCGTTTTGAATCGCAATTTATTAAACGTTGTCATTGTTCTTGGGATGATAGCAGTTTTCTCCCCAAGGAGCAACCTCTGGGGCTGAAGTCAACATGGAAAGTGCATGGCCACTTGAGGCTGGCTCCTAAAGCGAGTGAATCCCCATTTACCCCTATGTTGAAATGCCCAACTTTTCAGTAGAAATAATCTTGTTTACAGCCTGGTACAAAAAATGGTTTTGGTCTCTGTAGCTTATTTCCCCGTTCATGACAACTGTACAGGGAGGAATCTTTATATAACTCACCTGTTTAAATTATATGAAGGCTTAAAGTTCTCCATAATTAAGGGCTGGCCACTTTTAGTGACAGATGCATGCCGTCACAAATGGCAAGCAGAGACTGTAGGCTTCATTCAGCATGCCTCAGCTCCACCCACGCTCCACCTCTTTGCGCATTTTTGGATTAGAAGGGAGTAAGGCGGAGTCAAGCACTGCCAAGATGGCGACGCCCAATTTGAGCTTCATTTTGGCTCTTCAGAAACCTACGGGTGATGTCACGGAGACTAAGTCCATATTTAATAGACTGTGGTTTTCTACAGTGTTGTTAATATTTTCTTTTTGGAGCCAAAAATAATGGTTTACTTGTAATTTAAACCATATGGTGTTAATGTAATAAGTGTTTTCACATTGCATTGTACATTACTGTTAAGATGCTTAATAAAATGAAGGTGGAAACTTCCTGAGGCACGACTGTCTGGAGAGATCAAATACAATCATTAAAAACCCTCCCCCCACTCTCTTACAACACAAAGAGACCCTCCCATAGGCAAAAAAAGCTACATGTGTTGAAGCTACACAAAAAAGCTCCCTTCCTCTTTCCCCCAAATAATTGTTGTACAGTCCCTAAGAATTCCCCTTTTCCCCTCTCACTGACAAAATATATAATTATATATATAATTATAATGATACTAAAGTGCTTCACCTCCTATGAGACAGTGTGTGTGTGCGCGTGTGTGAGCCAAACCTCCACCTGTGGTCGGCCAAGCGAAACATGACTCTCCTTTCCTTCTTCACGGTGCCTTACCCTGCCAGCACCACTTGGAGGCGACACAGCAGCGCGGCTGGATCATATACTGGTGCCACAGGAGTCTGGGTCGATTTAAAGTTCCCGTGAAAGAATCATAAAAAGATAATAATAAAAATAATAAGAATCTAAATTTCATTTTTAGACAGCAGAGGACTCCTCCCCTGTGATGCGTCGATGAGCCAGAAAATTCGCACCAACAGTTACCAACGGTGTTGAGCGCGCCCCGCCTTCACAACCCCAATAACACGAACGCGCTGGAGATGCACGCTGGTTGAGCGCACATACATTCATATATGGGATATTTTGACGTGACTTGGTGACTTTGTAATTTGCTCTCTGTGATCCGTGTCCTTTGGTCTGATTTTAAGTCAACCCAGACATGTGGAGGCAATGGCGCAGGCTTCACAGCGCGCTGTAGTTTTGGGAGAGAGAGAGAGAGAGAGAGAGAGAGAGAGAGAGAGAGAGAGAGAGAGAGAGAGAGAGAGAGAGAGAGAGAGAGAGAGAGAGAGAGAGAGAGAGAGAGAGAGCGAGAGAGCAACCTCACTGTGAACACACACTGGGGCAGAGAGGGGGAAATAATCGGACATTAACACGCCCTGCTGTATGCGTGACACGAGTTTATCGATCCAGACGGCGGGATCTTCTGAATGTGAAGTTGTTGGACCTCTCGGGTCAAAAAAAATATGCTGAGAAACACCGAATACACAGCTGCAACTCGCCTCTGCACCTACAGGAGCTCACATGCACCTATTTCATATTAAAGCTTCCGTTTTTTATTTCCCTGTAGCACTGACCAACCTGAAAGTATGAATTAAAATAAACCTGAATATTGGTTTCTCTCATTAAATCATAAATTTAAAAGTAGAGTTCTGCACACTAGAGGGAGCCCATAGCACAATAAATAATGATGCCAATGCCTTCTCTTTTATTTGGCTCATTTTTTATGGTTATGTGTTTGAAAAGGGGTGGTGGTCATTGCTGTTCCGTGTAGGTTAAATTACAGGGAATGCACAGGGTTGATTACAGTTACTCTATTTCTGTAATCTGATTACATGCAATGCACATTCACTGACACGGGCCTACACACTTCATACTTTATAAACCTGGATGTATTGCATCCAGATGCTGCTCAAATCATAACCATATGCTGCTTCCTCAGATTTCTAAGTGGGCTCTGCACTTAGTGAACAAAGGTGACTCACACACACACACACACAAACACACACACACACACACACATACACACACACACACACATGGTCCGCACTACCCTGCAGACTGCGACAATGCAAGCCCATAAAACACGGTTTGTTCATGGGGTCAGTAATGAACGTGAGTGGTCATGTTTTTCCAGTATAATCACAACAGTGATGGACTGTCGTTTATCCGAACCAGGCTGGAACAGCGGGTGCAGGTTTGGGTTAGGGTGGCCCAGGGGAACAGAAGGGGGTGCTTTAATGTGTAAGCCTGCGGTGTGACGAACTGCATTCACGCAGACAAACCCCCCCAAAAAAAGGGAAGCTGAATTACGTTTAGAGTTGACATTTAAGAGCAACATCAGTTGTGCAGTGCGGTAACTCACATGTGTGTTTGAGTAGACTGTATACTGTTCGGCTGCTTTGTAAACATCTTTGAGAATAGCTCAAAAGAAGGGGAAACATCCAGTTAAGGTAAACAGCTACAACCAGAATACAAAAAGAAAGACCAAGCCTCACTGTAATCATGAAAAACAGAGCAAACAGACAAAGTGGAGGGCTTTACTGCAGCACGAAAGCACACTGATATTACTTGGTAGTTTCTCTGAAATCCTGCAAGTTCTACAAACGCTGTGTGATGAAAATGTGTGGTGGCAAAGAGAGCGGCCTTTTGGTGGATACGCATCTTTGAGCTGATGGTGAAGATTTATACTTGCAGGGGTTCAGAGGTGTGGAGGAGCTAGGTTAGGTTAGGACACGAGGCCGAGGCCTGTGTGAGAGGTTAAGCACAACACCCAAGAGTAAACTCATCAATCTGAGTTCAAATAAGCCAGAGTTCAAAAAGGCACGTCAATCAATCTGATCAGAAACACCTTTAACGTGAGTTGCTCGGCATTTCTGAATCTCACTCCAGACACGCACGCACTCGCAATCCTTTTAGTCACACAACACCTCGCTGTACTTCTTCAAGACTTTTAGAGCAATTTGATAGCTCTCCCCTACTTTTAATTCCCCCGCTGGCGTAGTGGTGCTTGACGCATGTGGATTGAGTTTCAGAATACTGGGTGATTCACGTAAGAGAGGATAAGAAGCAGGGAAGGTCACACTCCTTTCATTTCCTCACAGAAGGCAACAAGCACATCTTAGCCGAGTGAAAAACAAAAGAGCGCCACAGGGGAGACGGATGGCTGCTGTGTGTGTATTGAAAGATGAGACAGAACAGGAGCCTGCAAACACCTTTGGAGAGGCCAGTCGCTGGTCCTGAAGGTGTTCGTATTTGCATTCATCATCCCGCTAACACCTCCGTCTGTGCTTTGAAGTCTGATGACTGGAGTGGAGCTTTTTTTATGTCATGGCAGTTTTGGAGTTCTAATATGTATCCGAAAAGTATTTGGCTTTATGAATAATCCATTTTTATGAGCAAACAGATGCACAAATGAGTAGACGTGGATCTATAACTGTGGACATTGCAGACAATTCAAATAAATTGAGAGTACATCATAACACATTCATTCTGGAGGTGACAGCCTGGGAGTACATAGTATAACACTATTTGAATACTCTGCTACAACAACTAATATCAATAATAACACTGAGAGGACAGCAGGGGCCTGTAATCTAAAGGTTTGCCTGGATTAACTGGATTAAGTGCATGATGAAAAGTACAAGAGTAATTCCACATCAAACTCTACTGCAGCATGAAAGTATAATTAAATTCTTACAACTTTTATTTGACCAGGTGGGTCAGTGAAGAGCAAACTCTTATTTACAGCCATGGCCTGGCAGAAGCTCCAGCAAAGTCAACAGTAATGCTGTAGAACAGCGGGGAAGGGACACCTTTCTCAGTGATCAGATTTAATATGAAACAGAGTGGAGGCGCTCAGCCGCGCAATGTGCCTCCCATCTTTCACCACAATCACGCTGCGTACACAGGTGAAAAATAATCTTAGCTGGCTGCTGGGTGGATTTCGCTCAGAGATATTGGGCCATTTCGATCAAATTGTCTGCATCTTCGAGCTTGTGCAAAGCAATGCTGCAGAGCCAAAAAGAAGAAGGATGGAAAATTAAATTAGTTGTTGGTTTACCTACAAATCTAGTTTTACATGTTAAAGAGGCATCCACCCAATATTACTCATGAGAACTTCATGTTTGTCGCATGCCGTAGCGTTTGCTTGAAAAGAAATCTGTACGACGTGTTGTTTGACCATCAGAGGCAGGAATAAGTCACATCCATGTTACGAGCAAGTCAAGTCGGATCCCTGCCATAAGTCAAGCAAAACACAATTCAAACCATATGAAATTGTGATGATCTACCCCAGTTTCCACATTTAAATCAGATAAAAGACAGTGGTCAAGAAAAGTTTCATTTTCAACCTGGTTGCAGTCTGCTTACACCTTTGGCCTCTGCAGGTCTGCTTTGCCAAGCAGGTTGCCAGGTTTGCACCCATTGCACTAATTCACCCCATCTATGTTTCAAAAGCAAAATTTAACTTCTCAATACCTAATATAATATATTAAAATATAAAACAAATAAAATAAAAGTCCTTTTGAGTCATCTGGGTCTAAGTCAAGGCCCAAGTCAAGAATATCAAGTCAAAGTCAAGTGAAGTCTTTTATCAATGTTTATCAACTCTCTGAATTTTTGTATTTTTGTAAAAACTAATCCGCAATCTTGGGCAGAGCTAAGCTCCTGCTGCAAAGACGGTGCCTCTGCAAAATAGTTTCAGAGGGGTACTTGTTTTTGTGGAACATTTGCACGTACAGAGCCGAGCCTTGACGTTTAAATGGCTAATTCCTCGCAAAAGAAAAGCATGTGTGCCGGTCCGGTACACTGGTCAAGTCAGTTTCATTGATGCATGCAATTAAAAGATGTGGCGAATCAACTCAACTCCAACTAACAATGGCCGTGTCAGAAAACGGATCAACATTGGGCATGAGAGTCCTACGAGACAGAACCTGGTCTTTTCCCAGGTGTGTTCACAAGCTGTTTTAGTCCTGCAACTGCAAACTTTCAACACATAGAAAAGCTAAATGTAGGTTGCTAGCTCAGCGGTTGTTGTTTCCCATAGTGAAAGGATTTTGAGAATGGTAACATGCGGATAGCGGAAGGGGAGTAAAGGGAGAAACAAAGCCTGACATCTGGCCACGTGCTGGATGTCAGGCTATGTCTCAGCAAAGTATTCGTTGTGCCAGATTAATGTTAGTCTGTCTAGTCTCTAGTTCTCGCTACCCAAGTCATGTGACCTGGGTCCCCAAGCTCTGCTGAAAAGCAAAATTGTTCCTAGATGTTCCAAATGGTCACACTCAACAGAAGATGAAAGATGAAAAGCTGCCTGTCATTAAGGAGTGAAGTGCGATAATCGTTCATATATGGGAAGGATGGCGCACACTTTCAGACAGTCTTTCCTGGAAGGCATTCAGAGTGTTGTGTTCAGTCGAAAAGACGACAGCTTTAGAGAAAAGTTCAAACACTGCACACCTGGTCAATCGCTGAAAGTTACAATTGTTGGAAACATCCCCCTCAAATTCCGACATCAGAAACGTGTGTGTGTGTGTGTCTGTGTGTGTGGGAGGGGTGGTGGGGTAGGTGGTGGGGGTGGTGGTAGGGGGGCGGGGGGAGGGGGGGTGCTGACCCTGATGATGTCATCAGTTTCTGTTTTCTTATCATTCTGTTATCTCAGATGAAGCTTGAGACTTTTGATGCTTTGAACAGAAACCGTGCATTATAAACTGGAAGGTTTTGAAAGTTGCCTATGGGAATTGTAGGATACAGTGTTTTTTTGCTTGACCCAAACAGAAGCTAAAATTCTGGGTATTTCAGCCTCAGCTGTTTTGAATTTTACCATTCGTTTTTTCTCAGGTGAGACCTCGAACTTTATGGAAGTGCAATACTAAATCACTGCAGTTCACCTTTGACAATACACATTTGATGCAGGATCACACTTCAGATTTTCTGTGGTGATTACTGCTACACACACACACACACACACACACACACACACACACACACACACACACACACACACACACACACACACACACACACACACACACACACACACACACACACACACACACACACACACACACACACACACACACACACACACACACACACACACACACACACAGTGAAACCATTTCAGATTGTCTCTTATCCCGTCTCTCTTCTTCCCTGCCCCCCTTGCTTGCTAACACAAATGTACCTGTCCCACTGGTTAACCCCCACCCGCCACTACTACCCACACCCACACGCTCCACACTTGAATGCACACAGGAATGCGAAGGGAATGACACAATCCACCAAATACTAAAATCCTGGGCGGCCTGGTCCGCTCTGGGCTCAACGGCAAACATAATGAATGGCCATTCAGATAGGCAGACAAAGCTGAGGCTAGATTTCTACTATACTGTGAGGGTCAAGGGTCACGCAAAGCACTGACAGAAGTAGAAACCAGAGATGAATGCCTGTCTCTCTTTCAAACACTGAATCACTCAAACATAGAGATTCATGCGCACCAACGCGCTGGGGTTCTGAAAAACAAACACGTTCACGAGAAAAGTTCCTCATCGTTATTTATCTCCGTTATTGAAGCTCCACTTGCGCAGGTCTTTACTTTGTGAGCCACACAAGAGCAGAAGAACAAGAGGAATGAGTCAGTAACACAGAGATAATCAAAGTACATTCATCAATGAACCTAAACTCTTCTTGAAGCCATGGCAGCTTCGCCTGGGTATGGTATCTTTGGACATATGAGGAGGGAGGAAAAAAATGGTGTGTGAGAATAAGAGTTTAAGCTTATGCGGCGCTCTAAGCTGCTCTCAGCCCGAGGCACGTAAGAAGAAAAGAACATCTCTTCATGATTAAAAGGGCTGAGGACCAGGAAGGGAAACACAGGAGAGGACAAGCTTCCAGCCCTCGAGGGGCAAAAGCTCTCTGGAGAAACAGAAGGCGAGAGAAATGGCAAAGCGGGGAAATGTGTGCGTGTGTGTGTGTGTGGGGGGGCTCAATTCTTGTAGTCTCCTGTTTCTCTCACATTATTAAAAAGGGGCCGACGGGATGGATGAGAGGCATGTTTGCAACAAGAACCACAAAGAAGAAAGAAAAACACACCCCATTAGACATTTTACTTGTACATTTCTGCTATGAACGTAGACGTTTCAGACAAGGCATTATCTAACCAAAGCTAAAAAACAGAAGAACAAGTTATTTACTTCACTTCTGTGAGCGCTGAAATAACATGCAATTAGAGGATAAAAAGTTCAAACAAATCCAGAAACATCAGCGTGTTTTGGGAAAAGTGGAGCTGCTTTTGCTTTGAAATTGACAGATCAGCCTGTTATCAGACCAACGGCAGGTACATTTTATGGATTTTCACTTCAAGGTCGGATAGAGACTTCCTTTGACCTCCATATATATTTGTGCAGTTGTCATGCTCCACTCGACGTGAGAATGAAGATGATGATTATTATCTATAGAAGCCAACAGACGTTAATAAGCAGAAAAACGAGTCCTTGATGGAAAACACTGGTGTGTCTCTTTATTATGAATACCAAATACAGATTAGCCTACACACAGGACAGTAATCAAAACATACTTTTTCTATTTATTATTTCGAGGTTGATTTTTATTGAGATCTTCAATATGAAGGCCACATTTCCCCAAACCCGTAAAGGAATGGCTCAGCCATTGTGCATGACAATACCAGTGTTTTTGATTAAGGCCTAACATAAATATATGTTGGATAAGAGGGTGGAAGATTTTACAGTATCGCTGATGTTGCGACCAAACTTTTTCAAGTGATAACGCAAACAATGTAGCTCAGAATGTGGCCATTAACACTATTTTTGGTGTGAATTAACCAGACTTGAATTTATGTTGATCATCACATTTGAATGGAATTTGAATGTGCGTAAATTGCACTTTAAACCTCTTAAAACCCTAGATATACAGTATCACGTACATCAACAAAGTTGAATGTTTTAGTAACTGTTTAAATGCATTTACTGCAGGAAAATTATGCACAACCTAAATGTCAAAAAGACTGGTATTATCCTTTGATAGATGTAAAGACTTTGAGCAATACTTGGACATTTTGAACACCCGTCTGTTATTCTTCAACATGCACTTGCAATAATGTGTGTGGGGGTGCTACTCAGTTAATCAAACAGCAGCTCAACACTATTAGCATTCCACCCTGAAGCCAATGACTACTTGGCTACTGGCTACAAGCTAGCATATTAGCTGGTAGCTATGCATTGTTTTCCATGATAAACGTTAGCAGACATTTTTGTAGCTTTTGGGCAAAACAGCGTCACTTTACTGACCACACAACATCTGATGAAAGAAAATAATACACTGTGTGTGTGTGTGTGTGTGTGTGTGTTTGTGTGTGTGGTGTGTTTGTGTATGTGTTAGGGTGGGGGCTATTCAAACAGCAGTTCAAAAGTGTTAGCACTCCACCCTGAAACCAATGGATACTGCCGACTGCAAGCTTATTACACAGCTTTCAACACGGGTCTGTCATTTCTGAAAAATAGCAGACTGTTGCTATGGACGCAGGTCTGATAAAAGACTCTGGAGGACCATTTTTAATCAATCAAAACACTTTTAAATCAATATTTTGTTAAAGCATTGATTTCTTTATTAAGGGGCCAGGTAATTTGCGGGATACTACAGACTGAGCCAGTCATTATTGGGAATTAGATCCCTTCAGGGAGATTCAAGCACCATCCCTATTGCGGTTTAATTCGCAATAATGACCGTCTTGCTTGACATTATCCCCTACTGGTAGCTATACATTGTTTTCAACACTAAATGTTGACAGTTTTAAGTAGGGATATTGGGTATCAATTTGACAATGGGGTCGATCGATCTAATTCTTCATTATTATTATTTTAATATTTATAACAATTCAGTAAACTTATATCGATGTATTTATTGCTAACCTTTTTCTTTTGTTAGGTAAGCAATGTTTAGACAGTCATGCCTGCTGTTGCCTTACACATTAACAAATTAACCCAGTCACTTCTACACAGTGAGACACACGACTTATTAATTAAACACTGGTATTGGATGTGGACTTCGTATTGACTGATTCCCAAAGCCCAGGTATTGGTTTAAAATTCGTTTGATTGAAAAAGTCGGATCAATGCACCCCCAATTTTCAGGGACTTATTTTGTGTAGCTTTGAGGCAAAGGCAGAACCAATTTGTCGAGTACACAACCAGCATGAAGGAAAGTAATACACTCGACTTCAAAATGTCAAAGTAACCCTTTGAGGTACATTTTAATGAGATACGAATCACTCAAGAGAGATTTCTGCTTTAAAAAAGTGACATTTAAGTCCACAAAGATGACTGAATGGCACTGGAAGATGGAAAACACAGAAGAGAATTAAAAATGCATCAGTTATATCAAGAAAAACAAATTAGAGGCCAGATAGCTTCCTTGGTAAATGTCTGCAAAGAAGACCAGTTCTACAGTGTTCTCTGGTCTCTGAGTCCACGCTTGGTCCTTGTTCAGTTTGACTATAATAAAACTGAGCTGCCAGCAGAAACACAGGCAGTAGAATTAACCAACCACACATGGAGTTACTGAAGATTACAATTCACTCTGAAATGTAAAAAGTGCTGATATGTCTCTGCGTCGATCTTCTCCTCACACTGTGGAGACGATGTGAGAAGTCTGATTAGAACGGCACTCTCCAAAATTTGCATTACACATCACACCTGAGTAAAAAGGAGGTAATGTTGAAATTAAATGGAAAAAGAGTAAAATCCAAATGTTAAAATGTTCATGTGAAAAAATGTCTTTGTAGTAATTCAGATGGATTTTATGCAAGACACCCAGAGTGAAAGCAGTTCTCATTCATAATTACACAACAATATGAAAACTGAAATCCTTGGATTGGCACTGGTGTTTCTTCTCGTCTCCTTTGGTGAAGTGACTTTTTACTGACAACAAACTTGTCACAAAGTCCACCGCCAGCTTCCAGAAATGATGTAATACTACAGAAACTTCAAATTCTGACCAGTTTCTCCTCTTGGTTTAGCACATTTATTGGCTCCTAACTTCAGGTAGATATAAAAACACTGACCACAAATTGTAAAAATGAGGCAGAGTCAAGTCTGCACAATGTCAACACCGTCCCCTGGTCACGGTGGGCAACAGGGACTCGCCTGTCTCTGGATGACTCTCTCATCCTGATGGGAAGGTCATCCTTAATCGGTTATTTTTCTTTTTTGTGGTCATTAGTAAATTCTGACAATGTCCCTCAGAGTCCGTTTCCAAAGTGGGTCACAGGAGATGATCCAGTTCATGGCTGCACCAGTGTGCTGGTGTTCACGTGGTGGAGGTAAGAAGACAGGTGAGTTAGAAGGTCACAGTTGCGCTGCTCTTGTTACGAAAGGTCATTGTCTGGATGCTGGAAAGGATTTTCCTCTGGTGCCCGGCCAAAGTCACTCCCATGTGCAGCAGATCCCTGAATACAGATGACAAAAATCCCTAATTAGACACGGAAAGAAATGAAAGATACAGCTTTGATGGACATACAATATATCAGTCATCACATTTTTGCTCCAGGCTTCCATAGTTTTGAATTCAAGTTTAAATTGCACTTGATGAAATTGTGCTTCCAACTTTTAGTAAGTAATTTAGCCTGTTTGCAACCCTCTCAACTAAAAGCTGAGGGGCAAGCCCCCCGGACTTTAGCCGTGGAAGAGTGCGTCGAAAATGTTCCTCCAGAGATAAGCCTCAGTTTAGATAAGGAAACTGGAGATTGGAACTGACTGTGTGGTGAGCTGGGCCAGCTGGTCCACTGAGTTGAAGCCCGACTGTAGGAAGCTGTCTTCGTAGCGCTCCATCTTGAGGGCCCTCAGCCATTCTCCCACTGAAGCGCATGACGAGAGGGCTAAAGGTGCACGCTGGTCCAGCAGGGGGTAAGACGGCCTGTGGGACGGAGTAGAGAAACAATTGAAGAACTTACCACAGACTGTCACCAAAACAATGTGAGGAGCTTAAATATATCCTGCAGCAACATTCCAGTCCGACAAGCAAAGGTATAATCTGAGGCTGAGTGAGTGACAGGGACAAACAATGTGATTTGTCAGGGGTGGGGTGTCCTCTGCTGTATGCGACAAGCTGACAGTCAGAATGCGGAGGAAGGGAAATGGGCACAGTAAGTGTCTGACAGGTCACAGCAGGACATTAAGGTAGAACATAAGATTGGGCAGTAGGAGGCTAATGCCTAAATGGACCCTAAACAAGGGACATCAAGAAATTACTGACATGCTTCCTTTTCTCTGTTCAGTCTCAAGCTGTATATTTGCTGCCATTGTGACCTCATCAGGCAGGTTTTTCTGTCAATCACTTTAACACATCCGCACTCACCCTGCTCCTTCTTGAGCCACTATTTTCAACGATGCAGGGTTGCGGATCAGCTTGTCCAGAGCGCTGACGAGGTCTGCGAAGCGAGGGCGCGCTGAGCGGTCCTTCTGCCAACAGTCAAGCATCAGCTGGTGCAGATGAGTGGGGCAGTCAGGGGGCGGTGGCAGCCGGTAGTCCTGCTCTATGGCATTGATTACCTGATAGGAAGAGAAATGATCACTATTCAAACCAATGCATTAGCTAAATGGTATTTCAATAAACATTGAGTTGCTTGGAGGCTACAAACATGACGAAACAAGAAACAATACAGAGGAAAACGTTGGGAAATCCTGAACTTAACTTTGCACTGTACAACAGTGTTACTAGGCAATCTCGTAGTATTCACTATTCTTTTTTCAGATTGTAAATGATACATTTTGTTTTGCATTTCAGCTTCACGCTGCGCATAACGAAACCTTCAAAATCATTGTCAGGAATGGTCCAACATGGCTGCCTGCTTGAACTTACATCCTGGTTGCTCATGTCCCAGTACGGCCTCTCTCCAAAAGACATGACCTCCCACATGACAATGCCATAGCTCCACACATCTGAGGCTGAGGTAAACTTTCTGAAGGCTATCGCCTCTGGTGCTGTCCAGCGGATTGGGATCTTACCTCCCTGCACAGAAAAAAAAACAGTCAGCACTGCAACACTTTAAATAAACAACAGACAGGGAAAGGTGTAAAAAAAAAAAAAAAAAAATCTTTCTTCATTGCATCATAATATTCCAAACAAAATATACAGTGTGTGAGTAAATGAAGTCATTTATACAATATGTGCATTAGTCTTAAAGTTAAAACTATATTGAAGAAGACAATTTATCATATCAGTGCCTCATTAATCAATTGCCCTGCTGAAGCCTCAAACTGAATGCATTTGGATGGTTGAAGAAACAAAGTGGTTTTAAGCTTTTATGAATTAATATTCTGAATATGTTTTAATACAGAAACAGTATATAAAAACCATCTGACTTATGTAGACAAACTGAATTATGTGTTTCTTAGGCATAATCTGAAGGGGATTTACCAGAGAACTGGTGTAGGTCGGATCAGAGGAGTTCTCCTGCAGGAAGCGTGACAGGCCAAAATCGGACACCTTGCACACAAGGTTGCTGTTGATCAGGATGTTGCGGGCAGCCAGGTCTCGGTGGACGTAGCTCATCTCTGCCAGGTACTTCATGCCTGAGGCGATACCACGAAGCATACCCACCAGCTGGATGGGAGTGAACTGGCTGTCGTTCAGCTAGGGAGGAGAAGGAGGAGGAGGAACAGTTCAGCTGGAGAATGATTGAAGTGGCGGTCTGTTTAAGCGTGTGATCTCTGCGTCACACTCACCCGAAGAAAAGAGTCGAGAGCTCCGTTCTCCATAAACTCTGTGAGAATCATAACTGGACAGCTAGCTGTGATGATCCCCTCCAGGTGGATGATGTTGGGGTGCTGGAACTGACCCATGATAGACGCTTCGGACAGAAAGTCCCGTCTCTGCTTGTCAGTGTAGCCTCCTTTTAGTGTCTTTATTGCTACGTAGTTTTCTTTTTTCCCCGGGACCTTTAGCCGCCCCCGACACACCTCCCCAAACTCTCCTGCAACACACCACACAGACACATAAACACACATTAGGGCTCTTTTCTTTAATGGGTGTTTACCACATTAGGAGGATGACGGTTGTCTCTATCGAAAAACTCGCCTGCAGCAAGTGGTGTCCTTTGGTTTGAATAAGGTCTGGTAATGTGGCTAACATATTTATCAGTTAATGGTTTTATTTGCCTGCCAATATTCAATTTTGTCTGATAAAGAGAACTCAGATAAAGGTTAAAAATGTCGTAGAATCAATTTAGCTTAGTAAATCAGATATATTCTTTATAATGTTGTTAAGAGGACAGTCTGTAAGGATGAAATAAACAGTCTGTGAATCAAAAGAAAGAGCTGACCAGTACAAAGTTTACACATTTGTGAATAATGGGGAAAAACACACGGCTGGGGCTTACCAGCACCGATAACCTCCTCGATCTTGACAAAGGAAACATCAATTTCCTTGGCAAATTCTCGCACGGCCTCATTCGGGTCTTCATAGGTGAAGGGGTCGATATAAACCTTGACCCCTGACAGAGAAAGATGAAGTCGTGGGAAAGGAAAAGCAACTGTTAGAGCACTATGAGGAGCTATGAGCCTGGTCACATTAAAAATTATTTTCTTGACACAAATGCTTTGTAAATTGCAGCTGAGGTTAAGGGTGCACATCCTTGATCTGTTACCTTGGCCAACAAGGTACTGGCTGTTTTTGTCGCTCAGCTCTGGATCTTTCACTCGGCTGTGTCTGCTGCAGGAAGAAAGAGATTGGGATGAATAAAATAAGATTAGTATTGGCAGTGCAGTTATCTGATGAATGGTTGTTTGACTTTACTTTTTGGCAAGCATTCCTAAAGCTTTAAAGCCCAGTGATATGCAATTCACTGTTCTTACAATGTGGCTGTTCAGATGCAGTGGCATTAGTAAAATGTCTCTGTGACTAAAATACAAAGTCTTAAAAGGAAAAAATGAGCCAGATGTTAAATACTCTAGGATGCATGCAAAGCATAGCAAAATATGATAATTTATTGATCCCCTCTGGGAATATTTTTACTATCTTGCCCCATCCACTGAGAAGTCAGAGGTCAGTTCAGATAAAAATAATACCCTCTAGCCAGCAGAGATACAGCGTCTCTGTGTTCCAAAAACACCTCCATCATTTTATTTATTTTTTTGACACAAAAACACCTTGTTGAGAAAAGGTTTCTGTTGGCCTTCAAAAATCCTCAACGATCTCAAACGCACAACACATGATGGCTTGTGGTAACGGTGAATACCTGAGTCAACCCCAATGGTTCTGCTCTTTGACACAAGTCGCTTCATTATCATTCTGCTGGCACAAAATCATCCCTGCAAGACTGTAACAACCCTGTAGCTACTGGATCCCTGCCTTCCTCCATTTCTCTGCTGCTCCCACCTCATAAGCCTAAAATAGCAATAATGCACCACCCTCAGTTAGTGGCAGATCTGGGCCTCAGCCACTGGTTTGTATGTATGTGTATGTGTATGTGTGTGTGTGTGTGTGTGTGTGTGTGTGTGTGTGTGTGTGTGTGTGTGTGTGTGTGTGTGTGTGTGTGTGTGTGTGTGTGTCACAAGGTCACAGCTATTGTTCTCCTGTCCTGTGGAAACAGGGTTGGGACGCCTGCATCCTGTCTCTCCCTGCCCTCTACTTCTATCGTTCTCTCTCTCTCTCTCTCGCTCTCACACACACGTACACACAAACCCTTTTTCTCCCTCTGATGGCATCCAACATTATTTACTCAAACAATGACGCCTAAGGAAAATGTACTACTGAGCAGGATAACTTTTAGCTGTGTTAGCAAAAGACATCAGGAGCATTGCTTTGTGTCTGAACTGCCTCACAAAGAAAAAAAACACTGAGTAGGTAACAGTGCAAATCCACTGCTGATAAGATATGATTTCTATAAACAAAAGAACAAAGTGGTGCAAAGTTGTAAAATTGGGGTTACAGTTGTTATCAGATTTTCAATTCCACCGTCTTTTCTCGGACCCTGTTATTCTGTCAGCTCCTTTCCCTTCCACATTTGTCTTTTTTTCTGCCTCTTTCCGTTTCCCTAGATTCTCACCGTATGCAGTAGGCAGCAACTAGGACGAAAGTCACAAGCAGCAGCATCCCAATGGCGATAAGGATGCCAGGTACTAAGAACTGGGCGGCTGAGTCGTGACCTGAGAGAGGAGAAAAAAAAGACAGAGTAAGAGTAATGAAATGATGGCAGGATGTTTACAGTGGTAGTAAAGAAATGTATGAGAAGGAAAGAACGAACACAGTAAGGATGTGTAGTATTAAAGAGGCTCAATACAAGGACACTTGCACACAACAAGGATGTTCATTCAACAAGAGAATGTGCAGGGACTGAAAAGAGTCTGAAAAACCTTCCAGATGGAATTGAAAAAAAATGTGTGAAAGAAAAAAGAAAAGCAGTATGTGTGAAGCTCCCTCTCCAAGAGCAAACTTACCATCAGGCAGCGTGCCGTAGATGGCTGCAGGACTGAAGCTGCCGTAACCGGCGATGGTGCGCGCCCGGACCTGCACCTCGTACTGAGTGGCCCGGCGAAGGTCCGTCAGCACGGCCTGGTTCCTTTTACTCACTGTGTAGTGGCACTGATCTTCACTACGTCGCTCCTACCGTATGAAAACAGAGTGAGCATTAAACAGGAATAAGTGAGGAAACGACAGTGGAAAAAAACAAAACAGAAAGACTGCTAAAAAGGCCACTAAATGGTTATCTATAGGGACTCAAATATAACTTAAACTTATTATTGAATATTATTGATTTGAAGTTTACTAAAACTGACTCAATCCAGTTACAGCACATTAATACATAATTACACGATCTTAACCAGAAGTATGCTAACTAATATTTTGGAAGGGGTACATATGTTTACAGATTTATATTCCCACCAAAGACTCTTGTATCTCAGATTTATGCTGGAGGCAGTTTTGATAAGAGAAAAAACACACACCTAAACACACCTGTACTGTTTACTGCCTCAACAGTTACAACATGCAACACTGAAACAAAGACTCTCAGAAATTAGATGGCCATGTCTTAAGCTGATATTGTGAAATATATCATTTACACTGTCAGATACCCGAGGTGTTGTTTGGTTAGAAAATCTACAGGCTATTTGGGTTTTGTTACAATTGACCTTACATTTCTTTGCAAAACATTGTGGCTTTTCTATCCCTGAACTGCAGTGCGCCTGGGAATAAATCATGAAACCTAAATAATATGCAAACTTTTGAGACATGTTGTCAGAAGGGCTCTCACCTTCTCACAGTAGCGTAGCTGATACTGCAGGATGGTGTAGTGTGGCTGAGCTGGGACTGACCAGTGCAGAGTCAGACTGCTCTCTGTGGAGTCACTCTTCCGAATCACAGACACCAGCGATGGCACTGCACAGATGGCGGAAGAATTATGAATACCACACAAAATTCAGACTATTTATACCTTTCTACCTCTTCCCATCCACCTCTCTTACCGTCGTGGCTCGTGGTGATGTTGATACTTTCACTGGCGGGGTCCTTGCTGCTGACCTGGGACACCCCGTTGAGCGCCTGGATTGTGAAAGTGTACGTGGTGAGAGGCAGCAGGCCCCATGCCTCCACCCTGCGAACCAACAGACCGTGCTGTGCGGGCCGGTAGCTAACGCTGTCTCCACAGGAGAGACACGGCCCCTTAGGGGACCTGCACGCAAAGCACCTGATAGCGTAGCTCAGGTCCGTTCTGCCACCATCATCCAGGGGCTCGTTCCACTCCAGGATGAGCGTGGTGTAATTGATCTGGGTGGTGATGCTGCGAGGAGCCGAGGGAGGTCCTACAGTGATTGAAAAAAAAAAAAGGAGTTACACTCAATTTTGCCGATAAAAAGCACACACCAGAGTAAATACCCTCAAAATGGTGGTCACCATCCACCAAATATTGTCACATTATTCGGTCAAACAAGTAATTGTATTTTAATATATAGGCACAGATTAGCCCTGATGCATTCATGGTGTATAAAATGTGCCTGTCAAATCAAATTATAATCTCTTCTGTGTCGTTAGACTGCTGCTTTACCTTTCCATGACCCACACAGACCATTTGTTTAGGTTTTTTCATATGCACTGAAGACATTTTATTCAGTCTGTACATGCAGTCACGAAGCAGAACAATGATCCTGCAGTGGCCTTGCGTCACAGCAGGAGCATATGTGTTGCGGAATTTAACTGGTGCAATTACGTTTGTCTAAAACTGGATGATAATGATCGCCGTCTGAAAATTGTAAGAAGATAGCTATTGCCTCAAGCCAAGCATAACTAAACAGCAATACCACTCAGGCACTGTGAATGAGTTTCTGTTCCTGCCAAGGAGACAGAGCTTTGTCACTGAGCCTGCAGCTAACTTAAGTGCTAATAGTGTTCTCATTGGAAACACAAGTGGGGCAGCATCATAGACAATCTGGGTGCGAATTAATTCGGCAACATTTGGGAATGGGAATTTTTAGAGGTGATATGTTTCACGACTTAACAGCCAGAATCCACTTTATTAAAATCACCAAGGCTGCCACAGCAATGTAAGACACTCATTTTTAGGGGAAAAGGTCTGCATGATCAGCTGGCATAGCTGGTTTGCATTTTACACACAAATTGAAAAGAAAAGAGATATGCAGAATTGCACAGGACAAAAAACAATACAATAACATATATATAATGGTATTGGTCTAATTAAGCGATTAATAATGAAGATACAGCCTTTATAATTTAAGTTATCAGAAATAGTAAAATTGGATGTCAATTCTAGTTGGCATTGATGTCACACCTGCAGAGAACAGGAACTTTCAGCGTCCCGACAGTGTGTCACCTTGACTCACATCCTCTTTATGGCCATTCCAAAGGAGTGCGCCTAATTAAAAAGTCCCTCCCATTCACACATCCAACATGTAGCTGAATTGAAATTCCTGAATCCGCATGGAGATGTCACTTGAGACCATCAATGCCTACTCGGCTTTAGAGTGGAAAACCCTGCCCCCGACAACCTGTCACAATAAAAGACATGCATCTCAATGCCCAGCAGTGGGACAAAGGACAGAAAGCAGATTAGAGGAGTTTGGCTAAATGACACCAAGGGGAAAAATAGCACCAGAGATGGTACAAACAAAAGGAAAGAAGAGCAGGGGAAGCAAAAGAGTGACAACATCGAAGTGGATGCTTGTGTTGCTTAGCACCTCTACATTTGCATTTACGTTTTTCTGCATACTTACTAGTGCACGGAGTGTCGGGAGTGTCAGACTCTGCACGTAAGTATCCGGAGCGACACGCACACACTGACGCTCCTCCAGTGGCGGCGTGGCTGAATCCTGGACAGCCTGTGCACTGTCCCTCTGAGGTTGACTTGAACTGACCCACAGGACACGCTGGGAAGGACAAATGAAAATGATCATGAGTTCTGAATCTGAATGTGACCTGTGAATACTACATTAACATTGCACCAAGCCTTCGCAGACAGGTCAAACTGAATTTTTTTTCATGGTACTTAGGTACCAGATGGTTGCAGATTGACAGCTAGAACCATGTAACGAGGGTCATTAACTGAGGACAATCACAGTTATAAAGTAATGAAGCCAAGATTAACAGTCAATTTAGTGTATAAACATGTTTGACATTGACCTGCTGCTTATCATTGACTATCCGACCATTTCTGAATAACAAGAGCAAACATGTGGGTGACCTCACATCGTCACTAAAACCAAACACTGTACTGTGGCATTTGAGGTGTAAAGAAACAGTGAAATGAGTCTGAACTAGTGCTGAAAGGATTAGTTGAACAATCGATGAGTTGACCGACAGAAAATCATTCGCAACAGTTTCAACAATTGACTGGAAAATGCCAAACGTTCTCTGGTTTCAGCTTCCCAACTGTGAGGATATATATTCACTTGTTGAATCTAGCGTGTGGTGTGGCTGCAAATAATATTACTTTATATAAATACTGTAATATAATAGCCATTCACACCTTGTCATGGCACATACAATCAGTCACCAAAATCAGCAATGTTTACAAGAAGTGTTCAGTGTGGCGGCTGAAATACAGCTCCAGTTGCTGAGTGAGAGGAATATAACAATAAACTTTCACACCGAGTGGAGCATTGTTAAAGGGTCAACACACTCTTGCCAATCCTTTCCTGCAGGAATTTCCCACATGTAAAATGTATTGGTGTGTGCTGACTGTGCAGACTGTGCAGACTATGCAGACTGTGCAGACTGTGCCTTTTATTAAATCAAATAATTATTCATTTTGTGCACTGTAACTGTTATTTTTCAATTTTATACCTGTCTTATCCTTTTTTAGTTTGTTTTTATCGTTTTTTCTTGTTAATGAATTATTTTTGAATGTCCCTTTAATGTTTTATGTAAAGCACTTGCACTTGCCTTGTTACTGAAATGTGCTATATAAATAAACTCGCCTTGCAGGTCTCCATGGATGTTGTTAAAATGTATACTTTATAAGTCAAATGCAAGTGACTGCCAGAAGTCAGGATTATGAAATTTATCCGGGTGCTTCTGAGCTCTTATTTCCCACAAGATAACACACACATGACACATCCGGATTCAGCGTCAGCCTGATACTATTGTTCACTAAACAATATCTCAAATCATTTCAGTTGTAAGAATGCAGAGACGTGCTGCAGTCCCTGTGCTTAGTTCTGGACCTTTTTTTCACTAAAGATCTCTGGAATAAATAATGATTTGTAGATGCTCTTCTTTTCACTTTGGCTTCAGTTGTTTCACATATGAACATTGATATCAGTCATTTCTGGAGTTAATTGACAGCTGCTAACATTTTGTCATAAATTAAACTCTTCCTCTTGTGTATTATATAACACTGGCATAAAACTCTCATGTAGCAGTATTTATAGCCGGCAAGAGCTTTACTTCAAAGACTGTGGTTTAAATATTCTAATGAAGTTCCTCAATAAACCTAAATCAACTTGACAGCATTTATATGTTTGCTGTTAAAAGGTGGTGTTTGACCCAGAAAAATATATGCATTGTCTATGGAAGAAAATGGCATTACAGCTAAAGTAATTTAATTTTAAACGGAGACGTCAATTGCATTTTCTCAAGTGACCGGCCTATAAAGCAAATGAACAGTTCAATCTTACTATAAAAGGCAATTTCCCTTAATGGTCTGGTGAGTGTTTTTTTTTTTTTTTACTCAAGGCTCTCTTCAGTGACAGAACGCTGGAAATGCCAACCCCACTTCACCAGAAGCAAAATGTCGGAAATTATTTTTTTGTTGTGAAAAAAGCATTATACCTCCCACAGAGATCAAACGGAATCCCACCTTCAAGCACACACGGGTGCAATCACACATTTCCTTTGAGAAAATGTAGCATTTCTCCCTGTGTTTGTGTGTTTTTAGCGCTCAACATGTATCCCTGTGTGTGTATGTGTGTGTGTGTGTGTGTGTGTGTGTGTGTGTGTGTGTGTGTGTGTGTGTGTGTGTGTGTGTGTGTGTGTGTGTGTGTGTGTGTGTGTGTGTGTGTGTGTGTGTGAGGGGAGGGGGGTGGTGGGGCTGTTCATGCACGAGGCTTGTTAATTGGACTCATTAGACAGAGCTGCTGCACAGCTCCTGAGAGAATCAGCCCGCTTCTTCCTTCTTTTTTTGTGTGCTTTGCTTTGATGTTCTCAAAGTGATACAATCTTTACCCCGAGCGCTCCCTCCCGCTCTTGCGCCTCTCACCTCTCCCCTGTGCTGCTTCTAACTTAGCTGAACCATGAGTTGTCGCAGCGGTAAGCGTGTGACCCTGCTCTTCCTCTCTGAGATAAGTGCTGCTCCACCTGACCTCTCTCTGTCCACTCCGTGTTACAGCCGTTCCCCTGCCTCATTAACTTCCTCCACCAACATTTCGATCCTCTGTGAACCCCACCCTCATCTTACCATTGTTTTCACATTTAGTGTGCCGGCTCTCTGCCGCCTATGCAAGAGTAGTCTATAAACAGACTTATACTTGTACATACTTATGTGGCCTAACCTCGCCTACTTCTTACCTGTGCATCTAGTGTGTCCTTCTGCGGGCTCAAATCCTGGTAGGCAGGCACAGGAAGTTGTTGGCTGGCCCACCCACTGGCCATCTTCTCCGCAGAAGAGCTTGGGCGGCCGAGGTCGGGGCCCCTGCTGGGCGGCGTCCTCCACGCACACACCCTGCGCCTCTTGCACCAGAGTGCGGGGAACAGTCTCAGGGAAAGAGGATAGAGCACTGACGAGAGGGGGACACTTTTTGAAGAACACCCTGACTGACAGCAGGGCCATGCAGGCGCCCTGAGCCTGAAAAGCCATGTAGAAGCCTCTCTTAGAAAGAGGGCCGAGTCTTAAGGTCTTCACATTGAATTTCCGCTCCCCACCCTTCCTCAGTAGAAAGTCTGCAGCCACTGTATCCACCTAGGACAGGAAGAAAGAGAAAAATAATTTATGTAACAGCCCGATTCCAGCACACAGGATTCAGTCTTAAAAAGGACCAGACTGGTGGTGTATGTTTTAGCCATTTCAGCCCATTAACTACACATCATCACATATGCTTTACATTATTGAACATTTTCCACAGCATACCACTGTGATTTTAGATTGATTTCCTGGCTGCCATTGTTTCACATTTGCTACACTACACTTTGAACCTCAACTTGCAGAGACTTGAAACTCACTTGAGAGAAGGGTAATTCATCACAGTGAACATTTCATCACTTTTGTTTTTTCTGCAGAAGTTACATTATTAAGTGGTAATGAAGTCTAAGAGAAGGCACTCTTTTTCGGCGTGTGTTAAAGGACGCCACAGCAGCTGAGGTTTGTCAGTGGGATGCCGAGAAGCACTTCACTCAGAAGTTATGCATTCAAATAAAAGCCAGAAGATCAAGAAAAAGCAAACATGTAGGTTGTGTTAAAGGCAAAAATTGAACAGATTAAATGTGCAGATGGAGACAGCTTACAAAACAGTTCTCGCTCCCATGAGACGATAACATTACCTGGACAAAAAAATTAAATATATTAATGACGACTGTAATAAGTAGATAACTACAGTAACATTTTTGTCTCTGCAAGCTGACGACTGTAAAGAAGAAACAAGAATAAGAAACTAATAACTTGGGTTTTCTTTGTAAAATTGTGTCGGCGGCCACTTACAGTGCAATACACATAAATCAAAGATACATCCAAACATGGACTAAAAATGTAAATTAACCAGTAAAGTCCTTCAAAGAAATTAGGTAAAGGGAAAGTTCCTCTCCTCTAATATTGTCAGAGGGACGAGAACTTGGAAAAGTTTTATAAACTGCTGATCTTGTTTCTGAATAAGTTACTTTAGCAATTTATTATTGCACTTCCATAAAGTTTGGGACACACAAGAGAATGATTTAAAAAAAATAAATAAAATGTGACATTTGATGGAGCACAGGGCCAACACCCTAAACTTTATTTTAGTTCCGGTTTGGGTAAAACAGGATTCTACACTTCCCATAATACAGTTCAATAACTTCTATTGATTGGTCCATCCTCACCCGTTAAACGACCATGTCTTTTAAACTCCACTCCTCCAGTTCGCAACATAGGCATTCTGTTAAAAATGTTACGTTTCAACCTAAATCCAATATAACACTGATGATGTCATGCAGGTTATAAATTGATTATTTGAGAAAATAAACAACATTAATCATTGAAATTAAGTAGCATTTGTAGCCTTATAAGGAATTATGTTCTTCCTTTAATGCAGATTAAGCCAATAAAAGAAATTCTCTTTATAAAAAGCAGCCGCGGCAAAACAAAAAGTGTAATTTAATAATAATGATATCCAATAACGAGCATAACTGACATATAGCATCAGCGTGGACGGTGGGTGTGAACGTACCTTGGTGTATGGGTTTTCCATCCAGGGCGGGTAAGATGACGTAGCCTCGTTGGAGTCTGCCTGGTAGTAGTACAGGTTAAAGGTCTCCTTACAGCTACGGTGGTGGGTGCTCCTAGACGAACACTCCATCATGGTGAATCGCAGCTCTACGTAAACCTGAGACGCTCCTTGTCGCTGGATGAAGCCGCTGCGCAGCCAATGGCTGGATGAGCTGCCAGTCTGACAGATCTGATAGGTCCTCACACTGTTGTTCTCCTCATCTAAACCGCTTACTTCCTCCCACTGAGCGCACAGAGGAGAACAAAGGGTTGTCAAAGGTTGCAAGATAAAATGACGTCTGACCCAGAAAACTTGTGAACATTCTTAATTCTCCTAAAAAGACTTTCACTACTGGTCACATCAAACGACCTATTCATCATAATAATGTTGTTATTGTTTGTTGATCCTCTGCTGTAATGCACCTGTCAGAGGCCCGTGGGACAGATCTGGCCTGCTGTGAATATAGATCCAGCCCAAATTTGAATCTGGGTTGTTAAATCATTCCTCCTTCTGAGCTGCAGCCCAGCTTGTGGGAATACAAGTCTCACTTGTCAAACAGAGCACACTGCTGCACACAGCATGCAAGACAGACACAGATTTCACCCTTCAAACACACTTTTAGACTCAAATACAAGAATACAGTGGGGGATATCACAAATGTGTATCAAGCAAAAAACCGTCACAGAAATCTACATTTGTTGGTGGAGCCAAATGTGACAGAAAAATGGTTTAATGTTTGACTTTTGAGTCAACAGTAAACATGTTCACCATCACTATGTTCCCAAGAGCAGGAAACAGGCAAGAAATTAACATACTCAGGTCAGAATTTAGCAGATTTGCTCAACTTGAGTCTCAGAAATTCAGTTATGTAAATATGTAAATCTTTAAAAATCCATTTGCAGATGATTTGTTGAGTGAGGCAGAATACTGGTCTGAATGAATTACAGTGCAGCAGAGCACTGAGAGCCAGCTTTGTGATTCGCGCAGGAGAAAACTTCCCTTTTAATCTAAAAAAAAAAATACAAAATACTATGGACTTTGGCAGCACACATTTCTGTTAACAAAATCTTTTCAGTGATGAAGATGCACAAAATACCCCACAGGGCTCATTTGGATCCGACAGAAGTAATTTAAAGAAATTTCTATCATATGGGCCATATGTATAACATCTCTTTCAGTATAAAACATATGTCTGCGTGAGGTAAATGACTCGACATTAACGCACAAACTGTTTTATGCAGACACATTCATACACATACATCAACCTGTGTCAACGAAGAGCTTTTATACTTTTCCTCATTTTCTGTCATAATATGTCATGTTGTCTGCTGTCATTTTAACTTGACCAAAGCTTCAAGTAATGATATGTAAAAGTAATCCATGTGAGAAAGATGTTTTGAACGCTTCTGTGTTTTGTGCCAGATTTCTTTATATGGTCATCTGCTCCATGCACGCTACTGCAGTGTTAACATAACATAAACGTAAACTGCTTTATGTAGCTACATGTTGACCCCAAGGAAAACTTTAATTTTGGTGGCTGATGTTGTGAATTTCTCCCTGATTTCGGATCACATTGAACATGCTCGATTGTGTAGTTTTTTGTTTAGATGTCCCGACTGGGGGGTTTTCACTGTAGAAAAAGCAGCTGTACTCCGTTACAGTCATTTCCCGGCTGCGAGTGCAATGAGTCAGCGCTGACCAAGATAGGGCCCCTTTAATACATGTAACAGGGTTAGTCCTGTGTTATCGCGGTCCACACAAGATTTGAGTCTGCACCTTAAGTTCGATACACAATCAGTGTTAAACCAAAACATTACATTAGTGATTTTATAAAAAAATATATACTTGAGGTTTCCTTAAAAAAAGTTAATGCAACATTTAACAAAGACATTCAAGTATTTTTTCTTTATTTATCTGACAAGGTTGGACGTTTCTAATATGGAAGTATCTAGTATCTACTATGACGGTTTGACAACCCTCTAATGCTAAAAATACATAACCATATATTAACTGTTTTATATATGTCATTTTGATGCAGACAGCTCATGCCATCTTCTCACTGCTGCCTGTCATTACTGACTAAATCACTGTTTTGTACTCTTTGTGTAAGGCTTTTGATAAAAGGTTTCAAATGATTACGGCTGTGCAAACTATTAAAAGACTGTCAACCTGTTTTGCTGTGCATCTTAATCAAAAGCGCAGACACATTTGTTGAGTATTTCTGTCTGGTTCCAGAAATTTGCTTGCCAGCCTCACTGTTACCATTTTCCTTCTGAGAAAGCAGCAAGTTGAGCAGTTTTGGTCACTGACGCTGTTGGCAAAAATACTCTCGCAACTACTACTCAGTTGATCAAATTACAAATATGTCTTTCTCTGGCAGCAGTATTTCAAAATTGTGGGCAGCCAGTAACGTCAACTCCAAGGTTGATAGAATATATCAAAGCATCTGCTTTCAATGTTCTTTGAATCCAACAATCACTCTCACGTTCCTTTATTCTGTCAGTTACCTGCCATATAAGGAGCTCTATTATAGCCAAAGTAACAAAGGAACAGCTGGAAGCCAAAAATCCCCAGTCACCACAGGGTCTGTGTTAGTAATACAGATAACATGGTGAAGCTGAGGTTACATACCTCGGGTTTGACATGTGAGAAGATGGTCCATTTGAGATCAGAAGTCTCAGTCTTAGTGTTCATCAGGACCTCTGTGAAAAGAGATAAAAACATATACTATCACTCACAGCAGGAAATATCAAAATGACACGTATAAGGCTCATTTACATTCAGAGAAACACACAAGTGAATTTAAAATCAGAGAGTGCACATATTTCGATTCCCAAGCTCTCTGCCAAGTATCAGCTATGGCTTACACTGGGATTACGCTAGACGATGGAGTTTCACCAGTCAATTACATCTACAGAAAACATTCCCACTCCCCTAAGATTGTCTTTCTTCTCATGTTTGTTTTTATTCCCCCCACGTCCCCTGTGTTCCCGGCGACCCACCATGCCTGTGGTCACACTAAACCTGCTGAAAAGAGTCTGCTCGTGTCCAGAGAGAGTAGAGACAAGTAGTTGGAACAAGACAACGGAGCAGACTTATTCACACTCCCAGGCACACAAATATATAGATTTAAGCCTTTTCAGTCTCAATGCTGTCATTACAATAGAATCGATTTTTTTGTAATCTTTTGAGTAGCAGGCAGCCAGCTCACAAACAATCTGAGTAATTCAGCTATGATACAGTATCACAATAAAATCTGCTACCTGAACTACATGCAACTTGGTGCAGAGGTTCTGGTAAAGGGACTGTTTTTTTTCATTTGAGGACATGTTTCTCCCCCTAGCTGTCTTGGCAGATAGTCTCTGCTGAATTGTGACTAGTATTCATACTGATGGGATGAGGTTTCTGTCACAGGCCGGGTTTTAGAGCCCTACGTGTTCCCCACTGAAGCTCATCTCAAGGAGGAGGCTGTTTGGTTTTTACCAATAAACAGGATTTAATGCGGCTCTCCTGCGTGCCGTGATCAAGGCGAGCACTTGCATGAGAATGGACGCTGGAGGAAATGGGGGCTTCAGTGTGAGTTTATCATTGGGGTTATTATTATTTGTTGGATTGGGGTTCCAATATAAGGCTCAACTGTAAAATCTGGCATCCCATAACCCCACCTAACACACCTGCACACACACACACATAGACAAAAACTTATTCTTTTTGTGGTTTTCTTTTCCCCCAATTTTGTTTTCGACATGTTTATTTAGGTTTACTGGTGTGTTCCAGCAACAGGTTACAAATCCTTATCAATGGAAGCTGGTGACATAAAGCAACACACTGGTGCCCGACGGTGGTGATGTGTGACAGGTGTGACAAGCTTCAACTCAAAGTTGAGCTGGCCTTAACTTTCACTGGCAACTTGGCGACATTGCAGTGTGAACATTGCAGTGTGAACCAGTCATTAGTAGTGCGTGTATATATATATATATATATATATATATATATATATATATATATATATATACTGAAACCACAATTCACTTATTATTATTATATTTTTGGAACATTTTTGCCTTTATAGATAGTTTGACAGTGAAGAGAGAGACAGGACACAGTGTGCCATAAAATTCTTACATTCATAAAACAATAATATCTGAAAAAATATTTCACTCTGAATCCTGGATGAGGCCAAAGTGTTGCTTTTCGCAACTGTTTAAGATGTGTTGTTTCCACCTCCTACTTCAACATGTTGCTTTGTTGTCCAAAACATCTGCTCTGAATAAATGCAGTGATACAGATCCACTGTTTCCATCTGTATTTATCCAAATGTGGAAATTAGACGGCCCTGTCGTTCTTTAATAATACTACTTACTTTTGTTGGTGTAATAATGGCTTCTGGTTTACATTTTCACAGACAGAATTGTTGTTATTATCTAAACTTATCTTCTTTGAAGTGTGCATTACACAGAATGTAGTCTAAAACACCTCAGCTAGAAGTGTATGTTGCCCGTTGTCTGGAACTTTAATGGACCTCAAAGTTAAAAAGTGGTGAAATAGTGAAATTAATAGTCCATTAATTGATTAGTTGACAGACACAAAATAAATGAGCAACAATTTGGATCATCAACCCATTGTCTGGTTCCAGCTCCTCTAATGTGAGAAGTTCCTGATTTCAACTGTTTTATATTGTGAATTTTACATATTCATGTTTTAAACAACTTGAAGAAGGCATCAAAGAAATAATCAATACATTAATCAATAGTAAAAAAAGAAATTCATTAGTTGCAGCCCTAAAGGAAGGAAAACTATCTACATCTAATATATTTCATCATCACTTACATCACACTAGTACAGATTGATGGCTACCCCGTGTCAATGTGAGAAATTATGCTGCCAGAATCATGAAAATTAATCTTTCCAGTTAGCTGCTTCAGAAAATGTCAGAAAATGGGGAAAAATGTCTATCAGTGTTTCCCAAAGCCCAAGATGAAAAGATATTCAGTTTAATGTCATAGAGGAGGAAAGAAACCGGAAAATATTGACAGAATTTTGAGTTTTTTGTCTTTAACAAATGACTATATACGATCGATTGTCAAAATAATTTTAATTCATTTAATAGTCGACATCTATCGATTCATCTTTGCAGCTCTATTTACAGTGTAATCCTGATGTCAGTGTCCAAGTTGTCTGTTTCATAACTACTAATGATTACGGTCAGTTTCCGTGGAACGCTGTATACAGAAAAAAGGACTCTTTGTTCTCTATGATTATATTTCAACAACACTTGAAATACAACTGCAACGCCTACAGTTACTAATATCTGTGATCCCGTGTAAAGTAAGAGGCAATCACATTTACCACTTAGCAACCCACATCTCCATGAAATACACGCAAAGACACAAAAAAACTCTGAGATAAAGCCTTACTCTTCTTGCTGAGACAAATGTTTCAGCCGACACCATTGTTTAACTCTAGTGAATGTTAAACTGTCGGGTAAAGATCAGATACTGCAGGCAAGCTTGGACTATTCAGGATGGACTGTTTCAACTGTTTCTTTAATCCTGCCACGATTTAAACGGAATATAAAGGGATATTTAGATATTCTAAGCGTGTCCTTTTTGTGATGGATTCATCCCCAAATCTACTGGGAAGTCACAATTTATATTTCTATTACTCCTTTAAATAGAAAAACAAACCTGTTTAACTGCAACATATGAATATTTTAATACAAAATAATCAACAGTGAAAGAGAAAGTAAAATAAAAACCATTGCCTCAAATATAGTTATCCGACTCTTTATATCCCTGTTTTCTCATAATGATTTCAATGATCACACAATCACGCCCACCGCTGCTCACATCTAAGCTCCTGCTAATTTAATACATTAACCCCGCCTCCCACACACACACACACACACACACACACACAGACACACACACTGATTATTTAAATCTTTCTTATAGCATTACACCTCAGTGTCATTTTCTCATTCCCATCACCTGGGTGACCTGTCTAATTCACAGCACAAGAAAGCGATGACTTCACATCACTAATTATCAATGTTGCATATGCAGCAGGTTCATGGTTATATCACACTGAGAGGTAAATGTGACTTTAATCAATTGCACTGGTCCCTCTTTTACAATCTACTCATTTTACGCTCTCTCTGCGCTGCAAACTCCTCGTAAAGACAAACACAAATGTGCGTGCCCCCTCTCTCTCTTCGACTTCAAAACCACAGCAGCTTTAAAACACCATTCTGAGGTGATAAAGAGGAAGAAAGGAAAGTCTGCAGAGAGAAATAGGAGAGAGGTGGATGAGGAGGATAATTGGATGACAAAGTTCAGGCCGGTGCTTTCCCTGCATTTAGTCTACCTCGAGTTCACTCCAGCATAATTAAAAAAAACACCTTCATAATACACAGGCTGCCCGTCTCCACCTGCCTCTTTTTCATATGCCAATTTTTTTTTTGAAGCAGTGGAAAAGAAACACCACTCCCAGGCATGATAATCACTGTTTATCACTGCTCTATCATTAAGGTTTATGAGCCAGGATGTGTGAGCATGAGTGTTTTGATGAGATGGTGAGTGTTTCTATTATGTGCATGCACGGCCTTGCCTTTCACTGAAGTAGGCTCAGACTTGAGCTCTGTTAGAGGAAGCTGGCGTTTCCCCTACATTCTTACAGCAGCGACGGCCACCCACCGCCGGAAAATTGCCCCTAGTGCTAACAAAATGTAGGAACAATGAAAACTCATCATCCGGCCATATTGAACACCCAAAACAAACGATTGTACGGTAATTACTGTACAATCGTCCACATTAGGAGACAGTAGAGAAGTCTAAACTGTTTCTGGCACTTGCAACAAGACTGGAACTGAGCATTGGAATTACAATTATTGAAACTTTTTAAATATTAACAGACATTATAAGACTTTTTTTTACCCAGGTGAAGACACTTAGTGGTCTGAAGTAGGCACATTAAAATATTAGCATAAGCATGGTTTAGTTTTTATAATTTAAAAATAAAAACCATGTTGGAAAAACACAGGCAAGGGGAAGGTATTGCATTTTCTGTATGAAAGGCAGACAACAATAGAGGGTGTTGTACTCGGTTCTCTTTTGAAATGTAAAACCTGACCCTGTATTTTTCACAAAGGGGGCTATATGGCAAATATTACACCCTCATTTTCTATGCAGCCGTCTTCAGGCTTTAGACAGGCAACCTCAAATTCGAGAGTAGGAACCATTTGATCTCGAACTCGTTCACAATTCTTCACTTTTGTGTTAATTTCTTTCCCGCGTGCCCTTTCCCTCTCTATTTTACAATTTCTCTGTGGCTCTGGAGTGTGATAGGAAAATTATAGGCCTATGAACATTTGCCCTGCTTCAGCTACAATTAGACCTCATTTTAATTAAAGAAACAGAGTGCCAATTACCCTCATACACCTAGAGAAATGGAGACAGAGGGGAAAAACAGGGATAATGAAACAGGAATGTGAGAAGGGGAAGAAATGTGAGAAGGATTTACAAAGGACAACAACTAGATGAGCTTGTCAGTGTGTTTGCCAATATTACAGCTACCTGTCAATGTCTTCACACATCACATCTTCCCAAATTACAATGAAAGACTGACATGAATCACATGTGTAGCTCAATTATTTCAACCAAAAAAACAAACTGACATCATGTTTGTGTCAGTGAAATACATTTTTTTAAAAAGAAAGTAATTTAGTTAAAACAAGACATGAAAATGAAAGAGATCATGGATTGCTACTAAGGAATCTCATTTGCTTGCATAACATTTATTTGGTGGTTTTGGGATTTAAAGCTGCTCCCTCCCATGCTCTCCATGCCGTTTCTTGATAGGAGAGTAACTGTTCTCCAAGTATAACTCAAATCCTCATGTGTTTTTGGGGGAGACTGCTAGCACATGTTTCAAAATTTCCCAAGCTATCACCCTGAAATCAAACATGCTTATTGGATGTTCTGGTGCCTCAGGCAATTTAATACACGTTTTGCCTTTAAATTAAAGGAATAGTTCAACATGCTGGGAAATACGCTTGAGTGAGATGAGAATATCGACCCTCTCATGTCTGTAACTTTAGCTTTCGCACAACGACTGGAAACAGCTAACCTAGGTTTGGTGGAATTCTCTAAGGGCCTACACTATCCAATCGTACCGTGCCCAAGCACAATTTACAGCTTAAGTTTAGTTTGTTTGACCTTTGAGTACAACTGTTCCGTGCCCAGGCATGCTTGCCGACCACGGCTCAGTTGAGTAAGGTGGGCTTTAGTAAACCATGGGTGCACATGTATGAGCACGAACATGCGCATATGTACGATGCATGAGCACTGACAGCGGTCCTGATGTCTGTTTATATGCGTCTGATCCCCACGATGGACATTTAAAAAGATGCGGCCAAAGGGTTTGCGTTGGTCTGATGCGGAGGTGAAGTGTTTACTGCAGATTTGGTCAGATGAAAATATTAAAAACAGCTGGACAATTAAAGAACTCTGAGGGATGATGACGTAAAAGCAAGAAGCAATCGAGCCGAGGCTCAGATCATTTCAAGTAATGTGAATGCAAGCGGGCCTGGGCCGTGGGGGAGGAGGGAGGGGGGACTATCACGCTAAAGCACGGCTCAGATCATCTGGGCCAAGTGTGAGAGTGCCCTAACTTGGCAAGATGTCAAATAAGCTTATTATTAAATGTTGAACATGGCTAACTTTAGGCAAAATAAACACGGTTGTATGTATTCACACTTATTAGTTTGATGGAATACAACTGCTACTAGAGGACAGTGAAGTTTGTTTTGTTGGAGTGTTCAAATAATCACATTCATTATAGGAGCGATTGTCCTTCAGGTATTATTGAGCGTGCTGCAAAGACTATCGTTGGTTAATCTTTCAAATGTTAATTTCCAATGTCCTTGGCCCTCAGGTTATCTACCATAGTGCAAACAAAGAATGCAAATGAAAAGGGGATTTCGCTTCATAAGTTTTCCACTGTTGTTTGTGTATAGGTATAGTATAGGTCAGTGTGTGCACGTGAACACAACAACTTATGCACTGAATGTGTGTGAGCACTGTTTGTGTGTCTTTGACAGAGTTGTGTCTACGGAGATTAGACCTCAGCTTCCTCTAGTTCCTGTCCCCTTCCTGTCTCCTGGTCTGGACGGCTGCCAACACGCAAATCACTCACATGCACAGCAGCCAAGCAGGATACTGTTTGACCCCTCAACTACTGTGTAACAAAAGCCTCCTGCGGAACGCGAGGATGAGCTCAGCTACTTTAGGTGTGTGTAGGAGTAGTGAGATGAAAGGAGCGAAGGGGAGATCAAGAAAAGGTGTTAATGTTTGACACTTTTTCTGTCTTGTCTGTAGGGACGCATATCAATAGGTATTGTGGTTGGTCTCTGTCCCAGGACAGGATGTGACCTAGTTAGAGAGGGAGCTTCATACTGAGCAGAACACAGCCCAGACACAGCCATGAATAAAACTGTTGGACCTAAAGCACTGAGGATTAGGTACAGCTCATCAGAGAGTCAACGGACAGAATTATTACATTAATCATTTACAGTTAATTTTCCCCAATTCATCACAAATTCACTACTACACAGAAACGCTTGATTTCGAGTTGTTTTTTTAGTTTTATTAATAAATGCACAGTGAATGTATCATTTGTCCAGGTCATCGTTATCCCCAAAGCAATTTCAGTCAAAAGCTCTCATCCAAGAGTCCCAGCCTGGTCAGTTGTGTACAAGAACTGATGAAGCCTCTTGGATGAGAGGTGAAACGTCTTCCTAGACAAATAACCAAGTCCAGTTGCTTTTGACTGAAATTGCTTTGGGGACATAATAAATGCAGGTTTCTGAAACATATTGGTTCTGGTCCATGTGTACTGGAAAATATCAATGTCCTTGACAAATGCAACTCTCAAATATAATGTCTGAGCTTAAAAACAATGGATAAGCAGGCTAAAGAATGACACCAAGGCATGTTGAAATATAATGCTATTTTAAAAACTGAAGCATGGTAACCAGATTGGGTCCGTGTTTCAGGGCGGTCGGATGGATTGCCGACATCGCTGCAGACCCCTGACGCACTGAGGACAGTCTGTCCTGGTTGACAGTTGCACCCAGAGCCCCGTCCCTCTCCTCAAGTAGAGAGGATGCAGTGGACACATGCACACAGCCCCGGGCAGCAGCAAGGTCGATTCGCAGAACACGTGTCAGGTAGACTACCCTTGAGATTTCCGATGGCTTTTGTGCACCTGGAAGTACACGAAAGCCACAGTAGATTCACTGCGGACTTCCGCTGCTAGGACCTGTTGGGAGCTCCATGCGCTGCAGCCCTGGGAAGTGGCAAGGTTGGTGAGGTGAGGTGAGGTGAGGTGAGGTGCTGTAAAGCTTACCTCCAGGGCTGTAAGTCACCCCCACCCTGGGCCTCTCAAAGTCGAACTAGCGGCACACTGCCAGGACCCTCTGAGTATTATCCCCCGAGCAGACCGCGTAGATTCCATCCGTTGAGAAGTGTAAAAGTATTTTCTGTTTATTATGAAACTCTGGTAGTCATTTTATCTGGGTCATAACAGCATGGCATGCTGATGGCGACTTACAATTTACGTATAGCTTTGAGGGAATTCTTTTCACCTGACGTGACAGGAGAGATTTAAATATGTCGGACTTCAACAGATTTTCTGGCAATTACCAGAAAAGGAAACCCGGCAAATGTTCTGATCCCCGGGCAAATCACCTTTTCTAATTGTAGCTTGGTTAAATATGAATACATCATAACAGAGGAAAAGATTTCACAAAAATATTCTCTCTGGTGTTGTAACACAAAACAAATGTTGCGTAATACAGACACCCAAAGGTACATCTATGATTTATTGCCATTCCCTTTTAATTAAATGTGGAAAAGTGGAGGGGGAAACTGTTGCATTATTCAAGTCGCACAAGTTCAAAGGGAATATTTACTTTAATCACAGTGGTATGAAAAGTTTTGACCCTCACACAAAATGAGAGGTTATGGTTAAGAGCATATGAATGAGACATCGACTTGGTTCTGCGTCTTTTTATGTCCCTGCCTACGAGTAATGAGTTATGACCCATAGTGTTAACTTCTGAACAGACTCTAACAGCCTTCCTCCCTCGTAACTGTGAGGCCAAAGAGACGACACAAGTTGAAAAATGATTATCTACTAAGACCAGAGGTCAACCCTGAAAACGCCACCTCGAAAAGTCTTTTATTTTCAGAAAGTAGGCTATGTAGGTTAAAATAATGGCACTGGAGCTTTATTTAGACCCTGGTTCTTGCTTTTCTGGGGAAAGTAACTGCTGTCAAAAAGGGGCTAATGACTGCTTGACAATAGATGAGTGTTGTTATAGAAAGCGTTTGCTGTTGTTCATCTCCCCAACAGAAACGGACTAATATTGACAAGAAGAAATGCAAGCAATAGATTTTAACATTTATTTCAACAACAAGTGGATAAGGCAAAACCTTACTTCTTCTTTTTTTTCCCGGTTAAATTGTTAATCATTAGGAATTCAGCTCTAAGTAGACATGTTTAAGGACTGCAAGCTTTAAACACATAATTCATTGCACTGTCTACAGTGTGATTGATTCAACTGCCTTGCTTTACACCATATTTCAGCTACTTTGGAATATTGATCTGCCACTGAGTGAATTCACCTCCCGCTACTTCCAATTATCGGCACCACTTTCTCAATCCCTCTTCAAAAATAACTCGACTCTGAAAAACTGAAAGGCTTCTCGAGAACATTGTTGCAGGCTATGCCAACTCCCCGGTGGCTTCCTAAAACAGAATCCTATAAGAGGAGGAATGAATTACAAAGGAAAAGTTAAAAAGACTTTTTATCAACTCAGTATAATTTGGGAGGGTATACTGCACTTTTTTAAGACGTCTGCATTCCCACAAGCCATGCTGTCTTTGAATAAAGACTACAAAGTTAAAAAGAGACAAAACCATCGGTGTGTAATCTACAAGTTTAGAGAGTAGACAATCAGATTCATCATTTCCACCAGACTTTCATCATGAAATTTCACAAGGGCTATCTTCTTTTGTCACACAAACCGCCCAAAGACATTCCACATCATGTATGACAAAGAAAAACATCAGACCTTCACATTTTCAGCTGATCAATTCATTGACTAATTGTTACAGATCAATCCTCGACATTTTTTCTCATTTACACTCAGTTTCTCTTTTCCCTCATCATCTATTATTTCTTGACTTTAAATTATGTTTCGCAGGGTACGTCAACACGATCGAAAAATACCTTTTTTTTTGTCTCTGTCGTTCTTAAATGGTTTTCCGTCCACACGGACTCGGCTCAAGAAATATCTGCGTCCACACGAAACCAGTGAAACCAGCTAAAAACGCTGTAATACATATGCCAGGCCTGAATTTGGCACTGTAACTGCCACAGCAATACACCAACAATGGAGGAAAAGAAGAGAGGGAGAGTCACTGTTGTGTATAATCATAATACAAACACCGGAGAGTCTCTCGCCAAATCTGGCAACTTCCCAAATCCTCATCTATTCTATAGAGAAATCTGTCAACTGTTTCTGGTGTTATTGGAGACTTTTGTGGTGTTTTGGAGACTCTGATGCACTGAATCACTTCTCACCGAGCAACGGGTGCTGCTGTGAGTCCCTTCCCCGTCCCAAAGCACTCACAGGCGGGCACAGTCTCGCTACTTTTTGCAACCTTCTTTGCAACTTTATTTATAAGAAGCTTCTAGCGTCCATATAGGGAGAAATATATGGTCGGCCTAATTCATTCCCATGCAAGTCACTCAGAGTACAGTTCAGTATACAGTCTGTGGGTTTGTGTCTATCTCCATGCAGCAGCACTGTTGTTGTTATGTGACGCCATGGTGGGCGTTTGAATGGGTATGTGCTTCGAACGGGCAAGACCCCCCAACAACGCTGCATGCAGCACTTCTGAGGGACAAGCAATCGGCCCATTATGAACAGGTTCTAATCCCCTACACTAAATTCTACCTGCTGCCGTAGATAGGAAGATGAAAGTTCCTTGAAATATGGGCCACATGTATTGATTAGTGTAGCAAGCCACATTTATATTCATCATCATGTACATAGAAATTTTGCTGCTCGAATCTGACTGAATTAAGGGAATATACCTTAAGTCAATAATATTGCCAGTAGTTCATTTTATTTAATTAAAAAACATATAAAGCATGTGCAAACATGAGGAGACGAGGAATGCCTTGTTTTGTAAGCGAGTCCCATCTTCTAATCTTTAAAACTCATGTTTCAACTTCCTGTTTGCTTGGAAGCCATGATGTTTTTCTCTTTTCTGAGCGCCACAATAAACAGATGTGGGCTGCACAGCACATTTTAGCACTTTGGTCTTTTAAAAGACAATTTCTGTGATGACGGTCTTTATAGACATGCCTTTGGTAAAAGGTTTTACTTTGTTAGATGTCGTCAAAGGCTAAAGTCTTTACGAGTGCAGAGTAGAGGAAATGAGCTCAACAGAACCTAACACTTTGCCACACTTTGTCTACTTAGAAAATATGTTTAGATTGGGAAATGGTACTCTTTCAGTGATACAATTTGAAGATCATCTAGCATCCTGGAGTGAAAAAAAGAACAGCTATATTTAACATAGAAAGCTACCAATATAACTGTGTTTTTTTTTACCACAGCACCAAGACCCTCATGAACCAAATTCAGGCCTGACAACTTTATAAAGACACTTCCGTGCTTTGTACCTGGGAGCTATCATACATCATTACGGTGTCGTAAGAACTGCACCTACAAACCACCTAGCCTCAAGTTGCAATCTCCTTTATATAGATGGCTCGAAGGCAGCCGATCATCTGTGAAGCCACAGAGCTGAGCTCTGTGATCGCAGCAGAACTTCCAAGAGAAAGTGCAGGTTATGTGCTTGTCTTCAAACACTTTCTCGATCCTTGGAGAGAATATTCATAGTCTGTCTTCTTCTGTCCATAGGGAGGTCTGAGGTCAGGGTCAGTCATTGACTGGCACCCCTGCAGGGCTGACACTTTGGAGCCATGCAGCGCTGAAATCTGGGATGATCTTCCTAACCAGCAGGAGATTGTGCCACCCCCATGTTTGTTGTCTCATCCAAAACATGGACCAGATAGTTTGCCAGTCAGATAATTCAGAGTACAGATTAATTATTAGCATGTTTGTTTCCTTTAAACATGAACAGAAAAGGCTGGGATCCATTCCAAAATGTTGTAACGTGTTCACATCCAGGGCTGGAATGATCCATTATCCTATAGAGTTGCAGCTGCAAAATTAACTCCCATTTGAGTGGAAAAGGCATGGAAATGTGAACTTTTATAAATCAATATATGACAGGTGACCGATCTTATTTCAAATCTGGCTCGATGAAAACCCCACATTGCTCTATCTACTGCTGTGCTGCATCTAACAGACTCTCAATGAGCCCCAAAAATGTCTACAGCTGTACTTATAACAGAGTTGTTATGAAAGCCTTTACTAAAACAAAATCTACAATTCACTTTTTTGGGGTAAAGAAATCTTGCAATAGAAAATGTGCGCTCACACACACACAGCTTTCAGTGACTAATCTACAGTGGGAGGTGGACAGCTTGGAGCTAACAGTGCAGACTCCAGCTAAATAAACCATCTAAAGGATTGACACATCCAAGTAGAGATACAAGAAAATAGACTCTCTGCAAGAATTTTTCTCTTGTATTCTGACACATAACCCTTTTTTCATATTCAAACACCAACAGACACACTGAGGGCTAATTCTCTTCATCAGTCTATGCATTGTTCCTCCAAGCTTACAACTGGGTGTTTGTGTGGCTGTGACCGATATATCCAAAATAAAGATAGATTCATCTCTTTGGCTGTGAAGCCTTTTGTCAGAGTACAAAGAGCATCATTTGCCTTCATCCGCAAGCCACATTGTGTTTCGGCAAGTGGTGAATTGAGTAGTATATGAACTGAATTTCAAAACCACACTTTTGTCCAATAACCGGAAAATGGGTAGAGTTTAATAAAAAGAGGAATCTTCTTGAAATGATTGGATAGAGTTACGCAGAGAAAGCTTCATTGGAACAATGGTGATATGTAAGAACATGAGGGACAGAACACTTTGTGTGCAGTACTCCTTCAAAAAAAGACACCAAGGTAACAAAAAAACGGTGTTTAATGGTTTTCTAACTGAACTGACCCACTCCTATTTGGAGCATGACTCCATCTTAAAGCTCTTAGCTGTGTGCAGTCTGTATGAGGGCAGCTAGCGCACAGGAATGTCTCTAGTTATGCCGTTGGTTCAGTGCGGTATATGAAAACAGGCCCTGGGAGACAGACTGGAGCCGTGTGCGTGCATGAAGGTAGAAGCAAAGTATGCACGTGGTTCTCTAGATAGATGTCGAACCAAGTGAATTGCATTTTAACCTAAAACAGGCATATCAAACGCGAGATGTAGGTCAACCTATGATGCAGGGATGAAAATATCCCAGACTCAAAAATCGAATAAAGCCTACTGATGTCACATGCTTCCAGCTGAGAAAATGTAACATTAAGGTTGCTTTTTTTAATCAATTCTTGCACATCCAGCCTCAGAAATCTCGCCGGCCTCGTGTTGCTTTTAACCCATTCAATATTATATTCTATTTTTGAATTTGACGTCAAAACACCACAAGGCACAAGACAACAATGGCAGGTAGAAAAGGTTCACAAAAGATTCTTCTGCCACACAATGCTCAGTGTGTCTCTAACAGCTGTGATTAGTGTGCAAGATAAATGAGAAAGATGGACCTGAGATAAATAGCTCCTTCTCAGTTGTTGTCTCCTAATTAAAGGCCTTTTTAATCCCTTTGTTATAAACACATATTCATCCCATCACATATATCTCACATATCTGGCCCCAGGTGCGTATGATTACAGAATGCAAATAGGCAATATACATACTTTCACTCATTACCCAGTGTGCAGATGTGCACGCACTTGCACTCCTTGCGCTTGCTCTATTTCGTCGACTCATGACGGACTCTCCATCTCTCCTTGACTCACTTCAAAGAGAACCCCCATCCCTCTAAAAATGCCATTCTCCTTGGTGCTTATAGCTGATAGGCTGTAGCCTCATTCCCTCTCTGCTGCAGCCTGTCCTCATTGTGTCCCACTCTCAGAGAGTAGCGTGTGGGTGGAGAACAGACTGGCTCTCCAAAGTGAATGCCTGACATGGATGTATGGGCTGGGGGTGCATCCTCTCACCGAGCTAAACTATCATCCACCTGCAATTCCCGACTGCCATATGCATCCTTCACAGCGAGAGAAAGACATGGACTGAGGGTACTTGTGGCACTTGGATGCCTGTTTAACTCTTGAGGAAGCTAATCATCGGATTGAGGTGCTGAGGATGATGGGCTACAGGCTTTCAGAGAGGGGGGAGGTTGCTTTAAATGCAAATCCCTTTCTTATAAAAATCGGTTCCGTTTAAAAGGATTTCTGGGAAACTATCCACATTTCCACGGCAGGGGAGACAGTCAGCAAGAGAAAACAGCATAGCACCAGTCAAACATCAAGGATACAGAGGACGTGGAAAGAGTAGCAAAAGAAAAGGATACATGTCTGTGAAAGAAAGGATTCAGGCTCAAGTAAGGCCTCTCAGTTAAAAACATCCTTTTTATGTTTGAGACACTTAGTGAGTTTTAGTTTAGACCGAGAAGCATTATGCTAATTATCATGCTAGTTATGACATGGAAAAGTAAGGAGCTGAGAGAATAAACAAGAGAAGATTGTGTAGAAAACATGAATATTTTAGTTTTAAGAGGGCTGTGGTCAATCATTCAGCAGATTACTTGAATATGAGCCTTGAATCTTTGAATTCTAGAGATATCTGATCACTATTTGTTCCTTCCCGGCAGCGATTCCGATACCTGAACTTGCGTATTGGCTGATACTACTAACCATGTATGGATGTGATATAATTTGTTGTATGGCCTCGCTCAGGTAAACCCTTTGTAAAACATGAACAAATACACACAGAGAATGAATACCATAGAACTTTCTTGCATTATCTAGTTTGACAGTTAGTCGCAACGGAAAAAGAACATAAATAAACTACAGATTTTTTTTCTGGGCTAAATTACGTGGTATTGGAATTGTGCATAGAGTTGATTGCATTATATTAGCATCAAATCTGAGTTTCCACGTTGTTTGTTTCGATAGACGGTCCTGCCGAATGTGCATGTAACCGTGAAAAAAAAAAATCATTATTTAATGTATTGGGGAAAAGTCTGTGATATCAGTGTGGAAAAAAAGTAATCATTCAAAGTTTAAAATCAATACCAAACATTACGGGCAGAAAATAGCTAGCACAGCAGTAATGCGTTCGTATTTAGGGCTGGGTGATATGGAGAAAATAAAATATCATCAATATATTTTTTACCTCAATACCTCATCTTGATATTCTGACGAAATTGTATGGTTGACTATTGGTTCATCCAAAAAATATTTACACAACAGGATATATGAGAAATAATCATCAGTAATAGTAGGATTACTGACTTATATAAGGACTAAGTGAGTAAATGATAAAACCGCAAGTTCAGAAAATTACATCACTTTACTGTAATTCAGCATTTAAAAATCAGGAAACAACACCACTTGCCATATTACAATATTACAATATCCAAAATCTAAGACAATATAGTCTTATATCACAATATTGAGAAATGATCTATATATTGCCCAGCTCTAAACAGCACTGCACAAAAAAATCAGTGAGTCTGTGCTTGCAGGGAAATGTGTGCATCTCTGTCAACGCACTCACATTAGAGCACAGCGATATATCCGCTTTTATGACCTTTTCCCCGCATCAAATATGTATGGAGATGTTGTTTTTAATTTACAATACCTTTTAAATCATGTAACTCTAATGGAAATGGAAATTTGATACTCCGTTAGCTCATTACTCCCGCTTGGCCCCCGGTGCATCTACTTGTAGCTGTGTGAGCGCATTGTTCAGGATGGAGACAGCACGTGTCATTTCAAGTGCAGAACAAAAGATGTTAATGTCAACTCTTTTGTGTAGGTTTGCTTTGGTTTGGAAGGGTGTGATATGGAACAAACCACTGCTGTGTGTAAATGTTGCAAGAGACTGGATGACACTTCACCCCCTTTTCCGTCAGCAGAGGCTAAAAAGTGCTGTTGATGTTTTTCACACCAACAACTATGACCTCTGCTTAACAAATCACACTGGCAGCTTCACAGTCCTGTTGCATACTTGTAAATGGAAGGAAGTAACAGCTGCTGTAACATACCATATTGCAGAAGCAAGAGACTGCTAGTATACAGAAAGACGGATTTACAACGCTATAAAGACTATAACTAAGTGCAGTCATCCGAGCCAAAAATAAGCAATTTTGCTAAAGATACAACACCTTTACTTGACAGCAATGTCCAATAAATAATTGCACATTAACTTCAGAATATCAGCTTTTTCTCCATCATGACTGACTCACAGGCCAGTTGCATGGACATATGTAACAAGAGCCTTCTGGAGCATTTCAATCCACAGTTTTTTACACACGTTTTGAATTTCCACTTGAGTGAGAGGTAATGCCGCAATTAAAAAAAATGTTGCAAAAAGGTTTTTACACTTGGCTGAGGTGGAAACATTAGTGTTTTAATAAAAACAAAATCCAATGGAAACTGCCACAAACAGGCAGCATGTGACTTATTTGTCGCGGGATCTTGCGTTCCATCGAACACGAAAAATGGCGATAGATAAAAACATACTTTCTGTGTCGAGCAGCAAGAAGACAAATTAATATACGAAAATTTGCCTTATTTCCATCACGTTTTCCATAATGTTTTTGCTGTTTGAGCTTTGACTGGCACTCGCCTTGTCTCATCCTCTACTTCTGAAATTATTTTTACGGCACTCAACGACATTTCCTACTATTTGCATATCTGCAATCTGTTTGAAATTTGTGCTACATTCAGATGGAAACTTGACTATTGGTATTACAAAGCTGTTACAGATGAGCACCAGTAATTCAGTAGCACCAGCACTCAAAATGCCCCCAAGCCATGGAAATTAGACAGCATAGAATAGAATATGTCGTCTACCAGAGTGGAAAAATTGTCCTCTAAGTTTAGATGAGTTAGATGAGTGCCGACAAGTGTGCATCACTACTGAAGATGATGTTAATATCATTAAGCACTGGATCTGAGCAGGTGGAAAAGACTGCAGTGCTTGTCCCTGGCTGCATCCTGCCATTGGAAAGAGAGAGAAACTGTATGTGCAAGGAATAACGAGGGGCAGGGAGAAAGACAAAATGGGTACTTTACAGGTTGTGCTTGTGTGTGGGAGGATAAGGAATGTTTATAGCTAACATTTATAATGTCAATATGTTTTTAAATTGCAGTAGGGCTACATTAGCGCAAATTACTGGATTGAGAGCTTATGCCTTTTCAGTTTAAGGCCTTGGTTATACTTTTCTGTACACAATTTATTTCTATTTCCAAGGAAAGGCAGAGGAAAAAGTGTTTGTTTTTTCACTGTGTGTGCATCCTCATTACTAATTTCCACCAGAAGCTGGTTATTAATTTCCAGCCAAAGTAATTATCTGATCAAGAGGCCTGTTTTAATCTTCATAGAGACAGGAAGCAGAGAGATCCATGTGCAGAACGAGCAAGTGGTGTGTGTAAGTGAGTCATTTATCCTTTAGTTGGAAAAGGAGGAGAGATTTGGCAGCTGTGAGCTTCATCTACCCTCCCATCAGTTCATTACAGAATTCCCTACTAGGTGGAGAACAAGGGGAGGGATGATCCAGTGTGCCGGCAGAGGAGTGGGCCATTACCCAAGATACGGAAACCAGACATCTTGTTCACACTTGGCAAGACACAGATGTTCTGAGTCAGTCTGCAAGGCACTACGACCCCTCAGTTCCCGTCTACACTCCTGTCCTCCACACCGAGGCTGTGCTGCACCTGTTGGAACCACGTGATGCAAATATCTGCAAGGAGGGGAAATAGAGCCAAGTCGATTTTCTAAAAAAGGGACACGTTTGATGATCCTGCCACCAAAAAACCTGCCGGGCATTCACTTCCCACTCAAAGATCTGAGGTTAAACATCTTTTGCGCCCCAGAAAAACTCGACTTGACTTGAGTCAGGAGTCCCGCCTGTAGGAGAGGAAGCTACAGTTCCTCTAATGGCCTGATCCCTGGCTCAGAGTAAATGTTAAATGTCTGGGAAAATCCCAAACTTCTCTCTTGAAATACAAAGTCAACAACTGTTTCCCCGCAAGAATTCAGACTCTCTGTAGTTGCGGTGATTTAACATTTTCTTCAGATGGGATTGACTCAAAAACAACCCAGAAGACCAATGGCGATGTCTTATAGTATATACTGCATGTGTTTGTGCAGCCTACAGTAGCAGCAATACTGTAAGTCCACCCCTCCAGAAAAGGACATTAGTACCAGCGGATACATGATGTCCACACTCAAACCAGAAGCAGTTGACAGATTCATGTTCCTGCCACTGAGTATGTGAAGTCATGCATGTTCATGTTGTTCCTGTTTACAGAAACTACGGACTGGAATGGGCATACGTTTGGGAAAAGTTTCATTGTTAAAGAGCCTGTTGTTTTAATGGCTATTTTTTTTAAATCACAAAACACATACCTCATGTAGCAGTACACGTTTGGAACTAGCCAGAGAAATGACTGTTGTGTCAATGTTTTGTATTAACGTACGTTTGTGTCCATTTTTCTTTACACCGAGATGCTAATGAGGGAAAATGAGATCTAGACAACAGGCTTGTTATGCCACAGTGGCACCTGAAGCAGCTCTGTGTGTGTGTGTGTGTGTGTGTGTGTGTGTGTGTGTGTGTGTGTGTGTGTGAGTGTGAGTGTGAGTGTGAGTGTGTGTGTGTGTGTGTGTGTGTGTGTGTGTAAGTCGAGAACAGTACCAACCAAGAATAGCATGATGGAGAATAAAGAGTAGTCTTCACAGGATGAACACAACAGCATGCAGCCTACACAGCAGAAAGGTACTTTGAAAAACCCTGCGGTTCAACAGCTCTTAAAGGAACACAGTTGTGATCCTCTGATCCTCACTAAAGCCCATGCCTACTATTGTTTCCAAAGACCTTTTTACGGAAAGTTATCTCTACAGCGTTCTTGACAAACTCAAATCAGTTTTACATCAACTCCAAAACACTGAAACGTCCACATTAATGTCACAAAAAGACCAGAGTGGTGGCAGGGGAATAAAAAAAAGAAATGAACACCCAGGCATTCTAGTTGATACTGATTTGTCAATGTGGATCACTGAGGCGCAGTCTTCCGCCCATGCATTAAGCCAATTATCCAGACACTGGCCCTGTTGTTATGCTGATGATGCTAAGCTATACTCGCCTGTAAAAAAAAAAAATTGAAGGCATCATTTTCTTTAACGTTATGACAGCTAATTTCAGGCTCATTTGTCGCTCCGGGTTCACAAAAGCGGATCCAGGGGGAAGAAAACTACCTGTTATTGTCAAGTCTGCAGCCAGAAACTATTATCAGTTATTACCCAGATTATAGATTTGATTCAAAGATGTTTTTCCCTCACATCTAAATGTGGCACATAGCTCTATGCACGCCGAAAATCCCATCAGCCCGGTATTAGCCTCACTAAATGTCTTATTACTGACATTAGGGTGCAGCCTGGTGACTTTAGAGTGACTAGATCTTAGACAAGGGACTTCCTGAAGATATCAACAGGAATGGAAACCAATAGATCTACTTTGTATTTCTTTGACAGCACTGTTTGTAAAAAAAAAAAATTAAAATGAGATGCATAGACCTCTGCCAGTAGAAGGAGAAAAGCATAACTGTATGCACTTCCAGGACTGCATCACTAATGGGATTAATTCTGTGCCTGTAACACACAGTGGGCCTACTTTTAATCAGAGAGGTTGCAGCCACATCCTGCCATGATATTTCTACGATTGTTCTCCTGAGATTTGGGGAAAGTTCTTGCGTATCTTTGCATAACATGCTCTTAAAATGTCTTGTGGTTTTACTACACTCCCTTTTTTGGTAAGAAACAGGATGTAATACTAATTGGAGACATCTCACTCAGCCATGTAACCACAGAAAACAAGTCCAGGCAGCATTTGAAGGAACAACTCCACACTCACCTTCCTCTGCAAGAGCCCAGTCCAGGAAGATGCAAGTCAGCAGGATAACACTCCTGCATGTCAGCTCCATAGTGGTGTTTGTAAAAGGTAATAAAAACTGAAGCGACTTCTGTTTTGCCTTGAATTAAAAACCAAGTGGCACTGGCGGCTCAGCTGTGCTCTAACTGGCCGCAAACCAGTCCGCATTTAAAGTGGACTTCAGTTCAGAGAGCCTCACACTGTGGTAGTCAAGACACTGCAATCAAAAACGACACTTTGGCTAAGTGCGGTTTCAGTCGATTGTGAATATAAAACACGCCTGACCGGTCTGCTGCAGCTCATTAAATAGCAAGTGCCAGACTGGAAACTTCTCTGAATTGTCCAACTTTGTGTTGTGGTGAAAGTCAGAAACCGGTTGCGGTGTCTCGGCTCCTCTCCCACGTCAGTCCTCTGTCAGCACAGGGGGGTGCATGGTCCAAACTTGTTGTGTCCTCTTTGTGCTCCACGCGACTTCTCCAAAAATCTTCCCCCCCTCAGCTCGATGACCGAGCAGGCTGAATCCGCAACCAGGGCACCTCACTGCATATGTGTCAGTTGCAGAGATACTCCTCATTATCGGTCGGTTCATACATACTTCCACATCTTCTCGTCATCGGCAACACCAAAACTGAGTTGTTCTCTCCCGTTAAAGCACCACCACCAGACTGTTTTGGCTGCGGGGGGACAATTCACGAAAGGTGGTGGGGATAGTGCGCGACACGTCTAGTCCGCCCTGGATTAACAGGCAAAAAACGAGACTGAAACTCAGGGTAAATGTCTGGTCTTGTTCTCTGGTCTCAGTCAGCTGACTGGGCGCACATTGGATGGTGAAAGTTGTGCGCTAAAGTAGCTCGTCGGGCTGACTACTGTATGCTGGTCACCGAGGACTTCATCCCCGCATCAAACCCGGAGTCGAATGGCACCAGCAAACTCCGCCCACTATCGTTTCCATAGCAGCAAGAGTCAAGAGCATGCGATAGGATAGAGCAATTCTGGAGGGCGCCTTCAAAATAAAACCCATGTTGACAAACATTCGTAACGTAGTGAGTTAACCTTCATTAAAGATCTTCAACAGGGGGTCCGGGACCCCAAGGGGCTCTCAGCGTTACTGCAGAGGGTCCGCCAAATTGTTTGATAATTTTCCAATATTTATTATTATTATTATTATTATTATAAAATATTTACTGATATGAATTCAACATATTATTAGCAAAGATACATTCGTGAATAAATAAATAATTAATTTACACAACCTTTACGATAGGCTTACCGACTTTTAGGTAAGGTAGCCACTACGGTAGACTGATTGTGTGCCTTCCAAACGAACATTTAGCATTAGAGGTTGAATATGGAGAATGTGCAGAACACCGCCATCTAGTGTCTCAAGATCGTGGTCGCAACAACAAAATATCATTCCACAGCTCAGGTTGCCAGGTTGGTCAGACCCGGCCCAGTAGCCTACAGGAGACCCGAGCCTGTTTGGACCCATCCCCTCCAGCAAATCGCACCATAAAAAGAGATTCCAGATGAGTTTTAATGACAGTTACCGTTAGTGAAACATGAAAAAATTAAACATGAAAGTTAGCCTACTGATCAAGGAGAAACGAAGCCATTTCAACAATACTTTCATTCTGTACCCCTCAAAATGCCCCATGGGTGTATTTTTTTTTTAAATATAGCTTTTAATGAAGATTCTACATATTTAACCTTTAACATATGATTTATTAATATATGAATATGTAAATAATGATCACTGTTGGATCTTAGTACCTTATATCGTAGTAACCTTTAGGACACCCTAGTTATTAAGATCAATTTCATAAGCAACTTAATTGAATACAGTGTATGTCGTAGGGGGTCCCTGCTTCATCTCTCTTTCAGCTACGGGGTCATTGGCCTAAAAAAACATTGATGACCCCTGTCCTAAATTTAAGAAATACTTACTTGGTATGCCTGCATTGCCATGACAAAACCTGGATTGAAATACGTAAAGTGTTTCTTTAAGCATTAAAGAAACTGATTGATAATGTTTTCTCAAAGTGAACCTTTTCATTTTGTATGCCACACACACAGTTTGCTAGATTAATTTAATCGATCACATAGCAGGAAAACAGAACAAACAGAAACACGAAAAATAGATATTTAAGGAAGGTGTTATAGGTCTACACCAACCATAAGCCTACTGCAAATAGGCCTACAACAATCATCACATATGAATACACATTGCAGAATCCTCATGTATACAATTCCTATGCTACAACACTGCTTGGAATGATACACATTTTCTTGACAATACCATTTTTCAGCCCATGTGCATTTTCATGTTATCCAGATACCACAAGTTCATGTTTCCATGTAAGCTCCGCTGGGGCACATTAGCCTCTGAAATTCTTCATGCATGAAGTCATGTATAGCACTGTAGGAAAATCACTTATCCTTTAACCTGTTTTCTATTAACATCAGCAAGTTGTCTTAAATGTAGGCCTAGGTATGTAGGATACTCTCAACAGTAACAATACACTTGTGTTACAATTCCATTTGACTTTGCCAGGCCTCTTTGTTCTGCCTCAAATCCAGGTGGTGTCAAACCCAAACTGGAGCTCTCGCTTTTCTTGCCGTGTTTCACCTGTTAGACGCATGTTTCAGGTTAAACACAATGGGCAAATGAAATATGTATGCTTTTATTTTGACGACAATTTTTCACAACTTCCGGTATTGTTTAGACTTTTTCTAATTGCCTTGACTCCAAAACAACAATTAAGTCCTTCCAATCTACAAGTACTGACATGCTAAAGTGCCCTTTATCAAACCTGCCGGTGGTGTTGGTGGTACAGAGAGTTGTGTCCAATATCCCCATGTTGGTCCGATCCAAGCCCAGTTGGTGGGGAAAGCAATCAGATTCTTTTTGCTGACCAAAATCAAGCACTTTCTGAAATAGCTTTGGTATAACATATAATGACTCACCATTTAGGGTAACTCGGAGCCACAGAGCACCTCTGAGGGAGACAAGCCTTCAAGGACACCTCTGCAGGCCTGATAACTTTTGGCACTGGGGATTTAAACACATTTGGTCTCCAGTTGAGGTCAAATATATTGAAGTCTGCGAAATGAAGATAGACCAACTTAGAACATCACCTGTCTCATGATGCTTCCCTGCTGCCATATTGCCTTTGCTTTGGCTGATAAGACTATCTGTTTTCTTTAATGAAAAAATATAGATTTTGCATAATTGCCTCTGCTAGAAGCTATCGTGCATTTGCGTCACCTCACTGACCATTTTTAAACTTGCATGTTTTATGACATATCTCTCTCTTAAACGTGCATGTTTTTCTGCAACTCAACACAACACATTTTAATGAGAGAACCGATTCATTACATCAGTGTCGCAGCACAGCCTATTTTCTTATTTAATTAATGAGTGTTTTCCTCAAGGGGAACTGTGGGGAATCACTTTTGAGGACGATCTAGTGGAGACAGCGGCATAAATAAGAGAAAATGCAAATTTTCAGTCTAAATGATAAAATGTAAATAAGACATTAGCAATTCAAGCTCACTAACAAGGCCAGACCGATGTTTCATTTTTGCACGGCAAGGCCAGTGTTTCTTGTTCTCTGGGTTTAACGTTTCTTTTTCTAATGTCTGTAAAGCTGAATTATTGGGTGAAACACATTCAGTGTTTCTATGACGCTACTACAGGCTAACGCCGTAGCTCCCAAAAGTATGAAAGAAGGAATCTGAAAACGTACAAACATCAGACTATTATGAGATTTGGCACAAGAGAATGAGTCGTTACTCTTATATTGCTGCTTTGCTCTACATCAATACCTGCTTATCTAAGTATTTACTGTGGAAGTTGTCTTGCTAGAAAAGTGAAATCAGAGAGAAATAGCTTGACTATGTGTCCTTTTCTTAATAAGATCATCAGTGCTGCTTTGGTTTTTCTATTATATCTGCATGACTGCACTGCCAATATAATGGCTATAAATTGTAATGAGTTGATTCAAGTTTGTCCCAACACTGTAACGATTCCTGTTGCTCACTGCTGCAACAACCGCCTTTTCTTAACCTTTCTGTCCCTTTGTTAATATGTTAGCGTGATTATATAAGTGGATATAAACTCACAACAGCAAGGGCAGTGCTTAGGGGAATTCAACTCACCAAAGCTGTCACATTTACTGTTTGCGGTGCATGAAATTGTTCTTCATAAGCTTTAATCAGGCTCTCACTTCCAGCAATAGCAAGCTGCAGTCGGAGCTTCAACGGGAAATGATTGAAAAAAAACGAGACTGAGAAATGTCCCCAGGAGGTTACATTTTTCTTCTTCACACTAAGTCTATGATTTGTTGAACCTCTTGAGTGTAAGGCAGAGGAGCTTTGGGATCATAGTGACTTACCAACAGGAGAAAGAAAGGCTATTTGTCAGCTGTTTGTACACACAATGCTTCTTTTTGCAGAGGCTGTGTAATGAGACACCTGACCTGTCATCCCAGTTTTACTGATTTGACTTTGTTGATCTCCGGATTTGTAATTTAGTGCCACCAGCACGTCAGATATTTCACTTATCTAGTGAAATATCTCATCATTTACTAAGTGGACTGACACCGCAGTTTGTACAGTACAGACATTAATGGCTTCTAGATGTTCAATCCTACTGACTTTGGTGCCACCACAAGGTTGACATTTGTGGTTTTACATGAAATGTCTCAACTGTTGGATAGACTGGCATGGCATATTGTTATGATTTGATGATCCCTTAGACTTTCAGTTTGTCTACTACTAGCCTACTTTGGTTTATGACCAAATACTTGGAAAACAAATGATATTCCCATCAACCTCAGTTGTAGTTATGGTTTTGAGCTAATTAGCAAATGTTAGCATGTTAACACACTACAACAGGATGGTGAACACATAGACTGTATGCAAAGATAGAATCGTCAGCTCCTCAAAAGTGAAGCTTGCTGCAGTCTAGGTCATAAACCCCACCCCTCCATATTAGCGGATGGGACATGGGGCAAACTAAAAGATCAAAGTCCAAATCAAATACATTTTTTCCCAAAGGTAGTTTCTGTCATTTAAGGTAGTTTTTATCCCACTGTTGTATGTTCAAGTGTTCATTTTTTTTGATAAATTCGGTTTTAATAATTTATTTGATACTTTAAAAACAGGGTTAACGTGACAAGCTGTAAATTACTCAGGACCGCCCGATCACTAGTGCACAGACTCTGGCTTGAAAAATCACGGCAGCGCCTGTATCTGGGAAATTTTGGCTTCACTTGTACAGTGGGAGAAAGTGGAGACTATTGGTTTATAAAGATAACTGGATACAGTGTTCGTTGTTGACCCCTGTTCATTCCTGACATGAAAGTTGCTCAGTGGCGTATGAAGTCAAAGAAGTTCAACTGCTGCATCTAAGATTATCCAAATGATTGGCACTTGTGTGGCTCATGAAGTTGGCGCAGAAGAGAATTCCGCCGGCCAAGCCAACTACTTCTGGTTTAGCGCTCTGGCTAACTTTAATGGGGCTTATATTATTTAATCGTTCGGCTCTTTTAGACTTTTTACAATTTGGGAAAAAATGTTTCCTTTGAATTTCAGCCATTTTTATTGCCATGTTAATCAATGGGAAAAAAGTATTTTTGGGCCAGAGGGCATCATGTGACCGACAGTTGCAATTCCCTCCTTTGGCCAATATATCAAATTAGCTTCAAAGCCTGATAGCATCCTGGGGGCCTGGTGGAGAGTCGTCCGTCTTTATATGTCTATGGCTAAACATGATAAACATTATACCTGCCAAACATAAATATGACATTGTCATTGCTGCATTTAGCTCAAAGTACTGCTGTGCTTGATTACAGCCACACAGAGCCACTAGCATGGCAGTAGACTGATAGCCCATGCACATAGAAGATTTTTTTGATTCAATATTGTCCTCAAGACCATCTTGACATGTGGACAGGATGAACCAGTGATTGAACCACCAATGGCTTTGCGCTAATGGCCCATGTCGTCTGCCTGAACTAATAGATAATCCTGCATTACGGTTTGTCCGCGTCCATCCTTTAGATTGGGAACCACAAAATCTCTGAATAGTCACAATAGCAAAATGACAAAAAGGTATTTGAAAGTATATTACTTGCACGCCAGGAACAACTGGTAAAAATATATGTTAACATTCTCTTTTCCACGTGCCTTGCTGAACAAAGCAGGAGCTTCTTTCTTGACTCACAACAGAATCAATAGATAGGCCTTTGTCATTTTTGGTTCTGTTCTGTCACTACACAGAGAAAAAAAAAACACTGCCTCCAATGTCCTCCAAAGTCTGTATGTTTGCATCATTTCTTCTTTTCCAGCAGCATCTATCTGGTCTGCACAGTTTACTCTTTTGTAAATGTGTATTTGGGGTTTTATTTCAGGAGGCACATGGAGATTTTAGTCAAAGCATTTTAAAATGACTGTATACCATCGTTCTAATTTTGGGATCATACAGTATGTCATCATTGCTACTACAAAATGAAAGTGTGCATTTGGCCCAGGTGACACTATAAGCCTTCATGGGCTAAGCTCTGCCCTTGCAGATGCGGCTTATAAAATTAAGCCAGAAGGCTGTATTTTAAAATCGCTGTCTTTTTCCTCGTTGTAAACCCAAAATCTTTGACACTTGCCATTTTCCATTAATTTCAAGGTTGGTGAATATTAACTGCGGAAGGTAATATTCTTTTGAAGCCAATATGACACGTTTTAATTAGTGGAATGGGCATAGAGTTGACAATTTTCAACAGAAGTAAACATGCCAAAAACTTCTCACAATCAATTTAATTCTCAGGTAATTTCAGTATAGAAATATCTTCTGTGGCAGGTATGGCTGCGGTGCTCACATTTTTGACACATTATCATAATAAGCCTTTCAGAGTCAGATAAAGGCAGAAGAACCCATTAGGTTTACTTTAACGTCAGTCTGAGAGCTCTTGCACAAAACCAGAGAAGTCGTTATTATCTTGGTCTATAAACTTAAGAAGGCAGCTCTTTTCAAACAGCATAAAGCAGCTTCTTAACGACGACACCCCACATGGTCCTGAGGATGAATCATCTGATCTTTATGCAGTCGGTGTGATATGTGGATTACAAGCATTGAAGCAGCCAAAATGACATCATCCGGAGCACAAGATATAAACAAAAACTGTTGAACTCAAGTTGTCCTACACAAACAATTTGATGGGTGCCAGCTGGGACCTCATGGGTGGAGGAGCAAAAATAAAGAAGGGACAAAGAATAGGCAAGGAGAAAACGCAGCAGGCTGAAATGAATTATAAAATATGAACATGGAAAGGGTCTGTGTTTGATCCGCTACAGCGGCTGTAGCTGTCATGCTGTAATGGAGGTAACAAATGGTGCTGACAACCTCCTGTGTGTATAGCCACAGTGTTTGGTAGAGAAATTGAAATGCCTTTGTGAAATCTGTGACTAACAGTTCCCTTTGCAACTTTTGAAACTATCATCCCTGATCATAGAGGATTGCCTTGATCAAAGAATTATATCTGAGAAGAAGAATACAGGCACACCCATCTGAAGCCAGAAAGGTATGGAGAATAGCAGCAGGTCCTGATTCAATGGCAGAAGTCAAAGTGAAAACAACCACTAAAGTCCCAAACATTCTGACACTACAATTTCATTTTAAATCAGGAGAAAATGATTTGTTCGAGACCTGATTCTGATTTAGCAGCTAACTCTTGGGAGATCGGGCAACACAGCGAAGCTAACGTGCAGCTAATGCTTGTGAATGCCTTGCGAGGCCGCATGCACATAGAAGACTGGAAGTGTATGCTATAGGCCTAGCATTTTATGATAGTGCAAAGATGCTGAGAGCACAAATGTGGAAGACCCTGAAAAGACATCCTATCAAAGCACATTTTCCTAAAAAAAAGTATGCTGTTCCAAGAGCGGAGACATCCGTAAGTAGGCTAATGCTATTAACTAAAGTTACTATGTTGACCTGGCATCAGTAGCTACAAACGAAAGCATGGCAGGATAACAGCAACTTCTCCATCTTTCTGCAATGTAGTCAGACTCTTATAATAACAATCTGAGCCTGAGTCAGTGGCAAAAACAATTACTTAGTGAATGTATATTGTCGGTGCGCAGGTGCCCTTTTCAGTTACATTGTAGCCCGCAGACACTCAATACTGGACCAAAAAAAGTTGTTGCCATGAGTCATCTACATAGAATACATGAAAAAATGAAAATACCAAAATTCCCCTTTAAAGAGACTGGTTCTTAAACACAAACAGTGGGTGACTACAGGTATATTCAAAATAATGTGTTTTTTGAACATTAAAGCATGTAAACATGTTCTGGTAGAACCCTAAAATACAGGTATGAACCTCAAAATGAGCAAATGAAAAGATATGAGAAAATAAGTCCCTTTTAAAACACATGGGGACCTTACTGAAAGCTTTTCTGTGAACCACCGCTGGTGTGTTCTGCAAGTCAGGACTGCAAGTAAAGATTCAGGGATGATTGATGGCTGAAACACCTTTGTGCCTTCAAGCTGATAATATTGGCTTTGGTGTGATAACTTGTGTTGTTTATCTGCTTTGCCGTGCAGAAGTGTATGAGCAGTTCTGAGGATGCTTTGAATGCTTTGAATGCTTTGAGATAATTCTTACCAACACCCACGAGACAAATGTCAGCTGTTCTTTCATCCAAATCCAGCCCTGTCCCTGCAGCTCTGGACCCCAGCAGCAGCAGACACAAGGAGGTACTACTCCAATCCCCAGCATATTTTGAAACAGTCTGTGAATAATTGCAGGATGATGACGGTAATAGGACCAACTTTCAACACATAATGACTATCACCTTGATTCCACTAAGACTTGAAAGATCAAACTATTATCCCCCTAATTTCACTCCACTAGCTTCGACATTTCATCGTGTTTGGAGTGAAATTTCATTCTAACCAGTGGCTTGATTTAACTATTCCATTTGGAGGCATTCATTTGTCATTCCTCCTTAGTTTAAAATGACTGCCCTCGCAGTAAAAGAGATGCTGGCAATGGGTTGTGCGCACATCTGTGACATACAACAAGATTCCCAGAACATGATTAAAAAGAGTTTTTCCAGTGAGTCAGTTACTTAATTAGGGGGGGGAATTCAAGTTCTAAATTTGAATTAACCACAATTTCTTTGGCAAAATTTTCAATAACCCATCTGTGAGGCATCTGTCGTGCTGTAGGATCCAACTGTGCATTCTCCCACCAGCTTGTGGGTAGATGCATTACATGCCCTGTATGGAGTAGACACCTGTTAATGGCTGATAGGAGGATAACAGAAATGCGTGGATGGGAGTAACCCGGTTGCGAGGCCTTTAGATACATACCGGTTTTGAAGGTTTAAATCCTCTTTATAACCTATGATGGATGTTCTCCCCTCGCTGCCAAATCCTCTCTATCACTTGCAGGTGTTACAGTAAAGCAGAGACCATGGCTGTGGTCAACCAGGTGATTGATGTTTTGAATTTCAGGAGTAAAATACCTCAGACTCCCACAACTTTGAATAAGAGGTTGAGAAAATGAATAAACAGGCAAGTAGTTTACCTTTAAACTCCTTAGCATACACATTTCCAATTTTCCCCTTAAGGGTAGAAACATAATCGTTTTCCACATTGCCTGAGCATATTCAGGCTCTTCATTGAAGTTGTATGATGTTTACACAGTGTGAGGTATTCAAACCCAGACTTTCTTCTGCCTTCGGTTATTTTGTGCATCATTTTATACATATCCCCTGAAAATGCTGCCCGTTTTGGTATATTATTAGGGAAATTTGGATTTAATTAATAATGCTCTGTGGGTTTGAACAATCTTTGGTTGCAAAGCATGAGCTTGTAAAGACTGACCCACAGAGAAGTTTAACAGATGTTCACAGCGTGTGGATTTTTCCTCAATGGCCTTAGCATTAAAAGAGGAACAATGCAGTTCCATGACTCCCTTTGGCATTTTTCTGTTCCTGAACCAAGCACACCTCATAATGTATAATAATAATTAATACACAATACTGATATGAGCAAACCATAACCATACAGCATTAGAAAACATCAAATTAGCTGGTGGGCAACAACAGGCGAAACCTTGTCTTTCTTTAGCTTCTGGTATAGACTCAATCTACTTTATATTTGAATCAGATTTTGCCTTCAAAAACTGTACAGGTATATGCTACACAAGCCTGAGGCAAGCACGGATATATATATCATAGCACCCAGACACACACTACAGCATTACATGCGATCAAAGGGAAGGATCCTCATTGTGTGCTTTTCTAAAGAGAAAATTGTTCCCCTGATGAGAGAGGCGGAGGTGGCGGAGCCACGGCAAATACAGTAGGTGCAAATGCAGCACAGAGGAGCTTGTGTAAGCAGCTGAAAATGGAGAATGAGTGCCCTCCCCTGGTCATTATGTCGCGTCCCCGCAGCGCTCACCTGTTGAACTGTGAGGAATCAAATCAAAAACACAAACAAATGAAAAAAAAAACAAGGCTTCAGAGTCCATTTTCAGAAAGCATTTTTAAATTCATTTTATTATTTTATAGCTAATTTACAACAAGCGCTTCACTGAACTGGAACATCTTATTTTGCTTGATATTGTCATTGTTAAATATATTTTTCTGCATCAGTTGACTTTGTTGTAACTTTGTAATCAGTCTTTTCTGTAAAAATTCATATATTTTTATAAGGAATATCACACTATGATACGGATGGCTGAGAGAGATATTAAGAAATACATTTAACCCTCAAATAAAGAAATTGAAAACATATTATTCCATTCATGGATGTGTTGTCGTGTGTTGTAGTTTCTGTGATTCTCTCAATGTGTAAATGTCAATGGATGTGCTGATATCTGTGTGTGCGTGTGTGTGTGTGTGTAGATGTTGTTTCTGTGTTTTGAGCAGTTTCACTGGGCTGTGGCTCTGATGGATCCTGTACTCGCATCAATTCAGCAGTGTGCACGGCTAAATCTGAAGCCACACAGCACTCCAACATCTCTATTATATTTACAGCATTTCTGGCCGAGACCCAAAAGCTCTCTCAATGTGGAAAAAAAATAAAATAAAATACAAAAATATACAGACTTGAGATGGAACTTATGACAGTTCTAAATAAATAATAAACACAAACTTGATACTTGTCATTCACAAGCTCCAGCTGTTTCACCTTGAGCTGAGAGAAGACGCAAGTGAGCAAAAAATAAACAAACAATAAATATGAATGGTTACTTTCCATCAATACTTCCACCTTCACTCTTATAATTCAGAACAAATTATAAGTAAATACAAACACATGCTCATAAAACCTTGGAGTCCACCATCATTTTCTTGCTGATACCTGTAGCATATAATGCTAGTGTCAGTGCAAACTTTATAAATACTGTTTTAATCTTAGACATACATAAAACCATCTTCATTGCATAACATCATAGCAGTATTGCACTACATCTTCGTGTGTGTGTCTCACTCTCTCGCTCTGGCACACACATACACACACACACACATCTACGCACACCACCCATTAATGTATTATACATTATAACCACCAGTGGATGTTATAAAGGATAGATATTCTCATATAGTATCATTTATATTTTATACACAACACGCGCTTTCTTGTCACCCGCACACAACCAGCAAACACACGTGCGCACACAGTCACGCAGACACACACAGCTGCATTGTACATGTGTTTCGATTCCGACGTACACGAGAACACGTCACATATGTCAGTTCAAAGCTCTGGTGTGAGGTCTGCTTTACATTGAACGTTTCAGTTTTTTCTGTGTAGCTTTTTGCTGCGTTTTACAACAATAAAATGGGAACGTGAGTAAATTCAACAACCAAACTGCAATATTACCCAAAGGAATCAATGGAATATTGTTTGGAGATGTTGATTTTTACAGACTTAGTCCCGTTAGAAATTGTCATAAAAAAGATATATATATATATATATATTTATATTCATATTCATATTTATATATATAGGCCATTTATTTGTTAAACATGACTTAGCTTTAATTTGTGTGGACACAAGAGGGAGAAAGAAGCAGAGAAAACGTGGAAGAGAGAGAATAAAAGAAGACCTATTCCTCCCACATAGAGGAGATTCCACACATGGATGTGCACATACACGCACACACACGCACACACACGCACACACACACACACACACACACACGCACACACACGCACAGCACACTCACACACACACACACACACACACACACACACACACACACACACACACACACACACACACACACACACACACACACACACACACACACACATACACATGCACCATGGCTTTTACTGCGGCCACTGGAAACAGTGTGTACGTCTGTGGCTGAGGGATTCTTTTGGAAGAGTGGTCGGTGAGTTGGCTGTGGTGCGATGAAGCTAACAGCTCTGCTGATTGTGCCTAGAGAGATAACATTCATCCTGGATTCTGACTAGCAGGTCAGAACAGCCAGTCACCCTGTAGAGGAGTGTGCTAGGTTACAGCTGAGGTTACAACTCTACGGTGTGTGTTTGTGTGTGTGTGTGTGTGTGTGTGTGTGCGCGCGTGCATGTGTGTGTGATGGTGGATGGGTGCGAGAAAGTGTGTGGGTGCGTGAGTGTGTGTGTGTGTGTGCGTGACAGAGCAGAGGCTAAACATATGTCAGAGCATCTACTGCGCTCAGGTTCGGCCCCTCATGACCATATCTGATGACCGTGTCTCTCTTCCCTTCTCCCTTCATGAGACATGCTAAAAAACTCCTCCACAATAAGGAGGCGGAGAAGGAGAAAACATCCTACCTACTTTCTTTCTTTACTTTTTTTAAAAATAATTTTCCCCCTTTTTTTCAAAGTCTAATTTTCCATTGTTTTTGTCTCCTGTCTCCATTGTCTTTGAGGATGCATGCACAAATTCAGCATATGAGTTTTTAATCATTATAATTATTTGAACTGCCTTTAAATAATGCTTTGCAATATTCAACATGGGTGATTGAGCAAATGTCAGTCTTGGTTCACTGAGGTGTTATTCTGAGTTCACGCTCAGAACCAAGAGGAGATTCACAAGAAAAAAAAGGGACTATTTGCCGAAAAAAGACCCCTCGCCGAGAGGGACTCAGCAGGATCTGAGCGCCCCATTCTCAGCCGCCCCCCTTTTCTAGTCTTGAAACAAGGCAGAGCTGACAGGAGGAGGAGTAAGAGAGAAAGCCAGGAGGTGATATAAAAAGATGGCCCAGAGTCCTTTTTTGGGCACCTCCATCTCAGACGTAGGCGCGTGGAGGTGTCCAAGGGGGGCGTGAGACTTGAGAGGGGTGGGGGAGGGTGAGGTGGTCTTAATACTACCTCGGGGTCCGTCCCTGCTGGGTCACCCTCTACTCTCAAGCCCTGTTCAGACCTACTACCGGACGGTGTTGAGATCCAGATGGACTGCAGCTCACACCTGGCATCAGAATGCATCTATAAATTGGATTTCGCTTCCCGTTTGCTTTTATCTTTTGGGAAATTGTAACTGCATCTAAACAGAGAAAACACACATTACACGCGAAGTTGTTCGGAAGTGCTAAATCAACTGAGTTGAGGACATTTGCGTCCCCAGTTTACGGTGCAGTCACAGCTGTATTTCGAGCTAGCCACTGCATTTTAATTCTGAGTGTGAACGGGGCCCTCAATACTCAGTTCTGCCTCATTAAAGTGGAATTCTGATTAAGTCTCTTTCGGTCTAATTACACAATCGCTGTGTTCACATCTGTCTCAGAGTCTCTTTTTTGGTATGGTTCTTTGCCTTGCTGTGTCACTTCCTGTGTTTGTCTCTGTCTCTGTTTGTCTTAGTATGCATTTGTCTCTCTGTGTCATTCTCAGTGTCAGCCTAAGCACTGACTTTGCTGGAGGACAGACAGGCAGGCCAGGCTGGCTTGGCCGTGAGGGTGAAGGGTGGTGCCGGTTGGTGGTTGTGAGAAAAAGGGGGTCGTCAGGACGGGTGCAGCATCACAGCCTCTCCCGAGTGGGGATCCAGATGTAAGGCCCTGATTGCTCCTCGATCACTGTCTTTACTTTGTGATAGACCTCTTCAAAGCTGTCCCCTTCCACGACAGCTGCAGCAGGACACAGCATGTGTGAGGGAAGGAGAGAAATCCATGAGGGGAGAAGCAAAAAGAAAAGAGAGACATTGAGAAACAGGAAATATTGAGTCATGAGGAGGGAATGAAAGAGAGGAACGAAAGGAAATTATGTTTATCAGATGTGTTTGAGAAGACACAAGAGGAAAAAAATCAATTATGAATACAATTGTTTTGATGATGCGTCCATTGTAAATATTGTCACAATGTTGAACAACAGGCACATTCTCATTATAAATATTGACTGCAAAGCCTCCCATACATTTATTTAGTCTCACACAGATTCTCTCAGCGGCTGATAAAATGTCACAGCTGTTCTCGATTTGTTTGAAATTATAGACAGCCCAAGATTTCTGAGGAAACATCCATATTCTGTCGACTGCTGTGATTTGCCCCAAATATGTCCCTTAAATGTCAATATGCCCCTGGATCCACCCCAGAGGATGTTCATTTAACTCATTCAGTTCTGCCAGGAACATGGGAAAGTGAGGTGCAGTTTGTCCTGGCTTAACAGGTGCAACAAAGCTAACAGGAGGCTCAAGACCACTGAAAGGAGGCTGAGCCACCAAAAAAAATATATATATATATATATTATATATATATATATGTATTTATTTTCCAATTACAACCTAAGGCGACCCAAGGCAGACTACAGACGCCTTAGTAAAATTAATCAATCACCTCCAAGTTCTACGATAACACGCCAGCTATTGAGCCTCTTGGCAATTGCAGACCGGATTTTACTGTGCATATGCCATATCCCAAGCTCAGATATTTGTTTTTTTTGGTGACTCAGCCTCCCTGAGGAGACTCAGGAAGATGTCAATCAATCACAGTAAACACACCCACACAGTCCTGAGAAGAGGTCTAATCAACCAGGTTAACTGAAAACACCTGTGTGGGGGTTCAGAGCCGAAATGACCATCAATTACTAAGAGTGTTGCAGTTTAACGCGGACCCCTATTTCTTTGATGCATCAACACTCGGTGGATGGAGGCGTGCTACAAAAACAAGTTTTCCTCATGAATTTCGAGGTGACATTCGGCGAGTAATTGATATAAAAACTGTCACTTTGAGGACAGAGAAAAAAAGCGTTAAAGTGAAAAGCTCATATTATCCCCCTCAGAAGTGTACACATGAGCATCTGCAATAAACCGAAAAACATGGAGAAGTTGTTGTTAAATCTTGTAATAAGGGAGGATTTGTTTGATCACCACTACGCATCAAAGTGTGGACTGTACAAAGGAGTTTGTGCAAACATGGATGTATTAGCTCACGTTTACCATCCGGGGCTGCCATAATCCAAACCAAAATCCAGTTGTGAGAAGACAAGACACTACATGATACCAGTTAACTACTCAAAAAACCCATGCTCTGTTTGCGCACAGCATTTCTGTGTGTTCACGTCATGTAGACACAAACTTCCGCTCTTACCTGAGAAACACTCGAGGAAGTCTTGTTCTAGTTTGAGGGCTCGGTCCATCCCTTTCCTGGCCTGCTCCTCTGTCAGGCGAGTGTTGATCTCTCTGGTAACATCACACAAAGTCTTCATTAAACACATATTTTCATGGTGCACAGCATATTTAATGTATTAAGAGCTCGTGAAGTACGTACAGGACATTCTCCAGTGACTTGGGCCGGACAAAGATGGCGATGGGATGAAGCTGAGCTGCCTGTAGTCTGCGAACGGCATTGGCCGACACATCCAGGATGCAGTGTTTCCCCTGCTGCTTGTGCAAACATGCAGGGAAAGAAATTACAAGGTTAGTAAATACAGCAGTATACACTGTTATTTTAGTAACACATTTGAAATTCATAACAGGTTGTGACTCATTGCTTAAACTTTTCTCTAAGGGGGTGTTGCTCTTTTTAAACATTCTGAATACACAGTTGGAATTAAAAATATTTTGATGCACTTATATTGATTCATCATATTTAAAGGTTGAATATGTAGAATTTTTATTAAAAGCTGTATTTAAAAAAAAGAAAAGAATACACCCGCGGGGCATTTTGAGGGGTACAGAATGAAAGTATTACTTTTCCATAAAAGAAAAAATATTTAGTCTGAATTAATATTGAATTTTTGTGAGGGGGTTGACAATGATTTTCTGTCATGTTCTGTTTACATTGTACCAGCCAATTGCCGGTTGCCATCTTTGTCTGTTGTGTGGTGCAGCTACTGTAGGCGGGCACTGGGTTAAATGGAGTTTGGCAATCTTACAGGTGTTCAGCTCATTCTCCATATTCAACCTTTAAATAACTTTCTTGTGCCTGATCTTATAATTCTAGTTATTAGAAGTCATTAAGACAAGTGATTGAAAGCATTTGAATTTTATCATTTCCATTCATTTTTATTTCCTGGTATAACATTTTGCTGCGCACCTGCTCAGCCACCTCCCGGACACTCTGGACACTGGTGCCGTACAGGTGACTGTTGTACTGTCCCGCCTCGATGAACCGATGGCTCTGGATGTCCTTCTCCATCTGCTCTCGTGATGACACGAAGTGATAGTCCCGCCCATCCACCTCGTACTCCCTCTTGGGCCGCGTGGTGTCTGTCAGGGGAAGAACGAAACAATAAAAGCAGTGCATCCAATTTAAATCTCAAAATTAAAGCAATTACTTCTCTGGGAGGGATGTATTATGCAGACATCACTCTAAATGGCTGCAGGTGGCAGAAATAAAAGCAAAACAAAGCAGAGAACTGATAGCATAATTACTTACGTGGGACACAAGATCCAAACTTATCAGGGAACTCAGACAACAGGTCATCATTTATCCTGTCTTTTACAGGACCCAGAATGATGATGGGTCTCGCATAATGAACTTTGCATGAAGAGAAAGAGTAGGAGCATTCAGAAAAATACAAACAAAATTGAAATGTAATACAAAATCCTGAAAAAATGAACTTCTGTATGACCTTACCTTCCACTTGAGTGACTGTCTCATAGCTTTGTGAGGTTTTATCTCTTCCTGATGATAAAACATGGAAGCATTTAGACAAATTTACCATTATTGATGACTTTTGAGTCTGCATGTGTCTTTATTTGTGTGCAGTGAATATGATGTAATTTTAAATGTGGCAGCTACTACGTGTCGTTATCGACAAGAACAGTTAACGTGTGACTCTGTTGGAGATGAAGTGTGCTTTGGACTTCTGTCCAGGAAGAAAATGTAAGTAAAGACTGCTGGTGTAATGAAATGTCCACAAAGCTGTGGTGAGGCATTCGGAGATTACTGCAGTTTCAAAGAGTAGGGAAAAGTTAGTGAAGGGACTGCTCTGTGACTGCAGTTTGCAGGAGGTAATGCTACTTGCACCTTCAATTGAGCAATTAATCCTGTTATAGATATTACTGTTAGAGTGTTAGTGTTATTGGAGTGTGTCTGATTATTACTCTTGTCGGATGTACAGTACAGGTATAAATCCTGAAATCTATCAAATGGTGGCTCACTCGCTGGATGTCAGACCCCTTTCCTATATCTTTGCTATCGGTTTTGCAAGGGCGCCGTTGCTGCATTTAGATTCTTAGCGCCGCCCAAGACGATTGTGATTGGTATGAAGAACAGTCCGGATTGCTTTTTTCCCCCCTGTACCAGAATGTTAACTCGTGCAGTCAGACCATACAGCACTGGAGTGTGGTCTGGCATTGCAAGGCTAATATTTACATCTATAAATTTTAATTGCAAGGGGAACACCTAAATTAAGAATGCCAACATGCTATTTCCATGGCCTAGGAAAGTCAATAAAATTTAGTGAACATGAGCTAATTTCTCTCAAAGCCAGAAACCAGAGGAGTAAGTATCAGGCTTGTGTCATCAAGTATAAAGTCTGAAGTACTGTGGACTCTCAGACCATAGAAATAACACATGAATGTTGAAAATGGCCGATGTTCTCCTTTGTGTGTACATAAAACCTGAAGATATTGTCTGTATCAGCATATCGGGTTCCCGTGTTGCTGACCAGTGCCTGTCAGTCATATGTGTATATAGCAGTTTGCAGTGTTAATACACAGTACATGTATGCTGCATATGAATTACCTTGAGTGCCCAAGCTGTCTCGACCGTGGTCCTGCAAAAGAAACCAGAGCAGAGATTTACATACTGGGAGACAGTTTAATAAAACCAGTCCCAACTCATTCAAACAGCTCTGGTGAATAAACTTACCCTCTCTTTGGTGTTACCACGAGACCACTCTTTTCTTTCCACCCTGTAGAGACGAGGAGGGAGAACAGAAACATTTAACTTTGAAGACTTAAAAATGGAGGACTTAAATATTTACTGATGTGTTTAGTAACTAGTGAAGCACTATGAAAGATAAGGCAGACCTCCCACACTCACTCACAGGGAAAAGTCTGACCTGTGCTTGCTAGGGATGAAGCCGACCTCTTCAGCCTCGTTCTGGGGGCTGACCTTACGTGCCTGCCACCATTCCTCGTCTCCGCAGTCCAACACATGCAGCACGTCTCCAAACCTGAAGCCCAGTGCCTGACTGAGGAAGCCACAGTCTGCAGTCTTGTCATAGTCAAAAAGAGCCCTGAGTGATGAAACGATTCAAATCAGTCACTTAATAATACTTATATAATAAAGCAATGATATGAACAGTCTTCTTGCATTTTACTTAAGTAGCTTCATAATTATTATTATTTTGCTTTTAATGCTGTTTGAAAACAACACACAGCCTACTGTATTGTTTTTTTTTTAAAGTGTAATTTACTTAAAAAATAACTAAATACAAGAGGCAATTTTGTTAACACTGCCACAAATGGAAAATCTTGGATGTCCATCAAATGAATGCACAGAACGATTCTAACCTCAAATCAAAGAAAATTCAGGTTGTAACAGCATTACTGTGCAAATTGATATAAATCAGACAGTATACAGTGCAATAGTCTCAGAGTTGTTGCAGGGGCTCCGCCAAATTATTCGATAATCTTTCCAATTTGTTTTTAAAAAAATATGTCCGAAAATATACATTAACATGAATTCAACATATTATTGGCAATAAATACATTTACACAACCTTGATGATAGACTTACTGGCATATAGGCAAGGTAGCCACCCAGGTAGCCATGCACAGATACAATTTAGCTGAAGGATTCAATGTGCCTTCCAAATGTATGTTTAACATCATAAATATATGAATATGTTAATATTGTAATATCTTAGTATTGTATGCACCATGTGTGAAGACTTTAGGACAACCTAGCCCTTTAATATGATACTCAATTTAATACAATCTTTGTACAGGGGGTCCTTGGCCTAAAAAACGTTGAAGACCCCTGGTCCAGATGATAACATGGAGAGGAAACCAGATGAATATGTTAAAGCTTTTTATAAAGATTAAAATAACCTTATGGAATTCACAGAAACCAGAAAAAAAAAACACATGTAGGGAGGTATCCTGCTATATTTGCAATACTGTTTCCGGCCACCAGCTGGCAGCACTGATCGCCATGCTTCTGTGCAGGACTCCAGTCTCTGCGCAAGGAAGAAATGCTGTGCCATCTTGGATTCACTGGCAAGTATGATTGATGCTTGATGACTTAAGTGGTGTTTTGTTACTTTACACGCCCCTGACACTGCCGTGATATCTGCGGAACGGTTGCAGAGAATTTCCCTCCCCCCGCCCTTTAGTTGTTTATATATCCAGCCTTAATCTGATAGGCAACTTTTGTTCAAAACAAATTACCTGTAATGGGCAATTCAGCCATCCAGGTTGACAGGTAAAGTTACACATACTGCAGTACCGCTTACATCATGGCTTGTAAGACGCATTTTCAGCCTGTTTGACCAGGAACATACTGTAGCAGGAACAGCCTCTTATTGTCAGTATTAAACTCAGATTGAAAATACAGGAGATAAAGACCTTCTTCTAAAAGTAAGATGTTATTCATTCAGTTTACTCTGTGCAATGTGCTATGGTTTCTCTGAGCGTCCACAACCCGAATATATTCAGTTTATTGTCATAGTCAAAATTACTCAAACTGATTATTAACAAAATAGATGGTGATTAATTGAATAGTTGACAGCAAATCGGATTATTGGACTATTTGTTGCGGATCTAGATACAGGATGTCTTTGGTGGACTGTGTAATGGGATTGAAACTATCGATTCACCATTTGGCCTATGAAATGTCAATTAAATGAGTGAAAAATGTGCATCCCATTGTTTTGTCAGTCCAAAACCCAAAAAGTTTCACTTTAATATGATATAGTCCCTGAAACAGAGAAAAGCAGGAAATATTCATTTTTGAGAGGTTGAATGCTGAAGTTTCTGCAATTTTTGTAAGAAATATTAATAATTTTTTTTACAATTAACAATTATTTTTCCTTGATCGACTTAGTTGACCTTAGTTAACCTCGCCGTTTAGCTCTGATATATAGGGCCTATATGTAAATGGACGTTATTTAGGCTATTCCTTACAGTTTGTACCTTTTTTTTTAATGTACGCATTTTGTGTTGATCCTGATCTCTCCTGGGGTTTGAGCAGGGTTTGGTCTGGGTTTGCGCTAACCAAAACAAAATCCTAAAAAATGTGTAAAACCGTACTCTATTTTAAGAGGGAATGAATTACTTATCTCAATAGGTTTTTTTTAAAAGAGTTGGACGTTCCTTTCTTCTCACACAGCCGGCCTCAGACATACTGTACATTTTCATCTGTATACTTTGCATTTCTAAATCTCTACAGAGTGATTTAATGTACAAAGTACCTCGTATTATCATGTCATCTCTCCGTTGTGACTCACACAACTTCAAAGCCTTTGTGACTTATGCAATTTAGGATCGTCTGCAGTGCCGACAGTTAATCATTTCTGTCTAATAATCAAATTCCCTCTTGGGGCAATAACTTATATTCTCACTTTTAAAGTCAACAATTCAGCACTATAAAGGCTTTGCAGTTACTTCATGAATTTAAAAAAACAACAGTTGGCATCAGTGCTTTAGTGGATGACTGGCTTTTTATGACTAAATATATGATGTTGCAACAAAGTATTCAAGTGCAGAGAAATCCGGTCATGTCACATATAAAGTCCTCCGGTCCTAAAACATCTGCGCTGATTGACATTTTTATCTTAATGTGCTTTACATAATGTTGGCTTTACTGTGGAAATGTAGATGCATTAGCATGTGTGTGTGTGTGAGACCTGATGTAGAAGCCTCTCTTTGGGTTGCTCCTAAGCGTTGTGGTCCCAGAGCCCATACTGCTGTTCATCAACTGTTCCCTCAAGTCATGGATCTTGGCCTCAAAACGGCTGTACTCTGAAGCAGAAATCCAAAGGCATAAAAAAATCAACAGTTTGTTTATAAGTGATAGGGATGCACCTAATCAACGTTTTCTCTCCCAAGACCAATGCTTCATCTTAGAGCACTAATCTAGGCTAATACCAGCTGAGATAATTATTAATTATTTATTGTTTTCAACACCTTACAGGCATAATTGACTTTAAAATTGTATAACACGAAAAAAGAGATATCTTAGTAATGTATGAGAGTTTTGTCTTTACCGTCAGGTCTGTACTGAGCAATAATGGTCACTGTCTGGCCAGCGTTCTTTAAAGCTGCAGCTGCCTGTTCATGTGTGGCCATACGCAGGTCCACGCCGTTCACCTGATACACACACAGTATGACTGTTAACAACCACAGCTGAAAAAAATCTGCAACAACAACTGCAGAACGCATATATGTGTGCGTGTGTGTCAACATTATGAGGACAACAGTGTCTTTACACTGAGGATCTGATCGCCCTTGTGCAGCTCTCCACTAAGGTCAGCCGGCCCCCCTGCCAGGATGAAAGAGATAAAAATTCCCTCGCCGTCCTCTCCTCCAACAATGTTGAAACCCAGACCAGTGGAGCCTCGGTGGATCAAAACTCTGCGAGGCTCCCTGGAAGAGAGATGGATGAGAGAGGAAACCAGACAGTCATTTTATCAATAATGCCATGCATAATACAAACTAGGGCCACAAATAAGGATTATTGTAGTTGTTGTTTAATCTTTCGAGAAATGTCGTAATTTGTGAGAAATGTCAATCAGTGTTTCACAAAGTGATGTCCTCAAATGTCTTGTTTAGTCCTCAACGCAAATATATTACGTTTACTGTCATAGAGGAGTAAAGAAACTAGAAAATATCCACAGTTAAGAAGCTGGATTTAAAATTTTCTTTAAAAATTACTCAAATCGATTATTAAAATAATTTTAGATGATTCATTTAACAGTCAACTAATCTGTGCTACTCTGATGCACCTCAACATAAACAGTACTACTAACATTAATACTGCTAATTGTACTATTGCTGCTAATAATAAACCAGTACACTGCATGTTTAGCTGAAGGATCATTGCTCACCTGGGGATGTCATCATCTCCCATCATGCCATGCAGAACGGGAGAAAACCGACTAGGTGAGGTTGGAGTGAGAGCTTGTGGGTAATCCGACCCGAGATAGTTGGGGTGGCTGAGTTCAGTGTCCATATGGGAATATGCTGGAAAAGTGCACACAAAACAAATAGAGGTGTAATATACAGTTTTCCCACTTAATAAATGTGATGTTGTTTTAAAACCTCTTTGTAATCCTCTCATGAAAACCTATTGCAAAAAGAGTATTACTTTTATTACCGGGGCATACTTTCATCAAGGCATATTTAGGTCAAGGAGAATTCTTGTGGTTTTTATGAGGCTAATAGTTAAAAACAAAAAACAAAACCTGTTACACCTCAGCTCTGAATATTCACAGAACTCCCACTGCCGTCTCTAGTGAGTTAGAAGAACACGTTATTCCATCTGCTCTCCTTTTGACTGCTGTTTCAAGTCTGAAGAAAAATCTCTCCCTTTTGTGGGTGTGTATTCTTGGAAATACATGAACTCAAAGGCAGGACATTTGGTGAGAACATTTTCTGGTGGGATTTTTCACTAGCCATACTTCACATAAGTGTAGATTCTTTCGCGGGGGCTTACTGCTCGTGAGGTCCGGAGGGTTGTAAGAGTTGGTCAGAAACAGGTTGTTGGGCTTGGCCACCCTGAGGTACACCACCTCGGCTGTGTTCTTCAGAGCCCCTACCGCATCCTCATGCATCACATCCTCAAGACACACGTTGTTCACCTGATTATTCAAGCAGGGAAAACACAATCGGGATCAACAACTGCAAACTGCAAGGCTCAGTGTGAAAGAGTGACTAGAGATGACACTGGACCCCCTAATCACACACTGATACATTTTAGTCACTGCAGAGTAACCTACAAAGGGGGCTTATGCTTAGACAACACCAAAAGATCACATTTACATAGACATTTTGTGGCTAAATGCTAAATTTCATCATTTTAGTGATGGTACATTTTTTTCTTATTAATGCTAGAGCATTTAGCTTAAACTGATTTGTTATAGAGTTGTACCAGTACAAGTATCGTAAATGCCAAAATTCTGGTATCAGTTCGGCGAGTACATAAGTCTACAAACCGATTGATGCCATTTAATTTAACCCTGAAAAAAAATACTTAAAAGTAGTTTATTAATGTTCTTTTTATGCCCTAACTGACTGTAAAACTATAGAATAACACGAAGTTATGTGACATTCAATGTAATTGTTCATGTTTAACCTGGTGGTATTGATGAGCTAAGGCAAAAAATATAACAAAGGGTCCCCTCTGGATTGGAAGCCCCTGAAAGGTAATATGCAAATGTACACCCTTAACTAAGTCTGTGTGTTAAGGTTACACAAAAAAGCATTATGACATATGACCTAATACAGCGTTGATATAATGTATTTTGAAAAGATTCCTAATGAACAGAGGCATGTTGCCGTATCCCATTTAGAAGGGAAATATTTGCCCGGACACCATTTAGTAGAAACCAAGCACCATTTTGAAGTTTCTGGTTTTGAGCTTGCATCAGCTGCTACATTACAGTCTCTCTGTTCTCCAGCAGATGGCAGCAATGCTTCTTGAGAATCATTGTGGCAACCCTCCAGTTAAACATTTAGCCCATCCTACACAGTTATTAACATATTAATGACAGTAATTCCAGGCCATGAAAATTACAGCTGCAATTTATCTTGGCTCTTGTTACATCAATGCTGCTTATACACAAATGTGTGAGTGTGCATGTTTGTAAATGTGTGTCTGTGTGCTTAAAAGGTGAGAAGCGAAGGTTTTTTTTTTAAAGAGAGAACGCGTCACATTTGCGGCCAGGCAAGGGCTGCAATTTGACGTCCTGTCCGTTTGAAACAGAGGCGTAATATTCCTCCTTTCCCCAAAGATGGCCTTCTGGGATAGGCGTTAACATGTGACGTGTCGTGAAGCACAAAGTTGGGCATACAGTGATGTAAGACATATGCGTAGGAAGAAGTAAGCCCTGTGATCTGATAATTCACAAATTTCTCTGCCGCAAATTTCACAGGCTTTCCAGTTGCACATCGCACCGGTCGATATTTTGCTGTGATCAGCTGTTTTCTGTGGGTCGCACAACAGTTCCGTCATCGACACCTCCGCCCAAGTCACGCCCTTGCTGCCAGGCCGCATCAACTCTATTTACATGGAAATCGAGCCTCCAATAAGTGTAGGGTCCGAGTCGTCACATTAGGGTGCTAAATCAGGCCAGCAATACCTCGGTGTGTCTGAATTTGCAGACCAGGCCGCAAAAAAGGCAGCCAAATTACCGTGTTACTGTCAGTGTAAAAAAACCTAGTGACGTGTGGGCATATAGGCTGTCTCTCCATGCTAGTAGTTATTCCATATGAATGACCAACCGCTAAGATCTTGTCCCCGATCTGCAGACGCCCATCTTTATGAGCCGCACCGCCTTCAATGATCTTGGTGACATAGATGCTGTTATCTCCTGGTATGTGCTGGTTTCCCACCCCTCCAGCAATGCTGAAACCTAATCCTGAGAAAAGTGAGCGATGAGAGAAGCAGTTAGGAGCAAAGAAGGTATGGGTTAACACAGAGCAGATTTGCTAAATCCTAAGGGCACAGCTTAGCTGGGTATAAAGAATCCTTAAACCCACACAAAAGCACCGATGCTGTACATCATTAGTCCACACTTCCACATACCTTTAGGCCCTTTGATGAGTTTGATTTCAGTGACTTTCTCTGCTGCTGGTTTTCTGCGGAGAACATATAGGCGGACGATAGCACCTGCCTCCTTAAGGGCCTCCACAGCTTGGCTATGTGTCACCTCCCTCACATCGACATCATTCACAAATAGGATGCAGTCGTTCACACTAAGAAACAGAGAAATTTAGAGAGAGAGAGAGAGAGAGAGAGGGAGGGGAAATACACAATGAGTCTTTGTTTTGGTGAGGAAATCAGGTGTAATCGGCCACCAGACGAGGTCAGGAGCAGTTGGTCTCCACTTATAGCTGTGTTGGGAATCCAGTTTCACCACAGACATCTGGCCCTTTCCCCCTAATATTCAATATTATATCAATATCTCAATATTCAAAATGAACGAGGGTAAAACCCCTTCCACTATTGATCTATCACAGGGGTTAGCTGCTATGTAACTCTCTTTGCGTTAACTCTTCGTGAAAACGAAGAAGGGGTTGATATGTGAAGTGCGACTGACAGCCCGAGTGCAGAAGAGAAGCTGGTTTTCAAGCAAAAAGATTTTTGATGAAATAGCTATTTTCAGACGCACACATTCTTCTCCAAGGGCGGAAAAACTCTACTTATCACAATTCCATTCATGTGTTCAAAATCAATTTTTACGGCCATGAATATTAAAGGGTGTAAAATTGTGTAAGACTGAAATAACGCTTGAGGGCTGCAAGAAATGAAGCTTAGCGAGAGTTCAGTCAAGCAGACTTTCTTAATGCTTGCTCTGTTTATTTACATTCCCCTCCCTCTCTCCCTCTCTCTCTCCCTCTCTCTCTCTCTCTCTCTCTCTCTGCCTTCTCCCGCCTCCAACCCAATAACTTGACTGAGGGCATTCACTCTTCAGTTCAACCAATCAGATTTTGCTTCAACCTCTGTGAGCCAATCATCTCGTTGCTGTCAAACTTTCAAACAGCTTCTTTGCCATTTTTCTCTGTGACCTATTCCCCTCCAGATTTCATCACAATCACCACTTCCTCTAAGCTCATCGTAAGTCCTGCTCCATCACGTCCATTTAGATTTTCAGCCCTTCACCACCACCAGTGTCCAGACTCATCAGGGGAATATTACTGTACAGTTCATGGCATGAACGTTGAATGTTGATACTAGGATGGGGTCTAATCGCCAAAGACTCCACATATTTCTTCCAACATTCTCTATTGTTAAATAAAATAACTGAATAAAATAACGGAATTACTGAAGTCTCACTTTCAAGTTAAGTAATTCTCACCATTCTGGCATGTCTCACAGCGTTTTCCTCCTAAGTCCCACCCTCTTCCCTCTGCCTGACCTCTGGCGCTCCCTCCTCCTCTGACACAAACATTAATAGAGAAATGTGTGAACTGCCTGTGAGCGTAACCGAACTTAGCATCGTTGGAAGTCCGAAACTACGGATTTCCCACGGCACTTGAACGCAGCATGAGCAGCGCAGGTGAAACAGAGCGATGATGACAGGCAGGTAGCTTGGTCAGACTTAAATATATGAGAATAGAATATTATATATATATTTTTGAGTTTCAACACCTTGTGGATTTCTTTCACATTTTAGTGTGCTATACGCTTATTAGGAACATTTTAAGATTACAAAAGAAAAGTGTAAAAATGCCAGAAAGGTAAGAATTGATTTAAATCTCTTCTAACTGAAGTGGGATTCATCACCAAAGCCGACTCATGCTGCTGACATCTTCATACAAAGGATTTTCCACTGACAAAGTCTGAGTTGCATGTTGTTTGTGAAGCAATATTATAATTATATATATATATTTTTTTTTCTTCTGTATGTAGAGAAGAGCACATTATTATCTTACAATAACACGCTGGCAGTTCTAATGCAACGCCACCATGTTCTGTAGCTCTGTGCTCATAAGGATTTACATACAATTTATGTACATACTGTTTAAACTGTTCCAAACCAGCACTATTACACCTCAGTTTCATAAACATCAAAACCAGTTCTTCATAGGCTACTGACTTTCAAAGATTTTTCTAATTGATTCATAGAAGCCACTGATTAATTTAATGTGTCAAATAGAGAATTCAAACCATCTGAAAGCACCAAATGCAGGTTTTTTTATTTCTTATGTTGCTAGGAGTAGTAAAGTTAAAGTATTTTTCTTGGGATATTTTAGATATGTTGCTCATAGCAGACAGTAAAGGCCAAGAAAAATAACAATGCATTCAGGCAAATATAGGCGATCTCTCCAGGCCTGCTTTACACTCTGAAGTCATTCCAGATGGACGTTTATAGGTCGACTGTAAAGAGAAGGACAAGGAGGACGCCTCTGCACATGGCTGATTTATTACAGTTGCTGTCATGTGCTTAACCGAGGTTCTCTTTTGACGTTTATACATGCTGTGTATAAATGTTGTGTAAAAATGCACATGTACTGATGCACACCAAGTTTTATACTGTAAACCACAAATAAAATTAGCAGCGCTATTCACTTTTTGTTCGCATAAACAGTAAGATAATTACACAGCCTTTCGCTGTGATTTTATTTCTTTCATGTTCTGCAGAGAGGGTGACCTTCTTCCATCAAGTTTCCCCTCAGCACTCGTAACAAAAATACGACCACACTTTACGTGGACTTCACAATGTCTTAGAAGGCTGAACAATCTCTGGAGGGTTGTCACTGCCTCCCACCATGTTTTCACAGATGCAATAAAAAAAAAACACATTGCCAGTTTTTCGAAGTCCGTTAATCAAATATGGTTTTAACAACAATTAATCAAAATTTAAAACGGTAATAGTAACAGTCAAGAATTATACCGAAGTTTATCATTAAACTGGTATACAACTGTAAAAGCAAGGGAAATTGTTGAAAGACCTATAAAAGTAGTAGAGGATATTAGTTGAGTAGAGGCATTCAGGTCTGAGATTAAAAGGGCAGGTCTTCTCTAATGTGACTATGATGCTGAACAGGCTTGACGGTCAATAGGCTGTAGTTCTGTGGTGCAATACTTTGGACTTAAAGCTGAGGAGTAAGGCTCTACTTTGTCTGTTTTCTCGTCTCTAAGTGTGCTTGCTGGTAGTGAGTGACTGGCAGTCTGAATCAGTGAATTCAGAAGAAAAGGTACAGGGAAGAGGAGAGAAAAGGCAGGGTAAATGGGGGCAGTAGAGCAGCATTTCTTTCATACTGAAAACCGAAGTCGGCCTGATGGGCCCGTGGGCTTTTTTCTCGAAGTCCAGCTTTGTGTTTGCTGTAGCTTAGATGTGTGTGGTTTTACCTCAGCCGTCCGTCCTGAGCTGCGGCTCCTCCAGGTATGATTTTGGTGATGAAGATGCTGGGGTCGTCGCCCACATGAGGGTTGTCTGTTCCCCCTGCTATGCTGAAGCCCAGGCCTGAGTTACCCTGCAGTAGCAATTAGCAAAACAAAAAAACAACACATTTTTATCAACATTAGGGGCATTTGACTGTGGCATTAGAGATCGGAGACAGTAGTCAAACTATCTTTGTCAACTGTATGTATGTATGTAAATAAATGTCTACAATTTTAAAGATCATTCTCTCAGACTCACTCTCTCCAGTGTGATCTCCTCATATTCGATTTCGCCTTCTGTCCCATTCACCTGCCGGAAAGGGATGTTAGTTTATAGTGTAATTGTAAGAAAATCAACAATTCTATAAATAAAGTAAAAGAAAAATAAGTGTGAATCCTAAGGTCAGCTAATGTTGATTGAGCATTTTCTGATTCTGCTTGGGGGCTCTTCCCCTCAGCTCCTGAACACAGCATTACCAGCACCAACTAATGACAGCATTTCTAAACCAGAAGTTCTGTCCACTAAATTTGATCCAGAGTCGTCCTGCTCCTCTTTGACATCCTGATGTGTGGACCAGTGGGGTACCTGGTTGAAAATAGCAACACTGTTCTTCTTGTCTAATTTGCCTTCTGGCTGATCAGCTCAGCCACGCACCAGTTTTACCTCTGCAATTAAACAAATCCCAGAGGAAGATGGAATTTAAAGAACTTCAGACTTCACTGTTTTGTTATCTGACCTAGAAAACAACTTTTCTTAGTGCTGTAGTGATGCAAAAAATACTGGTCTTTGGTGGGAGGCTTTTCTCTGAGAAGCCTTGTTCTCTAATCCCTCACAATTCATGACAATATGTTGAACGTAATCCACTGATTTCCTTTCAGAAAGGACATCATTAAAAAAAAAAACTTTAAATCTAATTAAGTCATGTCGCTGTTCTGTCTAATGTATAGGAGACAGAGAAACATCATTTTAATTAAAAAGGGGAAAAATTAATTACTTTTATCATTCAGATGAAAACAATGCGCAGAGACCTACCTGGATGCTGGGAAAGGAATGGCATTACTCATAAAACGGACTGAATATGAAGGTAGTTGAGTTGAGCCTAACATAACAATACAATAAAGGGAAGATTACACATAATCCTTACATATGGGGAGCCATCAAGTGTGTCAGTGTTCACCACCACTGGAGGAGTATTTCCCTGGAGGCAGAGAGAGAAGACACATTATTAAGAAATAATGGCAGAATCTCTGGTTGAGGAGGCTCCTGGATGAGCTCCCGGTATATCCCTGAAACCTACGGTAACAGCCAAGACTGATGGCCATTTTAGCTCTTAGCGATAACACAGCTCTCATTTTACTACAGTTGTCACTCTGAGGGATAGAGAGCACTGCTCGAGAGCATTTGTAATTATCACTAGGGTTGTGAAATTCCAGGAATTTTTCAAGTTGGAAAGTTTCCATGGGAATTAACAGGACTTTTTGGGAATTAGTAGGAATTTATGTAAATAAACTTGAATAATAATAATAATAATTGAATATACTTGGGGAAAATATACATTTAAGCATAATCCTGACTTAAACAAACAGATTTCATGCAAGAACACTTGAGAATATCTAATCACATGCACATAGCAAACTACTTACACATAGACAGATGACTTCTATAACTCTGGACAATTAAGTCCACATTTTTGTACATAAAGTGCAGTTCTGATGATGATATGGGGTAAATAAATTTGATGTATGGTATCGTTGTCAATTTAGGATATTTTCAACATTCCCCAGCTTAACTTCCTATGGAAATTTACCGAATACTTTCCACCCATTTGCAACCCTAATTATCACAGAAATAATTTTGATCACTTGGTCTTCTGTTTTTCTAGGTTGAGTTTCAGCATAGCTTGTGTGTAAATGGCTATCTAGTGAAAACTGTGGACGTGGACATCTGCCTCCCGCCTACCAGTCGTTTCATAACAAACCTCTCAAGACAGCAAGTCAATGAGAGGCCAGGATTTTTGGCATTTATGTGCTTTGGGTTTACCTCCTGGGACTCTTCTGTCAGCTCATCTAAAGGGTGAAAGTTAACCGCGACACACTATTTTTATTCCTCTACTTTTTTCATCCCTTTATTCTCCTTCTTTCATGCTTTTTAAATGTTTATTTTTTTTACAAGGATTCACTCTCATCATCAAGGTATCTGATGTTGGAAGATGTAAAAATGTACAGTGCTCTTTGGAGAACACAGTCTGACTCCCCATCTTAACTGCTGTGTTTATTTCTGTCATTGTTCTGTACCACGCTGATTAGCATGGGAGAGACGCTGTGCATCTGAAGTGCTTACAGAACAGCAAACAGCAGCATAAAATCAGCCCGCTGACCTTCACAGGCCTGACAGCTCTGACACACACAAACAGCTACACAACCAAACAGAACACTGTTACTGAGCTTTTACTAAAAACAATTTCACATTCTTACCCAGTGATCTTTATGTGATGCAATGGGATGCTATTTTAAAGATGAAATGCTTCTAATTATTTTCATTATATACCTAGCTAACCCAGCTGTGTTTAACAGGTGACACAACACCACCATCATATTCATCAAATTCCTTTCCTCATTATTAATCAAGTTAAATGAAACTAAATATAGCTGCGAATATCAAGAAGAAATAGTCATCCACATGAGGTAAAGACACAAAACTCTCCCCTAGCCCTCCACAAAACGCCACAGCTCAGCTTTAACTGCACACTGTTCGATTATAACCATGCCTTTGCAGAGCTTCACCATGTAGCTGTGTCCAACTGGCTGTGCTGCTGAACATTACGTCAAATTCGTCCTTATCTAGAGACAGAAATAATGAGTATAGCCAGCAGAAATCTAAGCCCAGTGCAGGCAGTTTCCCCCGCGGGGATTTTGACAGAGCCCTCTCTCCGCTCTGTCAAGTCGTTCAACGTCGCGGTTGTTAGGATTTATAGTGTTTGGCTGCTCTTGCCCACCTATATTTTAGCACCACCTATTCAGCGAACCCGTCCTCTGCCATGTCTGCACAGGCAGCACCACCATCCATTCCACAGACCTTTACCTCTTGATGGATAAAGTGCCAGAATATGCATATTCAAAGACAAATTAAATTCATTTATCTTTTTCTTGTTACATGATACCCAGATTTTATAGCGTGATGTGTGATTTTATCATTTCCTAAATACAATTATATATACAAATATTCTAACAAGAAAAGCAAGCAAAATAGTGAAGCAGTGTGTTTAAATCAATTTCTTTTTCAATTTAGGGTTGAGATAGGTTTTGAATATTTAGCACTGTGTAAACCAAAAGCCTCAGGGTCTGTTAAAGATGTAGCTACATACCATACACACTCCTAAATATGTGCATCACAAGACTTTCAGGAGATCTAATCAATTGCCACTGCTCTGTGCACGTGTGCCTGCATACGTGCACCATTGTCAGAGAGGCTCATGAACCATTCTGTGCACGCTCACACCTCTCAGTCTGATGGACATTTTTAGTCGAATCAGGTAAAATAACGCCAATAATAACGACATTCACCTGTTTAGTTCAGCCTAAGGATATTTACTGTCTTTGCCTTTCCTGTTGGGATTAAGTGTGCAAAGAATACTTCAGTATCATCAGAGAGGAGGATGTCACATGTGAGCTGGCACTGGATGCAAATCTAAGGTTGCATTAGCAAAGCTTTAACCCTGCAGCTGGAAAGCCTTTAACACGTAAATGCCATCTGGTCAATGATCAAGATAATGACCTCTATTGGAATACGCAAAGTCAAACTATGAATTGATATGTTTGATGAAGACAATGGATTTTTTGAGAGCTACAATTAAACAGGCAAGCAATATGGTCATTACACAGTTTTAGGGTGTATCTAAACAGCTGCTCAGACAGATAACAGTCCCAAATACCCCAGACTGACCAGTACCTTAAGGGTGTTCAAGGCTGTTAATGAAATGGAGATGAGAAGACAAGACTTCGTCATGATTATCCTAGCCAAAATAATTGCAATTCATGATATTACATTCTATAACCCTTGCAGGCGACCAAACTGAGACTTCAGCCATGGGGACAGGTTTAGGATTGTGGAATGACTAAAAAGGTGTGGGCTCCCCCTTGTGGCAATTCAAAAATAAATCAGGAAATCAATATACTGTATGTGAGGGCTGGAACCGAATATTTGACTATCCCGTTTTCAATTTTGGAATTCGGATATTCATTTTGAAGAATGACAGAATCCCTAAAAAGGAATGCCTGTTTCCATTTCAGCTCAGTGAGAGAGTCTTTTTTGTGTTTTATTCTCTTTTACATTTGCTTTCCTCTCATCTCCACATGCAGGGGCTAGGTGTGCGGCGGGCAGCTGCAGGAGCAATTCAGCAGTTGGCTAACTTGCTGTTCTCATGACCAATATTAGCTGGTCTGTCCAACAATGTTTAAAAATGTCAAAAAACGTGCGTGTAGGCTGAAATTCATCTTGGTGTTCTGAGTTAAAGAAGTCTAAATGGCAGCTAGGCTAATTTATACGGTTTAAACACTGAAACGCCGCAGCACTGTGCCATCCATCTCAGCCAAGAAGGGGGAAGTGTCTGGCTTAGTAAAGTCACAACCATGTATGTAGTTGTCTGTATGGTTAAACTGTAGCAGCCTGGTGTTGTTTTGAGGTGATTTAATGAAGATGAAGACCGCCAACGGCCGCACATAATATCAATGTGCTCAGGCACAGTGCTGGTTGGCTGGCTCTTTCCCGATTCATGCTCCAAAGCTCAAAAAACAGCATTTGGGTCAGCCCACGTTTTTTTCACCTGTGAGGATATTCACGATTATACTGATAATGGAAATTCACCAGGTTCATTTTATTGTGAGTGTTTTAAATTGCCATCCACAATGAAATAGTACATAGTCCCATACATGTAGCTGTAGGCTGGTGAATTAGCTGCCTCTGTGCTTGTGTTGTTGTGACAGAAGTAAATTTGAACATCACATTCTGAACATTGCTCACTTACTAGCTCCTAATTAAATCCCATGTATATCTGTAGAGTGCAGGAAAATGTGGTAGCATAGTTGTATATATGTATGTGGGTTATGCTGTTTAGTGGTGACCCTGTTTATTGAAATATTGAATGGAAGAAACTGCATCTTCAGGTCATAAGAGGAGGACTCACAAACATCTCAAACATCACACACACACACACACACACACACACACATACACTCAAGATTTGATTCACTGTGCCATAACCATAGCAGCCATAGCCTTCTATCTGATAAATCAAACAAAGCCTTGGTACCATCATAACAACATAATCAGACATACTCTTGGAGCACTCTGAGCGGGTAAGCAAAATGGCATTTTCATTAAGATTTCTCAAATATATTAAATTACATTGTAAAAAAAAAAAAAAAAAAGAGTAAACATGTTTAAAAACATGCCTACCATCTTATGATGTCGATGTTTCTTGGCTTTCCGTACATTGTTGAGGAACCGGCTGCCCATCTTTTTGGCATACCACACGGACATGAACATTCTGCTTCGGTGCCAAAATATTTAAATTGTGGCTGAGACTGGGAGCAAACCCCGCTCACCTCCCAAAATGACATAGACACCCGCCGTAGCTAGAAGAGTTTGAGTGTGCTCTAGAAGTATCTGCTTTTAACAATACCACGAATGCATCATTGCAAAGCAAGCAATCAGGTCTAGGCCCTGCCATAACAGTTAATCTGAAACCTCAGAGCTTCCAGATCTATTTTAACTTAACACATGCCCTTTTAGCTTTGTTTTCCATTCAGTCGAAATAATACCAACGGTAGCTGTGGATAAAGGATGCACCTTGTTATACGATTTTAAAATCCCAGATCACAGAAAAAGCACAGCCCAATTAGTGTCTTCCTCTTGCTGAGACGGTGCTGGAAGCCCAGTAACATCCTCCAACACAAGGCTCGAGTTATAAAAATGACTCATCGCTGAGATGGCTCGTTATTATCTTATACACAATCGTCCTGTCTTCAGAAATCACCCATCCAGAGTTAAAAAAAAAACAAGCATTTACAAACGGATCCTTCCAGTCTTTGTCATCCGTGGCAGTGGACTGCGATAGCGGTGCCTCCCTGCTACTGGTCTGTGCTCAGCGAGAATGCAGTTCATATTTTCTGCTGCTACTGTACTGTACCCCTCCCATCCCCGCTGCTCAGGGAAAGGAGCGAGCAGGAAAGTTTGATGGCAATTACTTAGCTGTCTCTCTGTATAATGTTGACGGTGGTGATGTGAAAGGGGGGAGGAATTATACTTTGGCTGAACTTAGAAGGACAGGCAGCTCAGACCGGCCTGACTCGTCCTAGGGAGCACTTGAAAACTGAGAGCGGGCTGGAGGCCTGTAAGCCCAGTTCTGCAGTCATTCAATCAGTCCTAGTGGTGGCAGCAACAGTGGAAAAATGTAGCTTGACATCAGACCATTTTAGTTTGTCTCTTGTGTTTTTCTTGTTCCGTTTTCAGTTTTTGCAAGGATCAAAAATCATTGCAAATATTTGCCAGCAACTTCCTCATCTCTTCAAAATCCAGCATCTTTAGGCAAATCAATCTAAGACCTCCATAAAGGCTGTCAGCATCACAGTTCTGCTCAAGCCCCTTCTGCTGCTAATGATTTCAGCACCATGGACAGCAAAACACCAGAGGGAGGGTAAAAAATAGGACAGGATGTTTTAAAAGGAAATGACATGTAAGCATGCCATATTTTTATATTTCTCGAATAAATTATTAACTGGCAGATGTAGCCTTACAAAGGCACGCAAATACTTACAGAAATAAGTGTAACATTCTCATTTAAATCCCCATCTTTTATTTAACAGCTCGAGCTTTTGAAAGACAGATGGATCGACAGGCACGTAATATATATACGCGCACATGCACACACACACGCACACTCACACACACAAACACACACACACACCCACACACACACACACACACACACACACACATAGGCAGACTTATGTAAGGACATGCTGAAGGACAAGCTGTCAGCTGACATTCTCATTTTGTTAAATAGAATTCCTCCATACCTATCTAATTTTCTCACCCTTCCAATTGCAAGGCCCTCTCTATCTGTCTTACTCTGCCATTCAGCATGAACAGCTCTCTCTTCCTCTCTATGAATGCATACCCCCCCCCCCCCCCCCCCCTTCTCTCTCCCCTCTCCTTCCCAAAGGACCTGAGCTGCTACTGCACTATAATTACACCGAAGCTGCTGGGACATATTTAAACATTTATTAAAGAAAAGTATGGAGGACGGAGAAAATGAAGATATAAACCAGATACCAACCAGACGAGTGCAGAGCAGAGGGGCTTTGGAGGAAACACTACAGAAAACAGTAATTGAATCCTTACTTTAAACACGATTGCATCATTTTTACGAAGTGTTATACTCATCTTACAGGAGTTGACTGTTTTTGTCTTAAGAGGATTGTGTGAAGAGCATCGTGTATGGGAACAGTTCTGTGGTTACAGCAGAGAGAAAGTGATGTGCAACCGTTTTCATTAGAAGAGACAGTGTGACATAAACTGGGCAGAGGGGGTCTTCAGTATGCACTTTATGCCTGCAGATTCTCACTCCCTGCTCCTCAGGTGAAGGATAAATGGCAAATGTGTGTGAAAGACAGTTCTCACAAGACTATTGGGACGGATCTTTCTCAGTGAATAAAGCCAAAGGTAGAATGTTATGAAAAGAGACGGAGAATGTAGTTAACATGCGAGTAAACCTAATCTGAAACATAGAGAATGAGTGGAATTCTAAAGACATAGATTGGTTTGGGGGTAATTGTGGTGTTTTTCCCTGCTTCTTCACATGCATTCAGGGATGCCTTCTTTTATGTCTGTACGGGAAGTTTGAAGGTACCTTGATTGAATGCTGAATTCCTTCAAGCTTAGCTCAATATTTAGATGCCTGTGGGGCTCACTGCAAAGGCAGGGAAATACCCTTACTGCAACACTAAAAGTTTAAATTTTTAGCCTTTCCCTAATATAATTTTTGGACATAAATCGTTTCTGTGTTATATATTGTGTACAATGTGGTATACTGTATAAAAGCACTTATTTGGTTCATGTGTTTGCTGTTGGATAGAACAGGAACTCTCAATGTAATCACAGCAGCAAGTAAAATACTCCTCACAACAATGTATGTAGCCCCTCAGTAAAAGGGGGACACGGTACAGCAGACTTTTAGTGTCATATAGAGTAGAAGAGGTATAAAGATCCATTAATATGAGCACAGATCGATATCAAAAGTTCCGTGCAGTGTGAAAAAAAAATAATTTCTAATTACATTATGCCCCAAGGAAAAAAAAAAGATGTCATTTGAAGCTAAAGCACCTCTTCGCTAAATCATGTACATAACCCAAAGACCTCCTCTTACTTTGCCAAACCATTGCAGTGCTTCCGGAGACAATCCTACCCATAAATCAATGGGGCCTGGAGTGGTACTGGCAACCCCCACACCATTAAAGCAATAAAGAGACAGACTGACGACACCACCCACACATCAATGACAAGCGCATGGGCTCTACACCAGCTGCAAAGACATGCACACACACACACACACACACACACACACACACACACACACACACACACACACACAGGCATTACTGCAATGCATCTTGGAGACAGAGCGTACTTTACCAACCAGTGTAGAAAAGTGAATGCACGCATACGCAGATTGAAGTACGTCTGCGAATGCATTAGGGAATGTATACAGACCCTTTTTCTTACTGATGACTTAATGCTGAAGGGTGTGCAGAATGCTCCATATGTTAAACAGTTTAATTATAAGCAGGCACTTTTAGTCCGGGGTGCATTCAAGGTCCGCATGAGCAGACAAATATGAGAAATGATCCATAGTTACAAGAGTAACCACTTGTCCAATGGAGACAGAGACTGAATGCCTGATTTTACAGCCCACTCCTTCTTATTATCCCATCTTTTCCCTTTTTAAAGTAGTTTTGTTTACACTTCTAACTACATTTTGTGTTTGACTTGTGTTTATAAATGATGATATACTTGTTGTGTCAGGTAGGAGGGAATAACTAATGCGACTTTAGTATGAATTCCTTGCCTTGCAAGACAGACAAAAGCATTGGCGCATGAGGTTAATGCAACCTGTCTGATCATAAAACAATTTTATTGAGAAAGCAGCATAGCCATCTTTCCAAGGTTATGAAAGTCACTCTGTATAGTCCAACACTGACACCTACAGGTTTCAGTCTGTTCTGCAAACAGATTACATCTATCTATCTATCTGTGGATCTATCTGTCTATCTATCTATCTGTGGATCTATCTGTCTATCTATCTATCTATCTATCTATCTATCTATCTATCGATCTATCTATCTATCTATCTATCTATCTATCTATCTATCTATCTATCTATCTATCTATCTATCTATCTATCTATCCATCCATCCATCCTCTCATGCTATTTGACAGCTTCAACATCATCTTTGCTCATGTCTCACAGCATCATGGGTATTTTCTCATTGGTTTGCATATTTCAGGATAGGTTTTTAGTGTGTGCATAATCCAGCCTGAGAAACTGATTTGAGAGAAATATGCTGGCAAAATCATGAAAACGTGTGTTCATTAGGAGTAAAAATGTGAACTCATTGTTAGAACGTAATGGAAGCACAACATTTAAAAAACGTTTCAGTTCCAGTCATTGGATTTCAGGTGCCGAAAAATAGTCACTGACTACAAGCGGAACAATTAAGGAGATTTGAGTAACAATGAGTACAGATACACTGATACAATCAGAAAATAGATGAGCTCATACTCTGGCAGTACAGTTAAAATGGCGTTGAACAGGACAGCTGTCTATCTGCAATCAGACAGCCTGAACATCGAGTGACACCGAATCCAGCAAAGACAGGAAATGCGGACACAAATCAGACTGATGATGATGACTGATGATGATACGGTAACTTTCAGGGTGACGGAGCAGCTCAGGCAGCTTACCAGCGTGGAAACTGCAGAGGTGTACATTGGAGTGTGTCCCGTAGACATCAACACAGGCTGCAAAACAACAGAAGGGAGAGGGGTAATTGTTCAGGGCATGCGGATGGGTAAAGGGGAAGAACAGAACGCTTTGTTCTTTTGATTCCCCCCCTTCATTTATCAGAGGGAAAGCTGATCAGTACATTATATGACACACTCACATGTTCACAGCAAAGGTCAAACAAAACCGGATAACCAGGACTTGATACATATATGAATATTGATACTAAAGTATATTATTGATCAAATCTAACATAAGCTTACAAGATCCTTTGAAAATGTTATACATGCCACATACAAAAACACATGGAACTTTCAGCAGTGCGTCATATAGAAAGCATAATAGTACAGACACTCAGGGAAGACACAAACTGGGTCTCTCCCCACCTATAGAGACGACTAAGGCTTTTTTTTTGTCCAATCATCAATTAGTTGATTTATTGACAGACCTGTAAAACTATTTCTCCACTAAGGATCATGCAAAAGCACCACTTAAAACTTGTGTTTACCAGAGACGAATGACATATGTTCCTATGTGTCTTAGGAATAAGTTATTCAGCACAAAAAAAGCATAAAAAATGTCTAATCTATAAAATAAATCTTAGTCGACTAGGACCAAAACGTCATCCAAAATACATGGGGAACAGACATGCAGTGTACGTAGGTGTGATGCTGTAGGTTTTTTTTTTAATACCTAGTCTCAGTAGCGTGTGGCTGCTACCAGCTTAACTGTGTGTATATTGAGTTTTGCTAAGTAAAAATACAGTTGGTTCTGCAGGGTTTGGAAGCTTGGCTGTCGCACATTGCCATCTGGTACAATAAGGTATTGTATTGTTTTTTTTTACACAATTCTATGTAGTTTTTATCTGTTGGAGGGCTGCGTAAACACTCGTAGAAAAAAAGAAAAAATAGACAAGCTGTAAAACAGCCCTTTCCCATTGCAGGCGACCTGACTAGCGACAAAATTCGCACTCATTCATTGTATATAGGAAGAAACTGATTTGCTGCACAAATCATGCTGGGATACCTGGTGAGTGGACTAAGCTGGTAGTGCCACGAAAAGAGCAAGGAATTCAAACGGCCACAAGCGACAGGGCAAACACAAGTTTAAATGAATTGGCTACATGCAGTGGGCGGGCAAAAAATTAAGTTTAGCCAAATGGCTTCTGCGTGGGTGGCTTCTGCGTGGGTGGCTTCTGCGTAGGTGGCTTCCTTGGTCCATGTAGCAAGTTCAAATGGATATAATGGACACACTCTGCTGCGAGCATACCGCGCCAGTCACACCGTGTACACACCCCATGTATTTTGGCTAAAACAGACACACCAATTGTGTATAAATCTATTTTTAAAACAAACAGTACATCAGTCATCAGTCAGAATTTTTACAGGAATTTAAATATATTCAGACCACTAAAACTTCCACAAAAATTATACAAACGATGCATTTGCATTATGTATTTCTCTGACTATGACAGAGTAAACTACAAAAAGACTGATAATAGAAGAGAAAAATAGAACATAACATACACTTGATGATACAGCACCTCTTTTCCCCCACCAGTCATGATGGACTAATAAACAGCTTAATCAGAATCAGTTAACTATTATAGAACAGTGGGATCGTTACACCTGTTAAAGCAGAATGGATTTTACCCTGCACAGCTGAAGCTGCTACTCCAAACAATGCACACTGTGCCTATGAATTTTACAAACAGCAGCAGTGCAGCATTTTCACATGTCAGGAGACACATTTCTTCCCACTGGAAAAGTTTTATATTGCAGCAAAGCCCGTCATTAAAGTATGAATGTTGGGACTGCTGTATTTGCTGATCCACGTAGGACTACCTGGGAGGTGGATTCATGCTGATTCTGATTTTTATAGATACAGTACTATATGTGCACCTCTCTTTCCGATTATAGGCATGAACTTCTATTAGTGGAAACATCTTGTTACGTAGTCATGTACATAAGTTATAATATGTCAACTTTGACATCGGACACGCAGCAGTCTGCTGGGTCAAAGTCCCGTGTTTGTTTGACCCATCCATCCACCTTGACTGACCTCCTCTCTACGCAGACTTTGATTAGAAACACATTTGTAGTATGTCAGAAAAAAACAAAAAACGTAATCCAGGAAAAAAACATGTTTCTCTCAACACTACATTGAGACTGTTATTCTTTGTAGACAGGGCTGCCCCGTGAAGACTAATCCGGTCAAATGGACAACCTTGTGCCAACTTCGTTAGCCTTTCCGCTGCCAACATCCAGACACACTCAGGGAGAGGAGTGCAGGAGGGGTTTGCACGGTGTGGAAAAGGGAAGGAGAAGCATGAAACTGATAAGGGATGTGCGGGTCAAACGTTCGAAATTGGGATTGATGCAAGCCAGGGTATCTACTGAAATTACTCATCACATCACGCAGTTATGAACAAACAGGGTCGCAAAAACAAAATGTCAAGACTGAGCTGCCATGAGGTCATCGTGACCATGTGTCAGGAAGCAATACTAGTGCAACACAGTGCGGATAAACCAGCAGTGTCCGTCATCATCATCATCAGATCACCGGCAACCTTACTCTCATCATCATAAACAATATTCAGCATATTATCCTCAAAATAAATAAACTATTACACTTATTACACGTGATTATACAGTAACTCATCATCACGTTCAAATGTTAATACTAACATGCCCCTCATGACATATCAGAATACAGCAGAATAAACACTATCCTCATGATCACTGACAAAAGGCTGAGTGGGAAAAAAACAAAATGGCTCCAGCCGTGTTTGTCCACAGCCATCCGTCAGCCTGGGTTTGAGTAACTAATATATAGTTACTCAGACAGTTATATATCTGGATTATTAGATTATTAAAGGATGCAGACCACTGCCATAGACTGATGCAAACAATTCACTTTGAACTGAGTGAGCCCAGACCTTTTATACTTCACAGTGCATTCACTTCTCCCTGAAGAGAAACACAAGACTTCATAAATAATGGCAGCATTCCAGAAATAGAAATAGGGCCAATCCTGGTTACCAAAAACACTGTGAACAACATCAACATGCTGCCTTTCATGTGATAGGGAAAATATCCTGCAGTTTGTTATTATTGCTATCATTTTACTTTTGCCCATCACTTCACATATTGCATGTTTTATAAGACAGTTTTGTATTTCACTCTAAAGTTTTAAGTGGTCGTACGGGTGCTTGAAATCCTTGAAAATGCTTGAATTTTAATGCTGTGTTTTCAAGATTTGAAAAGTACTTGAATTTTGGATATAGTACTTGAAAATGCTTGAAATTGTATCTGCAATTCTTTCAGAACAAATAGCTATCTTGTAGAAATACAATAAATCAGACCCTGAAATGAAAAACGTGAAATAATCATTTTCAGTATGTGTGTATTTGTATAAATATGTTATTTTACCACAGCTGTAACGAGCCAAAAAAGCATGCAAATGGACCTTTTGGCTACGTTCACATCGCAGGTCTTAATGCACAATTTTGATATATTTCTCAAATCCAATTTTTTGTTAGGCTGTTCACATTACATCTTTAAATGTGGCCTGTCTACGGATCGCTGTGTGAACAGCTCACCCTCCTGAAGTGACCCGCATGTGCAGTTGATCATTGATGACATCACGCCACAACAGTGTTTACGGAACTGAACATGGCAACGGCTACCGGTATTGTAGGACTTTATGGCTAAAACTTAACTTCACTATCCCTCCACTGGTCGCCTGCTTCTGTCCTCCATGTTTGTTTTGATTCTGTTCCTGGCTCCCGCCTGTGACACACTTTTTTTTTCAATCAACTTTATTTGTCATTAATTTACAAAACAGTGCAGCATGAAAGTCACATTAAATGCAACCTGGCTGTTCAGATTGTATTGTTCCGATACGTATCCGATTAAGTACCACGTTTACAAGTGGCCTAATTCTGATTTGAAAATGTCAGATTCAATGCGATCAGATATGGGTCACATATGAGCGAAAAAATCAGACTCAGGTCACTTGGCCTTTGAAAGTGCTTGAATTTGACCAGGGAAAAGATGTACGAACCCTGAGTTTTGGTTCAGTGTTATCTGCGGACATACTGAGCACCAGAATTTCCTTTTTGTGAATGGAGAAAATCTCCAAAGTGTCTGTTAGGAGGGATAACATGGGATGATTTGGGTTTATAAAAAACAGTGTATGTTTTTACACAAAAGTAATACCTAGAGCAGTTATATCTGGAGGGATGATATAAAGAAAATGTTTTTGCGGCCTAGTTTTAAACCAAGCATTCCTCCAGACAGAAGTGCTTTTGTGGTATAAAGACAACAAGGTAGCGAGGAACGAACCATCCTAGATTCTTAAAAGACCCTAGATCTGTCACTGTCAAAGACGTTCAAGCTTAGTTTGCGTTTTGGTGTTTCTCTGTGTCACATGGATCGCTTTGTGGATGAATGTAGTGCTTAAATTCTAGCATTCAGGCTAGTTACATGGTATGCTTGCCACACAGATAATATGACGTGCAGCAAAGGACTCCCGCTGGAATCCAAACGGGGTTGTTTGCGAATACAAGATAAAATATAGGAGTTTATGTAGTCTTCAAAGTGCATTCACATGTGGCTGGTACAAACAGGGAACACCATTTAAAGTCAACCGAATAGAATTATTGCAACAAACTGTAATAGTTTGACTAAAATAATAATGAGTAGTTATGAAATAAACAAAGGTGCATTGTGTCAGAAAAACTGCATCAAGTACAGGACAGCATGATACTGTACTTTAAGCATTCTCAGCCCACACAACACATTTGTTTTCAGTTCTAAATATGGTTTTATGTAATTATTTTATATGAATTCTTTCAATTAAATAACCTATGGCTGGTAGGTGGGTAAAATGAAATCAAGACTTGAGATAGGAGCTATAGGCCCAAAAGAAGTATGCTAGAAATAAACATGAAAAAGGAGCAAATTGAGGGTACAAAGTTGAGTTAACGCAACTGACTGATGATGAGTAGCAGCCAAAAGATTGTGTTGCAACCTCTTCAGCTTGGCTGCCTTGTACTGTAGTGAGGGTTCTGCTCCTTCCTTTATCACAGGGGGCTTGTACAAAAGCAGTCATCCGGCAAAATGCACTTTGTCCCCGGATTTCCATAAAATGCACTTGGAGTCAAGATAGTGATGGTCAAAGCTGTCAAGGACAACACAGACAGGTTGTACAGGCAGTAAAATGATTAACCCGTAAAGACATGACATTTACATCCTGCGGGGGAACTCGCGTCCTGTGCATTTTGATAAATCTACAACGTTAGATCAAGGTCGTTATCAATAATTCTCCTTATCAACCACACACTCTTATTATCAATACTGCAGGTCAATCCACACATTGTTTTCTGTTTGAATAAAATAAACAGTGTAGGATATTTTCCAAGACAACAAATCCTCTGAAAAGACCAAAACTGACGATGTTAATATTTCGTTTTGTCCAAATTCCCCTCCCCATTTCTGCCTCTCAGCCACAAGCCTATTTTTTTCTTTTCTCTTGAAACAGGTCACAAATACATAGTTACATGTATCAAAAATGTCTTTTAAGCTGGACTCTGTAGTTATTAGCAAACGTTATACAAACAAAAGTAAACAGTGCATTTGCTGGGGACTAACTTGTCATGGATTAATACACACTGTCGCCCTAGTGAGTATTTATGTCAGCAGGTTACGTGGGATTGACAGCAACTCAAAATAAACTGCAGGGTCCATGTTCATGATAATGACAGGACATGTCATGCGGTGCAATGCTGTGGCTCACTGATGTGTTTCTAATATTTTCTGGGCAAGAATGGAGGTCTAGGCACAGAAGAATAAGCTGTATCAGACTTCGGCTGCTTGGGCAGTGCTTGTTAAGGTTAGGGTTTGGGTTAGGATATGATACATTTATTGTTGGTGTTGGTCTTTTAATAGGATTTGTCAATATTACCAGCCTTATCTTTTAATAAAAAAATATCCGGGGACTGAAAGATAATCTTCTCACTTTCAATGTAATTATTACTTGGTGTAAAATAACAACTTCTCCTATATGTTAGAATAATATTTCCGGTATGTTAGCTCACAGATATTGACTTTCTATTCTCACAGGCCTCTGGGGAATGACTAAATGAGTCACTGAATGGATCTGAAACACTGCAGGGCACACATCAAATTTTTAAATTTCTTTTAAATGACCTCATAATGGTGGATTTTAAGGGAAAGGAGAAAGTCTCCGTCCCCATCACCGTAATAAAAGGTACACCCATCATCTGTGAATACTTACTGATCCCTTGGCATATGCTAGATGACAAACTCCACTGGGATGATGGGAATTAATCAAACCACCAAGAAAGGTCAAATAAGGATAGCACATTCTCCCTTTGTGAAAGAAAACAATTTCAGGTTTTTGCTTCTTTTTACTATTACTTTATCATGATGTCTGTGTACAAATGTCTCAACAGTTACAGTACATCATCCCTGAAATGCCGCCAAAAATCTCCAACAGAGACACGTGCTTCTTCTCTTTAGTCAGCCACCAGCTACAGTGGCTGCTGGATTTACACTTTGACTCATTAAAAGCAGCTAAGACCCAGCGACCTACGGAAATTGACAAACAAAACTACCACAACCAAATTATGGCCAGTACTTGTTTCTCTCTGTTTGTTAATTGCTTATTGTTCTTATTGAACAATGCCCATTTAATGAAAATGCAGTTGTCAGCAGTAGGGATCGACCGATATGGATTTTTTAGGGCCGATGCCAATACCTATTTTTTTCAGCCTTAGCCGATGACCGATACGGACTGCCGATTTTCTTGAGCTGATATTTGGAGCCAATACCACTTTTGCTCCCTCAATTTACATCATAAAAATTGCACAATGATGATGATGACAAATGCTACGAGTCTCAATTTTTAAAAAAGGAACTAAAAAAGGCGTCTCAAGCAACACAGAGCTGCCTGTGGACGCCTGTTTCTAAATAATGCCGGGAAAAAAAATATCGACAAACGCAGCAGCCTGCATCCGCCATACAATACACCTAAAAAACGCAAATATTGGCCGATAATATTGGCCCGCCTATGTATCACATATTTATCACTAGTCAGCAGGTCATTCTGTTCCGTTCAGGCTGCAGTTTATTTCAGGTCCTCTTTGAACGCAAATAACCAGAGAGCAGTGAGCGAAGGGACAGAATCAGATTGTACATGACATTACACGATTTCATTAACCTGTACTCATGTTACTCATGTGATGCTCATTTGCCATAGGGCTGGCTACCAAACTTCGATACTTTTAGGCACCGACCATATTGCCTCCTTTGTATATAAAAAAATGCCTTTTCATTCAGTACCAAATTTCAATATCTGAGGAGTGAATCTCATCAGCATTAGTGAGGCAATAAGCATGCAGCATGCTGGTACCAAGATCTAATGATGCTGATTTTGGCTGTATAACATTACAGATTACATTACATTACATTGTAGAGGCATGCAGGAAAAACACTGTTATGGGTGTGTGTGTGTGTGTGTGTGTGTGTGTGTGTGTGTGTGTGTTTGTTAGTGTGTGTGTGTGTGTGTGTGTGTGTGTGTGTGTGTGTGGTGTTGTATTTTGAGAGGCTACAGTGTGTGTCAGATAGCAGTGAAACCTGTGACTTTTGTTAAAGTGTCAACAGATAACATTTGTATTGCTTGTCTATACGCCTCGCTTTAGCTGTCTACCACCGGGTACGAACTCTCGGCAAAATGACGACTTGCTTTACGGCACATATCTTGTCTGTTAAAATAACAATAAAAATTGGTTTCGAACAAAAGTATCGTTCAGGAACTGGTATTGAAGTCAAGAATTGGTTCCAGTATCAAACACTTTTGAATGATACCCAGCCCTACTGTGCCATATACCTGTATATATATATATTATGTTAAATTATACACTTGTAAATTATTAAATAAATTATTGTTTCTAATGTCCCATATGACGACTGGAACTGACTCTCCCACGCCACTACTTTTCAATTGAGCTCATTCCTAAACTGAGCACCCTGCAAGGAGAAATGTCCTCCGCAGCTCAAGCTGAACAGGCTCTGTGCAGTTAAAATAGCAGTGGTAAAGCACAATAACTCAGCCTCACCTCTCTGCTCATTAAAAGAGAACATTTTAATGGACATATCTGCTCTTCAGGGACTTCAATGTACTCCCATATGGGAAATAGAGAAAAAAATCCCCCCCTTGGAGCAAATAAATACGGGAGCTCTTAAGTCTTAATAGCCAGTGAGGCTGTTAAATAACATGTGGGCATATGAGATGGATCGTTATTAAGTGTGCATTACAGCTTACACCTGCTTGCATTTGTAGCTACAGTATGTATTCATTAATGCACTCCAGGCAACATGACTCCGCTCATATTCCCACTGATGTCAGCTGTGTCTTTGGTCTGTGTGACCAGTAGTTCTGATGTGGTCTCTGTCAGTGTCTCCTTCTTTGTCACGGAGCTCTCATAGAGGTTCGTAAGACACATGTCTTAAATAAATACTGTATATAAAGAAGTAGTTCCCTGTCAAATAAAGTATAATAAAGTAAATGGAAGAATGTCAATCTCACATAATCATAGTCATTTGTTTCTGAACATACTGCACCCATTAATCAGTTCTTATATGTTGCTGTAGCTGTGTCGACATGGTCCTTATCCTTATCATGTTTCCTCTACAAAACTAGATTTTATTTGAATTTGTAAATCTAAATCATCACTATCTTTCACATTATAATTTACAAGATGGCTAAAATAAGTTGATTCCAGATCACATCTTGAAATGGTCCAGGTGATCCGGTTACTGAAATCATCTTATGTTGCACTTTGATTTTCATGCTGTTAAGTTCCAATATCAAATTGCCCAATATGCATGTTCATAAAGGTGTAAAGTTGATCTGACACTTAAACGTGCCGGGAGGCCGGGTTTCCTCATAAATACATTATATTCCCATCAAAGTATTTATGTTGCAGAATTAGAATTAAAAAAACAAAACAATTAACAAGATTAGAGCATGTGTCTCTGAATGAAGCAAATTAGAATAAGAGAAACCACATTACCATGACTATCAATCTTTCTGGTTTGGGGATTTTTGGACCAATTATTTGTGTTTATAGTAATGCATTTTAAGTCATTCTGGATATATTTTTGTCTTAATTCACTTAAATTGGAATCATACAATAATGCACTTCTTTTAGTATCATTTTAGAAATGTTTTTCATCTGCAGCAAAAATGTGACAAATGTCTGAGTTTATTTTGATATGAGGTAAAAAAAAAATGATGTCACACTAGACATACTTTGGTAAACATATAACTGTGACCTACTGGCAGAAGAATAAGTGTAATGCGCTTTGCAATATGTTGCAATATTTATTTTTCTGACACAGCAACAGACCTGTTCCTAAGTGCTGACACTGAGTGTATTGTGCCATTGTAATTGTGTTCTGTATTGATCAGAAATGTATATGAATGGATGTGTGTGTGTGTGTGTGTGTGTGTGTGTGTGTGTGTGTGTGTGTGTGTGTTCGTGTGTGTGTGTCGTACCTTGACAGGAGAGATATGAGTGTGTGGTGTGTAGCCATGTATGGCCTCCATGGCAGCGAGGTTCTTGTCACTCATGTGAAGCATCTCTGCACTTTTTCCTGGAGCCAGATGTGCTGGACTGTGCTCCAAGGGGGGCGTCTCCTCATCCTGGTACCTGTACTTCTGCAGAAACATGCAGATACAGATAAGGGCTGTTAGTTAACAGCTCTCATATGAAATTAGCAACTATTGGCGTGGAGTGTATTTTTATATTAAAGAAAACACGTCAAAGGTTTATTAAATCACTAACAGACTCTATTGTCAGCCTCATTATTGTAAGTGTTCAGTGATGTCCTCTTTTAAACATTGATAATGTCAACGTCAGTGACATTTTCAACCGTGCGTGGGCATTCTATGCAAATCTTTTATATCACATAACATGTGTGACGCCTACAAGTGCAAAGTGAAGACATCAGAGGTCTCAATATTGCCATTGTGCACCAAGCAAAGCGATCCCCCTCCACAACCACATGGAGCAACCAGATCCATGACTCATAGTGGCTCTACTGTGGCAGGACATGTAGCTTCTTCCTAGTAGCCTCACTCCCCTACTGATAACCCACACCTAGGCAGCCTGCCAGCAGCCCACTGTGTTCGCCACACATGGTAGGTTTTATTCTAGGCGTGATGACACAAAATCTGCACACAGCACTTTCCATCACAAACACATCAGAAGGTGGGGAGCATCACAGTGGAGATCTGCCACACTGTCCTGTGGGTTAGTGCTTGCATTTTTAGCCACAAATCCGTACCCTCCTAAAGCCCCCCCAGGCCCACAATATGCTTTGCTGCACTGCAGATGTGAAGCAGCCCATTCTGAAGACAGATACATTTGGAGGGATCATCTGAATTTTGGCTGTTGGCCTGATGGCCTGCTCTGCCTATCTCCCCTTTCTTATTGTATTTTTGGAGGTAGACGGAGAGGGAGGTGCATCACCAAGCCCCGTCTCAGACAGGCTGCCTAGCAACCGGAGCAGAGCAGAGATTGCAGTGCCACAGTTGGGGCTGCCAGCATTGGTCCTGGATCACATTACATTGAGACAGCAAGAAAGAGAGGGAGTGAAACAGAGATGAAGATAAAGGAGAAAGTGAGGGGGGATGGGTAAAAATGACAAAAGTGAGGCCGTTCCATAAAGAGAAGCAGAAAACGGCAGCATGGTGGTGGAGCAGAGAGAGAATTAATAGTTGTTGATAGCACCCTTGACTGTTCCTTAATTACAGGTTGATAAGCAGGACATGGTTAAATTTTCTTTATTAAGCACTGCAGAGGCGGACATTGTTACATTAATGTAAACAGATTCCATATTATGTAACTGTATACCACCGACTACCTATATACAGTGTAATACAGAACTGAACAACTGCTGGTTTATTAATTATCTCAATCTTGTCTATATAAGTAAAATCTGAAAAGTAAGATTTGTATTAAATAATAGAAAAAACATTAACTTAAAACTCTGAAAGATTTGTAAATTACATGCATCACAGTTCAGAGCAGCCCTGGGCACTTTGGTCTCTGCTGCCTCCCCCTTTTCCTGCATGACCAACATTCATGCTGCCATGTTGCCTTCTGTCCCACTGGTGGGGGATGTGACAGTCAATGTTACAAGGTGTCCTTCTGGAGAGGGGTTTAGGTGTATTTCCTCTGACCACTGAATTGGGATGATTGTTGCCCAGTGCAGCATAATAGCACAACAACTTTCTAAAATACAAACAATTTGTCCAAGATTAAATTATTTGGAGGTAAATTAGTATTTTCTGATAAATCTTGCTTAATTATGTAAAATGCAGCAAAAACTATGGGTTCACGTGAAATTAAAGGAGGCATTTTTCCCCAAACATATCACTGAGAAGCAAATTCAGGTCAGACAATAAAGGGACACTTGGTATTATCAAGGTTCATCACAGTTAAGGGTTGCAACTAACCATTATTTTCATTGCAGAAGTTGTCTGGTCTATAAAATGGTAGAAATAGTAAAAAAAAAATGACCAGCCCTTTTTCTAAGGTGATGTCTTCAAAAACAGCATTCATGATAAATCTGTCTGTATCAATTATTTTTTCTGTCGATCGACTAATCGATGAGTCAACTAATCGTTGCAGCTCTTTTACTACCTTCCAGCTAGTAAATGACTCATAATTGTTCTCGCCTAGTGTTCCAAATATCAACCAATCCCTGATTAGATGGCTAAAAAATAACGGGAAGCTTCGAGTCCTGAGAAAAAAAGACAGTGAACCTCTGCCTGAGATGACGACACCTTAACCTTTCTGATGAGTGCACCAGCAGTCAGTAGTTTTCTGGTCCATACATTTCTACACAGATGCAGCATTTCACATAAGCTGCACTATTTTACACTAATTCACTCACCATGATTTAAGTAAGGTGACAAATATTGCTTTGTTACAAGGTAATATTGCACCACAGGTAAAAAAAAAAAAAAAAAAGTGAGCTGGTCATGTCAGAACTTATACAGAAGAACATTCAGACTGAACTCTAGAAAGGATGAATTCAAAACATCTGGAGTCCTTCATCTACACTATGCACTTAATTCATCTTGGTCCATGTATACATTTAGCTAATAAATGCCTTTTTGATATTGTTTAATATTGTTCTACAGTATTTTATTCAGTTTGAGCCAACGAATAGGTCTCTTTACCTGCGATATAAGGTCATTTACTATTTGTATGGTTTTAAGTTGTACAAATAAACATCTTGACTATTATTATATATTTGAAACTATTTCAATAAGGTCCTATTGAACCCCCAAAGTGTTGTGTTATTGCAATGAAAGGCATTATTAGTATTACCGGTCTTACGTACAATTGAAAGATTATTTCCTTGCCTGTGTAATGAAAGCTGTGTCTTTTATCAAATTACTGTTGAAATATTAACTAGCATATAAAATGTTTAATACAATTTATAGTTGGTATATGAAAGATAAGTTAGCAATATGTATAAATTGAAAGGCAAAGAAAATATGCAATAATACAAATTCCCATGTCCACTATTATATTAACAGAGAGATGCATTAATACATGTAAAGCAAACAGATTTGATACTACATAGTATCTGTTTTAATAAACATAATAGGACGCCGTGTCAATAGAATTTGTTTCCCCCCCAGTTCTTTTCTCACAAGAAGCAGGTTTATAACAGCTTGCAGCAATTATAACCAGCTCCTAACTGTACAAACAGCCACCTAAATTACCACTGCAACAAAATACCTCTGGGTTTCCTCAGCTTTATTGTATCAGTAAATCATCATGAAACTAATCCAGTACATCTTTAAGGAATTTTCTCTGCTGTAAAGGTCAATATCAGGGCAGTCTCCACAGTTTGCAGTTGCGTTCATTGGCCCTTCTGTACTATAATAAGAACTCCACACTGAGTGGCGGAATAAGCAGATCTTTTAACAGTAAAATTAGTTAACTCAATGTAGAGCAAATGTCAAATTCTATCTACTATCATCTTAGTTTGTAATTCAAGGACCAAGCTTGAGCTTTTAAATGACTAATCATAATGGAATGAAAGCTAACCTCACCTCTCTGGCGTGTCATTTCCAAGACTGCATATATGTGTGATGCGTTTGGGATTCCATCCATTTGCATTAAAAAACAAATAAAAGGAATAGTGATTCATCCAGTTTCTTCTACGTTTGCATTCATTTTAACATTTGCTGCTGTAATGAAGTCAGGGGGATTTTGTGCTGGGTGTAAAGTCTCTGTAATGCTTCACAGCGGTTTCAGAATGAACTAAATGTTGGAAATTAGTGGTATGCACCATAATACATCTCAATGGAGTAATTCTGGACAGGTAAATGTGTTTGAATCGGTTTTATAAAGAGTTGGTTAATTTAAACAAAGAGACACTTCTTTGTCCTATTCAAACAACTGCATATGATACATTAAAACCAAACAGCTTATTGGGATAATCACCTAGAATACACAAACTGTAAGGAATTGTTGAAAATTACAGATATTCAGTTTTGCCAAAAATACTGAACGTACCTGACTCTCCTATTAAACTTGAATATATTGACTGACCTGTGTCTTACCTCTAATATTTTACCTTCTGATGCTTTTTGTCTCTCTGCAACAATGCAGCCAATTTTGTACCTTTTTCGATCTCACCTCATACAGTTTGTGCTTTGTAATAACATGCTCATCAGCAATTACTATGCTGCAATCAGTAGACACAGTAACTACAAAAAAACTAAGTGAGTCCAAATTGGGGGAAATAACAAATATTTCAAAGGTCTATCACCTGTTTATCCCTGGACTCTGGGTTTAGTTAATTCATCAAAGACATGAATTCGCCTCCCTACACATATTTTATGTAGGCCAGAACACCTGCTGGATGTTAGTAGAGCAAACCCTCACATCAACCTTAGTACTGTATGTTTAAAATCTGACAGGCTCCTCATCATCATTGCTTTTTGTCACTTGGACAGCGTGTTGATGAGAGAACTAATTTAATTTGTTTTTAAGAAAGGTTCTAAGAAAAGTCTACGTCAGATTTGTGAAGATTCTTGAACAGCAGAATTGTTCGTATACCTATGATGATTAATCTCATCGTCCTCAAAAATTGAAAGCGTGTGCCAGTTGATCCTAATTAGGAGAGGTAAACGCCCTGCCATACCCCCTAAAAGAGCATGAGACTGCAAGGCTGTGTGCACACCGCCACACAGAAATGGAAAAGAAAACCTGTTAGAATTAAGTAAAAATTATTACAAAACATTATAAATGCTAAAAATGGAATTGTAATTTATATCATGTAATATTATACAGCTGTATAACTGAAATAAATCCAACAACTTACTATTTTGCACAACATGTAAGCACTCAAATGTGCTTTTGAGTGCATAAATGGTGAATGTCAGAATCTTATGAAATCTGTGTAAGTGGGTTTAAGAATTCAGGTTCATGAATGAGGCCCAGGGCTCATCTGAACTTTCTCTTTCCCACTAAAACCATTGTTGCCCTCTCAGTTGATCTTCACTCTCAAGACCTCAATTACAGCTTTCATCTCGTTTACATTATCACTATTGCTGTTGCCAGCCAACACCTACCAGTACAACTGTTCTTCTTTTTCATTTACATGCAAGCCTCAGAAAAAAAAGAAATATTCACTCATCTTCTGCCAATGCTAACTTCAGACTATTCTCCAAGGTGTCTCAGCACAACACTTTGACAAGTGTTAGTATCCTGTAGCTATGTATGCTGCATCAACAACAGACTTTACATATACCGTGGGGCAGAATCTGCACCAGGGCGGATTTTAATGTAAGAATCCTGTCCAGCCTAAATCAGAAAGTGGGGCTGCGACAAAGAAGAGCTTCTTATCCCCCCATGGAGACGCTCCAGATTTACCCGCTTTGCCCAGATTTAAGTCTGCTGTTGGGCGTAGTCACTCCAATCTCTTTGTAACGCTGACAATTAATGGCAAAGCTTCTGCCTGAACAGTCGCCCACTGAAAGGTGGCTTACCAAGAAGGAAGAGTGAAATACTTATTATGTAGATGTGTTTACTAATTTATTATTATGAATCAAAACAGCAGCAGCAGTACGATAGCTTTGTGCGTGGGGTTATTGAATACAGAGGGGCTCCTGGGAAGGTGAAGGTGTTTCATATTGAGCACCACCTCGACTGCATCAGTACACGCTCCCACAGGGAGACAATCAAGATGCCCATTCTGCCCAAGCACTATTCAAATTGTCCAACTAAAACTTTGATGAAACATGTAAAAATACTTCCATTGGTGCATGTTTTGAAGCTCATTACAGTCCCAACCAACTTAAGACTTTCCCTAAAGAATAAAAATAGAATCCCTAAAGTGCCTTCTTCACCACCAGAAGGCTTATGTTAAAACAGTGAAACCGGGAAACTCATAAAAAATATAGAAAGACAACTGTTTTTTTTTTAAACTCCCTGGATAGTTGCTGAGCATTGTTTTAGAAACTCAACATGTTGTCTTCCTTATATTTCAGTCTTTAATATTCACTTGTTAATTTATGTTGATCTAACCCAAATTAATGAGTCTGAATCTCATTTCTGTGGGATGATTCATCATTGATAAGACCCACACAGATGTATCATCCTCACATGTAATAATCAAATTAGAGTCACAGATACAATGGTGCCAGAGTGGGTGCTTGGCTGCAGTGCGTCTGCTGAGGGTAGTGCGGGGGAAGGCTTCTTGTCTGTCTGGAGCCTGTTTTCACAGGAACTCCATGCTTATATGTAATTCGGGAAAGGAACAATATATTTATATGATTAGTAGCATGAATTGCAGACTAGAGGGATTTTACCCAGAATATTTTTTCTTTAACATTAAACTAACTGCATGAAGCCATGGTGTAGGGCTAGGGAATATGACACAATCATATCAACATTGTGATCGTCTTATATTTTGAATAATGTAATATGATATAAGAGTTGTCTTTTCAGGGTTTTTTTAGGCTGCATTACAGTAAAAAATATATATTTTTCTGAATTTACAAGAGTGTTGAAGCTGTTCACTTTGCCTTTAACCACTTGGTCATTGTATCCACATTACTGATGATTATTTATAAAAAATATTTTGTGAAAGCACCAGTTGTCAACCCTACAATACTTAAGGTATTTGGTCAAAAATATTGGAATATTTGCATTTTCTCAATTTGAACCTTGCAAAAATAATGCACCTTAACACAATGAAGAAAATTAAATATATTAAATATAATATTATATATATATATTTGAGGGGCAACTTTTGCCTTCACTGTCTAAAAAAACAGGTCGTTTTTACAACATTTTGTGGACACTGTTAAAAAATAATAATAAATCAATCATTGGTGCATAAAGTGCCATTTTTTCTGTATGATATAATTTCCCATAATATAATGCAGTACAGTAGTCACCACCATGAACCAACATGAGTAAATAAAAAGCATGCTATTGCTATCATTTACGTTCAGCATTTATATGTAACAGCACTGTCTGTTAGTTAAATGAACTGGGGAAAAAAGTGATTGCTATATGAAGAACTAGGATATTAATCTTAACTAGTAACTCAAAAAAATTGTTTTTGGAAATATTTGGGGCTACAGGGGCATTATGAGATATCTTTGGGCATTTTTGCCCTTAGACCCCCTTAATTTCTGACACTGCCTCAACGTAAACCCTGTAAAAATGACCCAAAACAACAAATATCTGACAAAAATGAATTCTGTTTCATGTTGTGAAAGAACAAAGCCTTCACTTTTTTTGAGGATATGCTTCCATTAAAAAATACGCATGATTAGCAGCACAGTAAAAACACAAAGCATTCAAATGCTATATTTTTTGCAGTCTGCAGGTCAGGTGAAACCTCTTCGATTCTCCTCACAGGTCTCACACTTTGAAAGCTCAGTAATCTTAATCAGTTCATCCCCTCCCCCTCTGCCCATAGAAGTATGCAAATACCATTTTTATGCTGAGTACATACATTTTTATGTATGTTGCACTTGTAGTGGGGGCCTGTAGTGTTAACCCTCCCCCAGCCCTTTCTTTTGTCCACACACTCAAACATGCAAGTGGGTGCCATGATAACACACAGTACTGAAAGACTAGTAAATGGTTTCACCAGAACGTGCAATAATGGCAGCAGTGGTTATTTTCTTCAATCCTACGGTGTGATCAACGTTACTTGCAAAAACAGGTCTGAAACAGCTTCAGAGCACTGAGTAGTCGCTTTACTGCTGTGAGCAAACATCACCCTGAAACGATTGGCTATCCATGCATAATAAAAAGAGGAATCTGTTGATCTCAAGCATTCGTGTTTATCTGAAGCATTAGTAGGAAATTGTCTAAATACAGATATCTCCACTCCTCATATCAAAATGACTGATCTCAGAACTTTCCTTCAGTCTCCTTTTTCCTCTCATCTATGTATGTTTACGAAGAAGGTCCATGAAGCCCTATCCTGGAAACCAGATGAATCTGCAAACTCACGTTTCATTTGCTCTGGCAGACACATCTGGCCCCTCCTCCAATTAGGACAGATTTTCATCCAGCCAAGACGGGCCGAACACAATCGTGTAGTTACTGAATGTTACCGGCATTCTCCGTCGAGCGCTATGCACGGCGCTCATGAAGCTCAGATTAAACTGTCAAACTACAAAGTGCTACTCAAATATGAATCAAGATTCTGTGATCAACCCTGGCTGTAAAAATGACCTCTATTGGTTATTCAAATAGTCCATCACAATATCTCCTGTGTTGATGTGCTCACCTCAATGTTTTTTTTCGTGGCGAATCTAGGTGTACATGTAAGGTGTAATGTAACTAGGTGTAAACACTCATATTGACAAGTTTGAAGATTTGATTTTTTTCAAATATGATGTCAGGTCTCCTGAAGGAAACCCATACACTCATCCTCAGTGAGACACTCTTTCCTTTATGAGAAACATCTACTTGTGAGGTTGCTGCCATTTCTGTACAGTGCTAGTTTTTATACTGTGAGTGTTCTACTTACTCCTGGCTGCAACCTCTGCATCCATAGCCCACACAACACCAGCTGCAGTATTTGATAGCAGATAAGCTGAGAAGAGCAAGTTAGCAAGAACGAGGCGCCCCTGAATGCTTCAGTCTTAGACCTGAGCAGAGCATTAGCAAATATCTGCCGTCACACTTTGTTGTTGCCACATCTCTCTGTGAACTCACTGTCAGAGCTGAGACTCACTGCTCTTTATAAAAAAATGATGACACAAACGGCAGGATAAAATAGGTCAAATCCATAGGAGGAAATGTGTGTTTGCGCAGCTATAAAAACAGTTACAGTAAGGATGTGTAATGTAAAACCAGCGCCTCATATAGAGGAGCACAGAACGCACTCTGCTTTGATATAATCTGCTGATATTTTTCCACATCATTACTCCTGATCATCTGATTGGTCGACTGGTAATGAGTGACATCAGGTCGATTTCCTGTCCATTTTCCAGTAAAGACGTCTGAGAATTGATTCTCAGGGTGAGGTGAGCATCGATCTTGATATTGAGATGAAGGCACACTGATCCCAGAGTCGTAAATCATTCATTACATTAATACTCAGTTTTCATTTAAACTCTGTCCTTTGGCTGGTGTGCATTGCTTGGCCTTCGATATAAGCACAGCACTGAATAGTAGCTTAAAGAAAAACTTCAGCGAGGCAATCGTGATTAAATGTTGTGAGGCCATCAATGAGCATTAAGCATAAAAGAGCACATTAAAGCACTGCTGAACGCTTCCAACCACATAAAGAGCCTTTCAATTAAGATTCTGAATAAAAGATGACTGAGTGGCTCTGCGCTGGGCTTTGTTTAAGAACAAAGGTTATGTAAACAAATAACCTTGGAACGTCACCTTGGCAAATGAACAGTCATGTGACAGCTATTGTAGAGAGAGCTATAGTTTAGCAAACAGGATAGTCCTGGAGAATATTGGGAATAAAAGCAAAGAGGTAAAGTTGGAAATGTGTTAGAGTAGTAGGGAAAGGATATAAAGGAACAGTAAAAGCACATCCCTGCAATATACTGTACATCTTAAAAGATCTTGCCAAATCATATGCCACAGTTAACAACCCACCACGAGACTGCAACAGACTGGATGCAAGCTGTTTGGGGGCTACTGAAATATGTACAGCAGGTATTGGGGTATGTTGAAGGGAAACTATGACACTAGATACATTCGCCTGGTTAACATCTTAATAAAACAACAAAATGGAGGCTAATCTGATGATTGGCATGTTTAGTAGCCTGGCATCACTAGACTTATCTGCAAATGCACATTAGTTTCAATTCATTTTTGATTTTCAAGGGGCGTTATCAACGGTGCAGACGGGTGTCTTCCATTCGAAAGACTAGCTTTTCGATTCCCCCGGCTCCTCCTGTCCTCGGGCAAGACACTGAACCCCAAATTGCTCCCTGTGCTGCGCTTTAGTGTGTAAATGTGGTTTAAATGATTCGATTAGATTAGATGATGGGCAGGTAGCCTCTGCCATCAGTGTATGAATGTCTGTGTGATAAGGTGAATGTGACAAATAGTGTAAAATCACCTTGAGTTGTCAGAAGACTAGAAAGTCCATTTACTACCCAAACAGGAAAAGAATGGCTGCCCGGTCACAAACTTTCTCAAATTACAGCTAAACTGTACACTAAAATGTGTTTCTAAAAACATTTGAGGCAGCAAATGTACAAAACTGTAACAGAATATTGATTAATTTAGATAAGCGCTGCCTAGTTTGGCAATTTGATCTTCAGTTTCATTACCCTGATGCGTCAGGCCGGACGCAGTATGTCAGTAACTTCGTTCGGTAACTACATTCTAGCATGATGCTCCTCTGTCAGTAATCTTCTTAAACCCGCCTCATATGAGATCAATGGTTGTGATTGGTCTGCCCAGGGCCTGGCTGGCTGGAAATCTGTGTGAATAGGAGGGGGGCCAAACGTATCAGCGCAAACATTAGCATGCAGATTTGTCTAGTTTCCCGGCTGCATGTTTAGCATAGGATATATAAGGAAAGATATGAAACATATCAAAGATAAGATAAGAAAACAGAAAGATAAGGAAACAAAGATAAGGAAACAGTTAAATAATAAAGTTTTACATACAAATGAGATAAAATGCTTGTAGCATGTGTATTAGATGAGCTGAAACCCATTATTATAGGCCAGATCTGTTATAACAACATGCAAACCGAGCACAATTGAAATGAGTAGTCAATCCCGTTTTGAAATCTGCTCCTCTTACAGACTAGATGTTTGCTGTGGGGTTACATTTCACTCGCTGGTCATGATGACTGTGGAGGAAACTTGATTATGTGGGAGGAGAATTTTAATGTTTTCCACAAGGAAGGAGTGGAGTCTCAGATGGAGACAGAGAGGAAGACATGAGCCAGGAGGGAGGGAGGACACATGGGATTATCTGTGCTAGTAATACTGAACACTGAGCACAGCAGGAGCTCCCTTTCAGGAACCCACAGAGCAAACAAACCCCATTAAGTAGCGGTGTCTCACAAATATAGGACTTTTTTTTTGTCATCTACCAGACAAAACGTAAAAATAATCACGGTTGATAAAATATAACTAAAATATCCACCTAGTTCATATCTAATAACTACTTAGAGTGAACCAGCTTCTAGGAACAAGACACAACACAAACACAAATGTCTAAATTATCTGGAGCTCTGTATACATGTACACATCACTTTGGCAAGCGTAGAGACAAATCCTGGACAGAGCGGACCAGCGTTGTCAGATCTGGCTTTGAAAAAGCTAAGACGAGAAGCGCCATATGGAGGGAAACTCTGAGCTGGCTGCCATTCTGGAAACACCTGAAGCTGCGAGGGAGGGGGTGTTGGGGATGTGATGGACGATCAGTGAATGAATGAATGACCATGCTCTCTCTTTGGAAAAAACACCGCCTCTCTCACTCAACATTAAGACAAAACCCTTGACAACAAATTGGCCTGCTTTGCTGATGATTAGCAGCCGGGCTCTGATTCATCAGTGTGCTGTAGAAAACAGCAGGAGTACTGTTCCTGTTACCTGATTTCCTGCTTTTTTTTTTAGCAGTGTACAGTTTCTCTTATGATAAATGATATCTAAGTGGCCCCCAGCAATAAAGTGCATTTCCCAAGGTCAAAAACATGCCATGTAGTTTGCTCAGCAGGCATGCAAAGATAAATGGGACTCAAATGAGCACGGGCTACCATAAGGTTAGCCTTATAACGTGACCTGCCCTGCAATACACGTCTGATAATGATGATGGACGTCTGATTCATTAAATATCACTAACACTTATGGATTAAAAATAACAGCAAAAACAAAACCTTGCCTGCCAAGGATGCTGCTGCTGCCTGTTTATGTGTAAATGGAAATCGTCCATCAATGAGCTCTTAAAGAAGCGCTCAGGCGGTGATGTAAAGGTAATATGCTGTGAATAAGCTGGTACCTGAAAGCATATGGACAAGAGAGGAAGCCGTAGGTGACTGTGATCACAGCACTAATTACTAGTGGCTGTGCAGAGAAAAAACGCGCGGTTCAAATCATTTCAAATGGCACAAAACCAAACGAGCACTTTCTCACAAAAGCCTTTTTTTTTGTTGTTTCATATTTCTACAAACTAACATCTCGATAGCAATCGCTCCTGCCCCATCTGCCTGCAGTTGCAACCCAGTCTTACCTTGCACCCGAACATGAGAGAGAGGGTCCGGTTGCTGCAGATGACCTTACACTGGCACATGACCGGCGACAGACACTTTAAATTCCTGACAGGCAGAGACATCAGTCCACAGGCTCAACCGCAGACACACACACACAGCACAGACCGGAGCACGTCGGTCCGCTCGCCACTCACTTCAGAGCCGCGATACACGAGAGCCGTGGATGCTGAGAGGGGAGGGGGGTCGGTGATGCCCGGTTAACAGGCGGGCTTCCCGGTTGAAACGTGACCGTAGCGGAAGGCTACTTGGGTCCATTTGTTCTTAATGCAACTTCATGATCGTGCATGGTTTGACACGTTTACAGCGTCGGTCTGTCGCGATGCAATGCCATGTTGTCCATATGTCTAATGGCAGCATCATTCATGATTTGCTCTCTCTCTCTCTCCTCTCTCTCTCTCTCTCTCTCTCTCTCTCTCTCTCTCTCTCTCTCTCTCTCTCTCTCTCTCTCGCTCTCTCATTGACCGTAAAATTTGTACTCAACGCGCACGCAGCTGGAATCAAAGGAGAAACAGTGAAGACACTGAATAGAGAGCAACGGTAAAGCCTGCCTACCCTATCTGTATGTAGCCTATTGGTAGTAGATAATCAAACACACGCACACATACACGCACACACACACACACACACACACACACACACACACACACACACACACACACACACACACACACACACACACACACACACACACACACACACACACACACACACACACACACACACGGCAGTTGAACCTGGGAAATTTTAAATGGCTCCCACAGCTTGTTTCACCACCACATGTTACAGTGTGATTATTGCGCCCCCTGTTGGATCTTTAGAAAAATGCTGGAGTAGCTGTCCAGCGTCCTGAAATGTTTTACGGCAGTTAATAGCACTTGGTGGCTGCAAAATGTCTTCATGCATCTACTCGGTGATTGAGCTAAAGTGGGAGTGTCATTCATCAACACACCCTCAAGTTTTTATAAATGAGCTCAAATACCACAGGCAGGAACTTTGCCCTCATTTCTCATGAATGCTGTGAATTCAACCACTACACACAAATATGTAAACCAATGAATGCACTCACAAGAGAGGAGATAACAACACACTGAGAAGTGTAGAGCTTACTGTTGCTGTATCAGTATTTATATTTTCACTTATCATCTCATATTACAGTGCACAGCATTCATTTGACCCTGACTGTTCTATTCATATATTTGTCATAATTTTGTCTGAAAGTACACCGTCTAAATGTTAAGCTTGTTTTCAATCAATTTAAGTGATTCAAGTGGAGCAATTTAGTTGGAAGTGTTCAGTGAAAAGCTGCTTTCCCCCTGATAGAGATCATATGGCTCTTGTTATTAAAAGTGTTGAGATAACTGATAAGTTTGACTTCATATAGGCAACTTAAACCTCTCTAAATGATGTTTGGTCTTAAAGATTTCTGAAATAATAACAACAAATGATTGATGTACTAATAATCTTAATAGAATTTGTTAATAATAATAGATACAGATGTATATGGCTCTTTTCCAGGTGCTCAAAGATGTTTTGTTGTGGTTACACAATTGAAGTTGTAATAGATAACCAGCAATAGCAGGTAACCTCTTTTTTTCATACCAAAGATCATTATGTCTTAACAGGCTTTACGTCTTTCACAAGAGGAAGGTCTCATTTTATTTGTGGTTTTGTTCCTCTCCACTCCTTTGTGTGATTGTGCTGACATGGTGAGCCCACAGGGTGGAGTGAGAGAACCAGGTAGGCTAGATTTAAATATTGTGCATTCATCTCAGGACCAACTGCGGCGCAGGGCTCAACGCTCTGCGGTGACGTCAGCCTTAAACACAGACTGTTCCAAATACACCAATGTGCTGCTGATATATTTTTTTTTTTTTAACCTTATCACCTTCCCTGATAGTTGGGGATATCCTGGGAAACATGCAATGTGCTAAAGAAAGCAGGATTACCACATGCCCAGGGAGGCCATGAATTGAACACAGTGTGAAGTAGACTAGTGTAACTTTTTTCTTAGAAAAATATTTGTTTCGGTTAACTCAAAGACCGGAGAAAACAGATCAATACAAACAATACAAAAATGTTTAAGAAGGCACAATGGCTAATAATGTGATTTTCAGAGCAATAATATGAATATCTATAAAGCTAGATAGCCCTCTGTCCTGATCACATAATAGAAAGACGTACTATGTGTGTGTGTGTGTGTGTGTGTGTGTGTGTGTGTGTGTGTGTGTGTGTGTGTGTGTGTGTGTGTGTGTGTGTGTGTGTGTGTGTGTGTGTGTGTGTGTGTGTGTGTGTGTGTGTGTGTGTGTGTGTGTGTGTGTGTGTGTGTGTGTGTGCGCGTGTGTGTGTGTGTGTGTGTGTGTGCGTGTGTGTGTGGGCGGGCATGGCCTTGTTCACATTTTTCTTTTAGTACTCCAGATGTATGACGCTGTTTTCTAACTTTATACTTTATCTGTGATCACATAATGACACTAAGAAGAGGTTTCAAGCCCACCACCGTTTCCATGGATATTTCTAAAAAAGAAAACTCTGTCCTTGATTGCAGCATTGAATGCCATATCATCAGAGACTCTGACTGTACACTGACAAAGGCTGCAAAGCTGAGTAACAGATTTGCAGTAGGCCACCACCTCTTGAAAATCACACAAGAGTGGTGCCACACATATTAGGTTTTTGGGGGTTTCTACTGGACATTTACATGCCTTAATTTTCAAAAACACATACTTTTCTCATACAGTCTGTCTGAATGTATCTGCATTTATGTATGTATGTATGTATGTATGTATGTATGTGTATATATTTTCACTTTCTATGTATAGTATATTTGTGACATCACAACCGTACAGAGGTCCTGACGGCTTGTTTAAAGGCACATTTTCTTTATATGGGCTGTGTGCATTTCTCTTTGAATTGAGTGTTTTGATACTGTACTTTCACAGTATTTATAAAGCACCTCAACCTGCTTTATAATTTGAAGAAAATACCTTTTTACTACAGTAGTTACTGTATGTATCTGATTTATCAGCTGCAGTCATTGAAAGGAGTTTCTTAGCTGTGGTTCTGCTTTGACTTGAAATAATTGTTGACAGAGAAAATAAAACTTTTAATCTCTGTCCACAGAGCTCTAACCGGTATAAGAACAGCAGGAGGGAAGTCAAGCCATGTTAGCTGCCTCTCCTTGGTTTTAACAGAAACTCAGTTTTCACAGACATGCCTTTGAAGGTTGTTTTGTTCAACCCTCCTGTATATAGGACCAACCTATTAGATGAAAACTGCATACTACATATGTGTGTTTATACATTTAAGTAGATTTAATTTGATCCAGGCAGCATTTTCAGGCAAGCAATACATAAAGAAGGATATGACTATAACACCATCTAATCATCATAGATACAGCATCATTTCCATGGAGATCATATACTGTAAATGGCTTCCCCCTTCCACTACGGCATTATGTAAGCGTAGGAGTCACATGGAAACCTGAACTGTGCAGTGTTGAGGATAGCATTAACATCCTAATGCTGCATTGTGTGTGTATGTGTGTGTGTGTGTGTGTGTGTGTGTGTGTGTGTGTGTGTGTGTGTGTGTGTGTGTGTGTGTGTGTGTGTGTGTGTGTGTGTGTGTGTGTGTGTGTGTGTGTGTGTGTGTGTGTGTGTGTGTGTGTGTGTGTGTGTGTGTGTGTGAGAGAGACAGAGAGAGAGAGAGAGAGAGAGAGGAGTGTTTCCATGACAACATCTGCAGGGGGTGGCACATTCCTAACAAATAGTCCACTTTCCAGCAGCATTCTGGCCACCATATCGTATATGATGACTGCTTCTGTCACGGGTGATTGGGCACATAAAGGCAGGCGCCTCATGCTACTACTACATGCGTCACATGCCATGACACATGCCAGTGTTTTCTCTAATTCACAGAGAATATAAAGAAGCACTGTGACTTGAAGAGTGCTGGCATTATTCACCACTGGCTGTTAAAGCAGCTCACTGAGCCTGTGAGTGCCAGAAAATGGTGCTAAGCCTAATACACTGTAGGTTGAGCCAGATGTGCCATACTTGACATTTTCTCATGTTTTCTGCAAGCCATGGTAGCCATTTTTTCATGTTTAACTGTATGAGTGGTTGAGAAAAACATACCATTAGTGATTTACCTTTGCATAAGAGATAAAGAAAGGCATTACAGCCTGATCACAGCCGGACTGAATGTAAACTTAAGTATGAGCCAGAGTCGGAGAAATGAATTGATGTCTTTTTTAAGTCTTTGTATGTCAATGATTTTAGATTAGTTAGTTCTGTGGGTTGAATAGCAGCTGCTCCACTAAAAAGTGGCCTTCCTTTTACTGGTCTACCAATAACCACTTTATACTATTTAGTGTTAATTAGTCTTATCAGACCCTTACACTATTCAATCTGTCCTTAACCTATATTCAGGTAAGCTCCGGCTGGCATGTGTAGTTTTCAAGTATAGAAAGCTAATCTAAACAGTGTGGTAACTAACTAAATTGGGTGGAAAAAAACCTGGATCTTAAAGCTGGGACACACTAAGCTGACAGTCAGCCATCTGTCAAAGTTGGGCCTATGTTGTGCATCTGTCGCCCTAGTTTTTGCGGTGTACCCACATCGTTTGCACTAGTCGGCCCTTGTTCGCTGTGTTTTGGCCGATTCTGCATGTTGGATCGGTGTCGGAGCAGTTGGAGCCCATTGATGAGAGAAATCACTCTTATTGGCAGCTCAGATCAGTGCATAAGAAGAGAAACAAAAGTGAGTAAAGTAGACACACATCTAAAATACAGAAATTGTGAGATCACAAACAAACTTACATCAAGTAAGATTAGCCATTGAGCTCTTTACTAGAAAAGGTTCATAATTTTTTCCGTTATTGTTTGCTCATGCACAGTAAATATCATTAGTTCTTTCACCATCGGGTTGTGGGGACACACTAGCGTCTTCAGACATCCTGTCAATCTCCCTCATCCCTTTTTGAATGAGGAACACAGACCACTGCCACCTGCGAGTACGGAGAGTTATTTCCTCTCACCCAGGCACAGAATGTACGTACTAGTTTGCTGTCTGGTGTAGTCTTCAAGTGTGTTCAAGTGCCCCTTTTTGGGCGAGACACAAGTTACACAACAGTCGTCCTTTGTCACCACGACTTCTTTGAAGTCAGTTTGGTGTGTCCCAGCCTTTGCAAAACAAGCATCCGGTCTTCAGCTTTCTATAACCTCCAGTATTCAACAGCTTTGACAATGAAGTAGTCTAACCAAAGTGCAAACAAATCTGGGAATCTCCTGAGGCTCTGAGACTGCTTCAGCTCTACTGACTAGGAAATCACCCTAGGTGAGAATTATAGTATTCACACCCACACAGAACCTGCTACATCTGATTTATCTCGGCTTGAATATGTAATTTCACCTGTTCTTACTAGAAAATACAATTGTTGTTTTAAAAAAGAAAAAAATACAGCACATGGTCGGTTTAAAAATTAGCAAGTAAAATTAAGAGGATGAATCACCCTTAAAATCCTTAACTTATTCTATAAATTGCACAGAGATTATTTATTCCTAGTGAAATAAACAAAACAGCGGCATGGTGGTGTGGTGTCGCCTCACAGCAAGAGTGTTCCTGGTTCGAATCTGTGTGGAGTTTGCATGTTCTCCCCGTGTTCTCCAGCTTCCTTCCACAGTCCAAAGACATGCACATGTTAGGTTAATTGATTACAATTGATTATTGTATATATATTATATATATTATATATTGCCCGTAGGTGTCTGTCCATATGTGCCATGTGATAGACTGGCGTCCTGTCCAGGGTGTACCCCGCCTCATGGCCAATGTCACCTGGGATCGGCTCCAGCCGCGACCCCGTTAGGGACAAGACAAAACAACATAACACTCCAAACCGGGACACCCTGTGGTCAACTCCGCTACGGGTGCAACAGCAGCACTTAAGTGTTCCTCTACAACTGTAATGTTTCATATCTGATAATTCTGCTTCTATCTCTCGCAAAACCACCCAGCTGTGTAAATTTAACATGCCAGAATAGAGTCATCTCCAACAGTGATGAGTGAACTTGGAGCAATGCTTTATGCATGAAGTATGGTGTGCATGATACACCTTCAACACACTTCAAAAGCCTAAAAATATCGATTAGCCCTGAAATGCACTTATCTTTCTCCTTTTTTTTGTAGCTGTAGACATGCTCGGAGACAGTTATTAAATGGTTAAATTGAGCTCTTGGGAATAATTATCTGCACCACCCCCAAACTGAGATGAAAACATCTACACCATAATCATTAAAGTCAAACAGATCCTCGTCCTTTGACAAGTGAAGAATGTCACAATGCAACTATTGGTCTAATTCTATACAGCCATCACCTCACTTCCTCTACCACACTCTGGTTCTGCTGTGCCTCCTCCCACACTCAAGACAACAGTGTGTTATCCACAGTGCTGAGACAGTCCCCTGCCAGTTGTCCCCCATAACATGTATGATGCAAAAAAAGTGGAAGAGGGATCACTAAGGACTGCCAGCTCCATCTCCAACCCGTACTAAAATCTGTCAATTGTAAACCAGAACCACCCACAAGCTAAAAAGCTTTCTCTCACCTAAAGCAGCCCCCATGAGCCTCTCCATTGTTTCTAGCATTGGAACATGCTACCACAATGGCTGTCTGTGTTGTAAATGCCATTATGCAATGTGTATCCACTGTATAGCTAACATTTTACTTAATACAACTAAATATTATTTAACTTGCATTGTTTTCACCCTATATTATTAATATATATACATATAATATATACTCTATCTATCTATCTATCTATCTATCTATCTATCTATCTATGTATCTATCTATCTATCTATCTATCTATCTATCTATCTATCTATACAGTATATTGTTGTAAATTTTCTCACTAATAAAAACATAATGTCACAGAGCAGAATGATTAGAGGTGGGACAGATTTTAATACAAATAGTATACAGATTTCTGAGAGATGATGTCATTTGAAATGATATAGTTATATGCTTTAATTTACATGTATTCTGTAGCAACTATGGAATACGAAATATACTGATAAGCAGCAGGATGTGGACAGACTATTAGTTTAATTTTGCAAAATCCTCCTGACCGACAGCTGAGAGACGCCAAGATCGTCTGTGTTGCAGAGCTGCATTTTTCCCCATGGCCAAATAGTGGAGAGTTGTAACAACTTTAATCCGTTGTGATATAGGGTGGGTTTTATTCGTTGGTGATGTGATGGCATTTCTGACCAACTCTACCACGTTCATAATGCAATCTCCATTTAGGCGATACCTTTTTAAAAGCTCACTATCATTTAATCTCTTCAAAATGTTGACTGCAGCAGCCATGTTAGGTCCTTCCTGATTGACTCTGAGCGACTTGGGAGGTCCTCTCCTAAGTCACGCTTTTATAGATGTAGGACCTACTTTTAGCGCTAAATGCTTTGTGAGTCCTAAAATTAGGGTTGAAATTAGAGTTACACCTAAATCAGCAAGTTAGGACCTACTCCTAGCCTTAAGATGTTTTGTGAATATGGCCCCTGGTCACTTAGCGGGCAGTACATTGCTAACCATTACATAACATTTGCCTTTGGGTGGTAGCTTGCCCCCAACTTAAGGCTTTAAAATACAGTCATGATGCTTTTTCCATCGTTATGAACCAGGTAGCCTAAAGTGTCACTTTCATTTACGACACTTAACTCTATAGATCAATGGTCAATAAGATAGGAGTGACTTCATGGAATTTTGTCCACGTTGTTTATCTCCAGTTACATGAAATGTCTCTGCTGCTGTGCTCTGGTGTCGGCTGAGAACATTTTAAAAGTATAAATGTGTGTATTTGTCATTTTGGATTGCTTCATTAATGAAGGCAAGCTGGCCAAAAACATTTGGTGAATAGCAGCACTTTGTACTGGAGAAGAGTTGTAAGAGGAGTTTTAATTACATTGGACTTCCATTGGAGCTCCTACTGGTGTGCACCTTGCCGTGTTTGGCTTGCCTCACACTTTTAACAGTATATTTTTTTGGAGTCACCTCTGATGAAATGCAACAAAGAGGCTCAGATCGCCACTGATTTGGCTCGGCGTGTAGCGAGCGCAGCAGGGGATCAGTCTGGTCAGCCAACAGGTAGAGCTGACTGGCAGTGTCTATGCTCCAGTTACCCACCACTGCCATCTAACAGTATTAATACATTGAGTTTACACACATTGACTGTTTACTGTACATCAAATCCTGTTGGTAGCAACATTACATGTGTGATATTTGTGGGTACTCAGTTGAATATATAGCTTGGGTGTTAACGGCAGATTTCAAGGGACCCAAGGACGCTTTACATGAAGGTGGAACAAGTTACTAACTAATGGAATAGTGGACACATTGTTTGCCAGGAATTTCAGAATAAACTAATCTAACTTCCAGGAGTTGACAGTGGAAACAGCCAGTGAGTCATATGAGTTAAATGTTCACTACATCAAAACTTATTCTGCAAAAACGTTTTCATATCCCATTTAGCCATAACACTAACTGTTTTTTGACAAATAGAAAAAACACCTCAAGCGAGCTTAATAACTTTATTGCTCTATTAAGGAGTTTTTATTGAATTTTGCCATTTCCGCTCAGCTTTCCTATTGAGATACTTACCAGTCAGCTTCTGATAAGAGATAGGACAAATAAAAGTCAATGGGTGCATAAAAAAAGCACACGTTCTATTTTCTATTGTGACAGCATGATTTTGAATAGTCTAATTAGACTATTCAAGGATCAGGTTGCCGGGAAATCACTGAAGACTCTCACCTATAAAATTAATGGGTTTCCACCCACATCAGATGAGCTGTGTATAGCAGCCCTTCATAGACACTGTCCTCCAAATGTAGGGTACCAAACTTAATCGGACAAATTGAACTAAACTCATCATATGTAGTTGAAATTCTTCTACAATCAATGGCTGGTTGAAGTTTATGAGCCACAGAACTCAATAGATACTTGGTATCTCCACTGGTGATGCTCTGACAGTTCTGGTTTGCAGCCATCTTCACTTCTTGCTTGTACTCATCCTTTCTTTGCCTTCAGTATGGCCTTGACAACGTATACACATCAGTTAAACTAGAGGTCTGGTGACTGACTTGGCTATTCAAGAACATCACACCGTTTGGCCAGACGTAATCTCCTTTGTTTCTTTGACTGTATGGTAAGGATCATTTCCATGCTGATAAAGCATTTTTCAAAAGTTCTAATGCATTCATTTCGATCTGGGCACTGTTGCTTTCACATTCATCCCGCTGCTGCTGTCAGCAGGGAAATTATCAATGAACTCAAGTGAGATGACTCCACTGGCACCCAGACCATGACACCTCCACTATGTTTGACAAATGAGGTGGTATGCCTTGGATTATGGCATAGATTATGTTTCTATTTTTCACGCTTTCTTTCCAACACTCTGCTGCTGGTCGATCATTGTCTCATGTGTCCATTACACTCCGATTCAGAGCTCTACGGGGTTCCTGGAGCGCTTGACGCTTTAACTGTAACCTGGCCTTTCTGAGGTTTTTATCTTGTGGTGAACCTGCTGAGGTTATACAGGTGTAGTCTTGTCATGATGTTTGTCTTGTCAGAGTGTCATGTGTCTGTTGGACAGCTGTTTTTTTCCCCTTGAACTTCCAGTTTATTCCTCTGTCATCAACAGTACTGGTCCTCCTTTATCTAACAGGTTGTTCACAGTTGCTGAAAGGTGCATTATTGCTTCCTACAGCTTTTTAGACCTCCTGTAGCGCTATGGAGCTGTTTTTCTGAGCTGGTCCCTGACGCACGTGGGTGATACACAGCCCTACCAGTGGTGTCACACTATTCCTCTGAGCAACAGGTGACGGTAATGTGAAAAATACAGGATTTTAACAATGCAGGATTTAAAACACTTTAAAAAATCGGCTTTACAAATGTTTTATGTGAAAGGAATTCCACCAGCATGTTTGTTACACAATGCGTTTGAATGTCTAATACTAAATGTGAACATAACTTGTTTTTGTTAGCAAAAAAAGAAAAAAAGAAAAAAAAAACCCAGAGGGCCATTTAAACTGTTGATTTTTACATCCAAATGTTTAGCCTCAACACTGATTTATTCGGTTTTTCCAGCCTTGTGTTGGCCTCCTTAACTGGCACTGACACATATTTGGTCTTCACATTGAGAGACAAATGTCACAACCAGAGTCAACTCCAGATATTTTTACATTGAGTCTATGGGAATTTGGCGACATTTGCTACATGCTTAATCTGACGTGAATGCAAATACCTTTACATTAAAGCAGAGAGTCAGGACTTTCACTTCAGTTGTTTTTTTTCAATCCAACATGCTGATGCACAGAGGAAAAACTACAAATATGTGTCAATGTACTAGATATTGCAGTATTGTATACGCAAATAATGATTCTCCTTCATCAGAGCCACTTACGGTTCAAATCTGTTGCACAATAAACTTTATATTTGTGTGCGTTTACATTCGCAATAACAACTCTAACACAGTTAATAACCAGTGCAAATCTGTGTAAGATGAACACACACTCACACTCACACACACACACACACACACACACACAGAGAGAGAGAAAGATCTAGATTAAGTGAAATCTTTGTGCCGTAACACTCAACCAAACCAGTACAAGCTCATCATGTCTATTCAGCTAATCAAGGCTGGAGGAGCTTTTGACTTCTCTTGGCTGCTCCGTGTTTTCATGTGTGCGTCCTGTATTCAAGGGTGCTACCCTGGGCGTGTGATGAAAACCCCTTCCCTCACCTCTAATCCTAATCTCTTTCCCTGACGTTGATGCTTTTAACCCTAAAAATGCAATGACCTCTTTCAAAGTGACGTACATTTTTAGTCAATTGGAGGATTGTTCTCACCTTGGACCACTGGGCTTGTGTTCTAGTGTCCTCACAAGGATAAAGGGGTACAGGCATATTAAATATTTTAAAATATATATATTGACCATACCTATCCAAACAGAGAATCAAACCATTGCATACATGAATCTATATGATGCTTTAATCAACAAGTCTGCTAGAGTTTTACTCCGACTACTGCGTGTCTGAAAATGCTCACTGACACATACACACCCACATGTGCCAGGCCATGTTCATACGTAATAACTCAAGTGCATGAAAAAACCTACCCACAGCATACGTATTAGGAGAGCAAAAGAAATCCTCATACACATATTTCTGATTAATTTATGACAGTGGACGAGATTGCGAGCATGTTCGATGCAATATACACAGATGTAGATGCAGACCTCCCCAAAGCCTGCCAGAACGACTAGCAGACTTTCAAGCTAACATGCAAAACAGAGGCAGCAACAGAGAGAGATGGAACAAGAAGAACGACACAAACGGAGAGGTGAATTTACCTACCACACACGGGCAGAGGGAAGGGAGCTTAGTGCGGCCCTTCATGAGCGAGAGACAGAGGAAAAACAGCCTCCCAGACACCCGCAGTAGAGGAGGAGAGGGATGGGGAGAAAGAGAGAGAGAGATGGGAGGCTGGGAAAGGGTAAGGGGAAATAAAAAAGAGGGAGGGGGAGACAGGGAAGGGGAAGGGGGGGTGTCGTAGCAGACGAGGAGAGAGAGTTTTCCTGGAAGCCAGAGTTGTTGGTGTTGGGTATATCTTGATGTTAAAGGCAAGGGTCTGAACAGAGAGGACTGGCAGCCTGCTCTAGCCGTGACTCATACAATTCGTTTGTCACTGCTGGTGAGTGAGGGAGGGGAGAGAAGGAGACGTAGAGACAGAGAGTAAACCTTCAAAATGATTCTTCTTATTATTTTTTTAGGAAATAAGCACGATGGAAGGCTTCCATCCACACTGCTCTTTGCTCCTCCCCGGACACACCGTCACACACAAACGCATCAAGTAAAGGCTGAATGTTTTGATGGCGATTTTGAAATGAGGACAATTTTGACACAGATCTCTCTGTTATGCAACCATTATATAATTACATATCTATCCCTTTGCGACTAGTGTTTTAAGTGTAGCCTATGTTCATTTCTGTCATTGCCATGCCATGTCTGTCTCGACTTACAAATTCCTCAGCTCACACATGAAGACTGCAAATCTAAATGAAGAGCCATGCATTTGAAGGATGCTCCATAATCATCCTGTTAATATGCAGATTTCAAAAAACTCCTGTGCCAAACAAACACTGAAACAAATAATTTGTCAGTAATCTTAATTATCAAGTAATCACTTCTCATCTATTAAGCAAACATTTGCTGGTTCCAGCTAAACAAATGCAATGTTTTGCTTATTTTCTCAGTTTTGTATTCTTAAATAGCTTGAATAGCTTGGTCATACAAAACTGGTAATTTGACAATGTTATGGGCTCTGGAAACCTGTGCACAGAGTTGCATCAGCATTTTGTGTTATTCTAACAATTAAATGTTAGCTATGTTATTATGTAATCATAATGTCTATAAAAGGGTGTCAGTGGTTTTAGCTGTTAGGTTGTTATCTTGTGTGTAAATTTGTAAATTGCTGGCTACCGGACTAATGTCAAAGACTTTATTTCATGTCAGAGTGATTTTGTGTCAGCTAGGCTTATGCAGACTGCCGACTGGATCGTATATAACACAGATTGAAGGTATGACCGGCAATTGCTTTTTGCAAGATGATTTACTTACTAAGAACTAAGATGAAGAACTAAAAATAATCTTTATAAAACAGTTAGCTCAAATCAAGCAATCTGATTGGTTCATAGGCGTGATATAATACGTCCTTTGCACGAATCTGAGAAAGAAAAACATTACCTTGCCGTCAGACAGGCCCTTCCGTTATCTATGCTGTCTTAAAAGCCACCAGACTCCTTTGACAAAATGAGTCATTCTACCTCACAGAACATGGGAGATGCTGATCTACAGCTGCCTTGGTTGGTTAGTTTATTTGTGTTATTGTGTGACTTTGGTAAATGCTAGCTACTACTGTAGGCTACAGTTTGTACATCTAATTGTCAATCCGGAACTTTTTTTTATTTATCTACGATCAGTGTTTATTGGACAGACCTTTAATAAGATACTTATAAATACTGTATGAAGTCAATATTTTTTGCAAATCTATGGTAATAAATTGTATTTCTGTGTCCTTATCACAAAGTCACATATTCCCTGTCCACAATCAGAGCAATGGTTGGAAACTAGGCATTTATTAGATGTTTTATAGTGTCTCTCTCGCCACAAAAGTTGAGATGATGATGGTTCCCCTGCAGCGAAACACAAATACTATAGTAATGTGAAAAAAATGGTCAGGCCAACCAGGACCACCAGGCAGGGTTTTATAGATGTGACTAGCAGAGAAACGACTCTTGTGATTCAGACAACAATGGTGGCTTGCATCGAGAAAGCAGGCGTCAACGTCGATGCTGCTATTTCCTCCGTGTTGTCCAATCTAGCAAATATTTATTTTTTAAAAGAACACCAGAGAACGGCTCTGAAGGCTTTTGTTGGTGGAAACAATGTCGGCTGTTCTGTTTGACTTTTCCCTGCGTTGCTCTCATCAGCGTCACAAGTTGGTTTCGATGTGAGTCGTTGAAGTAGCACGTCAATAAAGATGAGGACAAGTGGTTTTTCCAATCATATGCAAGGATTTTTGATAAAGTCCAGCCTCCCGAAAGCGCTTCCCAGTTGAGCGATCCCAGATTGATGAAGGAAGCAAGGCAGAACAAAATTCATCTGGCGAGAGTCAGGTTAGTAGTTTCTGACTGGACTGCAAAAGTCGATTGCCAAAGTAATTTGTCAAAAAATTAATATATAGCAGTAGTTAATTCTTAGGTATTTTATGAAATGGAGCAATTGGGAATTGGAACATATGCAACATGTTGTTTTACCATATGTAGGATGCTAAAATCTATAATATCTGCCTTTTGCATGTGAACACCAAACTGAGTGCTGACCGACCAGCGCTGGCGTTCATAATGATATTCAACCTGTCACTGGCTCAGGCTGTCTGTCTCCCATTATTCCTTTGTCCAAGAAAACAACACCAGCCTGCCTAAATGACTACCGCACTCACCTCTCTAGTGATGAAATGCTTTTATCAGTTGGTCAAGGTATACATCTGCTCCTCATTAACCAGTACAGTGGACCCACTACAGTTGGCCTACCATCCCAACCGATCTACAGAAGACACCAATATCACACACCCTCACTACTCCACCCTGTCTTACCTGGAAAAGGGTTTCGCTGACTATAGTTCAGCGTTTCACACCATAGTTCCCTCCTGGCTCATCACAAAGCTCAAGCACCTGGGGTTAAACACCTCACTGCACATGTGGATCTTTGACTTCCTGACCCAAGGTAGAGAGGATGGGTGAACACACCTCTCCCACTCTCACCCTAAACACGGGAGCACCCCAGGGCTGGGTTTTCTGCCTCCCGATGTTCTACCTGTACACATATGAGTGTGTAGCCACTTTCGACCCAGCACCATTGTGAGGGCCTGATCATAGAAAACAATGAAAGGGCCTATCTGAAAGAAGTAGAGGACTTGACCTGCTGGTGTCATACTCCAACATACTCATGAACATCATCAAGACAAAGAAGATGATAGTAGATGATAGGGAAGAAGTAGGGAATGATCTATGCCCACCTTAATAATCCTCGTTGGAGAGGATGGACATCTTCAAGAACCTCTGTGTCCACGTTACAGAGGGCCTGACCCGGGCGCTGTATACTGACTCAGTGGTGAGAAAGGCAAGTTTCAGGAATTTTGATTGATTGAAAGTGATATCTGGCTATTAAGACGTGACGTAATGCCCTTTCAAAATATGATTTCCGGGTCCAAGCCTCGTATTTCTACGTCTTCCCCATTGTTTGAACAGATCTGAGTTTTAAGAAAAACAACGTAATTGTCATTTTACCTCGATAAAAAAGGTGTCTAACTGACGAAAGAGGTGATCGTAATTGTTCACAAGTTCGGAAATTGAAATCGTATTTTGAAAGGGTGTTACGTCAGGCTTAACAGCCAGATAGACAACTCCAACATAAGTGTTATGTGCAACTAGTATTACTGAATTTTAGTAATTTTTTTTTAAGTTTCTCTTAAAGCACACTTCTGTAAACAGTTACGGCCTTTCACTATTCAGCCGGTGAGTTAGCTTAGATTTACACTTGCTCTTGACCAGTCGTAACAATGATAAGGTCATTCATTCGTGACAGTAGTTGATTCAATGTAGTCAGGATTTTGACACTGAATATAATTCTGTGTTTACTACATACAATAGCTTAATTGGCATTATAATGGGCATATTTGTGTGTAGTTCCTTCTCTTGCCCTCTCAGGCCCCGTTTCTCTCTGCTACATGGCTGTATTAAGGGTGAAGCAGAGTTGAGCGAGGGAATAAACAGAGTAAATGCACCATGACCCCACTGGGCTGTTTTACAGTGGACTGCTGTCGGGTGATGGATGGGTTATGACACCTGGGGAGGTTGGGCCCATAGCCCTCTGGACCTCAGCGACACACTGAGCTGTGGCCTTCTGCATCAGCTTCACTGTCTGTGACTAAAGACAACTGGAGCACATCGTGACATTTCCATCTGGAATGAAGCCTATACTGTTAGAACAGTGTCAAACGCTGAGTAACCCGTGGATCCAGCCGCATAATACCAAACGTTCATTTTCTATTCTCCGCATTCATGAGCATTCTCTGCTGCCGCCTACACAGAGGTCGTCCTCCTACCTGAACACTGTGGGCTTCACATTATCAACACCCTTCAATGGCAGGGCTCTCTCTCTCTCTCTCTCTCTCTCTCTCTCTCTCTCTTTTGCCCACTCTCTCTCTCTCTCTCTGTCTCTCCCTTTCTCCCTCTTCCTCCCCTCTCCTCTCCCTCCCTTCCTCCTTTCATCTCTATTCTCTCCATGATGATACCCCTGCCATGTTGTCATGGCAACAATCGGGCCCTGATTGCTTGGTTGCTAGGCAACTGACATCACCTATAAGAGGAACATGAAGATACAAAAAGGCAGAGACAAACAAATCACACAAAATATGTGTGCTTGTAAATTACTGTGAGGAGTGCGGGCGCGTTGTCATGAGCTCATATTGTGTTTTTAATTCAAATGTTGACAGTTTTTTTTTAAATCAGCTCCAAAGCCACACATGCAGGCGGCAAGGTGTATTATTAGAGTTAGGAAGTGTATAATTCAAATATGACTGCTACTCTGGGCACTCTACTGCTCTTTGCCAAACAAGAGGTTAAAAACCTCTGAATCCGTGACTTTAATTTTCAGACGACAACATTATGAAGGTGACAAGGGACTGCTCATGAATAACTGATACATGGTCCAGCAATTTCCTATTAATTATAAGAAAAAATGTAAGGCCTCCACCTCGGTGAATGCAGACCAAGTGTGTGCTCTAAGGCTCAGGCTGACGTTACATACGAGCATCCAGCTGCTCGCATGGACACAAGCAGTTCAAATTTGACTGTATCCCTGAGACAGATTGTCAAAGACTCCTGTGCTGTAGTTTAACAACGGGCCACAAGGTGTCATCGTGTGCTTTATTGAAAAATATGATCGAGGCACTGGAAGAAAACCTGATCCCATTTGCAAGGCTAATGCCAGAGCTATTCATATCGATGATATCAGCACTACAATCCTTGTCATTCTTGTTTTCGTCATTTTCCATCTACCTTCCTCTTTTCTGTGCTCCCGCACATCCCAGGCCCACCCCACACATACACAAGCACCACACATTGACAAACACTCTCTTAATTACATAACACATGCTAGTAAGTTGGCTGTCTTAACTAAAATGCCTATAGTATGGACATGTAGTTTTATTATAGAGGCCCTGATGAAACAATGACCCTCCTTGACCTTTGCTTCTCTACCTAATGAGGCCCACGGGACCTCTTCTATTGAATCTAGCCACATCTTTATATACATCATCATCTCTATCAATGTATTTATTTCTCAGTCTTATATAGTTACCATTAGTATTATTTTTTACGCTGCATACTACAGTGTTTGAGCACCACAGTCCTCCTGCTGGTCCACCAGGTTCATGTTTCGCCGTTAGCCTTCTCAGTCAATGTGAGACGACAAAGTCTCTGACTCAAACAGCCCATGATGGATCTAATCTGTCACCTGTCATATGGACAATTTCAGGACAGACAGCGATGCTGACAGCCAAAACACTGAAATTAAGGAGCAGAGCCTGTAAGCAGGGTCTGCTGGTGGACAGCAAGTGGACTGGTCTTTTTATGTATGTATAAAGAAAGATTTGAGGATTTCTTTTTATTGGTGTTTTTACTTAAGAGACTATTGTTCTTTACAATGTCCATATCACATTAGATTCTATTATTGTTTAATCAACGAAATGATGATTAATCAGTGGCACCAAAGATAAGGGTGTTAAAGCCTTGAAAAATCATTTTTATTTCACACTAAAAAGCAATAAAGACACAGACTGAGCCTGTGGCCTCGAAACATTGTGGCATAATGAATTAGCCATTAATAGTATCTAAACATTCAAGGTGAGATTTAAAAGAAAATGATGAAGCATTGCTCATCCACTCACTGGATGAGACTGGCGAGGCTAGGGAAGTAAAAAACAGCACAGATTGTGTTGTGTGCATTTGACAAAGAGAAGCTCCTAAGGTGAAACAATGTGTTTGATTTGATGTTTCGAGTCAAGACAGCGTTGATAAAAGATGCTAGTTATCTAGTGTTCGATTTCTGCAACAACACCATTCACAGTTGCCGCTGCTTGAATTTAGCACCTGCTGTAAGAATTGTCTTCATACAGCCAGCCTCTACACCCTGTTAAATTAAACCTGACAAGTTTTCTAAGACATACACTTGCACCCTTTTCTAGCTTGAGCAATGCTGCAGTTAAATTTCGCCGTGCAGAAGCCACTTGCACTGGAGCAGGATGCTCTGCTGTTTGAGTGCGAGTTCTGTCTGTCGATGTAGGTGTGTGGCTTTCTTTCGGGAAAGCGGTTGAATGTGTGGGTGAGTGGTGCAATATGTACTTAAAGGACGGAACAAAACCGTAGCTGACCACAGAAATGTGCATTATTCCTTCATGAGCGCAAGAGAAAGCTGTCATTTAAGCAGTGGTGATGATAAAGAAACCAAGAAGGAGAAAAACAACATGTTCATCTTCACCACCCCCTTGATTCTGCTGTCTTTCTCGGACAACGGAGAACCTCTGCGCTGTGCAGTCGTGGCATCAGACTTGCACCAGGGCATGCCCCGCTTCGCTCATTGTGCCCTGGGAGCAACTTGGCAGGATCAGTGTCTCTGTGACTGCATACAAAGGCCTCAGCTCGTGCCCTTGAGCGAAGATCATATGAGCTCTCCACTGGATCACTAATCCTAACCCACAGCACACTGTACTGTCACACAATCATACAGACACACACCACACTGTACAGTGAATGGGCACTTGTGAGGATGAGCAGAATTGTGGACGAGCCGAATGAATGCTAAGGAGACGCTGTTTGATTTGTGAGCGGAGGGTTTAGCTTAACTCCATTTTGGAGACTCTTAGGACTAGAGCAAGACGCACAGCCATAAGCTTCTCATCCCTGTATGCATGCACACACACACACACACACACACACACACACACACACACACATACACACACACACACATACATACACGATATAAATATTCATATATATTGAACCATAAGAACAGCTGGCAGCAAAATAATTACAAATGTGAGTGCTGAAACCCATTCAGGGAAGAAGATGTCCATGTTAGAGCATGAAGCGATGCATGATGCCAATAATATGCACACGAAGCTGCTGACTTTGACTACATCCTGTCAAATGTATAATTTATTTGAAGGAGCACTAACTAGGGAAGCCTCGAAAGTGCTGAAGAGGAGAGCAGGAGGTATGCTAGAGAGAGCAGGAAAGGAGAGTAAGCAGAAGGGGGAAAAGGAGGTAAAATGAGATAAAGGAAAGAGGAGGCTGGAAGAGAGGATGACTGAGTAAGAGATTACAGAGGTGAAGGAGGCAGAGAGGACAAAAAATTGTGAAATTGGAAATGTGAGAGCAGAGAAGTGGAACGAGGGTGACAACAGGGAGAGGAGTGATAATCAAAGGAGTGTAAGACAGGCAAAGCAGGAGGAAGGCAGTAAGAGTTAGCAGTGTCCTCCTTTCCACACAGGAGATACATAATTGATTTTTTATTGCAATCATTTTCTATCAGACATTGTGATAGCTTTAAGAGAAGTTGCTTAAATCCTGTTTTCTGTGTACACCGTCTTTGTTCTTGCCTCTCAAACATCAAACCGTCCTTCTCTGACTCAGTGCCACGCTGGGAGGGAGAGTTCAAGGTATTGTCAAGCAACCAAATATAAATCCTGTGACGTCTCATCAAGCTGATACGCCCTAATATTCCAGTTCTTAGTGTTATGTAATGACACTGTAATGACATATGTTGCTATTTATTATTTTTTTTCCAGATATGTGCATGTAAGAAGGAGCAAAAAATTACATAACTCAATCAACACTCAGGAGACTTGAAATGTGAATGTATTACCTGGTACCAGGTACGATATGGCCTGATGGATATCTGTATAAAGGTAATTTCATTTCTCGCTAACAATATATTTCATGATAAAGCATGTTTTCCAGTCATTCAATGAATAAATAGTGTATATGAAAGAGCTATCTGGTAACGCCTATTTTTGTATATGTCTGTGTGAATTAAATACTTGACCAATTAAAAACTACATGAGTATTTTCTCATTTTATTAAGAACCTCAGTGCAAAATGAACATAACGTCCAAGGATCAGAATGCCAAGTGTTGTCCAAATTACTTAAATATTGCTGTAACGCAGTGCCGCTGTTTGTCCAATGATGCAATAAAAATTATATTGAAAAATATATATGATAGACAGGGTTTAGGTCTTAGGTCTTTTTTACAATACACATCTTCTTATTAACCAGCCCTATCTGGTATGAAAAACTTGGAGTGTTTGTGTCTGTTAGAAATTGGATGAAATTATTAAATGATCAAGACAGGTTGCTTTAGAATAGCTTCTGATCTACATCAGCCTTGACCTGACACAAGCTCAGTATTTCTTGGACTGTTTTCTGAGTTAGTTTCACCTAAACGCTGATTGTCAAAGGGTTAATGTCATTTTACAACATACAGACAAATTATTATGACCCACATATCATCTCTGTAGGAGATAAAAGGCAATCTTACTTACTTTACTTTACTAAAATAAATACTTGTCTAATTGTATGGACTTTGAGGACAAAAAAATCCTATTCAAATTATACCAGATGGCTCTCATTCCCAGTGTGCAAAAACACTGACACTTTGTCATGCCCCTCACTATTTAATTCTGATGCACAAGGTGGCCTTTAGCATCTGTTTTAGAGGCACCAGGCTTTCAACTGTAAACCCATCCGCTGCTACAAAATCAGTCTAGAGAGAAGGTCGGGGTGGTGGATAGGTAAAACAAACACAGGACTTTCACCCAGGAGACAAATGCAGTATTTCCCCTACCATTGACTTGGAGGGGCAGGCATAGCTATTGGAGGGATGGGCCGCCCCTCTCACCTGCCAAACCAAACATCGATATTCTTGGTAGTTGTCGTCTTGTGCAAGTGAGACGGCGGACCCATTCATATGATTCCCTCAAAGCAATTTCAGTCAAAAACAACTGGACTGGTTGTTTGTCTAGGAAGACGTTTCACCTCTCATCCAAGAGGCTTCATCAGTTCATGTACGCATCTGACCAGGCTGGGACTGGTCCAACTAACTGGTGTGAGATCCAGGTATTTAACCTCTCACAAGGCCGATGATGTCACTGAAACCCTTTGTGCTCCAAGTGCCCACGCCCGTCGTTAGAGTGACAGTCGGTGGTGGGCAGTTGGTTTCGACGTCGTTAGTGCTCTATTGAGTCTGAACGACAGTCGTTGGGGTCACCCGGGCCATGTGTGAACAGTTGTCCTTTGAGGTTAGATTGTTGAATCTCCTGGGAAGGGATGAAAGGGCGGCATTGTAAATTGGAGATAAGTGGTGTCTCAGACCCCCTCCTCTGTTTAGCGATGGTTTCTCCACTTTTACATAGATGGCTTCTTTTACTCCTCTTTCAAACCATCTGTCCTCTCTGTCCAAGATTTGGACATTGCTGTCATCAAAGGAGTGGGCTTTCTCCTTGAGGTGTAAGTGGACAGCCGAGTCCAGGCCTGAGGAGTTAGCTCTCCTGTGTTGGGCCATGCGTTTATGCAGTGGTTGTTTTGTTTCTCCAATGTAAAGATCTTTGCATTCCTCGTTGCATTGGACAGCATAAACCAGGTTGCTTTTGTGGTGGTGTGGTGTTCTGTCCTTCGGATGTACTAGTCTCTGTCTGAGTGTGTTACCGGGTTTGAAATACACAGGGATGCAGTGTTTGTTGAAAATCAATTTACAATGCCGCCCTTTCATCCCTTCCCAGGAGATTCAACAATCTAACCTCAAAGGACAACTGTTCACACATGGCCCGGGTGACCCCAACGACTGTCGTTCAGACTCAATAGAGCACTAACGACGTCGAAACCAACTGCCCACCACCGACTGTCACTCTAACGACGGGCGTGGGCACTTGGAGCACAAAGGGTTTCAGTGACATCATCGGCCTTGTGAGAGGTTAAATACCTGGATCTCACACCAGTTAGTTGGACCAGTCCCAGCCTGGTCAGATGCGTACATGAACTGATGAAGCCTCTTGGATGAGAGGTGAAACGTCTTCCTAGACAAACAACCAGTCCAGTTGTTTTTGACTGAAATTGCTTTGAGGATAACGATGACCTGGACGAATGAGAACATTCACAGGCCCATTCATATGATTAGCTGTCACTGTTTGTCACTGTTTGTTGGGAAGGCAGCCTGCAGTAATATAATGTTATTATCAAAGAAAATGTCTCTTTTCGCTCTCTCTCTCTCTCTAATAAATAAAATATATTTAAATGTACTGAAAAAAAGTCCCACGCCACATAGCTCTCACCCCAGTACGGGATTTTGTTTATTCATCATCGACCCCAAAGTTTTGCTTCAATTAAAAGCGTTAAACCAAACGATCCCTGGGATTAAAACAGTGATCGATCTTAAATTCGATAGTAGGAGGTTCCACTTAGACAGGCATTCTAGTGCACTTTGCTTAGTTGGAGGTCCGAAACCTTGCAGTTCCCATGGCACTGGAAAACAGCATTCCACTTTCACCGCATGTGTCGGGGGAGGAGGTTAGGCAGGGGGAAGAGGTTGGGACTTTGGAGGGAAGCGCTGTGAGACATGCAAGAAAGGTAAGAATAGCTTTAAGTTCTCTTTATTTTCCGTCACATAATTGCACTAATGCTGCCTCTGTTGCTATGAAAGGAGGTCAATTTATTGCTATCTCATTTTAGATTCTAGGTTTAGGTGAATTCCCCAACAAAAACCACAGGGGCTCACTGGGGTTGCCATTAAAATCTAGGAAGAAGCTTGTAATGTATCGTCCGAGCTAATATTCTTCCGACTTAAAGCAGCATTGAGCACAGTGGTGCTTTAACTTGGTGTGCTGTACCCAATGTTATCCGATATTTGTCACTCACTAGCTTACTGCGGCTTCTCCCACACAGCAAAACTTTGTTGCACAGGCCTTCACGGGGAAGCAGCATTGTTCGTAACCTGCTCTCCAGTATGTGGGTGTCGGGGGAGAGCTCACCCAGGGAGCTGCTCACACATCATCTGCCACATGATGGCAAGCCACACTCCTCACCTGCATTGCAGCCAGCCTCCATTAAAGTTTAATAACAAATTCAAAGGAACACACCAATTTTTTTGGCAAATCTGAGTTAAATTTGCACACTGGTAAGACAAGTGGCTGTCCAATTCTCTTGTGGGTATCCAGTTTATATAATGTTGGTGATGTAGCCACATGTAGCCACATGTAGCCGCTGCAGTATCATTCAAAGATCACATTGGTGGATCTACTTTGCTATAGGGCTGCACAATAAATTGTGGTTGTTTTTTTCATTATCACAATATCAACCTGCATAATATACACATTTTGAAAGACTCTGACACCTTGCGACCTTGGCTATTTTTTGAGTTAGCTGAAAGAGAGTATCAGTCGAAAACTGAACTTTAAAATGTATCTATCATGTATCTTTTTTTATTGGTGCCTTTTGTGTTCAGTTTAATGTTAAGTTTGTTTGATAAAATAATGTTGAAAATCATTTCAGTTTTCCTTATATCAAACAAGCAATGTGTTGTATTTTAGGGGTATAACTAAAACAAACAGAAAGGCAGAACTGAGTTGACTCTAATATCTGTTTTATTTATTGCAAGTAATATTGTTAAGCACGATATTCCGCGTTATCGCATATTTTACATATGTCCTGCAGCCCCACTTTTGTGCACTAACTTTCCCTTTTAATCCAATGACCATCTGGCTCACAATTGCTAAGTTTCTTTCTTTGCCAGCTTTACAGTAATTTTTTTCACACTTTGGAGACGCAGGTTTCTGGAACCAGTTTGGTGAAATATCCACTGGTCTTTCACTTATAGTGCTTTTTTCCCCCTCGCTACAGTAACTCAGTGAGTCACACTCAAAGCGAATAAGATGCATTAGGGACGGATGTTCCAGGCTTACAGAGAGATACCTCGACATTTTAATTTGTGTTTCTTTTTTTTCTCACACAGCATTTGTCACACTGCATCTTGTTAGGTAACAAAAATAGGCTTGTAGCACCAACAGCCGCTCATCAGCTTGGGAGTTAGCTCGTTTAGCGGAAGATGTGAAATGAAGTTTTTGCTTTTATTTTTTATATCTTATCAACAGATATTGTATAAAATTTTCTTTAACATAAAACGTAAAATTCTGTCTCCCTGCTCATCTGACTGCACCTTCCTATTTATGTTTAACTGACCAATAATCTCTGTTGCCAAGGAAACTGCGAGGTTGATAAGCAAATGAATGTAATGTGCCACAGTTAAGCACACATTCATGTAATACATCTGAACTCGATACTGTTGTACATACACTTAGTCCAAGTGAAATTTCAAATGATCCCCACGTCACACAGCTGTAAGAGTGTCTGTGTGTGTGTGTGTGTTTGAGTGTGTATTTCCCCACTTTTTGTCATCACTTCCTGCCAGAAACTGCATTCAGGTGCAGCTGCTACAGATTATTGTTCACCTGTTTTTGAATCTGTATGTCCACCAGGGTTTTTGAAGGTCTGAAGCAGATTGTAGCTGTCTGAATAAACAGGGTCTGACCCCAGAGTGTGTCTTGAGTCTGACTTCATTAAAGCGCCTTCATTTTTCATTTTATTCACCAATTCCATGACCAGAACTGCCTCCATGGAACGACATGCTGAGTGCTGACGTTGAGCGCATGTGTATGATATAACACATCGCTCGTATCCTGTGTGTAAAGAGGCAGATGTGTGCAGATGCACAGCGGGTAGCTCTAACATGTGCCTACGGTCGAGGTTAAGATAAAGCGGCCGGAAATATGAGCAGATTAGCATGCAGGATGCCCTCCCATGGACTCTCCCTGATATATTCTGCAGCTCCAGCATGACACAAAGCCCTGCACAAGCAACCCAAGCACCGGTTCTCTCCTGCTTTTACTACATCCACGCAGGTCAGCCTGTTTATACACTCAAAAAGCATGACAAAGAGTAGGAGATGCAGGGAGAGTGGGAGAGAGGGTCATCTAGAGAGGGAAAATCCCTCTATACCCCTTCTATACAACACTTAGGTACCCTAGCATACCTTTTTCTGACATATAAATATATATATATATATATATATATATATATATATTTATAAATAATAGACAGAAATATTTTTATGTCTTACAGAAGAAGAATATTTTTTCAGAATTCGAAGATGACAGAAAGATAAGTGCCTTCTTCTCTGTGTTCACATACAGTTGTCACCTTTCACTCTTTCTCTCTCTTGCTCTCTCTCTCTCACACACACACACACACACACACACACACACACACACACACACACACACACACACACACACACACACACACACACACACACACACACACACACACACAGAGCTAAAGTAAGGAACAGCAGATAGGCTTACCTTTGTAGTCACAATGCAGAGGCAGTCCATGGTACTTAGAACAAAATATTGGGGTGTATCTCAACCCCCCCAACCCCCCACGACAGAGGGCTGAGACCCCACACCCCTCTCCCCAGCCTGCCCCACTCCTGCACTCTCACTCTCGTCCTGCCTTTCCCCCCTTTTCTCTCCTTCCGTGAATCTGTTCTTTGACTAACTGAACCAGCGAGGGAAAGAGAGGATGGAGGGAGGGGGAAATGTGAAAAGGGAGGGGGAGGGCCACAGGGAAATAGAGAGAGTGAGCAAAGAAAGAGAGAGGATAGGAGAGAGGGTGGTCTCAGAATTTAGTATGAGAGAGAGAAAGAGAGGAGAAAGGGTGGGTAGAAGGTGAGAGTATATCTGCTTTTTCTTTTCCGAGGCAAGGGAGAAGCGGCGGAAAAGAAAGAGAAAAGAGGGGGTGAATTTGAAAAAGAGATGGAGGAAGGGGGAGAATGAAGATGGAAAGCAGAGGTGGTGGGGATTAAAAAAATGGGGGAGGGAGGTTCACATTGGAAAGAGGGAAAAAGAGAAACAGAGAATAAGACAGCGAAACAGCAGAGAATGGAGAGGAAGAACAGAGGGAGGGGACAGTGAAGGAGAGAGAAAAGGAGAGGGAGAGTGGGTGAGTGCGTGTGTGTGTGTGTGTATGTGTGTGAAGACAGAAGGAATTAGACCGAAAGAAAATGTGTTGAGGAGGAGAGTGTGAATTACATATGCATCACAAAAAAAGAAAACAAGATGCAACGCGAGAGCGACTTAAAGAAGACCAAATCACACAAAAAAAGAATTAACTGGGAAGATATAATGAGATAGAGAAAGCATGAAGGTTTTTCTGCTTGTTGTAGCACTCTGCAGCTGCCTTAGCAATGGTGCAGTTGTTGCCATGGCAATAGAAAGGCTTGTTGTCATATGGTCACCGGTGTAGTGCTGAGGTATGAGTGAGGAAGTCTGCATTGGATTTACACACCTGTGCATCGAAATCTGTATGTTGGTGTGTGTGTATGTTTGTGTATTTGTGTCAAGGTGTGTGTATGTCCACAAATTTTACATAATTAAAAATAATATATGAATAATATATATAAATAACCATGAAGGACAATCATATTTGATTAAGTAATCACCAGAAATGATCGATTTATTATTTGAACATTAACTATTACTACATTTCTCCATGATTCAACACACGTTGAAACATCAAACTCCCAGAAATGATTTACATTGAATTATTATGTGATTACTTGTATGATCGTGCTAACTATTGTTTTTAGCTTAAAGGAAACAGTGTAAAAATGTATACACTCGTCTCTGTTGTACACTCTACCTTTAAGACTGTGGACCGTACCACTCAGCGTTGTGTAAAAGGGGAGGAATGTGCTCTTCAGTGTCTTTGCATCATCAGTTCTATAATTGTACGAATCCACCCCTCACCCCACCTCATCCCTACTTTCCAGCTCCCCACAATGCCAGAGCAATGGTGCAGCAATAAAGCAATTCTAAATGATGAACACATTTATTCCCCGGGGTGAAAAGTACAGGCTTTGATCGAAATGTACAGTGCAATACAACAAACAGGCACTTACACCCACAGATGGCCACTTCCTACAGATGGCCACGGTTATAAATACACTCTCAGTTTCACAAGTGTAAAGCTCTGTAATTAAATGCAAGGGTGGGCTACCTTAATTACTCCACTTCCACTCAATTACATACCTGTTAATCTGCTCAGATACGTTTTTTCTCTTCCCGGCATTTGGTTAACTACAGACATAACTTGGTAGAAGCTAGACAATAGCTTGATAAGACAGATTAGAGATTAACAGCGGGATTCCAGCAGAGGTAGTTTAAGCAATATTTCACTGTCATCATATAACATTTATAACTTCAACCCTTAATACCTTCTGACAACTCTATTTATTATACATTTCAAGACTAAAGGACTTCAACCAAGATTTTTCTGAGAAGAATGATCTTTTAAGAGAGTACTTTTGTCCATTTGTATTAATAAATAAAGAGAAAAGATAACGTGATAGCAGCAAATCTGTTAACAGGACCAGAAATGTTTATTTCTCAGGAAACTAGAGGTTAGAATGTGAATATTTTGTACTTTTAAACAGATAAAGAATAGAATAAATAAACAACTAAAGTCATATTGAACACGTGCCATGTGTCTGGAGTACACTGTGAGCATCTCAAAGCATATTTTTCAAAGATGAAATCAGATTTCATTGTCAGTTCTTTATTTGCTTGCAGTGTAGACCACAGTCAATATTATTCTAGTGGCAATCACGAGCCTTGAAGTAGTAATTTAATGTTCCTTCAAGTGGCTTTGCAGTGCACCATTCAAAGGAACACCAAACTGTGTCTTTTTCATTGTGTTTTTGCTGAAACATTTATTTGAAAAAGATTTAGGGCTGCAACTATTGATTATTTTTATTCCAATGAGGTCAAATACCCATCACAAGAAGAGCTAGACAGATAAATCGGCCGGTGTCAGCAAGGGATGCAACTGCTTATTTCATTACTGATTAATCTGCCGACTATTTTCTCAATTAATCGTTTGGTTGATAAAATGTCAGAAAATAATACAAAATGTGCGTCCTAGTCCCCTAATCCAAGGTAATGTTTTTAAATGTTTTGGTATGTTGATTCCAAACCCAAATATATTCATTTTGGTATCATAACAAAGAGAAACACAGTAAATCTCCATAATTAAGAAGTTGAAAACAGTTTTTCCTGCCATTTTTGCATGAAAAATCACTTACTACAATACAGTTACTACGATTGCCGATTATCTTTTGTGTTGATGAACTGATCGATGTCAGCTTATGTTTATATCTATGTTGGTGTATGTAGGCCGATAAGTGTAACAATAAATGGCAAACTAGCTTTAAGGAATGGCGCCACTTTAATGTTTGTCCACCGGAGAGCACTGACATGTTGATTTAAAAATAAAAAAATCAAAGGGATCTGTATCAAGATAGTTGCTTATGATAAAAACATTACCACTGGCCGGTATATTGTTATTTTTAAACTCCCAAGTATCAAAATCAGTATGGGCCTCCAAAATCCAGTTCTGGTCAGGCTATAATCATCAATTCCGAGTCCAAGGGCTTGTCTTACATCTGCTCCTTTTGTCTGAATTGCTAGCTTAGTTTGATATTTTCCTTAAAATGATTCACATGTTATTAAATGAAATGTTTTATGTCTCATAACAAAACATGCATGCCCATATGTACATTGAAACAGTCTTGCTGTAATCTTTCTTCATATTAATACTGGACGTAATGAGGGACAAAATCCACAGTCCTCATTTGGTCATTTCGTTTACTTATATTCCAAAGAGTATGTCAAGTTAATATGAGGCCTCAGCAGTCTGAGTTAATCAAATCAAATGTACATCTCCAGTGTTTCGTTACTGAGCTGCAGTGCAGGGATGGTAACACAAAGAGGGAATTTCAAGAACAGGAAGACACACTTTACTTGTCTCGTTCAGACTGCTCAACCCTCAAATTAACTTCACATCAACTCTGTGGTGTATTTTTGTCCCGCATCACTAACATTGAAATCGCATTAGGAAGGAATCTCTTCATGGCCAGTATGAACAGGATACGATAGGATATGATCACAGGGAGCAAAATTGCCTGTAAAGGTTACAGATAATTAAATTTATCTATATCACATCTGTGATGACATGAAGTAATTGTACAGCAGCACTTGATGTGCCCTGCATATCTGACTTTTGACAGCTTCATCTTCCACATATAAACTAAAATATCTTTCGCACAAGCAGAGCAAAATGTAAATTAAAAAAAGAGCAAAACAGTCGATATATGAAAGTGAAAACATTTTTTGTGTATTTCAGATATTAATTCAGGAACATTTTATGCCTATGTAAATATTTTAGTGGGAACCTGGGAGCAAATCATACTTATATTAATGCATTAGTAATTGATGTAGTATGTGTGTCAGCATGTGTGTGACGTAATCTAGTGACAGCTGATTATGTACATTTCAAAGTAGGACTTTTTATTCATTTTAAAGGGAATTATATGATTTATGGGCCATATTCTGTACGTAGCATGTTTTCTCACAGAAGAGGATCCTAATATGGCTGACCTGTATACACAAATATATAATACTGCTCTCAAGTGAGCAAGGAGCTCTGCGCTTACTTGCAACACAAGTTATGATTCTTCTTGTGCACACTATGAGCTTTAATAACTGTCAAAAGAATCAGTTACGGAAATGCAGCATAATATTGATGATAAAAGTGTATGAAAAACACAAACCTTCCATCGCCCCTACAACACCCACACACAGCCACACACTTACGCATGCTGTTAAAAATATATCATGCTAGGAGTAGCAAAGAGAAAAACCTCCCTATGGAGAAACCCGAGCACTGAGAGCATTTCCATTGATGTACATTCACAAACCTCCATTATGATAATTCCTGCCAAGATTTGAAGAGCACTTACCCATAAGTATGTTGCCTCCATCCTCCTGTGCTGCTTTTCTTAAACACTATATTCTTTTGGCTCTATGGTATGCCTCTGACCAATATATAGGTCAAGGACAAAGACTGGTCATCTAACAAGGCTAAACCCAAGTAGAACATCAGATCACGGGGCTGCAGACTGAAATGTTGCCAGATTTAGCTTAAGCTTTATTCGAATTACCATATTACCATGCACTGATAACTTTTCAGTTTGTCTTGAAATAATACATACTGAAAGAAGTGTTGACTCAAAATATCAAATATTGTAATCAAGAACGCTTAAAGACGTGTTTGTTTCCGTTAAGTAATGCAGGCATTTACCATGAATTGCTTTGAATATTATTCATATATTAATCTTGTTGGCGTCTACTTAGCAGAATCTCCCTTTCCCTGGTTCAAAAATATTCAGCTGGCATAAAAACCGCGAGACCATTCCTGAGTTGTCAAGGCCAAGAGACACCCACAGGTGTCTGCACACTCGCTCAGATAATTGCCACTTTTTTTAGTGTTGTTTAGGGTGATCACTGCGAGCAAGATTCTGCAAGCCGCTAGCCGGGCCTGCCTGCAGCATGGATGTCACTGCAGCTTCCCTGGAGTAAACTATTGTTAGTGCAGGTGATGCGCACGATGTGTTAGCTCCTCAGGAAACAGACTGCAGTTTGCATTCTGGGATTTTTGTGTGTCCCAAGGCAGATGCTTACCTATTTGGCTGATGTATGTAACATTTGTTTCTCAGAGACATTAAGGAATATTATTTCTCCAGATTGCTTTTACATGCGTAGAAGTGGGCTTTTGGGTTTTGTAAGCTGCTCATGGCAACACAGCTTCATTGATATGGCTCCTGCAGCACTGTGCCAGTGATTTATTTTGTATTAAGTTGATCCACAATGACTGTGTGTGCAAACTATCTATTAACCTTTTCACAAATTATGAAAGAAGTCGCTCACCTGCATGCTGAAGGGACCGCTTATCCGGGGTCGGGTCGCGGGGGCAGCAGCTCTAGCAGGGGACCTCAAACTTCCCTTTCCTGGGCCACATTAACCAGCTCTAACTGGGGGATCCCGAGGCATTCCCAGGCCAGTGTGGAGATATAATCTCTCCACCTAGTCCTGGGTCTTCCCCGAGGCCTCCTCCCAGCTGGACGTGCCTAGAACACCTCCCTAGGGAGGCGCCCAGGGAGCATCCTTACCAGATGCCCGAACCACCTCAACTGGCACCTTTTAACGCAAAGGAGCAGCGGCTCTACTCCGAGTTCCTCATGGATGGCTGAACTTCTCACCCTATCTCTAAGGGAGACTCCAGCCACCCTCCTGAGAAAACCCATTTCGGCCGCTTGTATCGCGACCCACTGTTGTTTTCCATATAAATGCTTCCTTTCAGCCACTTCATCCAGAACCATGGTGTCCCCCACTACTGTTTTGCGGATGACACACAGTTATATGTCCCTCTCCAGTCCATTAACTGCAGCAGCCTAGATATCCTCCTTCTTTGCCTCCACAATGTCAAATCCTGGATGTCAAAAAAAGTTTTAAAATTGAATGATGACAAAACTGAGATCATAGTCACTGGTCCAAAGCTTGAACCCCTCACTAAAAATATGAAGCTGAGGAGCCATATCAATGAAGCTGTGTTGCTAGCAGCAATTGTACCTTTCACCGTCTCTAATTGGTGCAGAACACTGCCACCTGAATTTTAACAGGCATCAAGAAATATGAATACAATTCTCCTGTGCTAGTTAACCTACACTGGCTGCCTGTATTGATTATTTTCCACCTTGGATCAGTGGGTGGAGCTCTGTTGGTTGTCCCTGGCAGGTGACCACAGGTGAGTGGGGCTTTGCTACCAAGACTTTGGAACTCTCTGTCTACTGAGATCCGACTCGCCAAGCTTTCTTTTATAAAAAAATCATTTATGAATATTTAATTTGCTGCTAGGTTTCATCATCACTCCTTCTTCGCCTTTAATATATATATTTCTTTTATCCTCGGTGTTTATGTTTTCATGACTCCACTGTCTCTGTTGTCATTTTCTGTTGTTTTTGGTTTTAGTTTCTGTTTTTCTGGGAAACCCTTTGTAAGATAGAAACAAAGTGTATAAATATTATTAGTAGTACTATTATAATCATTATTATTATTTGGTGAAGTTCAACAGGAAGTGAAAATGGTAGCCAAAGCATATAATCATGTACTCATCCAACCAAACTGCATTTTTATCTGATTATGCTACCTGTATGCTTTACTCGCAGGTCTTTACAAACACATCACCCTCATGTCTTTGTCTGCTGCTTTTGACATTTTGAAAAAGGCCATATGATGTGTAGAGGATGAGTCACATCCCAGGTTGGCGCTTTGGTTGAAGCACCTGATAATGTGCTTTCAAACCTAAATATTTCTCACATACAACAAACATTCATTACTACATGTGCAATATGTATACATTGTAGGGGAAAATAAGTATATTTTAACACTCTTATCTCTCCTTTATCTGTGTGGATCCTGCTAAATCCTGATTGGTGCATAGAGATGCGTCATATCACCAATTTCTCACCCTCACCCACCTCAAACCCATGTGAAGAGCACTGAAAGAAAAAAAAAAAATATTCATGCAGGTCCCCATTGCTCACAGTCAGAAGCTAATTGAGAAAATTAGTTGTCAGGGCCTTAAAAGTTGACGGTTAAAGGAATATATTGCTGCTTATTATATGGACGGCATACAGACTGTGCCATTGGTCTTTTCAGTCTTAAAGGGTGCTGTATAACTGTCTCTTTGCTGCTCACACAGACAGAGAAATGATTGCTCTCCAGCTCAGAGAGCTTGTCTCACAGTGCCTACATGTACCAGCATGCTTAGCACATGAGTGATGAGTCACCTGTGAATAATCCAATTCTTTTGATTCTTTTTCTTTTTACTATTTATACCGGTAAAAGCTGTTAACATTGCTTAACATTGTGTACTTCTCACAAAGTGACGGTGACGTGCGTGTGAACCAAATCATCCAATCACGTGTTGAGCTGTGATTGTGCAAAGCACTTCACTATCATCTTGTTGAATTGGTTACACTCTGACTAAAAGTAAGTCTTCATCCTCATGGATAGCCTAGCACTGATGCTACAGTACTGCTAGGTGGGCATGAGTGGCAGCCAGAGCGTCATCTCTTTGTTGCATTTCCTCAGCTGTGGCTCCACGGCTTTCACACTGTTATACAATGGAAACTATTCCATAATGGAAGTAAATTGCCCGACCATCCAAAATGCTGCTCTGAAGTCATCCTGCGCTGTCATACCACCAGGCGGAGATAAAAAGAAACTCACACCCTCCCAGTTGTGGGTGTTATACAAATGCCAGCACCATGACTAATACATGCTGAAAATCACTCGAAGTATCATTTAAGTATTAAGCTCCTTGCTGATTACGTCTAGGTGTCAAATCCATCAAATACAAACATACAAAAAAGGCAAAATAAATTAAACATTTATTCACCGTTTGCAGCCAGATAGACAGCTCAGTAAACAGCACATTTTAATTAACTACCTCACTCTTGCACACTGTATGATTAGCCACTTCACCACCACTTGTCAGTGCATGCTGACAACCTGGTGAAATGGCATTTGGTCCACTGATAAAGCAACACCAGAAACACAGTGAACAAGTTACCTCCCTGACTAACACTAGCCTATAGCTCGCTACCTCGGAGTAACCTACCCCTGCTGATTATTCCCACCGACCCACAGCTTACTAATTAATAAGCAGCTGGGGGATTCTAAGTCTGCTAATACATTCACTTGTCCACTGCAGCATGAAATGATATGGCTCACATTCATCCTACTGGCATATAAATCTGAGTAGCAGAGCAGGAGTAGGAGATGTTTTTCCAATTCTAAAGCCATTAATGTTTGTGTGATGCTCTGAAAAATACAGTAGGCTACATTTGGCAATATAAATCTGAATGGGATTATCTAACCTTGTGTAGGTATGAAAGCATTTAAATTGGTGTGGAAAGATGGGGTGCTAGAAATCTTTAATTAAGCCCACATAGGTGGGATTTGAGTTGCAAAGGATCCGAAAATTTCCAGAACACTTCCAGGGAAGGTTAAGCTTGGGTATTGTTTGACATTTTGCACAATTTTGCTTTAAAACAGTACCTTTTCATAGTGAACTTATTTGGGAAAATGAAAAGCCTTCTGCATGTACAGTGCATTCTCCCATCACATGTGCAGCCCACACTACTGCACTGTCTGGGCCACAGGAATACATGATTTCATGTAAGTTTTGATTATATCGCTGGAGTGAATATTTGTATGTTATATTTTTTTATATATGAGTTAACCAGCAGATAGTAGCCTAAAAGACAGTGCACAGTTTATAACTCATTACTGCTAGTGTTTGCAAGCTAGCTGTTACCATAGGATGTAGCTTGATTGAGCAATGCTAATCAAGGAGTTTTAATTGTCCACTCACATTCTCAGGGTAACTTTCCCTGATTAGCTAGCTAACTCACCACATGGCACATTTTTGCAATTCAAATTCATGGATTTATTTGGGAAATTAATTCATTATGTTTGCGTATATGATACGGCAAAAAGTGTGTTTCTATATGCAAATACCATGGTAAATACAGTCCGATCAGATAATCCCATTTTAACCCATAAATTCATATGGAATTTTGCCATCTTTAATATTCCTGGAATTTTGCAACCAAAGATGGGATGGATGTGAGAAATAAAATACATTTAGCATTTAAATGTGACATTCATTCAGATAGATGGATTGATTGATTGATTTTATAACTGTCGGGCACAGTTTAAAGTTGGTCCTACACTGGATTTTCACTACAAAGTAATTCATATTATGATTCCTGAGGACTTGTTCCAGGGCCTTTTACTCCATGTTTGTTGACTGGAAGCAGCAGCCGCCTCCTCCAAGGCTGCCAGCAGTGGGCTAACAATCTTCACCTAGCCAACCGCACGCCATGTGGCAGTGTGCCTTTCTTTTCCTCTCAGCCGGAGATAAAATGTTACTCTCCCCACTTGGCCAAAGAGTTGTAAATCCTAACATTTGCTGTAGGATGGTGTGTATTAAAGAAATAAAAAAAACTGTTGAACCGTAAAATGTAACAATAATCACATCATTTCACCACATTGCTTTCATGTATCGTGCAAAATATTGGTTTTGATTTCATTTTAAAATGTTTAATCAAAGCTCAATATAATCATGAATAACAAACATGTTTTCTTTTACTTATGGCAATGAGTTCAGGTATTTACATTATTTAAGAGGCTTTAGAAGTTGTATAATGTTCAAACAAATCTGAAATCTGATTGAATTGTTGTATACACATTTTCAGTCTTAAGCTGCTTGATTGAATATAATCAGTGTTTTCATTATTCAGATAAGTAGCAAATTCATTCTTTATAAGTAATTCAAGTAAAATCTGTGATTACATTTCTCAAAATAATATGTAGTTTAGGTGTTTTGTAGTTATAAAATATATTCTTCGTTATTAAACTTTTCAATCAAAAAAACTCAAATGAATTAAGATGTTACCTACTGTATTTTTGTACTGCGTTGATTGAAAAACAAAGACTGGTGTCTTATTATATGGAGTTGACCGCCATCTTCTGGTAAAAGACTGAACTACAAGAACTCTACCTATTTTTTTTACATATTGTAAAACTATTGAATTGTCAAATAATTTTTCATTCCAAACTTTAGCTATTGCTCATGTTGACAAGACGCCACTACTATATAGACATGTGACTGTGTCATCACATCATGGTAAATCAGAATGTCACGGAAGACATTTTGATATGTTACAGCAGGAAAAGCACAGGTGTAAATAATTAATGAGAGATGGCTGAATTCCATGTAGCTGCTTCATTTTCAAGGGCCGGGTATCGTGTGTGCAGGATCACACAGTCACACTGCCATGTCTTACAGGGACACTTGAATAGAACAGATCCATTGTTAATCTTGTTAGTAACACATGTATTTTTCCTACTGTGACAAGTCAAAATGTATGCTGTGCATTGTCAGTGTGTGACTCTGTGTGTAAAGTCCTAAAAAAACTTCTACTTGGAGTTGTTCAGCAATGTTTGGGAGGTTTTGGGGTGTGTACAGCATTTCCTGCTGGTGGGTGCTGCCAGCAGTGAACAGAGTTGTGCTTATGAAAGCGAGTCTTGTGGCTGCAGTGTCTGGAACTCATAAAAAGTTGAAAACAATTGAAATAAATTCAGTGAGAGAGAAAAGACAGTGAAACTGAACATTTGCTGCAGAATAGACCTCCTTTTTAACAGTATTGTGTTTTTTCACTGCAGAGCATCTGTTTGCTCTTTGCTTGTTCAACACCTGCACGGCGTCACATACCAATGTTACTCAGCCCCAGGCTATAGGTGCCATTTCAGGGAATTCAACTGTCAAAGACTGACAATGCTCAGGGTGTGAAGTGTTACAACTGAGGTGGAAGAGGGCAGATATAACAAAGCACTTACTGCCTTAAAGGGAAAAGAACGTATGCTACAGCTTCAACACTAGAGTCTGACTGACACAGAGACAGCAGTTGTGAAAGCTGCCCTAGTGTTATAGACTCTAGTTCTGCTTAGGTTTTTCAAAACCGTACCCCCTTTGAACTATTTTTTTTCAACCAAGAAAAAACAGTTCGGGTAAAAAAAAAGCCTTTATAAAGAAGCGCCATCAGTGTTTTGATTGACTAAACAACTGCAAACACACCTGCTACTGCTATGTTTCAACCAAAAATTGTGATTGCATTTGTTGCGACACTTTGCGACACAGTTTACGGCAGATAACGTAGGAATTCTGAATATCATATGAGGTTTAACCAAATTTACATTTTGATTTTTCTATTGTACTTATAATCCTATAATTATTCTAGGAGTCATGCATGACTAATATTTTGTACATAAACATTTTTTAAAAATCCCATGCAGTACTCCAAAGTGTACCCCCTATTTGAGAGACACTGATCTGGGAGGCATGTCCAGTTTTGTGTTAGGACTGACCACGTGTAGAAATAGAAAGCAGCGTCTTCTTAAAGAGATGTAATGTAAAGCCCCCAGTGGTTGACAGCAGGATAAATGGGATGGTGTCAAAGTCAGTCTTTGAATTGCTGTGCCATACCCTCTCATGACTGCCGCCTCCTGCCATGGCTCTGATCGCCAACCAGTCACCTGTACGGTAATTCAAGGTCTTGGCCAAGCTTCTGACGGAGCAGTCATTGAAGGGTGAATATCCGTGCCTCCTAGGGAGAGGCAAAATTGCTCAGACACTTTTTCGGCCAACACCTGGAATTTACTCACTTGAAGAACAGCCATGTCCAGCTGATGAGCTTCCAAAGGCCTTCGGAGGAGCCAACTGCAGCCCTGTACTGGAGCACTAATCATCATCAGGTCGTCCATGAAAGCTCTTAGAGGGCATGGTCAGGGGGGCTTATGGCGTTCCACTTACTGACTTGATTAACATATTGATGGAAAGGGTGAAGACGGTGACTCAAACAGTGTCTCCTGTGGAAAATCCTTTGCATGTACCGTAACTTCATCCAGTTATGACTTTTGAACTTCAGGCTTTCAATTCACAGGAACAACTGGTTAACATTAAAATGTGCATGACATAACGTTAATATCTATCAACTCATTCAGATTAAGCACAATGATTAGCCCCTTTTAAAGCACCAAACATGATGTCAGTGTGTTTCAGGTAAATAAGAGTATATGGAACATTAAATTGCTTCCAGTTTGAAAAAAACAAATGTAGACTTGGGGGGAAAAAGTGTAATTCTTATTAGCAGGTAGTAGTCACTTTCAACATCCTAGAAGGGTTAAAATATTCACTGTCTAATCACTATTCTGATGCAGTATCTTGTGGCAAACACGTGAGATGAAGTGTGAATCTCCAAAGTTGAGGAAGAATTCGTAGAGACTGGTGGCACATTATTCTTATATCTCAGCTGCAAGGCTGGCACAGACAGAGGACTCCTGCGAGCTGAAAGACAAGTGAAGAAGCCTATTAATCATTTATACCACTTGGACCATGTTCCCAAAAAGACAGCATTGTGATAACTCATTTATGTTACCTTGATTGTCTTTCTAAAAGGGACAAGTACAAAACTGCGGCTTAGTTGAACTGTAGGTTCAGTCTCAACATGTCACCGACATCCATTAACAATACTGATGATATATGAATCAGATATATGTAAATGAGACATACACTGTACAATTTTAAACATGTTGATCATGTTTACTTTTAGTTGGGGCTGGGCGATAATTCAGTATGAGAATTTATCGTCTTTTCAAGATTATATGATTCACAATTACGTTGTCTAAATTGACAATAACAAGCACTTCGATTTCTCGGAAAATGTTTTCTGAGCCTGAGGAATTATCATTTGAAAATAGCAGTTTGGTTTTTGTAATCATAGACTTTATAAACTTTACATAAGCACATAGTTCAAGGGGATTAACATCAACTGGATAACATAACCCATGGTTTCACATACACGTGGGAATGTATGAACGTATGTATGTATTTTCGAATGTATGTATTTCATCCCAAAAACATATACAAATGCCTATTGTGTGTATATACTGTATATGCAAGAGTCAAGAGTGACTAGTCTGATCATATTTTCAACTGTACTCCTCTACTGTAGCTAACAACTATAGAATCCTGGTCTTAACCACCAGATAACCCTGAAGCGAAATCTAACCTAACGTACATACATTTTTTGGGGGGTCCTTGACATGAAAAAGGTTGAGAATCACTGATTTGGTCGACGTGTTACATTCTGATCGTTGCACGGTATGTTCTTTTTGCACTAAAGTTCTGTTCCTTGGTCAGCTATTTCATTCACACATGAGTATACAAAAATAGGCTTTACAATGCTGTTATGTCTTAAATACTATTTATTTATTAAGTACACAAATGAGGTTGAAGTTCAAGCAGCTCTTCAGTGGGAAGGTAAATCAAACTAGTGATGACCTGACAAACAGGAAACTGATTTTACAGATTCTCCTTGTTTTTTTCTTTATCTGAAAATCCTTAACTTCAGATGGTGTATGGCCCACGGAACAGTTGGTGCTATTCTGTAAAGCACAAGAGCTACAGTATTTGTCTCGCCTCACGCATGCACAGTAACACGACCTGGAAAAAATAAGTACAGTTTTACAGTTTCCTGCGGAGTCAGATAACACCGTAGTAGAAACAGAGAGGAGTCCCAACCCAAAGGGAACAAAAACACATTTGTTAGTATGTGAAGAGGCCTCTTTTCTGTCACGTCTGGCTCATCTGTGATCATTTCTTGTGAGTTTCAATGAAACATGTAATACTAATGTTGTCACTGACATACTGCACAAGTTATTTTAGGCACAATAATTGACAAATTAAGACCAAAGACCAAATAACCAAAAAAGAGAGAGAGAGACGAATAGCTTACAAAGCAATGTTATTGTCTGTACTTGTCAACTATCTGCCTGCAGCTAGTTTTGAAGATGAGAGGCGAGTAGCTCTCTGCATTGCAAACTTACTGTGCATTACAAAATGTTGCAAAATGCGAGCTGTTTTAATTTTAATGGCCATTCATTTAATCTCTCACAGACATAAAACGTTACAAAAGACAAGACAAATGTTGTGTTTGCTGTTGTTTCTTTACACCAGAAAATATGTGAAGCGTGAAGTATGTGGAAGTAGAACGATAGGCCTGTTGAGGCTGCCAGCCGGCTCCCAGACCAACTCAACGTACGTAACATTCAACATAATTTACGTTCCTGTACACACCCCTCTATATAATTATAAAGTGTGTAAATGAAAACACCTTCTAACAGACGGCAGTAACAATACAAATATGATGACATGCGTGCACACAACTTTCTAAATCCTTCTGAGTCCTCATACCAGTTAAGAATTATCAAACAGTGAGTATCAAGGTGTGTCTCAGTTGATTCATATGCGGATGGGTTCACTGGAATGCACAGGTGACTTGTGGCTCCATCTGGTTTACCACCATTCTATTTTTAATCACCAGATAACACAGAATAGTGATGCTATGTGGTGATGCTGTGGGAACATGTTTGTGAAGTATGTGGCATGGTGTGGCTGATAGATCGGTTTAACAGGAATGGAGAGGGTGTGCCATGCTGCCACACGTGTATCTCAGATCTCATTACCACTGCGAGGTTCGACTTTACTCATCTCACTTTTTGGCATGAGGTCTTTCTCAGCTGACTGCCGTCGTCAACGTGAAACTCGCTGAATGCTTTAATCTGCAACAATGTCTTTTTTGTGGTAGTTATTTAGGTTTGTCTAGATGGTAACCCTAGATTTGCGAAAACGCGCAAGAACTCTGGTGGGACTCGCTTCCCGACCACCTACACTAACCTCAAACATTAGATTTCAATGCCTAACCTTGACCATAATGAGGCAAATCTTGGGTTACCACCTAGACACTACCATGTCCCATGTCGCATTTAAGATGATTCTCTGACCAATCAGTGGTCTGGAGTGTTTAAACTCCACCTTCTGGTACTGGCTCAACTTGCTTGGAACCTCCACTGAGGTGGTACCACAAAAAGTTCCAGGTACTATCCCCAGCTTTTGCTATTGGAAAACCAAAACTAGAGTTGTGTAAAGTGGTGCCGTACCATGCAGTGGAAATGTGGCATTAGATCTTAACATGTGACCAAATATGAGACCACGTCAGTGATCTGCTGCACACACATATCATTGTGGTCATTTTAATTCAGTGTTTTTATTTCACAACACTTGCTAATATGCTTGCTAATATCTATATATAACAGAAACATAACCTGGACAAACATTGTTTTCTGGACTGCATCTCTTAAAGGCAAACTGTTCAGTGTGTAACAGCTTCAGGACATTTAAGTATTTAAGTAACAATGAGTAGAATTACTTAGAGCAATCCTGAGAAACGTTATGTTCCTTTGAACACATTAACAGGTTTGTACTAGGTGGGTTGAAAACAAGGGAGGCTTAGAAAGTTACATTTTGGACGAAAGTGACCTTTTTAATTGAACTGCAAATTGAATGTAAATTATTTGTATAACTCAATTCCTCTCGCCCTAATCCAGTTTGCATGTTGTCAGTTGCCATCCAGCCAGTAATGAGTTGTCTAGACGGTCTGCAAAATAAATAGCCCTTATTGGAATATATTCAAACAGAACAAGATACACAAGAGCAATACCTCTGAATCGAGGTGTGCAATCATACTTTAGTGAATACAAAAGCTACAGTGATTTATTTCCAAGTTGAAAGTTATAAATTTCCCTAAATGGTAGCTTGCAAACTTCCATTCCGAGTAAAACCTTTTTTTGTGAACCAATGTGAAAACCAGCATCCCCATCTAACTTCGTATTACTCTAGAAACTTACGTACCATCAGAGATAATTTTCAAATTAGGGAAATCTAAGACACACGCGCAGTATTTGAGTGGGCCAGGCCCAGCATAGAAACAGAATGCATGAATGAAAGGATGAATAGATAATTGTTCAAAAGACAAGTCATATTGCTGCCCTCTGTTGGTTATATTTTATTTTGAGCAAGACGTGACTTGACCTGCCAATGTAAACTTACAGTGCGTTCCTGTTTTTACCTTAAAGAATATTTAAGTTGCAGTAGGAATTCAGTTTTCCTGTAAAATATCATCACAATCACAAAAAATGTAAAACGTTCTCTAGGGTCGCAAAAGGTCAAGTTTAATTTTGTCAAAAAATGTGTTTCGCTAACGATGCAACTTTTCATCTCATCTGCTCTATTTTTTTACTTATCAGTGGAAAATAAATTTGGATTTTTTTCAGGAGTGATGGTCACATTTGACAACCAGAGCTTGTTTAATAGTGGCAAGACACTTAACATATGATTTGGTTTTACTGACTGGACTGTCGCTGAGGGAAAACATTTAGGGATTGCAATTTCTCCAAATATAAAAAAAAACTGTGGCTGCCGACCAGGTTTATAGGTAAGATTCTTGTTTCAAGCCAATATATTCAGGTCTGATTCATACTTGCACTATAAGTCCATTGTGCTGCTGAGGCCTTTTTGTTTTTAATTTCTAAAAGAATATTTTTGTATTTGTTTGTTAGTTATTGTTAATTTAACAAATTCTGGAAACACTAAAAATATGTATTTTACACTGTTTTATTACCTTGAAAATGTGAAATTGTGTCACAGTTCAAGAGTGATCATAATTCTCATGGAAGGCTTTGCAACTAAAGGTGACTTTTTACCCCCAATTATTATTATTATTTATTCATTTATTCTTGTCATAGAGGCTCTGGGATGTGGAAGCTACCGGAGAAGCTTAAAAGTTTAGATGAACTAATAGCAATATTTAGTAGCTTATAATTTATTTATTTTTGATTTCATGAGTTTCCACAGTATTATTATTTCTGTTCTTATTATGGCTGTTATGACTCTTTTACATTCCATTCTGTGAACACTGAGTTTTGGTACAATTAGGGAAAATGGGTGTATAATTGTAATACAATTTGCATTTTATGTTTATTTTTATTGGACTACGTTTCTTTAAAATAACAACACATAATAACTGCCATTAGGCTGATCAGTTAATATTCAATGTGCTTGTATTTGTTCAATAAAAACAAACATGAATAATCCAAACATATTTAGATTGGATTTTGTTCTCATGGTGACAACGCTATACACTGCCATAAAGGCCAAGCCCAGTCAAACATGAAAAGCACTTAGTACCACCACTAAAACAAAATGTTCTCGGCGTTGAATCCTTCCTGCACGTGCTGCCGGGTGAGCCATGATAATCAAGCGGAATATCTTCAACCGTGTTCCGGGAAGACGTGCGCCACGCGGATCCACCGTTTCGGGACGTTCCGTTTATAACCCCAAATAGACATCATTCTGAATATTAAAAGCGTTTTTGAAACGTGCCTCATTGTCGGATGGCAAAGCAGCCCATTAAGGCCGGCGGGGGTGTTCCTACGGTGTTCCTGGTTAATGTAGGTCAAAGCAGTGACGGAAGGGTGTCCTCCGTTGAACCCGTGGTATTAATCCACATCGCAGTCCTGCAGATGGCGCGCACAGTCAACTGAGTGCCCTGGGTGCTCACCACGGTGCTCACACAACAATATCCGTATGGAGCTTACCCAGCTTGAGAGATGACGATTGTCTGAAGCGGCACCTCTGTCTCCCCTGTAGAGCTGGAGGGCTGTGAAAGCAAAGTTCAAGAGTGCAGTTTTTTTTTTTCTTTTATAAAAAGAGACTTTTTCACAGCCTTTACGCGCTGATCAGCTCAGGAGGCAGGGCGGTTTATCAGACCGGTCGAGCGTAACCTTAGTTGACCTCTTTGTCAGTAAAAAGCTTTTCTTCCCAGATGCAGAGCTGCTCACACTGAACCTCTACCCCGTGCACTACAATCACACACATGAATAATATATCGAAAGTATCTATTAGACATGGGTGGCTCATTATTCTGATCTGAACTACAGACAAACGTGTGCGCACACACGCACACCTGTCACTGTCTAGACAGGGAGGGGGCATTAAGGCGGTGGGTGCGGGGGGGATCCCACATGACCCATTACTGCTTTATTCTATGCCAACCACAATATATCTCAAGGCGTTGGATAATGACAAAAAAAAATCAACAACAACAAGAGAAAAAAGCAATCGCTCTACCAAATCTGATTGGCCGGCTGAACCGGCACGAATTTTTCCCCCTGCTCGCAAACTCGAGGTCAGCTCGGGACGTTAAAAAATAAATAAATGAGAAAATAGAAATGCGTAGAAAGTAGAAGACACCGCAGACAATCTAGCTTGTTAGTGGCGGAAATGATTGACGGCGCCGCGGTCCAATGAGAGGCCCCGGCGCAGCTGGCTCACTGGACTGGCAGGGGCAGCGTCCAATGCGAAGTTCAGACGCATGATGGACACATAACTGACAATTCCCCTGTCCTTCTGATCCAGACTGGGGAATAGATTTGAGTTCATTCACAATTGTGAACGCTGGTCTTTTTTTTTTGCAAAGCAAGCGCTGGAGCTCGCGCAATAAATACAGAAAAAGACATAAATGAAACAATAACGGAGGGGGTTTATGGGAGAACATTCGCTGGGGTGCAACATCACTGCGAACCTTTATTTGAACCTCATCCTTCACAGGTTTCGTTACGCACCATTACTTTCATTTATGAAAAATCATGCAGTGTTGCTGCTCAGACAGGAGGAAACTTAAACACTTTGAGTAGGAGGAACACTACTACTACAACTACTATTACTACTATAACTCCCACCACTTCCAGAGAACCATAATGGAGCCGGTTTCACCGTCCCACTGTGCTCCCTGCGATTGGGGCACAATGATGTTGACGGATGTCTGATCCAACCCAAGACAGTGCACTCTTCTTCCAATAACAGCTTTAAGTGAAAAGGCGTGCCTGCCTGCCTTCCTCCCCCTTCCTCCTCCTCCTCCTCCACCACCCCTCAAAGTACTCGATGTATAGTTAAAAAATGGGAGGGCACACTTGAACCGAGCTGCTCTATGAAGGTAGGCTGCAGCGTGTGTTTATTGATGAGATGAAAAGAAGATGGAAGTGAGAAATGAAACAAAGTAAAGGAACATATTAAAAAAAAAAACTATACGCGCTTCGTCGGGGGAAAACAGGGGGAGCCGTGGAAACGCTGTCGCCACTTTTTGAACGAGCTTCGAAGTGCAGGTAAGAAATTGAGAAAAGTAGGAAAAGGGATGGGTCTTTACAATATCTATAACGCTATTATCACAGGGGAGAAATGAGAGGAGTTTCCTATATGAGAGAGGAAAACATGCCCGTTGACTTTAGGGTGATGTGCATGAAAAACCACTGACTTCCATGTAGTTGTTGCTGGCTTTACCAACCAAATATTAAGCCCTACATTATCGGAAACTTCATTCTTTAGAGAGATCGCAGACATTCAATAAATGTGACGCCAGCGTACCAAATTAAACGAGTGTCTCGTGTTGGAGGGCTCAGTTTGGGCTGCCAGGGGTTTTGTTGTCCATTTATATTCGACTACAAAAACGCGCTGCCCTGGCATGACGCAAGTTTCCCCATCTGTCATTATTCTCAACGTGCCCCCTTTACCTTTAGCCCTTTACTTTCGGATTTGCTCGTTGAGCCGGACAGGGGACACTCGAGAACAATACTCCGGACAAACTGTTCACAGGTCTGTTTCTCTCAATCAGCGAAAGCCTCAGCGATGCTCGCAGGCTGCGTGTTCACATTTTACACACTGTGAGCCCGTAACAACTGTGGCAGCCGACGTGCGCATTTGGCTTTTAGGTCAGTTATTTGAATCCGAGGAAACGGGTTTCCTTAGCGCAATCAACTCTCACTATGATTCTTTCTCTAAAATACATTTCAGTTTGTTGAACTTGTCAGAAAAGGTGGTTGCGATATTTGAAATACATTATAACAGCGGCTCGTACAGCGCTTACACTCAGACAGATGTCTAGCCTACATTTTTTTTATGAATTAATGTGAATCCGGCGTGGCATTTATGAGACGGGGTTACAGGGAGCTATGTGGAGGGAAGGCTGTCTAATATTGTGTCTGAAGGTAAAACGTAAATCCCAACTGGATCCAGTGGGTCTGGATTTTTTTTTTTTTTTTTTTTGGTGCCATGTTTCTCCAAAATGAATGATCTCTTTAATTGTCGCAATCCGCTTTTATTCATAGCCTGCAGTTTGTGAAAAATGTTTGCGATGTGAGGATGTTTTGGCAAAGGGTGGCCTAGATATGAGGCCATGCTCTGGTGTAATTAAAGTTGCAAGAGACGCTTTTCCTGCGTGCCTTTTGAGACATTTTGTTGCAAAATATTCATGGGCAACTTCTGATTCCTCTGCTCTTGCTTATTAGATGGCAGTAGCATATAGAGGCACTTCACCTCTTGCATGAAGTTAAATCATGTGGAGGCTATACGTGCAGCATTGGCGCAAATCATAAATACAAATAAATAATTGGAGTAATGGCTGGCCAAAAAAAGGGCTATGGGGAGTTGAGCCCGAGCAACATGTCTTGTTCTTTAGGGCTCCGTTTATCCGTGCGCGATCGTGCACGCGCTTGTGTGTGTGTCTGCAAAAGGGGCAGAGCGAGCGTGCGTGCGTGTGAGCGCGCGTACGTGTGTGTGGCAAACAGATGTTGTCCCAAAGCGCTTGGCTTTGTCAGATAAAGAGAGTATTACAGCATGTTCTTGTGTCTATTATAAGCGCCACTGATGGTTTCTACAATACAACACGTTCTGTGTCTGATTAAAAGGCACAGGCTGCCTATATGACCCCCAGAAGTTGTGCGCAGGTATAGAGCTGTGCATCAGCACATTAGTCATGTCAAAGGTTGGTTCCGGTGTGGTCACTGAAGGCGTTTGCTTGAGAGGACGCGAGTATACACACACACACACACACACACACACACACACACACACACACACACACACACACACACACACACACAAGAAGGCCGGTCCCGGGTTTGACACGGGGAGAACGCATGAGAGCGCAGCGCTGCGTCCACCTCCGGTCTGTGGCTGTGCATCTGTGTGTGTGCATCTGTGTGTGTGTGTTTGTGTGTGTGTGTGTGTGTGTGTGTGTGTGTGTGTGTGTGTGTGTGTGTGTGTGTGTGTGTGTGTGTGTGCGCGTGTGTGTATACATTATATGTGTTTGTGTGTTTACGACATGATTGTGCGTTCATCCCTTCACACTTTTGTTGTGATCACTTCCTCTTCCCGCCTTCATTCACAATATGTTTCCACAACGTAAATGGGCTGCAATCCTATAGGCTTGGTTATGTAATTGATGGCTGCACTGGATCGTTTGTTTTCTGAATGGACACATTTGGAGAACACAGAGAGCTGAGCGTGCAGCCCAGCGTAGAAAACAATCCAACATTTCACTTTTGATGTAAGATTCCCAGCATGATTATGAATCTGTCCTATGAATCGGAGCATATTGATTGACAGACTGCTGTGTGGGTGAGTCAAGTAGAAATTATATTGTCACACATCTTACACTGGATGGAATACCCTTTATCTGAAAAAAAAACTCCACGTAAACTTACAACCTGTTTTTTTTTTTACATTGTTTGATGAATTGGAGGGTACTTGTCTTGTGTGTTAAGTGAGCTCTCATAACCACAGCTTGATGTCAAAAACTCTCGTTTTATCAGCCCAGAGGTGTACAGTAGCTGCTGAACGAGAGACAGCCATAATGTGCATTGGAAGTGTTTGTAGTCCAGAGTATCAGGTGCACAGTTTCATCTCAGTTAAGTCACTAATGAGTATTTATATGTATATATTCCACATGTACATTAATATTCACAGTGTTTGAGCCATCGCCATTTGCCAGCTTTCTGTGTCACGGCTAAAACCCACCCATGACTAATGAATATTTAAGAGCATGTCTGCAGACCAAGGAAACTCATTATTATATGAAGGAGACCCAGCAGATAAACTGTAGACCTGCTCAGATGAAGGCAGAGGGAGGGAGGGGGGAAGGTGTGTGTGTGTGGGGGGGGCAATCAATCCCAATTTTTCTTTTGGCTTCACCATCCTTCACTCGTCCTCTTTGGCTTGACACCCTCTTCTTCACGTTTGGCCATTTATTATTGACCAACAAACTCATATAATGCGTCCGCAGCATTACATTTTTTGAAATGTTTCGAGCTGATTTAGTCACTCTTTCTCACATTGCTCCCACCGGATTATCTGGGTTTACACGAGTGAAAATGTGTAAGGAAACCATGCTGTACTGTAATGAGTGCCTCTTTGGAAGAGACATAACAAAAAAAAAAATCAATCATCTTGTACTGTACATGCACACAGATGGCAGGTCGGTATTCCAAATAATTTTTTAAGCGCAGCAAAGGCACGGTTGTCCAAACAGGCAAGATAGAGAGTCATCTCTCTGAAGCCTCCGCATTGGCCACATTTCTGGTTATTTCTTCACCAGTCTTTCCCTCCTTGTGGCCCATAACCTACTTAAAAATGTACAAATATATGTTTATTGTGTTGTTTCAATACAGAAAAGATTTTAGGCATTGGTGGTTTATTGGAAAGTGGAAAGGAAGAGAGATGCTGGAGAGAGCATGTAGTATTGATCATGAGTGGAATACACCTTAATCTACTGTTTATTTTGCCATGTATGTTGTTAAGTAAAAATGTATTTAAATATATAATTCAAATTCACAAGGTTGAAATTTGGTTGCAGATTTTTGCATTCACTAGAAATATAATAATAGAATAATATGAAATCTTGCATTCGGCACCGGTGGTAAAATAAAATATTGTAGTTCAGAATTCTAAGTAGGGTAGTTTACTGTAGTATAACAAAAGGCGTAAAAAGGAAATATGCACTTGAGTCCATCCTGGCACTTTGTCTACCCCAGTTGAACATATTTGGCAGCCATTTTGGGAATGCAGTAGAGATCCATCGATATAACGAGCCACTTTGTGGATTGCATCCAGAATGTCACAGTGCTTGTTAGCTGCTTGGCCTTTTTGTCTCGGACAGTGTTTATCCTTTTCCCTGCTTTTTTTTTTTTGGTTCCTGTATAATTCTCGTTAGAAGAATATTCCCCCATGGAGCAAAACTAGTCTTTGATGTGATTGCCAACTGAAACTGGTTTCAGGTGCACATCTTAAAGTTAATGATAAGTGTTATAATTAACTACAGAATAGCCGTAAGCCTTTAATAGACTTTTTGTTTAAAGATTTGGTTTTGTTTAGGAAGAACACATTAAGTTTCCCACATGATGTCTATTGCAAAGACTGCTGTTTTACAGCAGCTGCACCTTTAATACTGCATTTGAGTCCCCAGTTACCATGGCAACCTTAAAAAAACATACCTCTAAAGCTTCAAGAACTGTTCAATTATTTTATATTAAACATGTTATAAGTATTAATTTCCCTCATAACTCGTGATCATATTGAAATATAATCTAATTAGTTAACTGGATTTATAAGCATGTGGATTTTTGCAAACTAGAAATTATTGGCAGGCTAGATGCCTCCTGGCTAACTGGCTTGGATCCTTCTACCCACAAAGCACCTTTTTCACACATAACATGCTTCGCTTCACGTTATATTATTTTTTAATTTGTGATAATATGAACAACACAATTGCAAAACCTTTTGAGAATCCGTACAAGTTGCTTGTAATTAAGGAGAGAATTTCCCCTTCAGCTGCATTATGCAACACAGAAATGCTGTTACGATGAGTTATGGTGATTTCCTCCAGCTATAAGGCAAGGCTGGAAAATAATGTGCCTTGTTTAAGGGAAGGGGAAATGTATCTTATTTATTGATGATCATTTTGCCAGGATAAAAGCATTTTGGAATCAAGTAAAGGTTTTTATCTGGCATCCAGTCAGTTGTGTATTATGCATCCATAATGCTTAAAAAAGACTTTCATGACAGCTATATGTCCAATGTTTGTAGACTGGATCAATGTTTACATCCATTGAGCAGGATGTTTAAAAAATACTTCTCCTTTTAGTAAATTGGCAGTAAGGAGCTAAAAGACTGGTCATGAAATTGACTTTTACAAAAGTGAATTTCACTCGAAACCAAAAGACTGTCAGAGCATACAGAAAACTGGCAGACCAAAAAGGTATGGTTTAAGGCATGTTTTTCAGTTTTCAAAGGACTTTTGTTTTGGAATCTCCCCTCCCTGCAAGTATCACAGGAATGCGTAATGAAAGCACACATTGAGACTCAATAAGTATTTGGGACATGCTGTTGTCAGGAAGCTTTTGTTCGATTCTAAAACTTTATAAAGTCTTATGAAACACGGTTGCTGTTCAAAGATCACTTGGTGGCAAATGCAACAGTTTTTTGGGATTGACAGTTTAATATTTCCAAGATACATATATATATATATATTTTGGACATGCTGCTGGGACATATATATATATATATATATGTCCCAGTAGCATGTCCCAAATACTTATTGAGTCTCAATGTGAGCTTTCATTACGCATATATATATATATATATATATATATATATATATATATATATGCCACATGGAACAGTTGAACACACACTCGCACCACGATAGTCCTGTGTTGTCTTACTTTATTATTTGCAGATAAGAATGATTAGACTCTTGCACAGTATAATTATTATAAAATGTTGTACTGTAGGTTACAGTATATCTAGAGTTACATAATCCATTTGTGGCTGTGACCATGTGTTTCCATTACCTTGGCTAAAATTTCAAACTGACTCTTGATCGAAAGCTTTTCATTGGAAGTTATCTGTTTGAGGAACTGTGCCCAAGTATCGTGTAACAACTCGAATCAGAAATAATCTAACAAGTACCAGCCTTTTTATTTTATTTTAGACGTATGCAACTTGTTGTAATAATGTATGTGTAAATCCTATGTACACCTTTTGAACATGACATGCATTAAAACTTATTTGGTATTCCCCCTCTTTAAACACACACACGCACAAACACACATACACACACACACACGCACAAACACACACACACACACACATGGACACAAGCACACACACACACACAGGCCAGAGCATTCAATTGATGTGAAAAATGTATCCTGGATTCTAACAGCGAAGTTGTGTGTTTGCCAAGGTGCATGTGTGTCCTCAGTTCACCCTGCTACCCATATGGTTTTCTACAAGTCACGGTGAGATCACTGCCTAGTTCGAGGGGGAAAGTATCTAAAGAGGGTTTGAGCAAATTAAAAAAGTATTCAAAAATTCTTTTTTTAACCTGTTTTACAGAGAATGAGTGTTGTTTATTCTTTGCTTCTAACTTGGCTCCAGGAAGACTTTTTAAGCCTCGTGCCAGAAAACAGCACTCACAGCCAACATGTTAGGATTGTCTCACTCAAGGTACATTTGTATGCACTGTGCAATGGGTAAACTTGGGAATTATTTACCCAATAGTTTTTCTGTTGCGGTTTTATCACAAAATGTTGATTGCTGGAAGTATTTCCAATGAATCATAAATTACATTTTTTTTAATACAGCTGCAATATATAACTGTCAGGCATTTTGTCGGTTGGCAATAAATTCTTTAACTGAGAATTTTCTTTTTAAATATTAATTTTTTTAATTGTGAAAATGAAAGAAATATCTGCTATAATACAGTGTACTTTTGAATACCCTACTTTTAAATGACCTTGATAAAGAGATTTCAAAATAAACTCCTTAATGAAGCTGGCAATCCTTATTATTAGCTTATTTTATCTCATTATGGATAAATTCATGTTTTGTGTTCTTGGACTGTTACAGATGATTTACGACAGTTGGTCCATGTGACCAAGTGAAAGCATGTGTAACCTGTTCAACAACGGACAAATGGCAAAACAAATTTTCATTTTTATCAAAGCTGCTGGGCTTGTTCCACAATGCATTTGAAAAAGTGATTCAGATCATTCTGGTAACATCAACCCTAGTTTATAACACCTGCATTACATTTTCAGTACAGATGAAGCACATGTGTCAGGCTCCGTTAGATGTTTAAGTGGTTAGTACACCAATGTAGTAGTTGTGCACTTATAAAACTTAGAATAAAATACCACGTAGCAGTACCTAAATTGTCACCTACATTACATATGTTTTTCTTTTATAATTTCTATGAATAGATTAACCGACATGAATGCCTTTTAGATGTTTTTGGACTTCAGTAGGCTCGGCTGCTTACTACTATTAATTATTATTCTTAGTCCTGTTCAGGGTCATTTCAAAGAATCCTAACATACATTGAGAGGAAGGCAGAGCAGCACCCTGACCCTGGGCTAACACAGAAAGAGGTAGGTAACAGAGGTAACAGAAGCTCATCATTAAAGGTGTGCTAGTAGATAGACTTGTCTTAAAAGTGAAACATCTAAACCCCTCAGTCTAACAATGACACCACACGTGACTTAGAAGAAGCACAGCGATGTGGCATGAGAGGATAAATTCATTCAATTCTTGTCCATTAGCGTGGCCAAAAGGCTAGTTGAGTATCATAACAGAGCTGAAGGCTAGTCATTTTATCTCTCCGTTTTTTGCTGTGAGCTGACTCTGCATTGATTCTGCTTTCTGTACTTATAACAGATCAGAGAAGAGGACCTAAGCTGCAGCAACATTAAATCATAATAACACATGTAAAAATGTCTCAAATGAGGGAAAAAAGTAGATTCCACGATGGATACACAGCCTAAGAGGCCTCACTTTATTAACACTCTATATGTCTTTGCAACACAGATAGGTGTGATATGTGATCAGTGTATACATAAAATATAACACACTATAGAACTGGTTTAACCACACAGAGATATAGTTTTACCCCGCAGTCATTCCTGAGCTCAGTGGGTAATAAAAAATAGGGTGTGCACAAAAGAAAACCTGCCTACAAACTCATTTACAACTTGGAGTTTAACATAACGAAGCCAAAAGCACATCCTTAAAAAAACAAATTAAGTCATTAACCACAGTGTCCTTTTTAAAATATTGCTCCAAATTGTGACGCACCAAGCACACAAGTATTACACTAACATACAATGAATGCTCTTACTGATTCATCAACAACAATAAATGTAGCTCCTGTAAGCTCCTGTAGCTCCTGTAAGCAGTGTTATAAGTTTACATGTGTGATGATAACTTTAAAGGTGACCACTTCTTGTTATTTAGGACTTGTGTTGGTGAGGTAGTACATTCCGTTTTTCTCCAAAGATGTAGTTACTGAGTGTGTGTCTTACAGTATTCTTTGGATATAGTTAGTTGTATGTATAGCTGTTATAAATACCCTATGTTAGCTGATACTTTCTACAGACCTTTTTTAAACGGGGCCATCACTGTGCTGCACTGTATATTGGAAACATTTCAATCAGCTCAAATTTCTAGATAATATCGAGAATTTCTTTTGACTTTGCTAGAATGTCACAATACTAAAAGGTGAAATCTTGAGGTTTTTGGCCTTTCTCTAATTTCTTGTGAAATTCTGTAGTTGGCTTGCTTAACAAGTTTGTCTTGCAACACGGTATATGGATAAAGTTCCCCTCCCCCCGTTGGAGTAACAGAAAACCTGAACTTTGTGCCAACTTTTGTTAATTTCAAACTGCACTGCTGTTTAAGTTTTTATAACCTACTTGTATTGCCCAGGTCCAGACCACTGGATCAGAGGTGCCAACCCTTGGCAAAATTATCTATAGAGAATTTATGTGGTCGACTGTGTTTCAATGTGTCAGCATTACACTTTTAGATGGGTCATTTGTCAAATGATCCGACAAGACATATATAAACTAAAAATACTCTAAAAAGTGAGAGCATTCGTAGGGCTCAAAATAACCGCAGAATATTTTATATTAAGTCATCTGGATTTTATGTCTTGTACACATAATAAGGCAGAAATCTGTAGTTGAAGACACAGTTTGTTGAAGTATCGTTAGTTTTTATCTGAATAATGACTCGCTTTTATCTCAACGATGCAATGTGTATTTTTGTTACCGTAGCTACAGGCTGAAGAGGAATGTTACGTCATAAAACCTTTTGCAAAGTCTAATTTTCACTAGCTCATTTCCTTCTGCATCATTAACAAGCTGCTGGTCAACAGTTTATCGGTGTTATTCTGTTATGCTGGTGAACCTGTTTGATAAGTATTGAGTTTGCCAGATCCGAGATGGGCTAGCTTACAGACCTAGCTTGCTCGTGCACCCTTGTGCAGCTGCTGGAGGAAACACATGGCACACAAGTTTCTGAGGCTGATCACAATCACATTTGTAAATTGGAAAATAATGGTAATTATCAACGGTGCGGAAAGTAGTTGGTGGTTTAATCAGATTTTTCTTGACTGGCAATCTTATTCAATTACATGTTCACTTCATGCACACATGTGTATGGCAGGACAAGACATATTGTAAGATGTGATATTACACATAACATCAGAGTGAGAGTGCTCAGTTGCTTTGGCGAAGTTAACTCTTGTTTCCCATGCCAATAAAGCCCCACTGAACTGAGAGAGAGCGAGAGAACACCTTCACTCTGAGGCTCAAGCCTTTCGGTTTTCTTTTTCTCTCCTGTTTCCCTCTAAATACTGTACTTGTGACGTTGTGTTTATTCCAGGGCTGGGCGATATGGAGAAAATCAAATCACAATATTTTTAACCAAATACCTCGATATCAATATTACGACGATACTGTAGGGACCAGTATCTTTGTAATATTGTTACCATTGCTGCTTTCACAAAATATTTACTTAAGATTGAAATGAGCTTTCAATTTCAGTAAGCAAAATCAAATCTGCTATCCTCCCATTTAAAATAAATTATTTAAATTTGACCATGTGACCTCAGTGAAATGACATCACTTTACTGTAGGCCAATAGAGTCTGTAAAACAAGAAAGAACACCATGTATGTCATATTAAGATTTCCAAAATCTAAGATGACATCAAGTCTCATATTGCAATATCCACATCTTTCCCAGACCTTATTCCAGTTATCATCAATATAACACATCAGAATGAATGTGGAACCATAATAATCTTATTTAAGATACGTTGCTGTTTAACCGTGCGCACACACACACCACACACACACACACACACACACACACACACACACACACACACACACACACACACATATATATATATATATATATATATGTATATACATATTAGTGTTGGTGTTGGTTATGACACTCAGCCTTACTCAAGGCTTGTGTGAACACCATTTATTTTTCTGTTTCCTGAACTACTTTTAGATATTGTACTTGTGAGACTGCTCATTCTTTTTTTGTGTACCTAGTGACAAACATAGTATACATTTAACCTAAACACATCCAGCGGCTGCGCTGTACTCCATAAGCTGCTTGCTTGTTAACAAAGGCCCCACACCATCCTCTCATAATTTAGCACAAAACATCTTTGTCCTGCTTTATCTCCCAAGGACATAAAGTCAGGAGTTGCTTTGCTTTCTCTCAGAGATATAAAGGTGCTACATATATTCCCTTCTTTACTACACACTACCCACTTGTAGAGATCTTGCTTGCTTATGAGTCATATGAACACGGACATATGATATCTCTCGCCAATCAGAATTAATTTACCACCCTTTATCATGATACACTAGTGATAGACAGAGAAGACCTGGATGAGCATCTTTGTAGGTCCATGAAGATCTCTCAATGGCTTGCAAGGTCTCCTTTTTTGGAGAGTCAAAATGTCCTCGACGTGTGTAGTAGCTGTAGAGAGGCAGTTGCTGTGGACACTTGTGCCTAAATGATAACTCTTGAATTTAGCATTATCTGCTTCGGGGGTTAGAGGTGTTTTGGTGACTATCATATGAGTAGTCAGATGGTTCTTTTTGGTCAAATGCTCATTTGCAAAACCACAGCCATTTGCCAGTTATGGAATTTGTCTTGAAAGTCTCCTTTTCCAGTACCAAAGTGAGCTACTGTCTTTATAATTTTAATGGTGTAAGCCAACAGTGGCTGTTTGTTTTCGGAAAACTTCATAAAAGTCAGTGTGGAAAATTAACTGATAGCACTGATTCATGAAGTGTTTGTGTGCCTGAAAAAAAGTATATTAGAAGTAGATTATCCTCCCATCTGTAAATAGACAAAGGATCTGCTATGGATAACGGGTGGTGGTGGGTGTGTTTTTGACAGAAAAATGACGAAGTTGAACAAGCTGTCCTGTCAAAAAGTATTTAAACTGTTCTTTACTTGTGTAATGGTATTGTAGTGTGTCTTGTTATTTGTTTGCCTGAGGGATTTATTTGAAAGCCGCACATCCTGTCACATTTCATTGGCTTTCAGTTGGACTGAATGCGTTATCACATTGATCGGCTGTGCTATTTGAGACATTTTAGTGGCAGTGGAACTAAACATGACTGGTTAGAGTCAATTTATGGGGACTATAAAGAGTTAACAACAGTTCCAGTTATGTATGATGCACAGAAATGCATGAACATAATAAAGTTATTAAAGCAATCTCGATTGAGCACTGGCCATAACATTACGCTGACACTCTGTAATTACTTTACAATGCTTTGACCAAGTAAGAGAGCATTTGCAGAAGAAAAAAAACAAGTTGTGAATTAATGGAATGCTATTTCACAGTGTTTGCATATTTTTAAACTGTCCCTGGTGGTAAGCTTGAAATCGAAACTGTAGCTGAAGGAAGAATGACTGGTCTTTGTTGTAGGTGAAGAGCCCGTTCAAAGTACAGGAAGACGTTCCATGTCAAAATTGTTCGGACAGCCTATGGTTCCGGTGTAAATCATACATGTTGTAATTATCATCAGACATTTAGACACATTTCAAAAAATATTTCATTGGTGAGAAGGAAAAAAAGAGTAAAAAATCTTGCCTCAACTTACCAACAGCCTACGTGCTTGTTGATGATTTTCAGTGAATGCTATAAAGGCAAATCAATTACATGCTGAGACTGTGAGGTGTTTTCTGCTCCAACTGTGTGTGAAGTGTGTGTGATTTAGGTGCATTAGTTACCTGTTAACTGCTTATTCAGTTCAGTATACGGTTACCTAAAAGAATACTTTTTCATTGTGCTGATCAAAGGGAACCAAGACACAGTTAGATGAGGTTTCTTTTAATTTTTTTCAGAAAAGTTTAACATTTTGATTGGTTACATTGAGTTTCAGTTGTAAATTGTTTTCTCGGAGTGAAATGAACGTTCTCGAACACACCTTGAATTATCACTTGTCACTTCATCAACACTTCATCACTTGAATGTTGCTGAAAAAATTTCCGAGTGTACTCGCTACACATTTACATTGTGTACTAAATTACATTAGATCACCAAACCATACTATTAAAACATGATTTCTGGTCGTTTATATGCTAATGCACTTGGACTAAATGGATGATTGAAATTAATAATTACAATGTTGGACAGCGATGGTTAAGCAGCAGAGATTTCAAACAAACTCATAAATTACTGTTAATTAGGTGCAACACAAAACACTCTTGATAAGTGCAAATCTGCATCAGATTCATGGAGGTGCTGTATGCACATGCATGGACATGAGCTTTTCACAATGCCCCGTGGCCCTTTTGTCTCCATATTTAAATGTATCAAGAGCCTTGAATATATGCTCGTATTGTGTGTGTGTGTTGTAAGCAGTATTTGCATATTCAGGATGTATATTATTTATATGGCTGATGCTGCTCCTTTCATAAGCACACTTCTTATGTCTGTTCCCGAACCCATCCCCCATTCTCACCATTTTACCCCCACCTAACACCCCCACCCCCCCTTGATTAACTAATGTCCAATTCGATATAGCGTATTTCATGAGCTTGTCACCTAATACAGGCAGCTGATTAACCTGGAGTCTGGCTGGTGAAGTTGCAACCCTCGTCTCCCTGTCTTCCTTTTTTTTTTTTTGTTGCTCCCCTCTTCTTCCCCACCCTCCACCCCTCCTCTGTCTTTGTTGTGGCGGCAGCAGCAGAGCATGCATTGCATTGGCGGTCTGAAGCATTGTGTCTGATTTCCAGCAGACAAACTGACCTCTGGGGATTTATTGACAGCAAACTCCACAGAGGCAGACACAGAGCTGGGAGCATGGAGAGGCAGGGGCGGAGGGTGTTGGGGAAGGTTCATAGGGAGGGAGGGAGCGAGGGAGGAAGAGGAGGGGGCACAGACAGAGAGACAGACAGATGGAAGAAAAGACAGGCGAGAGAGTTCCAGCGTGATGAAACAGGAAACAGGTAGAGGCAGGCGTGCATAGAAGGAGATCAAGATAGGGAGGGAAGATACACAACCCAAATTTAGTTTAATTCAAAATTTTGGTGGAACGTTAGGACGTGAAAGAAAATGGCTGCCTCCTGCAAGGATCTAATTAATTTTGAAGGATCATCAGCCCCTTTAGTCCAAGGCAGGGTACAGGAGGGAGGGAGGGAGGGAGACAGACCCCTGGGCTGATTAGAATTCACTGCAGGTAGGCGCTGGCTGCTGCTCACCCACTGTGTCACGGCTAAAATGGAATCACTGTTGTGAGTGGCAGTCTGGGCAACTGAAGCCTGCTTCCCTTGGCCTGCTCCTTTGTTGCCAGCATTCACCTCACTTTACCCCTCAGGCAGGTGGATTTACATGTCTGGATGGGTAAGCCAGAGAGGGAACATATATGTTTGCATTGTTTTAACAGTAGGCACAAAAACAAAAAAAAAAGGCCCATGGCATCAGAGTACAGTTCAGTTACATCTCAAGCTAACTGATGCTGGAAAAGAAAAAAGGTCAAATATTTGCCACTGTTATGGATTCAAGCATTTTGGCTCATGTTTGAATGCAGTTCTTTCAGAGAAGGTTTTTACATGATATTTTTTGTTGGTTTTCACTCTGACTAAGTCAATGTTTAATTATTTCAGTTTGGGCAAGGGTTACAGGGTGCGTGGTTTGAGTTGGATCTAGCTTTGAAGTTAGGTGTTAAAACAGGGCTCATGTTTGGGGTTCAGACTTATATTGAGGCCTATCATAAAATAGCCAACAGGTTACAGTCGGAGTTATGTTTACAGCTAAGGTTAGAGGTAAGGGTTAAAGTTTCCTTTTTCGATTTAGGGGTTAAGGACTTCACTGTAAAATCTATTTTCTGCCTTGACCAATGTGGAAGAACTAACCTGTGTGTGTGTGTGTGTGTGTGTGTGTGTGTGTGTGTGTGTGTGTGTGTGTGTGTGTGTGTGTGTGTGTGTGTGTATGCGTGTATGTGTGTATGTGTACGTGTGTGTATATGTATGTGTATGTCTGTGTGTGTGTGTGCGTGTGTGCGTGTGTGTGTGTGTGTGTGTGTGTGTGTATGTGTGTATGTGTACGTGTGTGTATATGTATGTGTATGTCTGTGTGTGTGTGTGTGCGTGTGTGCGTGTGTGTGTGTGTGTGTGTGTGTGTGTGTGTGTGTGTGTGTGTGTGTGTGTGTGTGTGAGAGAGAGAGAGAGAGATTTGGTGCCAAATAATAATCCGTCTCAGTATCGAGTGATCACCCTCTGCTGCTAAACATGCTATTACTTGTCTAGATCTAATCATCAGATTTGTTAGTTGACAAGGACATTTCAAGAAAAGAAGCAAATGTCTCGCTTCCGGCAGCACTTCACTAAGTGGGGGCCGTGGACACAAAGCAGTCTGTGAAGACAGCGATTTCAGTTTTTACACTTTAGGCCCTCATCTCCGATTTTCTCTCATACCATTCTCCTTATCTGTGCTAAACTATAGACGAAATGATCATCTTATTTGGTCAAAATTGTATCTGTTACAGTGTTACCTTGACACCTCTGTGTAAAAAAAACCCAGGGGTCACTTACTTCAAAATCACATACTTTTTTATCTGAGGATTTCACCTCACCGTCTTAAAGCGGGAGGTGTGTTCTTGTAAAAGCAAAAAAAATAATATGTGGCAACATTAACGTGCAGGTCTGGTCAAATCCTTGCCTCGTCCTGTTCAATCAGCAGCACACTGTTGTAACTGGCATTTCACTGACAGAGAGCACTTTATGTTTGTGTTGTAGCTGGCGTGACAACTATGAAACATTTTTTTTACAATTTCCAAAAAATGATTTAATTATGATCCAAACGATTGTGAATGATAAATATCTACATCCCAGCATGAGGCTGGATACTTTTAAAGCTTTGTTGGTTGAAATTAAGGCGGCCCTCTTAAAGTCAATAAGTAGACTAATCACTTGTTTTGGTCTTAGAAGATTAAGATTTCTGAAGTTGATTAGACATTTTTTTATGCTTTTTTTAATGCTGCATGATTCTTTGTGTAGATGCTTAGTTTTGACGGATCGGTGCTAGTTGACTAAGAATTTATTTTATGGAGGACTGCCATAGTTGAAATATTTGAAGACTCTCTGACCAGTTTGGGACAAATAAGGCATACATTTTAAGGGCATTATATCATTGTTTCAATGTGTTTTTTCAGCCCGCCTGACCTTAAATGGTATCATTATGTCACTTTAATGTGGTTGGTTTTTATATAATTTGTTTCTACTTTTGAAGGTCGAAGCTTTGCATTCAATTGTGTGAGGCTTTCTTCGTGCCAAACCAGCTCATCACATGCTTAATGTTGTTGAATGCCTGTCTTGTGTTTTTCCAATGAATGCCTTGTGTGTTTAATGTTCAACTTGTTTTCTATTATTACAACTTCTAACGTCTGTACTACATCTGTATTGGACATTGTCTTGTTTAGGTGTGGATTTAAAAAAATGAAAAAATAACACATATATGTCCACACACACACACACACACGCACACACACACACACACACACACACACACACACACACACACACACACTCACACACACACACACACACACACACACACACACACACACACACTTTGTGATGTGACTCAGACCTTTTCTGAAATATTTTTAAATGGGTACATTTATCGGGAATTTAGATAATTTTTTTTCTTCATAAGGGTGTGGTTTTGTTGCCCAGCGCTTTAGATAACTGCTGAGAGAACAACTGTCTCTAAGACCAATATTTTTTTCAACCTTACTCTGTAATTGGTGGCGGTGTGCACTCAGGAACGTCTATTCGTCTTGTTTTGAAAACTCTTTATACATCTGTTGCAGCGTGTCAGTGGAAGATTTTTTTTTGTGTTACTGTGGCTCCCGGTTCATTAAGGGAGTGGCAATATCGACGAAGCAGTATGTGGCATTAAGATTTGTCTTTGTCTTTTCTCTCTCTCCCTCCAAACACTGTGGCAGAGCAACACATGATTTCAACAGAGAAGACTGACAGCCTTGCCTAGCACCCGGCCTCTGATCAGCCATCTTCACCAGCAAACTGAAGCTTGACCTGCACTTCATCACCAGCCACACAAGCATCTTTGGAACAAAACGTCATCTAACTGTGAGTATAGGACTACTTGGGTTTTTTATGTGGTTGAACAAATCTGTTTTACCACCGAATATTGTTTTATTGTCAATATCACTGTTCAATTTATTTCTATTCAGTGTACAACTGTATTTCAAATTATAATGCATTCCTCTACATGTCCAAGGTTTTATTTCATAAACTGAGCAGTTATGTGTAGATTCTGACATTTCATCAAAACGTTTTCCTAAATATTATTGTTATTCATTGACATGGACATAGTGTAAACCAATCATCTAAAACATTTTTGACATGAATATGTACAAGATCAAATGAGGTCATTTATCTGCGTTTCAAGAAAAGGGCTGTGTTTGATAATCATCGAAATAAGGTCAGCCGCTTTAATTCAATTATTCACATGCATGTTTTATATGCAAAAGGAATTAATTTTACAGCAATTATGGAAACCCACAATTTGAATAATTCCTACACTTACTACCTATCAAATTTGGATTTAGATTTCCATTTCTTTTTACGTCTAACTGGAAAGAAGAAAAGCATCTTAAGTTATCTCACACACTGATCAGCCGGGTCACATCTAGTGTATTCCTAGGATAGTTAGGAAGCGCCATCACAGTGAACACATGGCTAACAAAAGAGGCCTGTTGTCATCTAAGCCCAGTGCACCACCCAATGGTGGTAGGAGGAATTTCAGGAATACATATAGAGAGGTAAACTTGGAATAATTAGATGGGAACCATCTTAATTGTCTTTCTTTTTCAATTTTTAAACCACAATTCATGAGACACATTTAGGACTGAGGAAAGAAATTATTGGAATTGCAATTTCTGGATTATCCTCTAAACTCTTATGTCCGTTTAAAATAAGCATCATTATTACGTATCATATAGTTAACTGCTTGAAGTACTGTCACATGGTTTGTTTTCTTACAGAGAGACAAAAATACTACTTTTGTGATTCCTTTGCTCATAACTATTCTATTATATTGTGTATATTTAATAATTAAGTTACACAGTTTTATTACTACTATTAATATATCAGTAATACTGCAATCCAACAAAATGTAGTTGGTATGTGGGAAAAAGGTAGTGTGGTGACTGTTTGTTTTACGTCAGGTGTGTTGCTTCCTGCTTGCAGGTGACATCAGTTGCAAGGGGATGACCGAGCGCATTCATAACATCAATCTCCACAACTTCAGCAATTCTGTACTTGAGACCCTCAATGAGCAACGCAACCGTGGGCACTTCTGTGACGTGACTGTTCGGATCCATGGAAGTATGCTGCGAGCTCACCGGTGCGTGCTGGCTGCTGGAAGCCCCTTCTTTCAGGACAAGCTGCTCTTGGGCTACAGCGACATTGAGATCCCTTCTGTGGTCTCAGTACAATCCATCCAAAAGCTGATTGACTTTATGTACAGTGGGATTCTGCGTGTATCTCAGTCAGAGGCCCTGCAGATCCTTACTGCTGCCAGCATCCTACAGATCAAGACCGTCATTGATGAGTGTACGCGCATTGTGTCCCAGAATGTGGGCCTCGCTGGGCCGGGGGGGTTCCCTGTTATACCAGGAGACTCTGGTCAGGAAACACCCCGTGGCACTCCAGAGTCCGGCACCTCTGGGCCCAGCAGCGACGCAGAGTCAGGTTATATGCAAGCAACATCACAAAGCATGGACCGTGCATACACATCACTGTACTCCTACTCTGGCCTCACTCTGCAAAACGGCACCCGCGAGCGCCCCCTGTACATTAACCCTATGACAGCAAATTGCGATCCGACTCTCAGCACTCAGAAGGACCAGCAATCTCAAGATCCGCCCTGGATGAACCGCATCCATGAGAGATCTCAGCAGGTCGACCGCTTCATCACCGCTTCAGCAGAATCCACCCATTGCCGCAAGCAACCACGACCGGTACGCATACAAACAGGAGGGATGCACATAAAGCAGGAGGCCGAGGATGAGTACAGCTGCTACGATAATTTGGGGGACTGCCAAGACGACACTGATCATACTGAGGGTGTGGAGAGTGAATCCAAGGTCGAAGGCTTTGACTCAGGGGTGAGCTCCTCCATCAGTAATGAGCCAGATCCTATGGAGCAGCAGCCGTACCTGACAAGCTTTAGCCGAGACGGGGGCGGGGATGGTCACCAAGGTGAAGGAGGTCCAGTGCATATAGAGGTCAATGACTCGTCCCCAGAGCAAGTGCAAGACACAGAGGACGGGGACACATCCCACAGCACTAGTGACAGTAGCATGATGCAGTCCCTGCCAAACTCAGTCATGTCCCAGTCCCTGTCAAGTGCCCAGCACTACATACGCCAGGCAGAATCACACACCAGCAATCTGAGGATGCCGCTCACCGTGACCAGCAACTCCCAAGTGATGGGCACTGCTGGAAGCACCTTCCTGCCCACACTCTTTCCAACGCAACCGGCTAGAGACAACAAGCCTTTCCTTTACCTTTCTGGCCAGCAACAAGCCCAGTTTGTGGCCGTACCGCCCCCTGCAATGCCATCATTCCCGAACCCCTTGTCGGTACAGCAAGCGCCAGCTCAGCAGCAACAGGTTGTAGGAGTAATTGGTCCGGGGGAAAAGAAGCCCTATGAATGCACTCTCTGCAGTAAAACCTTTACTGCTAAACAGAACTACGTCAAACACATGTTTGTCCATACTGGTAAGTGGAAATGTCTTGTTAGTAGTAAAGATTGTTCTTATGTTAGTAAGCGTAGTAAAATGATTGCATTATCCGTAGTTCATTTGTAGTTGTAGTTGCAGAAATACTACAGAAATATGTTTTGGTTAGCCAGTGACATGAAAACTTTTGTACGATGTGAATACTCATAACATGTTAAAGATGTATTGTTTCATCATCATAATACCAAATAATATTAGTCAAAAAGGGTGTTCATTATCATTAATGCCACTATTGCAATATTAACATAATGTAGTCTTAGTATATTAGCTGTGTTTTTATACTGCAAAAGTACAGGGACAGCCTCAAAAATGACAATTATTAGGTCACAGTTGACTAGCGTGTTATCATTTGTATCTGACTTACAGTGCCGTAGATTGCTCATGCAGCACATCATTACAGTGTGCACTGCTTTCCTCCAGAACTGACAGCCTTATCAATCATAAACTGTAGAAATCATCATCGCAGATAGAAAGAATTAGATATCACATAATTAGATGATCTCGTAAAAAATTGCCTACTCAAATAGCCATTATTATTCATTAGAATCCACGGCCCGTCCAGAATCACCTATGACGGCTATTTCCAACCCAAATTTTCTACCTTTACTGACTGATCGATTGATCTGAACCTCTCATGGCAATCAGTGACAGATGACCTTTATATAAATTATTATTCAAAGACAGGATGTCTATATAATTTAGCAATAAATGTTGTATGCTATGAGATTACCCTTCACGGAATACATATACAACACAAATTGTTTTTATTCAGTAAAACAAGCAATCAAGATTTACTTTGACAAAAAATAGTATACTATATTTGATGCCATGATACAAGAGGAGGGTGAGAACAATCTCCAACAGTCATTAAAAAAATGAAAATTCATAAATTTCATGTATTGTATTCACTAATACAAAACACAATAATTTGCTTAGTGCAGCAGCAAACAGTAGATACACAGGACTTCATTAACTTGCATGATGCAACTTGCCTATTCGCAGTGTTGTCTCTTCCTCTACCTGTTACTTTCAAGTAATTATTATTATGATAATATTTTACAGCCAATAATGTCATCAGAGACAAATGTGTAAAATGAGTCTCAACAAACTGACAAAAATACCAACTAGATGCATCATTTGGGAATTAACATTATTGTACATACAAAACGTACTCCTCATAACTCCACCTTTGTGTCCGGAAAGTCATTACAGCAATTTGTACTTTTCATAAAATCAATGCATAAATGTTGCCATAACTGCGTCAGATCTACTTTATAGGAAATATTTTCTCAGAAATCTGTAGCGCACAGCACAAAGAGGATTGTGCTTCATAACAAAGCTTATACACGGGATTAAATAATTCTAGCCTGAGGTATGTTTTGTGGCTTCAGGCGTCAAATGTCAAATGTTGCTGTTCTTCCCTATTTTGTAAATCTGATCCTCAAAATGTCTCTTCTTTTCCCCCCCTAAATACTTTTGTCTTGTATGTACATCCAGGTGAGAAGCCTCATCAGTGCAGCATCTGCTGGCGCTCGTTCTCCCTGAAGGATTACTTAATCAAACACATGGTGACACACACAGGGGTGCGGGCCTACCAGTGCAGCATCTGCAACAAGCGTTTCACCCAGAAGAGCTCTCTCAATGTCCACATGCGGCTGCACCGTGGAGAGAAGTCCTATGAGTGCTACATCTGCAAGAAGAAGTTCTCACACAAGACCCTGCTGGAGAGGCACATGGCCCTGCACAGCACAGGCAGCGCCATCACAGGGCTGTCGGGGAGTGCAGGTACCCCGGGCCCAGTCTCCATTCCCATGCCTATGGCTGTCCCTGAGCCCGGAGCTGGAGTGGTGGCCCTCGCCATGCCAGTGAGCGGAGGTGCGGGAGTAGGGGCTGGGGTTGGAACAGGAGTGGGTGTAGCTGCAGAAGCAAGCTGCCAAGAAGGGACCACCTACGTGTGCTCCGTCTGCCCTGCCAAGTTCGACCAAATGGAGCACTTCAATGACCACATGCGAATGCATGTCTCCGATGGATAAGTACTAATAGATAAACTTCTTTCAAAAAGAATGACAAATAAAATGGCACTAGATTTTCCTTTTCTTATTTTGAGGTATGAAGAGTAATGAGTATAGACACTGGCACATTAAGTTTCCCAAAAAAAAATTGTTTTTCTTATTTTTTTCTTTTTTTTTCTGTTATTCTAAAAGAAAAAAAAGATGGTGGCCTTAAGGCTTAGTAGTTTGATATTGATCTACTGGATGGATCCTAACTACAGGCCTCTAAATGTATGCTTTCCTAAAATACTGATTAATGTGTTGAACACTACCGAAAGGCCTACGAAAGAAACACATACACACAAACACACCTTTAGTGTAGATATGTCTGAATGAATATACATGCGCATTCATATTTGAGCGTCTGTGTGTTGGCATGTTTCTGTCTGTTTGTCCCAGTGTGTGTGTGTGTGTGTGTGTGTGTGTGTGTGTGTGTGTGTGTGTGTGTGTGTGTGTGTACATTGCCATGAAACATAAATCATGGCAGATGTGAACCCATACTGACCAGTTTGGAAACTATAGATGTCCAAGCTTACTGTGGTATAATTTACAACAACAATAACAAAAAAAAGATCACCTGGGGTTGGGCTACATATTCCCTCTAAAAAATACTGATGGTCACACGATTGCCTTCTTATGTAAAATAAAAAAAGGAGTGTAGTTAATTTGACACTGGGTTTTATTTATTCCTATTATATTGGGGGATTATAATGCAGCTGTTGTCAAGGTACCAATTTCAATCATTTTATTGAAATGTGACTTCCTGTTGATGGTGACGGGGACAAATATTTCTCATATGTTTTGTAATTGTTGTCCATGCATTTTGATGGTTAAGATTACATTTACTAAATTAGGGTGTGTTGATGAGACAATATTTGAGCAAAAATATGTTTCTTTTTTTCTGAAGTTTGGAGTTTAACTCATTTGCATACACTGCCAATAATATCCTAAAAGACTGTTAAGGCTAGTAAACCTCTTCCATTTCAAAACACGAGAAAAAAAGAAAGATTCTTTTGCTGATGGGTTTTTTAGCCTTTCACATTCACAGTTATGGCAGGCTGGCATATGCGACTAAACTCTCTCCTTCATAATTGCTGCTCCTCAACTTGCACCTGACTGTTACGGGGATGTAGATTCAAATTGTCACTTTAATTATTGTTATTGAGTAGTCTACATGGTTGTAATTTGATAATCGCATTACAAAATTTGGGGGTTTAGGCTTGTTGTTGATTGGAACAGTGTAAAAGAGGGAGGGATTTTATTTGAATCAATGGGAAATAAATGCCATCCTGATCCTAGAACCGCTGTATAACCTGTTCATTACTGTTGCAAAGCTATTTCAGCAAGTGGGAGTTAAATGCATTACCCTTTATGCATCGGCTCTCCCTGAACCCTCAAATGGCATGCAACGTTTTGAAAGGATATACAGTCTGAAAGCAAAACAAGTAGCTCCATTTAAAATCACATTGTTTCATGATATACCACAAGTTGCAGATGGACTTTCTAGATAGTAGTATACATTCCTGATTTTTCTAAAAACCTAGACACAGCATGTACAGAAGAGATTTGGAAGCTAGGGTGCGCAAGTTGTCATCCACGCATCACATCACGTAAGGCTCATTTCTGATATTTGAATTGTTTCGTATTGCTTTTTATTCGAAATAGGACACACACACACACATGCAACTGCCTGCAACTGCAGTCTGAAGGATTTGCTCATTTATGTGAGCAAACACTTTCGTAGTTGTATTGTTAAAAGAATAACTAACTGTGTACAGTGGTCTTAAAAAGACCCGCTGTATATTTTTAAAAAAACAGTGCTACTTTGCACATTTTTCTTAAAATGCCTGTGCTTAATATTTAATCATTTTCCTTAAAAGAACTTTTATGATTTTCTGTTATTCAATTTCAAAGGAAAAAAAAAACGTTTTTTTTTTTTAAATCTTGATAAGTGGACTGCATTATTTTCTTGCATATATGTTGCACTGCTTAAACCAATAAGTGCACTACTGTTAACAGAGATATTATAGTTTTAGAAAAGAGGATTTGTTTTTGTTTTTTAAATCTAACATTTGGTTGTAGAGTTCACATGTAATAGAAAAGCTTTGTTCCAATTTATTCATTAAGTAATTCAGCGGTTCTTGGCTTTTGTTATCGCTTGCAGTTACCTACAGTATATCCTTGTGCCGTGTTAATGCAAGCCTTTATTTTTATTTAAATATGTACCATTATGTGTGCTCATCTATGTTTGAACCTTTTGAATTCATTCTTTTATGGAGTCGCTTCCCTATAACAGTTAATCAATCGCATTTCTTTAGAAACAGACAAGAATTTTCCTACAACAACATCCAAGCCAAACAACATTAACAGTGAAACAGTAATAATAAACGCAACTCCCGTCCGGAGGTAGTAATAATAATAATAACTATTATTATATTATTCATAATAATAATAATACATTTATAATGTGTGTGTGTGTGTGTGTGTGTAACATAAATGATACGTGTGTCCTAGAACAACTTTGTGTGGGTTTAAAGGTGTGGGGAGGTGATGGAATGCAGCTTCTTTGATATCTGTCTGTCACTTGTACACAGTTGTGTCCCTTCCTTAGTGTTTGTATGTCTGTGAGTGTCTGTGTGGTATATAGCCTAATCAAACTGTTAATAAGTGGAATATCTGAACTGTAGGGCTTCCTTTGCAATATGCAGCGCAGGTACTATGAGAAGCAGCTTTCCCAACCGTTTGGGTTAATACGCCACCTGTAACACTCGTTCTGAGATTTGACGAGAACCTAGTAGTCCTGTTGTACTTCATCGTACCCGTTTGGAGAAGTTATATCTAGCGTTTTGAAATTTCACAAGCCGCTTCTAGATTTCTGATCTACGCGGAGTCAAGTGATAAACGTGAGACCTGGAGAGATTCTGTATTCTGATTTCTCCTCAGATCAAGAAAAAAACCCAACAACAACCACACTATAGTGGAAAAAGCGTGAGGTTGGTCCTCAGTAAAAGTAGCACATTATTTAACATTTGATTGGGCCTGTCTCCTATAGTGTGCATATAAGCCTAAATTGTATGGTTCCTGTTTGTAGCTGTGGTTGCCAGGATGGCAATATTGCTGCATGCTAGTGCTATATTTGTCTCTACACAGCACGTGGAGGGTAATCTCATGCCTTAACAGACAATGCACTAAATAGAATATGTTAGCAACTGCCGAGATCTCTTTCCAACAGTACTGCCACATGTATGGCACACAGCTCATGGTGTTGGTGTTTGTTGTCTGTTCAGTACCAATTTAAACACTGCCAAACTTACATCATCACTCGTTTGAAAGAAAAGGCAGAGACATGAATTGAATTGTTTCAGTGTAATGTGTGTATTCAGTAATCTAGCATTCCTTCATGGCACCTAAATTTTTACATATTTTGTATAAACACATATATCAAATGCACTATTGACTGTAGCTAGATGAGTACAACCAGCTTTGTGGTATCATTGGTCTAAATAGTAGGTTAAGTAGCTCGATGTTGGTTTTTATGAAATATTTAATTTCCGAATTACACTATCAATTGTTTCTCTATCTTTCTTTTCTTTGGAATAACAAAAGTAGCCAATCTCAACGTTATTATCCGGATGAGGGCTAATAACTCGTCCCATCGTCAGTTGACTTGTTGTATCATAAGGTGTGTGATAACAGACCAGGCTTGGAAGGGGAAGAACCTTCTCTCCAGTGTGTCATAACGTGCTACCCAGACCCCCCACCCCCTCCCCTGTTGCATTAGCATCACACGCTTTTCACTGTCCATAGTTATATATTCCTTATACTGCTTCAGCTACTCGTGGTGGTGCTTAATTCTCTTTTCTCAGTGTTGCAAAACAAGTTCGTTGAAAAATTGTTGAAAAGTTGCAACGTTACCCAGAAAATAAGTCCTTATCTCTCAATCGTGCTTCTTCTAGTTGTTAGTTTAAAAAAAAAAGTCTAGACTTTATGTTTGCAAAGTGTTCGCATATTTTCCAGAACAAAACATATTGAAAAGTAGATAATAGCCTTGAGCCTGCAGCTGTTTGTATTGTGTTTCAAATATATTACTGTTCATGTTTTGTTTATCTAGCGTAGAGACACAGGGTCTACAGTACATTGTTGTCCTTCTTGCAGTATGTTTAATTCATCGTTATACTTCTTTATTTCAGACTTCCTCCTGCTTTTTTTTATGGTGATCATAGTGGTGTTGTTTATACATACATAGCTTCACGCAACTGGATAAAGGATAGTCAGTTATTGAATCATACTTCACAGTGTACTATATATGCTTATATGCTTTGCATTGAGATGAAAACAAGGAAATGGAAGATAGTAATGGTGAGGGTCATGTTGAGTAAGGAACAGGTTCATTTTACCGTGATAAGCATGCGTCTGTCTTCCTGTTTGTCTTTCAGTCTGTCTCCACACATTTTTAAAGTCAGATCTTTTGTTTAATTTAAGCTTGAATTAAAGTCACAAAGTTAAGAGCAGAATACAGAAAACACATGGAAACATTCAGATAATACTTTACTGCATTTTGTCTTTTTGGGCCTTCTACCGTACAGTACACATAAGAGTGAAATAGATAACTTCTTACAAATATACTATATATATTTAAGTATCACCATCTCCACACAGATGACGAATGCATTCTCAGATAGTTTGATAAAGACATAATTGCAGCTAGAGTATACAGTACCTTGTGGGATATAGGGAATATGCCTATCAAGTGCCTATCAGTACATACAGCAACTATACAGAATATTCATAGTTTTTCTCTCCTACATTGCACAGATACAGTATATACACAATGGTCTATTAAAAAAATACTATTTATACTATTACTGCTAAGACCTGGTGGTTGTGAGTACACCCTAAGAGAACCCTTTAAAATACCTGAAATGTTCTATTCATATACAGTAAAAGCTACATCTGCTATTTTTATTTTTTATCTTACATTTATACAGTTTGGAGGATTCAAAGATATCGAACGCAATCACGTTTTTAAGAAAAAATATACAGATAGGTTCCAATGGTACCTGACGCATATTTATGTAATATTAACATTTAATTTGAGGGTTTTTTTTCCATGTTGCTCTCTCTCATTGCTGTTTTGGCATTTTACACATGCCATTTTTAGTTTCAGTTTTTGCCATTTGCAAACAAGCCATATACTGTACTGTATATTTGTGGGGGAAAGGGCAGTGGCACTTTGTGAACAGCAGAGGGGGCCACACATCAACTGGAAGAGGTGAAGTTAACACTGACGGCCACAATGAACAAAAATCCAAGTAGAGTATTGGATTTTTTTTTTTAATCTTGTTGGTAAATACTGCCATTCTACAAATTATAATAACATCTATAAGGATGGCAGTACCTCCTCTGGCATTTACTGTAAATGTTCGTTTTTGTTTTGTTTTTGAAAAAAGGGTTTGCAGGCTGTAGAAACTGGCAGCTGCCTTTTTTTTTTCCAAAGTACACTTTGTGTCCTTTGACCTTGATGACAGGCTCTTCCGCATGCAAGCCAATGCCCAGTTTCCCCACAACGATCATTAAAGTTTATCTTATCTGACAGCCTTGATGTTTACATGCAGCTTGAAATTGTAAAAGGGCAAGCAATGAGCAACGTGAAAAAAAAAAGAAACAAATAATTTAGATTTTTATAACCACTGCAGTTCTTGGAGACAAAATTGGATGACAAATTGAAAGTTTTGGCAACACACACACAGCATTTAAGTGGTTTGACAACATGAAAACAAAACCAAAAGAAAACCTAGTAGAATAAAAAAAAACATAAATCAAGTTTCAGGACGGAGTGGCTGCGAGATAAAAGGTTTTGGGATGGCTTATTATTCTGTCCCCTGTGGACTAATTACCACAGTTTTCTCTGTAACCTTCCCCAGCCTAGTTATGGTGCCAAATTTAGGAGGAAAAAAATACTTTTTTGTACTTGTACTGCTATTGTTAAATTAGATGTGAGAAGCAGGCAGGCAAAAGCAATAGAAAATATTTTTTTCGAATAAGAAATTTCCGCAAAACCTACAAACATAAACATAATATATTGCAACAAAACATGCGTCATACCCAAAAGAAGCGATTGCCTTTTTTGAATCTTTAAATCCTCCCTCTTACATAGTTTTCAAGAAAATAGGAGAAAACAGCTATGATTAACAAATGCACATTTCAAGGCTTAGTTAAACAGACATTTAATGATGAAGCATTAACAATATAGGCAATGCGATATAGCTAGTCCCCATCATCCAGCTGTCACTATGACGCACGTAAACAGCGTCTTTTCAGATTTTACAGTCAAACATCCAGATTCTGTTTTGATTCACACACACACACAGCGAAGCAGCTGTTCAGATTTTTAAGTACGACATCGCTATACTAAGCTATAACATCTACATTATATTATTCGCAATGATGCTTTCTCCGAACATGCAGTTATTACCCTACCCCTGATGAGGTTTTAATAAATATCACCATCAGGTAACTACCACCCATCAGTCCAGTAGAAGCATTCAGTCCTGTCTACACAGCATTTTTCTTGTTTTTGATGGAGCACAAGCTATATTTTGAGTGTCCCTCGATTACAGGCTTTCTGTATCTTTTTTTTTTATCACCATGATGAGGAGACTTAGGCGTGATTTAGCCTCTGGAGACTAAACATTGAGCCTCTTTGTGTTCTCACTCGCTGTAGTCTTTTTTGGCTGCGTCCAGCCCGACAAGACGAGTCGTTTCAACTGAAAAAATGCATTCCTGTTCAAGTCCAGAGCATTCCAACTCCTAGTCTGGCATTCATTTTTCACACTGAACTAACCCAACATTAAGGAGGATAGCCAGCATTTAACGGTTTTACAGATCCGTTGTATATTTTGGTCATGTCGTAGCAAACATTGCCCATTACATCAAAGTTTAGTCAAATGTAGATTCAGCTCAAATAGATCAGGTTTTTTAATCTCATCTCACTGTTGATTCAAATTTTGCAACAAACCTTATAAGCTTTGAGCACTGCTTATGCTTCTATAGGCAACATGCACTATGCTATCACTCTCTTTCTCTTTGTAGGTCTCTCTCTTTCATAATGCAGAGATGTAAAATACAAAAAAAAAGATGTTAGTCGCTGTCTCAGCCAGCACGTAGTCTGCCATAATGGACATGCAGACTTAGATTCAGACTTTTAGCTCTGTAGTGAACCTAACGGACGCTGGTGATGGTCATTTGTAAAGTGGGGCCATGCTAATCATTAGAAGTCAAATGAAAAAAGAAACTGTTCTAGACAATGTTTGTTTTCATAAACCAAAGAAGGGTTAAGATAATTTAAGTTTTATGGAGAAAATAACATTTTTTTCTATGTGTGTGGGGTTCCTATACGATTGGGTTTAAATTGCTACAGTTGTTTTTTTCTGTTTTTCTTCTCATTGCCGGGTGCTTGTGAAAGTGCATCTATGTTTTTGTCAATTGATCAGTTGTTTATAGTTTTGTGGTTGTGTTTATTTGCCTATTGTAGACCAAAATAGATTTTTTTATAAGAAATGCAACAAAACATAAAAATGAATCTGACACAGTAGCTGTGACGTAAACTATCGCATGTTAAAACATGTATACGATTGTAAATGTTGCATCGTTCCTCTGACTAAACATAATAATCATTGTTCACACCTTCTATACACACATTTAGCAAATCAGTGTAGACCTGTTCACCTTCACATTGGATTATATCGAAATAGTTTTGTGATTGCAGTTTTCTTCAAATATTGTCTAATATTTCAAGGCTGTCTCTAAAATACTAATCTGACATTGTGACTTTGAGTACATTTAGCCATTTATACCTGAGATGGACCAAGATGTTAAGTTTGCACATATTTATAGGTTGTTTGTTAAGCCAAAAACAAAAGGAAAGAGAGTTATGATACTTTCTCAGCAATTCAAGTCAAATCTAGCAAAGGTGTTCATGACCTCGAAGCAAATATTGTTCGTGTTCACTGAAGAAAAGAAAAAGCATCAGAGCCAGCCGTCACTACATGATGAAAATAAATTAAAAACCAAACCATAACGAATTTAAATATGACAACGTGGTCCAAATGTTTATGAAAGTGATTAAATATATTTTTATAAAAAAAAGAATACATCATCTGGGAGGGGAATGTAAACCATTTGGCTGAATTTGACGATATTTTATTACTGTAAGGTCTAATTGAATCTGCTGTATATTTTTCATCCTGTGTGTTCAAAATAGGAAATTGAATTACTGTAATTCGGGCGATGTTTTGTACTTGGTGCGAAGACAGAATTTTTCAAATATTGGCATTAGAAATCAAAAATAACATGTGCCCTAATTAAAGCAGCTTCTGTTTATTTTCATCAGGCTTTCAGGCTTTCTGCTGCCATATCCTGTATGTAGATGCTTTTTGTAAACATGCACTTGAGTTGAACTATGAGATGTGCTTATAAATATGTGTATATTTTGTTAGGCTTTCTTTTGCCTACGTTAGCTTGATGTTTTATTTTTTCCCTTAAAAAAACAAAAATTCTTCTATACTGTTCTGAACTTGGCAGAAGTGGAGCTGTTGTAGTAAAGGTAGTAAACATCACAACTAAGCAACCCTGAAATATATGCTGCAGTAATGTGTTTTCAGTTTGTTTTTGATAATTTATGCTCCAAGTTGGTTTGTATTTTATTATTATTGTTATGAAACAAGCTTGTTTGAAATGTATTGACTGCTGTTTTGAAAGAGGGGATAAAGTTTGTTTGTTTTTTAATGTATGTGCAAGGACGTTTTTATAATATGATTTGTCAAACACTGGACTGGAGTGAGTTTTCCAACATTTCCAAGTGGAGAGATGTATTTGACAGACATAACTGCACAGACAACACCCGGTAGCACAGATTGCGAGCTGACAGACAAGCACATCCTCCCAGCTGTACAGGGGTGGGTGACTAACAAGGCCGCCATCCTCCCGTTCAAAATAGGAGTCATTTAGATGTTAGAAGTTATGACATTTCCTTTGTGCTGGTTTATTGCATTCATTGGGTGATGGGTTATATATAATATTAAATATGTATTAGGGTTTTCCTTCCAAATCGCTGCATGGCATCCACTGGTGACAGATTGTTTTTTTTTAATTTTCTGATAGAGTGCATTCAGAAAAATGGTAAAGGGATACCACTTGACAGCTATCCAGTCATCAGAATCACCTGGTTTGTTCTTGCTATGGTAGAGCAGATATGACAGTTGAGTCTCATTAACCTAACCACCACTTCTCAAACCAGAAAAGAGATTTGCACTAGACTTATTTTGGTCTTCTTCTATCAAAAGCAATATAATTCACTCAACACATTTTTTAACCATAGTTGTCGCCCATGCTGAGTAAATGGTGAGATTTGACCAGTTTTGATTTGTTTTTGTATTTGTATTCAAAGGTACCGAAATTAGGCGTTTTTAAAAATGCGTTTTTTTAGATATATACGGCAGTACCCCGAGTATTAGTGTACAGATTTGAGGGGCATTAAAACTGTTGTTTCCTCCTGTGATTGTTTTGGACAAATCAAGCAGCTCTGAAAGTGAGAGACGGGATGTATGAGGGAAGGAATCATTTACCACGAGTCAAATGTCGATCATCTTCACCACGCATTCGAAGATGAACACAAATACCAAAAGTAAAACCCAGCTGTCCAATGTCGTGCACACCTGTCCCTTAAAAGAAACACTCGTCTTCTCTGCATATTTGGTCACTTTGAGTGCTTTTTTTCTGGGGATGTTACAAAAAGAAATGCTTTAAAGTAAAAACAATAATACTTATTAGAGGAAAAAAATCCAAATGCACCTTTTTTGTCGTACAAACACAGCATCATTGAGTATGTATGTAGAGAATCTGCGTCCACCAAAATGTATCATACTTCAACCTTTTTCAACAAGGTCATTCACAACAGCAGTAATTATTGACCTTAGCATCATTATTTTGTTGATGGATAAGTGTAAATTTTTGAATAATTCACAAAACTTCACCATTTTATCTGGATGTAGTAGCTTTCCTGTTTTCACCGCTTTGTGGTGTTGTTGAAAGATGTTGCGGTTTGTCTAAATATGTTGCGTGTTAGAGGAAGCATAAGTATGTGCCTTCTTGTAACCTTGGTGAGCTTGTTATTATTGAGAAGCTGAAGCCAGCCAATTGTGTTTGCACTAAAACCAAATTGCTTTTGTGATGTAGACTATTTAAGCAAGCTTGTTGCGTCACTTTAACCGTACAGTATGCATGAGGGTGAAATTGGTAAGTCTAGGGCTAGAGCTCTCATCTGTTGACCTGTAAACCAGTGCAGCTTCGAGGATCTTGTGAATATATCTTGGCTTAGTTTCGCATTCAGTTTTCAATTCCATCTCCTTACTCATCAAGTTTGTCACAACAGTTAAAAAAAAAAAAAAAAAAATAGGAAAAAAAAAAACAAATAATACACACCATGAATACAATACAGCTTTTACTTTCACATGCCACAGTTAGAGAGTTACACAACTGCATTAGAGATATTCATTTCTCTGAATCCATTGGAATGCATGAGTATACGAGGTCGCCTCAAGACTATTGGTCAAATTAATTTAGGTTGTTTTTGAGAACTTGTATTTATTACATATTTTGTCGACATCTAAGAAAGACCTACATGCTTTGAGTCTTACAAATGCACCTTATTCATGTCAGTCCATGTGGGGGAAAAAAAGGCTGGCAATGTAATATCTCTGATTTAGCACCTTACTACACAGCATGTTTTCACTTTATGCCAGTTTAGCTATTCTTCCATATGTATGATTTCAAAAATAAAATCTCATATTTTGTGAAATTGTTTCATGGGATGTGCCAAAGTTTGGAGGCGATCTCCCAAGTGTTTATGCTTATCATTTTCTTTTTCCTCTTTCAGTTATAGCAATGGTATGTCAAAACTTTCCTATAACAGTGTGTGGAATCAATTTATCTCAGCAAACAGTATCATTACTTGCCATTTTACAATAAGCCCTGTATTTCACATATATTTACCAGTGATGTGTATTTGTTATTATAAAGAAAATAGCCGTAAAAGCTTCATTATGTTACATAATATTGTGACTTTTTTCGAAAAACTGTGAAGACTTATCTTGCATATACTTTATACAGAAGTATTAAGCCTTAATACAAAAGACTAAAAAAAGTGTGGAAGAATAAACTGATTGTTGCTAAGTAAGGATGATTTTTGTAAATGTTACCAGCACTTTTTTTGTAATTTTCACTCTCTGAGGTATTGTACAAGTTCAAGCTGTTTGTGAAGTTTGATTATGAAGGAATAAAAACTAGTACTTTCCTGTACTTCACAGAAAGTCTTGTTGCTGTTTTATTTTTCTGTTCTTTCTCCTCATCGAGTTTGAGTTTGTCATACGTTTGCATACAAGGTGTTCGGAAATGAAATGTCCCTTTTCCCACAGCCCAAGGTGCTAACACAAAAATATACACAAAATGCAACACAGGCACAAAAACAGTAAAATATGGAGTAAAAAAGTTAGTCAGCACTACAACTGTGAATGTATGACTATATGGATATAAATATCAGTAATGCTGAATAACTGTAAATGTAGTGTTGGAGGATTAATAGTGCAATGGCTCAAAGAGCAGATATGAGCAGTGTATCACTTTGTAAAAATAATACAAATATGAATGTGCTGCAGATAATATAAGTAACGGCTAACTAGTGACCTCAGTGGTAATTATAGTAAGGATACAAGGCACAGAGGGGATGATAGTCCGGTGTCAGTGCAGAGCAGTCATGAAATGTCCATTCATGGATATACTGCCCAGAAATGTATACAGATTTAACATTTTGTCTTTAACAAGGCTAAAGGTTTGTGCAATAATGCTTTCATGCATGATTGCAGTTGCCAAAAACTACAAACCAAATCCATCAAACCAGATAGACAGATAGATAGATAGATAAATAGATAGATAGATTGATAGATAGATAGATAGATAGATAGATAGATACCTTAGTGATATTGAGTGAATTTAATCCTATTGCACAACATGTATTTAATATATCTTGTATTTAAAGGAAATGAGTAGGCCTACAAATATGGATTTGCTTTGACATGATAGAAGTACTCAGAGGTAAGTCTAAAATAGTTGAACATTATCAGTGGAGTGCTCACAGCAGGTATGGTTGAGCACTGTCCTCTGGTGGTCATTTTATCTATGTGCACCAACACACAGGAACCCACATAGCTACAGCAGCTGATATCCAATGTTGGGCTGCATATCCCCATGTGATCAGTTATAAAACACACAAAATGTGTATTTTTCATCAGGTGTCTTCATTTATGCTATAGCATGTGACTACTTTTCACCTGCAATGTGTCAAGTCAAAAATTCAGCCAGACAAAAAGGTCTTTCAGAGGCTGTGGTGGACCCAGTTTTAAAGCTATAGAAAATATGTATGTGGGAGCAGGAAAAAAACATTTCAAAGTAGTCCCTTGACCTCTGACCTCAAGACATCTGAATGAAAATGGGTTCTATGGGTGCCCAAAAATATCCTTTTTATGATAATCCCTAACCGTTTGGCTAAAGAAAATGCAGTCTTTCCTGCAGTATAAATGTGTTAAGGTGTATTGCGATTACAAATTGGATTTTACTGGAAAGCTGGGACTCTTGTCGATTCTATGAGCTCAAGTGTATTCATGTGTGATTATGTTCGTTCCCATAGCAGCCATTTCATTGTAGTGAGACCCTGTTTTTGAACTTGACCTCACTATAAAATGAGCTGTTGCGTTGTGATCACAGCCTCATGACATTTTAAAACCACAAATTACCATGGCATCCCTAGATATATTGAGAATAAGAGGGTTTCTAAGCAGCTTCCAAGCGCTCGCCATCCAATCGCAGAGAAATGCAATTCTTGCAGAAATCTCCAGATGTCAAAAGTTTTTTACACCTCACAATATGGATTTTTTTCAATGGTGTTCATGAAGGTCTTGGTTTCTAAATGTGGTGTTTTAGAGGGACTTTTGACCTTTTTTTTTATCAATTATAGAGTGGTGAAAATTGTTAGATTTAGATGCAATTTAAAAGATTAAAAGAGTAACATCATTACTGGGTAATGATAATCACCGCCCATGAGACCTTCATTCAGGGGAATATGGCTAATAATAATCTCTTATTTGAGAAACCAGGCCTTAACCAGGAGCTCTCTCCCAATGGGAACTTTTCAAATCCAGGACTGGCCAACTTCCAGTTTCTCACCTTCACCCCTAACTCCATTCTCAGTGAGAAGCTGCCCCAGGGATCAAGCACGTACTATATATCTACAAAACCTTCATCAGCTTGTTTAAACCCTGGTGTTTTCATGATTTGTAACTTCAGTTGGCAATTCAGAACCAAGCTGTTGTGTCATTGCTTTGACTCGTTGCTTCTCAGGTAGCAGTCATCTTATCTGTTTATCCGTTCTCTCCTACAAACTACACAATAACTGAGCAACTGTGGTGCTCAGTTAGATCCCTGTCTCATCCTGTCTACATGTTGAAGTGTCCTTGAGCAAGACACTGAACCCCTCATTGCTTCCTGAGCGCCGAGCGCTGCCCACTGCTGCTTACGCTAGGTTAAAGTCAGAAGTCAAATTTCACTGAATAGTACTAGCATTTGTATGTGACCACTCATCAATAAAGTTTAAAGTTAAAGTTTAGATAGCATCATTCATTTGTGTACCAGTTTCCTTCTTCCCCCTTTCTCTCTCTTGTGGCCCACAAGGAGGACAATTTTTCCCTCGCAGTATACACACTAATATGGGTTATGTCCCTGGACTAATAATTTAGTGTTGGAGTTGTGTACAACAATATTTCAGAATCCCTCCTTAAAATCATAAAAACTACTTGAGTGCGCAACTTACTATAATTATGATAATACCAACTGAAAACCAATTGACACAAACACTTTCACTTTCCTACTCCTAGGGTCAAGGTTTGGATAAAACTAAGGAGCAAGTTAATAAAACTTCCTTGGTTAAGGTCTGACCAAGGTCCTGGTCAGGAATAATAAAAAAAACCCCATTGTGATCACAATCACTCTGGTGTCAAAGTCAGATGCTTTGTACAACAATTCACCGCCACATCTTCCTCCCTACAGATTTAATGGTGCAAAACATAAACACAGGTCATTGATCAAGTAGCTGATTGATTATGCTTTTCACAAACATATAATTAGTCAACAATTGTCTACATTTCTGTATAACTATATATATATATATAATAACAATAGCCCTGGTTTGCTATGGTGTATGGGGTGGTTTAGCTGGTGCTATGTGAGGGCGGTTTACAAGGCACACGCTGCCTTGCCACTGTGCACTACCTCAGTGGTCTCTGCAGGACAGAGGGCCAAGCCTCCTCAAAGCCCTTCAGTACTGCCTGCTCCACAGAGAGCAAATATTCCTTCCACTGGCAAATTATTTCTGCTGTGGAGGTCATCATGGACAAAGCCCTGCCTGGCACTGCTCAATCATCTGCTATTTCACCAATAACTACTTGTGGAGATCCACCCACGCGGCAGCTTTCGCTTCTGCAATCACAGATGCAGCAGTCCTTCTTTCCTGCTATAGCTAGCTCCGCTGCTGTAAAAAAGTTGTGAGAAAGCCCTGTCTCTCTTTTCTTAATCCTGTGACGGTTTCTCAGAACCTCCTCACCTTGACCAACTGCTCTCTCCTTGTAAGTATCAGGATCAGATCAGCATCACTGGGTCAGAGATGGGTCTGCTTCCTGAGAAGACCTCCCCTCCTGCCTTACAGGAGGTGCTACAGGAGCTTCTGTTCGGTACCAGCTGAATTTAATTTACAGTCCTTTTTGGTTCATGATGATGATGATGATGATGACATTGATAAAAAATAACAAGAACAATTGTTTTGATTTGTGAATGTATATTTATATCCATCACATTAGCAGCTGTTAATATTGCGTTTAGTCTTCAAGATCCAAATGAATTAATTTGAATGAATTAGTTAGTTAATTGATTAGTCAAACTCTTAAAAACAAGTTAAGGCAGCAACAAAGTAATACATCATTATGCAGAATGGAGTCTTTTACCACACAGTACGTCGTTACTGCAAGACCTTACCTCAGTGAGTCAGCGAGTTGCCCTTTAATCATAAGTTTATACGGAAGTTTAAAAATGGCCACTGCTCTGACCATCCTGCTTGATTTGAATGGGAATGGAGATAGATAGATGGATAGATAGATAGATAGATAGATAGATAGATAGATAGATAGATAGATAGATAGATAGATAGATAGATAGATAGATAGATAGATAGATAGATAGATAGATAGATAGATAGATAGATAGATAGTCAAAAATAATCAGATAAATGACTAAAATTACACCCATAGATAATATTATCCTGCTGGTGTGTTGATTCCAAGTACAGTTGGAAGTGACAACAACAGGTTGGATCGTATCCCAGAATACACTGGACAGAAGGCAGGAAACACCCTGGACAAGCTGCCAGTCAATTACAAATCTAACAATGATTAACAAACAATCATAGTCACACTCCACTTCACACCTAAAGGCAAGAGTGGAGTCCACTTCAATCACTTCAAGTGTTTGGACTGTGGGAGGAAACGAATGCAGCCAGCGAGTAAACTCAGCACAGAAAAGATTTGACAGAAACCATAGCCAGAGTTTGTCCTGCTGTGAGTTAGACCGCTGTCTGACACAAGCATTTACATGTGAAATAGCAATTAAAAAGATTAGATCATGCAGTACAAAACATAATATTTGAATACTCAAATGTATCGATATTTCCTACAACCCTACTGTGAGATGTTTGTAACCAGTGTACAAATGACAGGGTAGCAAGGAGGAGCTTATCTCCTCTTAATAAGATACCATGGAAACATGACTTGTGAAAATCTGACCATTGACAATATGCTATTTTTGTCATTGATTTTTCTATGTCTTCATCTTCATGGATCATATGTAAAATTAGGCTATTATTGCTGTATGATTGATGCATTCATGTTGTGATCATCTATATGTGATGGGTAACTTTGTTGCACATTGTTGTTGATAAGGACTCAAGCCTTGTAGGCAGCCTGGAGTGCCCTGCACATTTGATTTAATGCTCTATACATTTGTGCATTTACAGGCTGTTTTGCTATTTGACCTTTGTCCTATTTGTGCACTCTGCAGAGTATAGGCCGACTGTGTCCCCTGCTGTAGTTGGTCGTATTGTTGGTCGTTGATTACGTGCTTTTAAGACAGGAGCAAGCTCCCCACCACATGGTATAGTTCGCAGACTGCCTGTAACCTCTGAGTTGCTGCAAAGCGCTACTCAGTGTGTAGCCCATAAATTACTTAAACATTCTGTTTAGTCTACTGCATGGAGAGTGTCTTTTTTACCAGAATACAGTCAATATTAGTTAGTGAGAGTTTGTGCTGTAAGATCAACAAAAGTATTTAACTATGCGGACACTCCCAGAAAATATTACTTTCATGACAAAAACAGATAAAATGAGAATATTCTAAAATTCATCATGCATATCCAAGTAAGATTTCTGATAACCACCTTTAACAGCGGCAAACTGTGCTGCTGTCAGCAAGACTGAGTAATAACCATAGTACATTTTTAATATGAAATGTTTGTGTTAATGTTACAAAGAAGATTTTTCTTTTTCTATTCCAAGACTGGATTCAGGTTGTATTGAAAAAATGGTTTGAAAGATTTATCTGGTGGAATAAATCATGAATGTTTATGAATTCACAATTGACTCGTCTGAAGAATAATGTGGCTTTTTTATTCCTGATTATTTATTTGAATCTCCACCATCTCATTTTTTCTCAGCTTTCCAGTTTATATATTGGCTAAAGCAATGCTGTCAACATAACTGAGAAATACACTGACAGCCTCGTTAACAAAGTGATAAAAAATAAAAAGGTACACATAAGCCTATATTAATAGCACATATTTCTTTGTATGCATGCTCAATCACAGCCATTGCACATGATCATTACTTTTGGCCACACTGTTTGAATGGACTTTGTAATGTCTGAGACACAAATTAAAATGAGATAAAGACACATCGCTAAATGATGTCAATGGTACCCACACATACTGGCTGTTTAATGGCCACTTTGACTCTATTGTCTCTATTCTTTTATTTACAGGCATGACTATACATGCTTCATGTGTTCATTTATATAGTACGGTGTGTTACTTTGTACACGATAGAGTACAATGCAGACAACACCTCTTAGCAATTATTTATAAGCCAGCAGAATTAACAATATTTTAAGTGTACTGTGTAGCATTAAACTACACTGATGATACCGCATCTACCTTCATTCATACGATTAGATCAGAGTGGGACACACTGCTGCCTAATACTTCCTCACAGTATCTTTAGGAGATATATCACCTGTGCACTCTGAGTCCGACGTTCATATTTGCTTGCCCGGCTGTATGTTTTTAATATATCCGGCCAAGTAGAAGATTAAAATCTTAGATGCGTGTACCTTGAAACATACACCTGTGTGTAAAACGTTACCATGTAAGACTCATAAGCCACTTCTCCTTCAAATGTTTTAATGTACGATTACTGTAGATATGACTGTTGGTGTTCATCAAGCCGAGCCTTTAATTGCTGGATCACCCACACCTTATCATATTTGTTCCAACATGCCAATTAAGGACATGGCTAAATTAGTTCATGTACTGTGATGAGAAGTTCGATACACCATTTACAAACCGAATAGTGTTTGTTGTCAAAATAGATGATCATGTACTGCATATAGATGAATTGTAGTCGTTCTGCACGGCCTGGTACATTTTAATCTTAAAAAAACAAGACATTAAGAATTGTTGGCATTACTCATTCACATGCAGCGGAAGCGTTCTAGTGTTCCTTGTGCCGCTAAAATATACAGGAATGTAATAATGAAGCTTTCCCTAGAGTTGGTCTATATTCCCATGCTGTTTTCGCTAAGTAACTGAAACTACACTCTTGAAAGTCATTAAGATTTGATGTGAAAGGTATCCTGGAAACAACCAAAATCTCAATAGATCGGTTACTTTTATCGCCACAATATTAACAAGCATAAAACCCATCTTCTGCTGCAGACCATAAGGAGCCTGTTGTGTCCTTTTTAAACGAGCTAACACTTAAGTGTTCCGCTCTACAATCCCAGTAGTGACCACGGTCAAACCAGGAAGGCTCAAGAAGAGATAAGCGCGAGTAAATATAGCAGTTGGGTGTAATCCACTTCATTATCCAGTGAGTGAGCGCTCATCTCATGCAGTGGACAGTGGAGGAGACAGTTGACATCAATGGTTTAGTTTGTTCCCCAGAAAGATTTATTCAAGTTGGGACCATACAAACCTAGTGACTGGAGGAGGTATCAGATTTCTTTAACAGGAATGACAATGGTAAAGAGGATGTGGAACGTTTAAAATCATAAAAGATGCACAACGTACAGCCATCGCCCAACGCTAGGGGTGAGACACTATAGTTTGTTCCCATAAATAAGGCAGAATGCAGAGTCCATAGAAATGGAGAGTTAATACATTTAGCCAAATTGGACAGTGACGTGACAATATGACAAATTACATGACTTTCTTCAGCTCATCGTACAACACCAGCACGAAGGCGCCACCCATGCCTCGGAGCACATTGGACCATGCTCCCTTGAAGAAAGCCTTGCCACCTTCGTCGCGTGCAATCTTACGCCAGCAATCAATGGTCCCACTGTACATGATGTCAGCTGAGGAAAGCAAACAGAAGAGCAGAAGTTAAATGTGGGTAGACTTAAACATATGTACAGAAGATTCAGTTCTAGTTCAAATGTGAATTTTATTCATCAATAACATATAGAAGCAACTATACAAAAAAAAAAGCAGTTACATCGATATGTATGCATGTATGACTGCAAAGCCCTCCATTAATATGAATCATCTCACCTCCTTTGCGGCCGGACTGCATCATCATACGTCTACGGACAGTGTCGAAGGGGTAAGAGGTCAGGCCAGCAACAGCTGTCACACTCTGTGCAATCATCCAGCTCACCAATATGCTGGTGTTCTTGGGGTCTGGAAGCATACCTGTAAACACAGAGGGGAAATATTTACAGATTACCGAATAGATTACCCGAACAGGCTAGTCTGCAAATGGGTGGCAATACAAAGATCAACATACCCTTAGCTGTGTCATAGATGCCAAAGTATGCTGCCCTGTAGATGATGATGCCCTGCACAGACACATTGAAGCCCTGGTACAGACCTTTAAGGCCATCAGACCTAAAGATCTTTACCAGGCAGTCTCCCAGACCATTGAACTCTCTTCCGGCTCCGGCCTTTCCCACATCAGCGGCCAGACGGGTACGGGCGAAGTCGAGGGGGTATACGAAGCAGAGAGAGGTAGCTCCAGCAGCGCCACCGGAGGCCAGGTTACCAGCGAAGTACCTCCAGAACTGGGTGCGCTTGTCAACGCCATCAAGGAAGACCTTCTTGTATTTGTCCTTGAAGGCGAAGTTGAGGGCCTGGGTGGGGAAATATCTGATGACATTGGCAAGGTTACCTCTCCAGAAGGAAAGGAACCCCTGTTCCTTGGGGATACGGACAACGCAGTCCATAATACCCTTGTACTGCATATCCACGGTGATCTGCTTACTGGCATGCTGGACCTGGAAAATGAGAAAAGAAAGTACCTTTAAGTTTCAAATGGGGAGGCAAAATAACTGTTCCGCATGTGTAAATCCAAAAGACTCCTTGTTATGACCTTGGCACATGTTAAACCAAGTTGCTACCAGGTCTGCTCTCAGGTGCAGTTAACAGCAGTGGTAACTGGTAAACAATCACATCATTATGGCTTAGTCTTGTTCAACCCATTATTTCTTAAGAGAAAACATCTTCCCATATTAAAATACAGTAAGACGACCAGGGGTAGGTATAGAGTGGTTTAGAAACAATGTCGTGGTGCAGGTTTAACAGGAAAGGATGTAACACTTGTTGACCCGGCTGTGAATGACTACCACTGGGCCTCGCTGCAGCCATCTCGCTTTACTAGCTAAAACCAATGGGTACATTAGCCATGGGAAATAATTCATTGTCAATAAAAAGCTCAAGTATAACCCAACATTTTGTATTGGAGTGCTCACATGAAAAAGAGAAAATTGCAAACAACTCAGGGGTGTTTATGTCTATTTGTACAAATTGTCCCATTAAACAGCACAAGTGTTTGTCCTTTGTTAGCTTGGTACGCAGGCTAAGGTTAGATGCCGGGATGCTAACGTTAGCAGCTCGTGTAGGTCATTTCCCCATACCACGATGACCTTAATTAATTTAACTCATCACTCTTAAAACTTTCCATAATTCCACATCGCCATACGCTACTGAGCTTACATGGGACCCTGAACCTGCGTATTCGTCATGACAACCGGCACAGATAAGCGCTGAACTTCGTCCCATAGCAAGTTAGCAGCAGCTAGCCGGCTACTGCCCGGAAGGATCGTTAATGTTACCTGAAGGAGAAGCTTCACCCTCTCGATGGGAGCGACAGCTGTTTTGGAGATGGCAGCGGAGATGCCACCGGCCAAGAAGTCCTTGGCGAAGGAGATTGCTGTCTCATTCATAGACATGGTGCGATGTTCTTGATGTGCCTTTCAGATAAACCAGTATGCTAGATACACCCCACTTGCCCTCCACAGCTAGCTTGCACCGACGAAATGGCCGATTGTATAGCCGCTCAGCGGATTTATATAACACAATGGATCGCGATACAACGCGAGAACTGTGATTTGACGATGTTGGCCAATACCCTCGACGTCACTCGGCTCTCCGCCAATTAAACTGCACAGATAGTGATGTTGTCGTCACTTTGCGTATATTTCTATGTCCATGGTACTTTTCTGCTGTGCCCTTGGCTCATAAATCCATATGTTATGACTCTGTCCGGTTGCGAACACTTTTTTGAAAAAAAAAAAAAAAAGGATTTTTATTATTCAAAGTATTGATGAGAATCTGGTCCTGCATTGGAAGAATGTATTGTTTGGACACTTAATAAAAAATAATATACAGTTAAACAATCGGGCATATATGATTATTTGGATTATTATAAGGGCAAAATATCATAAACATTAATGCAAAATCACAAATAAGAAGCTGTGTCTTTATTAATATGTTCAAGCAATACAAAGCTATTAAAACTGTAACAACATGTACTGCCCTTAAAGTTTTTGCTTAAAACTGTATCCCCTAGCGTTGGTATTTGCCTTTAACTTTGTTTCTTTAACCTTTCTTTTTGTTGGCATTATTATTGTTATTTATTTGTATTTAATTTCCTCCCACTCGTGTCTATTGTTCTTATATTCAGCACATGTGTGTTATTGGTACGTTTTTTTTTTCCCTATTTTGTATTAAATAAAGTTTTTTGTTTTTTTTCACGACAAATCACGATAACACAAAATACATGTGAAGTGACTAAATTTAGACGGAAAACCCTAAATTAGTAACTGCGTGGACTTGTTCTTATTTGGCTTCCTGCCCATAGTCACGCCCATGACACCAATAATGACAGCGGCTTGGTCCTGGAGCAAAGTCACGGGGTCGTTCACAGGTTTCATGACTTCACAGAGGCGTGTTAACCATAATTTACCATAGACTGTAACAAAATAGACCTAACAACTCTCAGACAATGTGACGGCCGCTGGATGAATTAAATCATACGGCACGACTGCTGCTCATTCAGGTGTATTCCTCTGAAACAGCCTGCTTTTACATAAGCTAGCCTATTAAGTAGGCTCTAGGCCTACCAGGTGAACTGTTTCATTTGGACGCTCTCCAAGTAGGTAGGCTAACACTTGAGTCTAATCTGTGTTACTGTTGTTATCACGGATGGCGACAAGTGCTGCATAAAGTGATACAATTCCAAAATAAAAGTCTCATTCATCCAGTTTTGGCTCGATCAAAGTTGTCCACCAGAGGGCGGCAAGAGACTTCATTTCTTTCTCTTTATTCAGCTGATGGACTAAACCCCCATGGACAAACTGCATGCAGACGAATTCAATGAACAAATATATATATTTTTAAACTATAATTTAATTGAAACATTTTTTTTAAAGCATACACTGATGGATTTTTTTCAAGTGGCTATGTAAAAGATAATGGTATTTCTAACTTCTATCTAACCTGACATTTTTTTTTATACAAAATGAATGTGAATGTGCCTTTATTACATTATTTCCATGATCCCAAAGGCTGATGAAGCCTGACAAAATGCTGACTTCCTGTTGCACTCAAAGTCTCAATGTTGTGACAATATGGATCCAGTGATCACATGCTCCTGCATCTGACAGTTTTAGGAACTATACTGTTTTATGTTAAGCCTCATTGAACCAAAAAAATGGAATCAAAGATATATATGTCTCATAAATGCCAGCTGTTGAATATAGTTTTCTTCAGCGCCACATTTATATCTTACAAACCATGTTTTTTAGTGTGACCACACAGAACTCAGATAAGACTGTTCTGAAGACAACACTGGCTGCATAGTAAACGTTTGCCTGTATAACTTACAGGGGCCTGCATGTGCACGGGGTTGACCACATGGGGGCGCTGCTACAATGCCATGTGGTCAGTGTCAAACCTCTGAGTAGGAGAAGACCAAGATGACAGTGAATACAACCTGACTAAACAGAGACTGGGAAACACAAAGGGTAATCCACTTACTCACTCTGCAACATTTTGTCAAAAGTAGATTGTTTAGTCCGAGTGCAGTGAAAGGTCTCCCTTTGCTGCCATGGTTACAGTGCCTTATTACGCGCCTTGCATTGTTGTACACTTGTTTTTCTTTCTGCCAATTTAGCATCCAGTTGAACAGGAGGTGTAAATTAATCCATTGATCCATCTGCTGTCTCTTAACTTACAGTGAGGACAACAGGTCAATGACGTGTGCTCTTTGCAGCAATGGCTTTTGTTTTCTTTTAGTGAGAGTCAGCGGTGGGTTTATGTAATCATATTTGGAGTGAAGTTTTTCTTTTCTTTTTTTAAAGTAAATTGGGTATTCTCATAGACATGTATCAAACATATGTGTATAAATTATGTTAAAATGAAAAATAACTGTTTCTGGCTGCAATCAGTCTGATTTGTTTGTCATAGCCATAACTTTCAGAAGGCACCAGCACATATGCAGCTGCAGTGTGATCACATTACCAAATATAGTTTTGTGTTTACATCCTAGGAGAGAACGTCTTTTCAGTACAGCATCTGTAAACATACACAAACTGCACTGAATGAACAAACCAAAAAAAAGGATAAGTCAGTTTTACTGGTGAGTAACAGTGTGTGAGGGTTTATCACTGCATGACATCCTCTCTGGACCAACCCTTTCGACCCACAGGTCAGCTATAGCCTACTGCAGCAGTGGAACAAGTAAAGATTTCACAGCCCCGGTCCTGCTGCAAAATGATAGGAATGGAAAAGGCTTTTGGGCTGCAGACATGGTCTCAAGGCAGAGGAGTGAACATATTTTATTTAACATTTAAGCTCACCTCAGCAGACACCTAAAGGCACCTGTGGGGGAGAAGCAGACAAAACAAACCAATATGTATAACCGAAAACACCGTCCAAGCACATGGTCCAAATGGAAAATGCTCAAATGAAGCTCCGTGTGGGTACAAATTAAACCCCATTACTATAAGTTCAGTGTGAAGGTCAAATCCATTATTGTCCATTCAATGGATATTTGCTTTGAACACAGCCAGTCTTTAAAACCATTCAAACACAATAAAACAAACCAGTTTCGGTTAATTAAACATTATGCAACAAATATGTTACCCCCCTAAACATAATTGACTTTTTAATGCAGTCTATGCACCTTGTGTTGTCCATCATGTTGATGCCTGAACTAATGGCCGAAGCAGCCCAGCTGTTCTCCCACGGGAAACATCTCAACACCCCATGGGCATATTCACCCTTTTCAGTGGCCAATCACATTGCGCCTTTAACAGAGATGCGCCATGCAGTCTGGGCGCACTGATCTCAACTCCGGCTGAACAATTGCGGAGCTGCGACGCATCCACACTCAAGTCCGAATGCGACACAACTCGCACTCGGAGACTGTAGTCTGACTGGAACTGGCCGGTGATGGTCAGCTGCAGAGAAACTTTTTGGGGATAAATGTTTTTGAAATGTGCATCCACTAGAGACCAATTTACCTGGGATACTAAATAAATGGGACAGCAATAATCGCGAGAATTTACATCGCTCTACAGTTGCGTTCAGTTTAGTCAACTTTGTGCAGTAGCTCACCCGATCTGCCTCAGTCCGTGCGGGCGCAAGCAGCAGAGGAGGAGGCTGGATGTGGCAGGAGACGGGTCACTGAGCTGCAGCAATCCGGGCGCGAGTTTCCCCAAGTCCCCGAATCTCCAATGTCACCGGACGGGATGATGATCATTGGACTTCTGCTCCATGTCTTCTCTCATGGTAAGCACTCCATTAATCATTTCTAACAGCTGGTATCTCTGTTTTAGATGTAGAGTACATCAGCCGCTGTTGAGATCCCGTCTGTAAAATGTGGTAGGTCTGTATTCCCTTATACAAACATGTCTCCCAGTACCCAGAACTTGAAAAATATTGACTGCTTTTCCCCCAATGCAAATGTCTGATGAATATATTAACAATTACAGATTGGAATGAAGCCCCTAGCCGAGATCCATCCAAGGACACTGACTTTCAGTCGATATTGTTTAGATTGCTCAGACTCTACTAATAAGTTAATAATAATAAGTTGGTTACTTTTTGTAAATGTTTGTATTTATTGTAAATATTTGCCATTAGTTCATAGTTTAGGCTAATCTGTTAAAGGGCAGCTATGGCTCATTAGTTAAAAGGAGAAAAGGGATACTGGGTTCTAAAATATTTATTATTCCAGGTTTAAGTGAAACTTTCAAGATGACTTACAACAATATTACAGAGGTCCATAAAGTAGTTTTCCATCCGTTCTAGCTGCAGCACCCTTAGATTTTTACATCTGGATGATATCAGGTCTATTATTTCTGCCTTGGACTCCTTCCAAAAAGAGCTGTTCATCTTCCCAAATATTGATTGGACTGCCTCAGACCATGGCAATATCACACATGGACTGTTCAATCTAAATGATGTTCTCCTTTAAATGAAAGCATTTTTACTACCACATCTGTAAATCATTACATTTCACGTAGGATGTGCATTAGAAATTGAAGGATTAGCAAAAAAAAAAAAATCATAACCTAGGCTAATGGACCAGTTTGTAGTATCCCTGATTTATGTCTCTTATAAGTCTTTGTCTTTGCCGATGATCAAATGGGCAAAATATGGTGATATTTTACATTACGGTAGATACATTAGAGTTCCTTTGATACCCCCCCCCCAACAGGCCTCCTGGGCTTCACTGCATCCAGGAGAATTTAGATAATGTCAGGTGAGGCTGCCCATTAGAGATTAGGATCATAAAATGATGAATGCTTTCTTGTGAATGTCAACCCTTTCAGGCACCCAGTTTATCATCCAGTGTGTCAAACCCACCTGCCAGGCATTTAGGTGGAATCACAGTAAGAAAAGCCGTTATTTTCAAGCGCTTTTTAATCGGTATCTGAGTCATTACTGATGCAAATAAGTGTCATGATGTTGAATTCTACCATTATTCCTGATTGCAACATAAATCATTGGATTGAAATGCTGTTAATTGACATCATTAAAGAAAGGTGAAATCTCTGCAGCGCTCCTTAGACCTTAATCTTGTTTTTGGGCAAAGCTGCTGTTTCAGTCTAATGGACATGCATGTCTAGGTGTATAGGGATTGTATAAAACGCCCATCTGAACTGCATTCCTTTGCTACTCTGTGACCTAAACAATGGCAGAGGGAACTCAAATGGTATCCTTCCCAAAGTGTCTGTCACCATTGATGCTTCGCAGAGCTCAGGTCTTACCAGCACTTTCCTTAATGTGTCTTCACAAGATTGAAACATCCAAAACGGAAGGGGAGTATTGCACCTGCCTGTGTCACTACAGCTTTTAACTCCCATTTGAACAAAAAAAAAATCTGCTTCATGACTTCATACTTTGCAACCAAGAAAGTACAAGAAGGTCCACACATTTTATAATTTAGAGACTTTTGTTTCCAACGTTATGTGTCACTGATTTGTCCCTAATGCTCAAGTGACACGTGTTAGCATTGTAAGAGAGGAATCAACAAGAAAACTCTGTTACGTATCACTTACACATTCATCCCTGTCTTAATCATATAGACATTAGATCTCCTAAATCATGCATGAGATCACTTTGAATGTAACCGTACACACTACCTTTGTCAGATAAACTGTCAGCTATTGTTGAATGCCATTGAACCTGATTTGACCCTTTGCTGCCAGGCCACTGGATTATTGCTGAAGTCCCAGTAGAGACTGCAACTGGTGATTGAGTGCTGCTATTTTGGTTCTTCATTTAATGAATGAGCCGGAACATGGTGGTCATGAATTTATTAGAGCTAATTTTCCGCCTGTGTAAAGTTACATAGGTCTTAGGTGGACTGATAGCCACATGCTTGAGCTGTTTCAGGGTTTGACTATGTGCCGTGTTCACACAGGTTTATCCAATCCTTGGCTTCATTATCATTTCCAATGTACCGTAGACTCTCTTTCTGCTGAGGCATTGTCTTTATGCACTCTGTGCCTGTAATTCAGTTTCGTTTAGGACGACAGCACACAGAGATTAAATTGGCAATATGCCCATTGGATATTATTTAGATAAAAATTATGAAATACGCTTTCCGAATATGCAAATTAAGGATACCTTTAACATAAAAATGTGGCTTTCTGAATTATCACCTGATGGAACTCTTTATCACACTCATGAATGTTGATTTGTCTAATTTATGTGTCTGCCTCTTCTACCTCATTTGTTGGTGTGTGTGCTCTGCATCCTCATTGTCACTTGCACACACTCGATGGTACCAAAAAATAAACCTGCGTGTCGCTGTTTGGCCAAGAAATCATTTGGCACATCATAACGTAGGGACTGCACCAGAAAGCAGGAAGCAGAAGCCTGAAATATTCACACAGCTCCACGCACCCTGACTGGCTGATTTGGCACCTGACGCAAGTATTTTACCTGGAGTACAGAGGAGAAATGTTGCATGCGTGATGTGGCTGCACAATCCAGCTCATTAAATAGGGCCATATCCATATACTGGATACACTGGGCAAAGACCATGTGGTTAGGGTTATTCTCTTTTGGTTGAACCTTCCCCATCTTTATTGTATGTCAACATAATGAGAACAGTCACACATTGAGTAGCTTATTCCTCACTGCAAGAGTGCATTCTGTTAAAGGCATAGCACTGCACATAACTCCAGCACTGGAGTCGTCTCTGCAGGGTGGTGTGCATAAAAAAAGATTAAAGCAGCTGTGCTACACGTTTTAACGCCTCAGTCACACAGAGATTCAGCCTTGTTAGCTTGCACAAATTGAGAAACAAACAAAGGTGTAATTTACCAGTGCATGCAGAGCTGTGTGAAACATCTACAACATTTTTGGAAAGAAGCCAGCAAGGCATCTTTCAAAGCTGTTGTTAAAATTGTAGCTTTTTTTGAAGACAGGGCATTGAAATATTGAAATCAAACTGTTCTTTAAAGTGGACTTTGTAAGGAAGATTAATGTATATTGTGCTGGTTACCGAGTGAAAGTATGCACTGTTTTCTTTTTATTTATTTACATGTTATTGCTGCCATCGGTGCTGATGTGAAGAAAGCCACGGGAGCCACTATTTGGAAAGATGTGCAGTAGACACACAGAGTGTGAAGAGATTCTGAAGGACTGGGGGGAAAAGAGGCAGGTGCAGCATCATGGAGGGATTGAGGAGGGAGGAAAGTTACAAAAATGAAATAAACAAGGGAAGAGGTTCTGAAATATCTGAGAGATAAAGATTGGTTCAGGGGTCATTACAGTCAAACTAATCGGGAACATTGTGTTGGGAAATACACATTTTTATGACAAGGGATAACAATTTAATTTAGTCAATAACACTTGTCCTGTTTCTTTAAATAGAACTGCTTGACTGAAGTTGCCCAGGGCAGTGCCTGTAATTCTCCTCATAAGAAAGAGAATATGTGCAAACTCCTAAGCATATGTTTGATAGAATACAAATTTTAATGTTGGAAGCCAATTGGTGGAAAGTGCTAAATTTAGATCTCAGCAGAAATGACTGTCAATAAGGGCCTGCACAGGCGCACTGATTAGTATTGTCCACTGGAAAACAATACATTATGAGTTAATCAAAAATACTGAATCAGTGCACAGGTCCTTGATAATGGCACAAGATGGTGCTGTGTTTTAATCTAACTGTACTGTGTGAAACGAAGGGATTTCAATTTTTGGAATGAGATGGGGTCAGTCACTCTTTGAGTCTTTTTTTTTTTTACTTGGACCTACTCTACTAGTTCCTGTTGCAAATGTTTACAAAGACACCCCCCCCCCCCTCTCTCTCTCATTTGCCACCTGCTCTGTCCATTCTTTAATAAATATATATACATATTGGATGTAGTAGCTTAAATCAAAATTAAAATGGGTATTTTGGCAGGGAAATCATTGTTTTGACTTACAAACATGTGCTCTATTGTCCTGCAGCATACTCAATCTCATTGATTTAGTCCAATGCTTTTCAGTAAAATCTTGTAAGGTCAATTAGCTTTCACATTAGCACTCCATTAACTGCACAGTATATTGGGCTCAAATATGCTGAGGTCAGTTCGGGTTGGCTCATTAATTGAGACACATCATCAAAATAACCTGCCACCAATAAATACAATAGGGATCAATAATTTCAAAGTTATTCCAGCCATAACATTAACTTCAACAAGTACTTTCATTATCAGTTAATATGCAGATTATTTATATTGTTTATTTAATTATTTATTGCTGGGTCTATTAAATGTCAGAAAATACTGTAGCATAAAATGCCAATCACAAATTCCCAAAACCAAGTTGCCATCTTGAAACTGCTTGTTTTGTCTGACTTAAGTCTGACCTAAATTCAAAAGGAGACAAACAGAAACAAGTGCATTTTGGTTAAAAAATGACCTGAGCTATTAATCGATTGTTCAACTCGTTGCTGATTAGTTTTCTGTCAAATCAATTTGTTTTGACACGTCACTTCAGGTGAAGGAAAACTTAGGTATATCTACTGATTGTCCCCATATTCTTTTTGCGTAGCCAGGAGTCGGTCTGGCTACACAGGCTTATCGTTCTGGGGAAGAGTGAAAAAATGCTCTGGCTTATTTTAATTTATTTAAAGGCAAACACAATTGTACTGGGCAGTACTAAGCCCGGATGCAGCTACGATGCCCCTGCAAAAGATAGCGGAGGTAGAAGAGATAGTGCAGATAGAGATAGTGAAGATAACAGAAGGGGCATATCAGGCTTTATCTAAACACTCTTCATCCAATAAGCCAGACAACCATATTCCACTGAAGAGCAGCTGGCCTTTCAGTGGAATATAACAGTGCATGTAAAAACACTCGTTTTTATGCGGTGCACTCAGGACTCCCACTGCTGACTGCAGGTCAGATGAACGAGTGCAAGTAGTGATGGTTGCTGCCAAGGGCAAGTTTCTCCAGTCTAATTTTGCTCCATTTTGTCCCCATGCTGCTGTTTTCCCCTTGAGCCCACAACTTCCTTCCAACTTCCAAGATGTCCCTTCCGTCACAAACCCCGTTAACACATTTCATATCAGAGCCCCCACAACCCCCCACAGTCTCCTCTCAAGTCAAATTACTGCCCAACAATCTGGATGATCTGCTACCCATCCCAAGCGTTTGAAAGGAAGGAAGAAAAATGTTGCAAAAGCAGTTTGGTCCCTGTGAATGTCGCTGTGTGTGGTCTGCGGTTTGTCGTTTATGGCGTTAACCTTCATCAGCTTTGCCTCACAAATTCTATTAATCACCCCAGTGAGAAATCAATAGGGTGTATTATGGCTCACATTTCACAGTAATTCATCTCCCCTTTTCCCTCCTTTTCTTTTTTTTTAACAATGCCCTTAACCCACATGTTTACTTTAGCAATTTTGCTGCATCTCAAGCAGCCTAATGTAAACACACTTCTACTTTATCATCATGACGTTGAATAATGTTCAAGTTATTAAAAACATTATGACCTGTCTACTATACAAGATTTAAGAATACTGATTTGTACTAATGGAGGATTTTTGGTATGTGTGTGTGTGTGTGTGTGTGTGTGTGTGTGTGTGTGTGTGTGTGTGTGTGTGTGTGTGTGTGTGTGTGTGTGTGTGTGTGTGTGTGTGTGTGTGTGTGTGTGTGTGTGTGTGTGTGTGTGTGTGTGTGTGTGTGTGTGTGTGTGTGTACAAAGAAAAAGCTCTAAAACTAAAATTGCTGATAGTCTCTCTTTATCAGTGGAAAGCCAGAGGCAGCAAACACTAGGAAGGAATAATGAATTTGCTATTCACTGCCCAAACAGGAGATTACATGAAGCCTGTTTAAATACATGGCAGAATTTAATACTGCAGTATAATTATAATTATAAAGATATGATACATAAATAGTCAGGTAATCATCACCGTTGCATACTTGGGGATCTGTGACTGTGAGTATGACTCACTGCCCTGTGTGTAGTTTTTTTTTCCTCCCCACTTCTCCCTGTAAAGTCACAGCAGTAGCCTTGGCAGGTTTCCTGCAGCAGCAATGAAGCGGAGCCCCTGTTTATGATATGTCTCATACCAAAGTGAGACATGGACCTCATGTGGCGCCTGAGATTACAAAACATGCAGCAGCAGAATTGGATTGCAGTCGCTCTTTGTGCCGCCAGTCAGCAGGAGTTTAATCAAAGTGTGACCGATCTAACACAATGCTCTGTGAACGTGTGTGCATGTGTGGGAGTGTGTGTGTGATGTATATGATAATGTTCTTAAGCACAAGTCCATGTGAGGATAAAATAAGTGAAGATTTGTAAACTGGAAACTTTAAACATTCCTCCATTTATTTCTTGTTGCGCAACATATTCTTAACTGTCCGCCACTTGATTCCCTTTGTGCAGTTAAAAAGTGAGAGGATATAGCAAGTTAGCAAGATAAAACGGAAAAAGGATGTGCATAATTTGCCTACCCAAGATATTTTTTTCTAGAATTGCTGTGTAGAGTGTAATTTGTGGAAACAGTTATGGGTCACATTTTAGAAAATTAGTTTGCTGAAATGCAATTTTATGATGAGGTCTCTCTCTCTCTCTGTCTCTCTCTCTCTCTCTCTCTCTCTCTCTCTCTCTCTCTCTCTCTCTCTCTCTCTCTCTCTCTCTCTCTCTCTCTCTCTCTTTCTCTCTCTCTCTCTCTTTCTCTCTCTCTCTCTCTCTCTCTCTCTCTCTCGGGCTGCCTCTGGCGTTCCTGCATTGTGTTTCTCACGGAGCAGCAATCAATATTATGTTTTGTAGTTTTATCACTTTTAGTCATTCTAGACAGAACACTGCCTATCAAAACACTCGTAATGCTTTATCACTATGGCTGTCATTCTACTGATCAATGTATTCATTTTAGAGGAAATGTGGTTGTTGATATGCAACACATATAAATTTACGGGATGATTCAAATACACATGGGTACATATATGGCTGATAGAATGCTACAATATCTTCATGCAGCATATTTTGTCGACGGGAACTTCAGCAAACATCCTCATATTGGACATTAGAGTGGAGTCACTGTCTCAATGTAGTATCCAGAGGGAGTCTCTGTCTGAAAGCAAAATTGGAGGCAAAAGTACCAGTTGGTCTGGTGGGGAAAGAGATGAACAGTGCTGAATATATTGGTTTTGTCTTAAGCATTACATGTGGAGAAGGTGTCTGACATTGGGGAACGGCTTGTTCCAGGTGAAGCGGCACCCTGCGGCAAAAAGTTTGGCCCCCAGCTGTTCATTTGTCCTTTTACAATAATAACAGCAGTGCATTTGTACAGTACATCCCTGCATACATGTCTCTGAAGATAGTAAATATGTCACATGTAAAACGCGCAAGCACCACACCAGTGTTTTTACATATTTTGGCCACATTTTATCCTGTATATTTAACATTGCGTCCAATGATTTTCAACAGCATAGCAAATATTTTTAGGTTGGTTTGCTGTCCTCTCCAGATATGGGTTTGGATTTATACCAGTATTAAAGCCAAAATATTATTATTGTCATTTTAGTTATTGTTCCTTTGTTGTTGGTTCAAGTACTTGCAGAAAGGTCCTAAAAGCGTACTTCAGAGATGGCTGTTGAACAGAAAGGTTTTTGATGGAGGAAACAGATTCACTGTTCCCAACATCACTGTTTGGTTGTTTATTAGCTTTTATATTCTGACTAGCTTTTGAATGCAATGCTGTTAGGCAGCTGACTCTTCTTGGATGGTCGCATATCTGTGAAGCAAATCATTATATTTTCCTTAAATATTGCCCATATATTCCTCATCTTAGCTCACCAACAACTGCTTGACAGAGTTTTCAGAGTGTAGAGAGGAGGATATTGGCAGCAGGTTTGATACTTGACAGGAAAGCACCATAGATTCAAAACATTTCTCTAAATTTATGATGCATGTGTTGAGCTCACTGACCCAGGAACATTGTCGCGTGTGATAAGAAAGATAAAGCCAACTCACAGTACCAGAATATGAGGTGACTGGCAGCTGAAGCGTTTCCAGAAGCCTGGATGGACACGAAGCTCTTATCAGGATAAAGATTGACTGTGACTGTGCTGAAAAGATATGGTGCATTAATACAAGGGCAAATGTGTACATAAAAACGTAATTAGGAGTCCCAATGAGAAGATGAAAAAACAAGTATGAAATAATTATAACCTTAACGTTACCCTGTAGTGTTCAATTCATTTATTCAAGAGACTCCCGTGTTTCTGAGGAACATAAAGGTTTCGCCCACGTTGCTACTTTATTACACTTGTGTGCTTTCCATTTAATCCTCCTCATTGGATATTATAATAACCTGTAGTGCAGTGGTGGGTCTATGGAGTGCACTTACTGTGCTCTCTTGTCTTAATTACAGCCTATTTAGCTTAATAACTTATAGTGAATGATGCAACTTATAAACTCATCTTCTTTGCATAACACAGCAATGCGCATATTGGTAGTAATGTTGAGCACTGACATCCACTTCCTTCCTTCCTGCTGCTGTCAGACTTTACAATCAGCACTGCTCCCAATAGACTATTGACCTCATCCTGTACCCTGCACTGTGCAATATGCCTGTACTATGGGCACTTGTGTTTTTTGCCCTATTTGGACATATTTAATCATATTTATTCACTCCATGTTACATTATTACAAACAAACAAAACAAGAACAACTGCACTATATCATGTGAATATGTATATATGTCTATTTCCATTTCTTCCCTTTTTAAATTTAACTTTATTGCATATTTTTGCTATTTTTTATCTTATTTTGTCATATCCTGTTGCTGCTGTGACAAAAGAATTTCCCACGTCTGCGGGACATTAAAGGTTTTCTGATTCTGATTCTGATTCTAACCTCTCCTCCAGGTAGCGCGCCAGTATCTGCGTCCTTAGACTGTCTGGTGGCGGAGCAGGGCTGCATCCAGGAGCAGTCCTGCATGGTGCTCTATCGACTGCTGGAGTACTGTGCAGCCGAGGAGGCTGTGTCGCCCCTCGGCCCAGACGCCCGCTTGGAGTGCCTGGAGGCACAAAACTCCCTGCAGCATTACCGTCCCCTTCAAATTTGCAAGTGTCAGCGTGGCTCTCGCAGGGAGGAACACTGCCTCAGGGTCTACTGGACTGTGAGATTTGCAGGTGGGTTGAAGCATTGGCATCTGCGTGCTTGAATTCTCAGCTGCATGTGATAATACTCTCCACTGTTGTTTCAGCATATGATGAGTATGAAGTGTCTCCATATGAAGAGCTGGAGTTAAACCTGGTCAGAAACATTGAGATGTCACGTATGGCTTCCATCATGGCAGGTACTGCTCTCATCACTAAAAGTTTGGCATCTAAATTGCTTTATGTCATATTTCTTTTATCCTGAGTTACACAGTTTTCTTCCTGACAACTTCCAGCTTCCTCTCTTTCTGTGGACGGCCAAAACCAGTGTCTAAAGGCAGCGCAAGACTGTGGCCTGTATGAGAAATGCGGCTCCCTGCGGTCAGAATACGCTGTAGCCTGCACCAAAAGAGCAACTGTCTCTGACAACAGCTGTAACCGCCAGAAATGCCACAAAGCCCTGCGGCGCTTCCTGGAGCGCGTGCCAGAGGAGTACAGCTTTGCTCTGCTCTTCTGTCCCTGCTCTGACACTCTGTGTGGGGAGCGCCGGAGGAAAACCATTGTGCCGTCATGTTCCTACGACGAGAACGGGAGAGGGGAGGAAAAAGTGGGCAAGCCCAACTGCCTCAGTCTGCAGAACTACTGCTCCAGAGACGAGCTGTGTAGGTAAGACGGTGTTTTATCAGTGCCTTTAGTAAGGGTTTCAGCATGAAACCTCACAGAAGAGAATATATGCAGATATCACAATGTTACAACAAAGCACCAATGTATAAACTATCAGAAATTGTACCACAAAGTAAACCTCAAAGAATAACTCAAGAAGTTCTCTTGTCAACACTACTAACATTTGTGTACAAAAATTATTAAAGGCGCAATGTTAATTTTTTTACCACTAGTTGCATTATTGAGCAGTGTTTTGATGAGTAGGTGCCTGGTTGTACCTTATGTACGGATGTAACTGATTATTACTGTGATTATCAACCAACCTGCTGATTATTTTTATAGAACATAAGAAAATAGTGAAATACACACCATCACCATTTCCTAGACCCCAGAGTGACATTTAAAAATAAAGAAATAAATCAAATGTTTGTTTCCAGACCAACAGTCCAAAATATAGAGACATTCAGTTATCAGTATTGTAATGTAAGACAGCACATTATCACACTTAAGAAACGGGAACTGCGAATATTTGCTTGAAAAATTACTAATTATTACAGAATTGTTCAGTCATTATCAAGATAGTGTGTCACGGGTTTATCGACTGTTGTTTCAGCTCTAATCCTCACACACACACACACACACAGTTACGATCACATATGGAAGATATTGTGCACGTAATGAAAGAACCATTACGCTTCCATACATTTTCAAACATTTATTCCTATCCTGGAATATAAGCAGGTGTCAGTCCTGTGGGGCTACAACAACTCAAGAAGGATTATGTTTTTCAGACAGAACGAGAGGAAGGATGAGGACAGGCTGCTTTTAGTGGCCCAGAATTCATCACTGTAACCTGCTCATCACTATGGTTATAATGGCTTTTATGAGGCTAATTTTAGTCTCTCTGCATATTATAGATGTAGAATGTAGGGCTCTTACATTAATACCAGTCTAGTCTGTTTAAATGCAACAGAGGTTATTGATGATGAGAGAAAAACACACTTCAGTGGTATTCGAAACTGAGAAGGTCATGCAGAATGAGTAACACATTTAAAACAAGAATAAAGATGAGCATTAACAGACATGAGGTTATTCTGTTCAACGCAATGCTACAACGTGTTTCTTGTGGGAAGCGTGGGGGAAAGCACAGAAATACTCTTAACATTCTTATAGCCTCTTCAGTTTTAACTTGACTTATACAATACTATAGCTACACACAAAGACAAGATTTTTTAGACGTAGTGTGCAAGTGTTTAAAAGAATAATTGTGAACTTGATCGACTTAATAGTTTGTAAACCTCCTTTACTTTAGCTGCCACTGTCAGCCACCCTTGTGGTTGCAAACAGGTAAACATCACCAATTGATGTTGTGAACTGTATGTGTGATTGAGCAATGCAATTGAAATATTCAATTTAATTCTGATTAGGTTTAAGAAAAGGGGTGGTGTCGGTGGACGACTGAAAAATGTCTACTCAAACAACACATTGTTTTCATGCACATGCACAGCTATCTATTTTATGTTTGAGCTCTTCCACTTTGAATACAAACCTGAATGCCAAAATGAAATTGACAAAACACTTTGAAATACACACACTATGTGCTGACAAATTAAAAATGATTTTCTCTTATTTGTGTATGGGTGTGTGTGTGTGCGTGCGTGTGTGTGTGCGTGCGTGCGTGCGTGCGTGCGTGCGTGCGTGCGTGCGTGCGTGCGTGCGTGCGTGCGTGCGTGCGTGCGTGTGTGCGTGTGTGTGTGCATGTTTCAGATCCCGGTTCGCTGATTTCCAACACAACTGTCAGCCCTCCCCTCTGTCTGCCTCTGGCTGTATGCGAGACAGCAGAGCCATGTGCCTGAAGGCCTATGCTGGACTCATAGGTGAGATGGAGGAAAAATAGATGAAAGTGGAATAGAGATAGCAGCCGAAAGGATGTCCTCAGTAGGTGTCTAACATTGATATTTGGCTTATAGCATTTTCATCTTGTTGCACAAAATAACTCTGTATGGGTTCACATAAATGGCCAACTGCTAAATGTTGCTGCTCTGGCAGTTCCAGTCAGCATCGCTTTCAAAAACTTGATTCAAAAATTGAATTTCCAGCAGATCTACGAAGTCAGCAGGTAATATATTTCCCCTCTGTTTCCCACACTGTATTTTCAAAAAGTAATTTTGTGTATCTGAAATTATCAATATCGAGAGCTGGAAAACTGGTGACACAGAGTCTCCAGGGCACTAATATTAACAACATTACTGCATTTTACCTTCCATGTTTGCTCAAAGTGAAAGTCTTCTGCCTACAGTGGCACCTGCAGTATGATATATACCTGTATACCTCTATACCTGTATTTGTCCTCTTATGATAACCAGGCACCATCATGACTCCTAACTATGTGAGCAACAGCAGCACAGAAGTGTCCCAGTGGTGCACGTGTGATGGCAGTGGGAATGAATGGCAGGGCTGTCAGCGCATCCTGCACTTGTTCAGCAACAATATATGTCTGCGTGAGTACAATATACCTGCAGGGCTGCATGTCAATTTATCTATTGACATGTAGAGCTTTAACTAATCATAGGTATAATTAGTTAAAGCTCTACGTGCAGCTTCCATGATAGAAACTGTGTGTGACCATGTAGATACACTCAGGTGTGTTTCAAATTAAATGATTTCTGTTGCAAAGATGATTGTCCATTTAGTGTCGTGCTTGTGAAGTTATTCATCGGGTTGTTTTTGGGTCCGCTGTGAAATGAGCCCAAATATGCACTTAGTTAAATGATGAAGTTAGATTGAATTTGAGGACGAGAGTGATGCCTTTAAATTTCAAAATAACAAACAAAAACAGAGAAGCAACTCAAGCATGTGTCGCAGTCCAGTCTTCAGACCATTTTGTCAAATGTAATTCATAATTAAAAAAATTGTTTCTATATGGTGCTGAGAAATCAGAATAAATGCTACTTAAATAATCCCCCTCTCCTTTTTTACCAGACTTTTTAGGCAAAGTTAGCAAACGTAACCTTTACTTAAACATATCAAAATATAACAGCCACTCCAATTTGTGCTCATATTGGCATGGTCAGCCAACAATTTTGACCTGAAGAACCATATCATCATTTCTTAAAAAATAATTTCACAATTGCATGATAAAATGTTTTTATATGACACATTATATGGTATGATTTTATCTATAAAACCTAGAAAAGATGATTTAAAATCATATTTCTCACATGAATGTCAGTCATGTCAGTAATATCAAAGTAATTCTAACTTTAAGAATCAGTGCATTCACTTGGAACCTGAGTGTTTTGAGTAGAAGTATTAACGTTTGATTTTTCTTGCAACTTTATCCAGTAATTTAAATGACAAATGCAAGTGTCAACATAATGGAATAGGAAATGTGACCATTTAGCTGTCAAATCAGAGTATAAACCAAATTGATCTTCAGATGCTGCTCAAACTGAGCTATGCATTAATACAGAACTCAGATGCGGTGGGTCATAATTGATGACTGAGAGGGCAAACCATGGAAATGTAATGTTTCCTTATAAATAAGCAAGTGGCAAGAGAAATTCCCCCTTATGTGTGGTTGGTTGCCAAACGTGAATGTAATTTCCAAGTTCTGTGGAGTCAATGAATCAGTTCTCTAAATGTGATGAACATAAAATGGCTTCCTGCTGAATTGTTGCCAGACCAGCAGGGCTGGCATCAAAAGATTCTCCTCAAGAAGCACTGGTATGGGCTGTTACTCTAAAATGCTCTCACAGTAACAACAATTAGTATGCACTGTGTAACACTAACAGACTCAGAGTCATAGGTCAGTTTTAATTGAATCTCCCATACACACCATTGGCAAAGGAGTGAGGGAATTTCTACGAGCATCACAAACCCACTGAAATTACTAATTTCATTATAAGATTGATCCGTTTGATCCAGTAAAATCTGGAAAGTCTAGCAGAGCCACATGATTGAATTATTTCATGTCATTCACGTGCAGGGATCCAATAGGAGGTCGGAGGTCTCACTGACTTTCACTTAAAGTCTGTTCACTATGTATCATATCAGTTTTTCCATTTCAGAATAAAATACATTACATAATTGGATTATAATTATTGATGCATTCAGTTCACCACGTTATCGTTGCAGCTGTTAAACATGAACCTGATTTCTAATTCTTTATATACTTATGGATAGTTTCATATATAATATATCATTAAAATAATTCATGAGATGAATAATAGTTTGAAATAATGAAATAAATGTACGAGTAGAGCAATTCCCTTAGAGATGCAGTGGAGTATAAAGTATGAACTCTGTATATGTTGGCCTTTATGCATCCATGGCTCAGGATGACAACTCTAACATAGATGAAAAGTCGGAGGATCACCAGAGTTATTACAATTCATCCTGCAGGGGAACTTGGATGTATGCAGTGAATTTAATGGCAATCCATGAAATAGTTGTGGAGATAAATCAGCCTGGCCAAAGGTGGTGGACTGACTGACCAAGTCAACAACTTTTAGGAAAACTTGTAACACAAGGACCAGATCAGAATCAATTCCAAGTTATTTCCAAGTAAAATGACATTTATTCTTGTACAACCAGAGAACACAGTGCACTGCAACATCAGTGTCTCACATGCTCTGCAGGCATTCCTCCTGAGTCAAGTCATTTAACATGCAGTTGAACAGTAACGGTTGTCCTGGTGATATATTTAGAAAACAAAAGTAGTTATCTCCAGGTTTCCCAAAACACCTCGCCGACTCTCCTCAACATGCTCTGTGAGAAAGGTCCTTCTTCTCACAGTGGAACACAAAACAATGAATGCAGCCAGAGTTGACACATTATAGAGGTATAGTGTTCTGAATTTTCCCATCACTTACCAACATATTCAAATGTGTCTTGCCCACTCACACACGGTATTTACAGACTTGGCGGCTCTAACTATGCTTTTAAAAGTCACTGATCATATTTTGGTGATGCTTCAAGGATGAATATAACGACGTGAACTTAATGAAGATGGTGCCTGCTGATTGTGTTTCAGGCAATGCCATCAACTCCATGGGAATTCCCGCACTTCCTCCTGTGGAAAACACTCCCGTGCCAGCTTCTCAGCCCTCCCCACGCGTCTACCAGGAGAGGGTCCACGCCGGTGTTAACACTCTCCCTGAATCAAACAGTGTAAGCACTCTCTACTTCTTTATTTTCTCACCATATGCTAGTGTTGGACACTTGCTGCAAGCTGAACGGAAATATTCGACTGTGTATCAGGAGGTAACACCTAACTATCACCAGGGACTGTAGCAGTGAGTTGGGCCCAGCAGCTCCCCCCTCCCTCCCTCACCCCCACCTCATTGTGGCTGAAGATTAGCCGAAGGTATCTGCAGTATTAGACTCAGCCCTTACTGTTAATATTCATGTATGCACACCCATCTGCTCCATATTCCCCATTTGCTCCCCATTTTAATCCTTCTCATTCTGCATTTCCTCTTCCTCCTCTCCTGTCCCACAATCCCTTACAGCACTGACATTCTGCCACTGGCGCTGCATGCTGGACATCCAGACGCAGTTTATTTAAAGATAGTCTCACATAGCCAGATCTCCACAGCAGCTGGAGTATGGTCAGGTCAAATCGGCTTGTCATGCTCGGTTCGAGGGGGAAAAAATGCTCTGGCTTTTAACCAATCACAGTTGTCTTTCAAAACACACAGCAGAGACAGTGGAAGAGACATGGTGCGCTGGATGTCAGGCTTTATCAAAGCACTGTACATCCAGTGAACCAGACTAATTTAAAGATAATGCATTTGCATTTCCTCATTTATATGGAGCTCTAACTTTGAGATGATGCTTTCTAATTCCAGCGACAAAATGAATGTCTGCTTTCCTAAATTAGCCCATAAATTAGATTTGCTTTTAGAAAAACCTCAAACTCAGTTACCCGTGAAAACTCTAAAAATGTAAAGTAGACACAGAAAAATGGATTGCTGTGCTACAGCAGTAACAGAAAGGAGAAACAACACGTGCTCTGCTCTAGTGTTGATGCCAGTGCCCTTTAGATAAAGTGTGAAAAATAAAACTCAAGGCTCAAGCAAAGATCTCAGAAAAAGGTCTCAGTTTGTTTTCAGCCCCCACCCTCACACAGTCCCCTCTGTCTGTGTTTAAGTGGAGGCTTCAGTGTATTGAGAGCTTTCTCAAAGACGTTAGTAGGGAGAACTTGTTGACTATAAAACCCTTCAGCGGTGAGAGGTTGCTGAATTATAAAACTATCCCTATATAAGTGCAAATGCCAGATAGAAAGAAAGAAAGAAGGAGAAACTATAAACATGTAAGTTCTCTAAAATAATATTTCGAATATTGACATAAATCTTTGCTATTTTTATTTATTGACACAAGTTACTTTAAACAAAACATGCATCACTGCAGCCCGCTGAAAGATAAGATTTACAGGGTCAACAATGGGGATGGCCTACATGTACCGAGCTAACCGCTAGCATGTTTAGTGTCGGCTGACGGCTACTGGCTGAGTGAGCTGACTGGAGATGAACGTTTGTTGCCTTTTTACTACGGCATATTGTTGTCTGTTATTGTTTTCTCTTTATTTTATGTTTCTCTTCTAATGAGTTGGTATAAGTATTTTTCTGGGCGACAGACTCACACATGAAATCATTTTAATTAATAAAATTGTAATACAGAAATTGAAAGTTATACATGGAAAGGGTCCTTAAATGTGGTTTTGATCTCATTAACTAAAAGTTATTTTTGCATTAGAAATTATTATATTATTGGTACAATGTAATATTTGCTATATGATGTCATGATTTCAAGGGAGGTTAGCTTGCTACAAATCTTTAGTTTGTTTGTCATGTTCATCATTTTTACATATGGGAATGTTTGTATTGTTCAAACCACCATTTCCCATTTTGGACTTGCGCCAAATCAGATGGCAAAGGCCACTCCTGTTTGATGCACCCTGGAAAAGTCTTTTAACTGTCAGCAGCAAAACCTCAGACACTTGGTCAGACAGATTGGTTTTGAGCCAAGTAATCATCAAATAGATTCTGGTGTTGATCAAGTTGTGGGATTTCTGCTAGCGGTTATTGTTTTCTCAACCACGATGATGCACAACTTATTGATGCCTCCAAATCTGACTTACTGTATGATAGTATACTTTTATACTTATTACTTCTACACTAGGAGGCCTGTAAGTCTAGTTCGGTCATAGAGCCAAAAATGAAGCTCAAAGTGGGCGGCTCCCAGGGGCTTCAGCAATTGTTACCTAACTCCCGTCTAAACTAAAGGTGGATCATGGATGGAGCTGAGGCAGGCTTAATGAAGCCTACATTCTCCTGTCACTCAAAGCGACCAAGCTCTTAATTATGCAGAACTTTGAGCATTAATATAATTTAAACGGGTGAGTGATATAAAATTTCATCCTCTGTACAGTTGTCATGAATAGTGTAATTAGCTATACAGACCAAAACAAGGTAAAAGGTTGTAAAAATGCTTATTTCTTCTGTGAAGTTTAAAAATTTAAGATGGGGGTCGTCTATGGAGATTGACTCAGCCTCAAATATTTGAGGAACGGGCTTCATTTTTATGCTCGCTTGAGTTTGGTTTAGAAAGACCTTTCAGATTATGCAGAAATGTCAATAAAATCCATCATAGATGAACATTAAGTGTTAAGTGTGTTAAACGGTGTCTATGAACATATACTTCTATTTTCCGACAGAGAAGGTTGCACACAAAAAAGGCAACACCTGAACAACATAACTCACAGAAACTTTTCATAGTTACTAAATAATTGAATCATAACCTGTCTGACACTGTCAAAATGTAAAACAAGTGATACACAAGTGTCTTTTGTCAGTTGGTCAATGGTCTTGTTCAAATTTTTAACATAATAGCTTCCTGGTTGTTTTGGCTGCAGCTTGTATGGATATTTTCATATATATATATATATGGCTTTCTCTTCCCTCCACGCTCCACCACTTCTGTTAATGGGAAGAGTTAATCTTTCCCCTGCTTTTACAGATGGAAGATAGCGAGGAAGAGGAGGATGAAGAAAGCGAGAGATTTGACGTCATCCCACCGTATTCTGAGAAGGACTCTCACACCGAATCGGGGGCTAGAGGGAATAAACGTGGAGCAGCATTACCTGTGTTAACATTACTGCTGCTGCCGTCGCTCATCCTGGATTGGGAGAGTTGGAGCTACTGAAGCCTCCATCTCATCTTCTTCACTCATCTTCTACACTCACTATCATTTTCAAATCCATCACAGCACTCAGAATGAGCCACAAAGGACATTCGCAAAATGCTCCATGTCTTTCTTTTCTTTTGCATTTTTAAAATACCCTGACTTTATTTTATAATTCCGCTTCTCCTATCACTGCCTCCTCAAGAGTTAAAATATATCAGTAGCCCTGCTGTGTCTGCCGGGTCTCTGCTCAAATCCTCTCCTATGAAATGCAAGGAACAACGTGAGCAGCTATATGAGTGCATGGGTGAATTTAGAAATGCTGTCTGGGCAAATACTCTATCTAGAGCCTGCTTCACACTCAAAGTACATCCATCCTCCCTTTTAAGAAGAAGCCCATTGCCCAAGGCCATATCCACTATACACACCGTAACCAGTCTACTCCACTCCAACCAGGCTGGAGCACGGCTTTTGATTTCTATTTCATGACTCATGTCACATCCGTTTCTTCGTTGGCCCCTTCGGCTCCTCCTCTCCCCGCTTCACATTATGGATGAGTAAGATAATCTACTTTACAACAAGCTAATTAGAAAACTGCACCACACTTAAAAAGCTTTGTAGAAAAAAAACTTGAAGAAAGTGATAAGACACCAAATGTGTTGTCACATTCGAGATCTTATGTCTGCTTCTCACTTTGTAGCATGGAGTAGAGTCCAGCAGTCGCTCTGCGTCTTTTGTGAACACACCACTTCCTATTATTCCTACCAAGGTGACTGACTGAGAATTCATCCACCGGCAAAAATAATGATATCAAATTCTATTGTAAAATGATACGCATTTGAAATGCAACATGAGCAATTACAGCGCAACATTGCTCAGGATAGACGAAAGTCTGGAGTAAGGTCCAGAGGAGGAAATAGTCAATTTAACGTCATACTCTTTACTCGTCTACTTTTTTCTTATCCTCAGGAGGCGCCTTTTTAGTGCTCCCTGCTCATCATGTGCTTCAGATGTTGTGAGAGGGAGATGCGGAGAAAGGGATGGACACAGGAGGCTGTAAAGCCTGCTGGCTGCTTCGATCATTGAACAGCACATTGAGACATTCTCCCCGCCTGAAATAGCATTTGCTGATGTTAATGATTTTTTTCTTTTATGGCTCATTTTCTCGTGAAATTACGCAGCTGCAGGGATGTAGGTGATGAGAATTATAGTGAAGTTTTTGTAGAGGTTTGAAACTAATTTGAGGACGCATGTGCAGGAAATAACCTTTGAGCTCTGCAAGATCATGTGGTCTCTGACAGAAAAAATCTATACCATGAAATCATTGTGGTTATACATTCATTTTGTTGTATGTAACAGATCCAATTTGACCGATATCAGACAGAATTGTCCACTCGTTAAACTTTGTTTCCCTCTTCCGTCTGACATTGTCGCCACTGAAACCAATTCCCGTTGGGGAGAGGGATTGGATTTTCCCTAACCAATCACTAGAGACCAACATATCTGCCGTGCATCTAACATTATTTTAAGTCGACACTGATGTGTAGCCATGCCAACATATTGGTTTTGCTGTGGTTTTAAAGGGAAACTTTACCAATTTTCAACACACTTCCTGTCATTGCAGTGTGTTTGCAGCTGAACTGTGTTTTCCCTTCGTGTTGCCAATAGGGGTCCTCTGGTGACGCGACGTGGACTTTTCTAACTGTGCGCACCACCCATTTTGTAGAGCTGGTTGAGAATCGGCAAAGTTTACCTTAAGTGGACTGAAGTAAAAATAGACTACAATGTCAGACAATATTGAGTGTATCTATGTGAACACAGCTTGACAACGGTCAACGATAGTTTAAAAGTTAGTCCTGCTGGGGCACCCATTGGATCTATTGCTTTTTCAACCAAGACACAGCAGTTACATGTCACGATGCAAGAGACACTCCGTGGAGTAGGCGCATTTAAAGGTGGTGACCCAGGCAAGATTAACACGAAACATTTCTAAAGACATATAACAAAAATCATTTTTGGAAGTTTGAATATCATTTGAGGAGGCAGTGTGACCACACCACTTTTTGGACTTGTTTACACAATGGTTTATTGACAAGAAGAATGAACGTTTAATAAGAACAGACAGTATAAAGGCAGAAACGCACTGCAAGCTATGCTTTTGCATATGCTGCTTCATGACTACTTCAAACTTGGGTTTGATTTTTAGATGTCAAAATGAGACTTAACTTGTAGTGGCTGTTACCCAGCTTGGGGAAAAATGACATCATACAGGTTTTTTTGAGAGTTTGGCAACAGGAAGCCAAGAAATGGATGAGGACCAGTCAAAGGCCAGTCAGAGCTCTGAAGTGTGACTGCAAGCTTTGTGGATATAATACATTTGGACACAATATTTGAAGTAGACCTGGACAACCAGCTGGTATCCACATATATGAACCCGAACATAGAAGATAATCATTTATGTGATGCTGCTTATTCATAAAGCATCAAATAAACAGCATCCAGTGCGATCTGGCCTTAATGACTGAATGTCCGTTTCCATGTATTCACACATTTCCATAGGTTTGTTTATACAGTTGTATTTGTAAACTATGTAAAGTAAACGTTGCTTGTATTTTTTGATGAGTTAAGGAGTTTCAAAGAAAAAGCTTGTTCTCCATCCATAAATCAAAATTCTTTAAGAAAATATGTAAATATTACCCAAATTAGATCGTTTTTAGATTGTATCTTGAAAATCCATTTGAGAGACTCTGTACAGTACTATGTTTCACATGCTAACCTTCTTTTAAAGATATACCAAACATGCCAAATAATTCAGTCTGTAATGTGTTATAACTGTGTAATTTTGTGACATAGCGGAACAGTGTGCCGGTTTGGTAAAAGAAGAATAAAAGTCACATGGAAATTTCCATCTGACAGAAAAAAATGTCTTTGTATGGCCAAGAAATGACTTCTGTGTCTGAATATTGAACATTTTTTGAACATTTTCTTCTTTTTACTTATTTACAAGGGATACAGAGAAAGGCTGATGCAATTAGGAGTGTTGCTGACAAGTTTAATGTCAATTCCAGTGCAAATTGGCAAGTTAATAAATAAGTTTTATATAAAACTTTGCTACTATTTGGACTTTGATTTGTTTTAATTAAAACTGAATGGTCTAGAAATTTTAAATAACTCATAAGTGCAGCCACTTTGGAAAAAGTGAGCCAGGACTCTTGCAGTTATGCTTCAATGGCAACAGCCTGCACTTTAATTAAGAGAAAATACAGCATGAGGGCGCTCGGCCTTTGTTTTTATGTCCGAATTCAGCCAACTGTCTACAAAGTCAAGCTATGCTTTATTAATCCCCCTGAGGAAAAATTATCTTCTGCATTTTATTTATCTTAACTAGGAGCAGTGGGACGAAGTTCCGAGGCCAAAGACTAAAAGAAGCATATCAGTGGTTTGCATGTTTATAGCCCGTTTACTGCTAATCATATATACTTTAAATACCAGCTAAACATTTTGCACACTTGCAAAAAAACCTGTCTATAATTCCAGGTCTCATTGGTTTCTATTCAGCATCAGGACCATAAAACTGAAACAGCTTAATGGAAGCCATCATTAGTTTTATATTTGGACCTAGTTCATTTTTAACAGGGGGAACGGACCCTGTTCACAAACCACCCTATGACTGACCCCCGAAAAGTCACAATTACAAATGGAGTTATCAAGGCACGGCACAGTTAGGCTACTGATATTTCATAGCCATGGATGGGGCCATGGATTCTAATTGCTCAAACCTCAGTGAGATAAAGGATCAATGAGTCAGGCAGACTAGACTAAATATTCAACTAAACAACCCTCTCTCTGCTACTAGGGAATAGAAAGGGTATGGCAGGTCAACAAGAGGCACGACCTCCCCTCTCAAAGTTTCCTGAGCTAATTAATATTCATGCTAACGCTATGGCTTTATCACAGAGGTACCCAACCTTTTCAAACCATGGCATCCCTTTATAGATTTAATAAGTAATCTTGAGGCTTTTCATTTAAATAAATGTCTGTTAAATCATTATCTATCACCTCATCGAATGAGGTAACACCATAGTGATTGAGCCTCTGGCCCGCTGATCAAAGCTCTTGCAGTATACGAACTGGACGTGTGTGGCAACATTCTTGGGAAAAATAGCAAGTGGAAAAAACCTCTGCAATTACTGCTCATTGCTAAGGGAGTCGACAAAAAGGACAGCACGAGATCTTTGAGATTGTAACTTTAAGGTATTTATCCTCAGCCACACTGGTGTTGTTTTCACGTTTTGAGTATTTTGCCATGAGCAGATTTTGTCTTTACAGATGCTTAGTTGAGATCGACATGAAGGACATTTTTCCAACCCAGCAATTGCAGTAATTATTTTTGGCTGCTGTTTTTTGTTAAAGTTAAAATATTGTAATTAATGCGATTTCACAACCGTGCTAATTGAATTTCAAACTCTGCTCAAATGGATGGAAACCAAGAGCTGTCTGCAACAACAAATACATAAAAAAGTCTAAACCTAAAAATGTAAAGTACACAGGATTTTGGCGTTACTGGGCCACACTGAACAGCAGCACGGCTCTGTTCGGGTTCAAACTCAGGAGCTTCTTTCTGTGGGGTAAGAGTCATCACAACAGCTGCCTAATATCCAAGCACAATCCTCATAATATATATAAAAGATAAGCAGTTCTGTTAATGTGTTTATTTACTAAATAAATCAATGCACTCATTTGCAGATAATCAACAAACAGTAGTTGTCCTCACATGTTACATGGATTGTGTTAATATGAACTCAGGCATGGTCTTAAATCACTAAGGTAAATTAGGTTTTCTTATTAATATGATAATTTGTGCAGCAACAAACTCTGCAGTCTAATCAGATCACCCAATTAGTTTCTCTCCCGTTTCTAATGTTTGGCGCTGCTCTTGTGTTTCCCCAAGAATTTGTCTCCACACAGATACACAGGCATGTGTCACTGAGTAATCATAAATAAGATTTACATAAAAAGTTAACAAAAACTTATTTTGGTGAATCTAGATCTAATCATTTCAGCCTGCTTGCTATAATGATGCGATAAGAACTATAAGTGTAGGGTATAAAGAGAGATATTAGAGATATGAGAGATATTTCCATGCGGAAAGACAATAACAGCTCAACAGTGAATTGTCATGTTATGATCTCAGAGCATCTAATGAGGAAGTCTCGAGACTTAGGGTAAAGTAAAACAGATTCAGGTAAAAGCCAAGTGTATAAGGGTGATTCATTACCTGTGATTATACTGCCTCATTGATTCACCTTGTGATAGAGTTGACATGAGGCACAAGTCTGCCTGTGAGGAAGAAACATTATGCGGGCAGTTTAACAGACAGCTGGAGATGTTTTGGGCAGGAAACTCATTTCAACCTCCTACAGTTTTGTCCACAAGGTTAAAAAACTCCAACCTAACCTCCGAGGCGGTAACAGTGAAATGTCTAACATATTTCTAGTGTATTCAATTCCTGGGTTTTAACAGTTCTATTATTTTTTCTTTGCCTATCATAATTATCAAAACAACAAGTGAGGTAAGTAAACAAATGGCTAAGGTCAAGAGGCCGTGACAAACTTGTTTTATCAGGTAAGATTCTTTTTTATCCACAGAAACAGTTTGTCATTTTTTGTGTTACTGTTACATAATGTGTATTAGTTCTTTCAACATCAGGTTGTGTTGTTAATGTGCTAACTAGAATATTGATTTAGTCCTGACGGTCTGGTTTCTACTACTGCCTACCCCCGCCAGCTGGTACGGAGAGTTTTGTTCTCTCACACAGGTGCATAACATATGTGCTCCTTGGCTGTAGTCTTTGCGTTGTGTTCAAGTGCAACTTTTTGCAAGAGTTGGCCTTCATCCCCACTAGTCCTTTGGTGTCAGATTGGTGTGTCTGGGCCTATAGAGACAGAGATCATTGATGTGTTGAGAAAATACATGTAGGTATAAAATATAATATATATGTCTCCACAGTGACGTGGTCAACCGACCCTGTGCTTTCTCTCAGCAAGTGAAGATGTTCCAACCTGTCTAATCAGAAAGGTTATAAGACGTTGTGTTTCAGTTTCCTGATTTGAGCTGGATATATTGTGTTGTTTATAACTATAAAAAGAACTCAAAGAGGCACACACCTCCCTCTGTGAACTTGTTTCTTGGGAATAAGTGAAGCTAAAAAGTTGTTTCTACAAACAAACTCCGTGTCACTATTGTTCCTCTCCCTGGTACCAGTACTGTAATAAATGAGACTAATTAGAGTTTTTCATTCACCAGAATAGAGACTGACCTGAAAGTACGATTTTATTAATCAATTAGAATAAGAAAATATTTCTCAACTATCAGACTGAACAGAAGGACACATTTCAAACATGGTCTTTGAAAATTGAAAAAAATAATTACTTGTGTGTAAAGCGGCGTCGCCCTGGCCTGGTCAGTGTTTCCTGCTTTCAGTGGATCATTTCACTGATTAGCACACCTCAAACTAGAAAGGGTAAATTAATCAGTGAAGTGTGTAGCAGTGATTTGATGTTAATGGAAACTCATCCCAGCTCAGTCTTTTTCATGCTCATATATTGGGAAGTATATAACTCTGTAATAGAACAAACTAATTTAACAGTTGTCGATGTTTCTTTGTGTGCTTGTTGGCCTTTTCTTTGCCACCATGACAGGCTGCAACGGACTTTAGACTTTTAGTCTGCAGAGGGATGTTTGCAGTGGGGTTGCTTTTACATTGAGCTGCATGTTCTGATAGTGATCTGAGGCTGACTGTTTTTGTTGTTTTCATTTAGGGAAATATGCTTTATTGCCCAGAGTTCGCTGCCAGTTGAAGGCTAGTGTCTGCTGGTTGAGAACAAATCTCCCAACTCTTAAACCGACTGTTTCTCTTCTGCATTTGGAAATAATTTTTTGATATGACAAAATTAAATCAGATATCACTGAGTTCTGCTTTCTGTGTTATCTTAAACTTGGAAAACCATGACTTCATCATGACTTTCCCTTCAAAATTGCTTCATGAGTCATTATTGTGGACCTGTCTGACCTCCCACCAGTTCACAGAGAAACGTAGCTCCCTGCTGATACATCAGAGTTCAGCTCCTCTTTTGTGTTCAAGATGACAGCGTGCAAAGATGCAGTGGCTTCATGGCTTTCCAATGTGGTGCCTTTGCACTGAAAGGAAAGCTGCTGGTGGTCTTCTATCTCTTCTCTATTGATTGATGTACTGCATCTCAGTGTGCTACGCCAGCTTCTCAACAACTGACAGGAGAGCTCTCCGGAGCTCTTCAACCTCCCACAGAAAATCATCAGCTGCCCTCTGCTTCCAGGGCCTCAGCAGAGCCAAAAACATTTTAAAGGACTCTTCTCATCCTGGACACATCCTGTTTGACCTGTTCCCATCTGGCAGGCACTACACCTCCATCAAAGCATGGACTACAAGACTTAAAACTGTTTATTTCCCTGGGCCATAAGTACACTCAACTCCTCCAAACACTGAATGGCCCCACATGGGCAATATGTTGGTTGACCGTCTCTTCAAGCGCCAACCTGCTGGATCTTGTGCAATAATAATAGTGCAATAGAGTCATTTATTCTAGACATACAATTTTGTTCTAGTAAAATAATTACATCCATACCAGTGACAGGTTAACATTTATTCTAGTGCAATACAAACTCTTATAATAGTGTGACATTACATTGGATTTACTATATCTTAGTTGTTATGTTTGAGCGTGCAAGTTGTTTTTGTCTTTTATTGCACTGATCAAGAGTATTATTGCATCATTAAATATTCAATCCTATTTAGTAAAAATGACAAAACTCAGATAAAACTGAGTAAAATTACATTTTGTGGCTTCAAAACCAAGACCAACCAATACCAACAGCCACAACATCTACACTTACACAACACTTGAAATACAGTGGAGCAGATGTCTGTCAGATTAATAAAGGATGGCACGCAATTATTTTCATCCATGAGTGGAAGACTTTGATTGAAATGTGCTCTGACATTTTGCAAAAAAAAAATAAGCCTACTCACAGTTTGTGGTGCTTGCATTTGAGGAGGCAGGAAAGGTATATAAGCTGATATATATTTGTATCTGGAGGTGATAGTTACCATCCCCTGCCGATAAATATGTTAACATAAAGAAAGTGCAGGTGCCCACATAGAGTTCTGCATTTACTTTACATTTATTACTCTCCATTCTATTCTATATCAGACTTTCACAATTTAATCCTCAGGTACAATTATTTAAACTTTCATGTCAATGTAAAAAGTGGAAAATGGTGCATATCTGTGTGTGGGTGGGGGTGCCGGTTAAAGTGCTGAGACATTTCCTTTTTTTTGCATATGAAGGGTTCTTTTGCAAAAAAAGGTTAATTTTCCTAAATCATGTTTTTTGTGCATTCCAGGGAATATCAATCAAACTTGTGTTGGGTTGTTTTAATAACATGTCCTTTAATCTTTTTTTTTTTTTTTAATTGTGAAAATCAGTCAAACTGATGTTGGTTTATTCGTTTGCAGAATGGCTTTTATCAGTTTTTGCAAATTTTGCAAATGAATTATTCTTCTGTCAGAGTTAAACATGATTGATGGACATTTAGAAATGGAAATGTAGCTGCTAAAGAAAACACACCCACAATGTATACTATCCAAGGTCTCGGTTGGTCAATGGTGTTTATGCAAAAAAGTATAGTGAGTGAATATATAATACTTCCATAATAACTTTAAGTGAGTCAAATTTAGTTAAACATGAAACTATTATTCCTAAATATCTTTTATATGCTTTTGTTCTACTCAGACATGTCAAGGATTTGTGCTACCGTGGTTCTGCAGTCCTATTGTTTAGAAATGACAAGGTTAAAAAATGCATTTCTAAAACTGCAGTAAAATTAGACAGAAAAAAAAACAATTTTGTGTTGTTACAATGTTGTGTTTTGAAAAGGGCTTTATCTTCTTTATTGCAAGTCCAGATCTGTTTGTACCTCAACGAGAAAATGTGTTATTGTTCGGTTTAATGTTTCAGTGCCACACAGTCTGTATTTTCCATCTCTGTCAACAAAGTGTGTTCATCTCTCCCTTTCTTTTCATTATCCACACGTCTCCAGTCTCACTGACTGAGTTGTTACAGAGCACTTCAGTTTATTACACCATGAAGCCTCCGAGGCAGCCGTGGAGGGCTGTTGTAGCAGTCATGTAATGTCCAAATCATCAGTCTAAGACTTTTGTTGTGTGATGCTTTCAGGCTGATGAGCTCAATTAAATATTGTATGTTTATTGTTTTTGAAATCATCATTCCAATTATCATTTATGTTTTGCACTGACACATCACTCATTTTAAGCATGATATAGGTTGGTGCTACAGAGGGAACAAAGGTGTTTCAGAGTTAATGTTTCCCTTTTGATCCCTTTTGAATTGTGCATGCATCTGTGTGTGTGTGTGTGTGTGTGTGTGTGTGTGTGTGTGTGTGTGTGGTGTTCATTCATTACATTGTTTGTCCAGGTTACATGGACCCTAATAATGAAAATAATAGCTCAATCAGAATAAAAATGCCTCATGTAAACACCAAAATCGTAAAAAAAACTGTCCTGATCCGGCCTGATTGGAAAACATATTAGCGCCTAATAACCTTAATCTGATCATTTTTCTCCGTTTGTTATAAATGTATTCTTTCTGCTTGATCGCAGCACATTGGAATAACAAGCTAATGTTGCTTCAATCAGGTCTTGATATGAACTTTTTTCATTGAAGACTTTGATTTGTCTATATATTCATTTTATTTGCAAACACATACGGCTGCATGAAAATCCAAATAATGAAAAAACTAAGAATGTATCAGGAAAAGTCAAGAGGCAAGAGGCTAAAGCAAGGGACCTCCCTTTAACGTGAGAAGAAAAACAAACAATAACGAAGAACAAATACTAAGCTAACTTTTAGGAACAATTTAGGAAATCACCCCAAAAAATGATCACAAATAACAAGAAAAACTCAAATTGAACAGAAAAACTAACCAATGAGTAGATGACAATCCAATTAAAACAAAAACAAAAAATACATGAAAAACAATGTGGGGGTGGGCAGACCCTAAAATAATAGCCAAAACAACGTATTGGTGACCTTAAAACATTCAGCTGTGAACTGTTGAACACGTCGAAAAGCTTGAAACGAGTTGTTCAAACTAGTATTTCAACAAAGCTGGAATTCACCAAAACTATCGACCAAATCAAAAACCACTGCAAAAGTTTGAAAGCCTCCTACGAAGCTCCCAACAGTCACCGCTCCCTATATTTCACTCGCTGAAAGGAACGCGACATTTAGTTTGTGTCCTTACTCAGTGAGCAACTCTTCCCTTCCAGAGAGAGTGGTGCAACTTTATGCCCAAATGTTTGTGACTATTTACACAATGTCTTCCAAATGAACAGCAGTACCTCTCACTGTGGCTATGCATACAGTATAAACACTGCCCTACAGTGCTAAATATCCAGTATGACAATGCTTTAACTCTACTAGACCTACCACACTGAAATACATGGAGGCTAAAGTCAGCACATCTTGTGAAATTAGTTTTCCTGAGAACTATGAAATGCAGATTATGTTTTTGTGGACTCACATTTATGTGAACATTGTGTTCATCTACCATTCAAGGATTATGCGACAATGTCATAAATCGGACTCCAGTACGTGTGTAAGCTGAGAGCCGATCTGATTTTATTGACCATATGATCCGGGTCATTGAATCTGTGGTGTACTGGATAGTTTTCAGTGATGTCAGCATGTCAGCCGTGTGTGGAAGGTTTTCGCAAAAGATCCAGGAGGTTTTGATATCTCTTAATGGGAAAGAACAAAGTGACGATCGGGTCTTGAGCAGATTTAAAGGTGGTGATGATGAAGGCATGAAATGTTGAAGTGTTTTCAGTGCTTTCATGGGAAGATATTGTAGCACTTCTAACACTGACCTGAGTACAGGTTTGATTTCATCCAGATGTGTCATTCTCCGCAGCTCCATCCAGCTGAATTTCTTCATGTCCTCACATTTTTTCCTCTGATGCTACTTTGCACAAGAGTTTCCTTTGACAGGCCTCACTGCCTCCTCCTGTATTTGTTCTGAATCATTTCTTTCCTCCAAAAGGCTTCATGGTCCATGTTGCACCTGCCCTACGATATCCAATCATTTCTGACTGTGCCTGTTGGCTGTGTCTCTTTAGTTTCATTTGCATTCTGCTGAACCGTTCTGCTCCTCTTTGACTCTAACGCTGTCAGATTTATTTAACATTTTACCTTCGTACACTTAAACTTTTCAATTAGTTTGGATAGGTTTATCTCCCCTGCCAATACAAAGTCACACTAGGACAGCTTTAACTTCTGAATTTGCCTTTTAGCATTTGAGGTTGCACTTTATAATCTCCCTAAACTTTTGCTGCTGCACGTCTAAACACCAGATAGTGGCAATCTAAATCTATTTAGATTGTTAATTTATATACTCAGTGAGCATGCAGTAAAAAAATACATTTGATTGTATTGATTGATTATGGCTACAATTAGTTCCCTCTTTGCTGAGTTTGCTCATCTGTATCACAAGAGACCAAATATCTCACTGGAGCTATTTTGATACTTTAAAGTTGTATCCCTCCATATTTAAGCTGAGTAAATCCTATTATATGTCTATTTGTAACTATAGACCAGGCTCTGGATTGGTCACCTCAGTACAGCCAATTTTGACAGACTTTACACCATTTCCCCTACTATCACCTAAAACCTTGGATATTCTGATTATATTTGGATTAAACCTGTTCATAAATCATCTATCAAACCTAATGTGCCATATTTTCAGACACGCCTGCTCTGGTTCTAATTTTATTCCTTTGTGTCCTTGTCAGGCTGCTCTAATTAAGTTGCCTCCAACCCCCTGACACACACTCACCCACACACACACACACACACACACACACACACACACACACACACACACACACACACACACACACACACTCACCCACACACACACACACACACACACACACACACACACACACACACACACACACACACACACAACGCAAATAACAGACAGGGCTCCTTATTCTCCTTTGTTGATTATTTTGTGTAAGAGGCTTTTCACTTGATCAACAATTCAGCTGCTTTAACACAAGGACTTTACAACAATTAAAGTAACTACTATTGAATTATCGATGTCAAATGTAGAGCTCTTGCTAATGCCAGAGTTGCATAAAGATTTTTGAATTAATCTGGAAGTATTTCACCTTCAAGGACATATGTTGAACTAACAATACAAAGGGGAAAAGTAATTGAGACTTCTAAAGAATTGGTCTGATCCTATTAAACTAAATAATGTTGCAATTGAAAATTTCTGGAGCGTGATTGGAAATCGTGAATTATTATTATTAGTTATCAAGAACCAGCTATTTCAGTGTCCATTAAATTAAAAGCACAGTTTGTAGATATTAAAGAAAATGTTTAAGAATTACTTAAAAATCAGAGCAGTGTGTGCTTTTTTGGAAACAGGGCTTAAAGAGGCAGGCGCTACAACTAAGTGTTCCAGACAGAGGTTGAATACAGATATCTTCAGACAGTATAAACATTAAAGCATTTAAACATGTTCTAGTTAAAACCCCAAATACAAGTGCCTGAAAAGGAGCATAATATGTCTGAGATGTAATTGCACAATTTAGTCGACAGGTTTGTATGAAAGTTCTGCAACAAAATGGTATGATATTTCACAAAACGGTGAATGTAAGTGGACTATGACAGTTGCTTTTGGTGTCGCTCATTCCATTTGATACATTGCTAAACTGGTGCAAGTTGGTTAAAGATTCTGAAAAGTAATATAAGCTTTAATAAGGACCAGCTGCATTGACTACATGGAAATGTTTGGATGCAGATATAATAGATAAGAGTATGAAAGCCCAGGATATAACACAGCCTGATCACAGACCTGGGGAGAAAGCCAGCAAGGGGGAGAGGAGCCTCAGCCAAAACACAGCAGCTGGCTGAATAAGTACATTTATCTAGAGGAGGTACGCAATGATGAGAGGAAGCAATTCCCACATACTGCATCAAGAACAAAGACTGGAAAAACGTCCGCATGGGAGAATGTGTGAAAGACGGTTTTTTTTGGTAAAGTGGGAAGTATTTGCATACAGACCTATAAGGAACTGTGTGGGTAAAGTAAAAATACAAGGAGAAACTAATGCCGGACAGCAATTTTGCAGATCTCTTAATAGGCTAAAAGCAGGAAGGAGAGGGATTTTGGAGGGGGTGTTGGTTGACGAGGTGGTGGAGGAAATGTCTCCTTGAGAGAGCACATAGTGAGAGACACGAGGCAACAGATGGAGAGAAGAGGCCCATAGAGGCGGACAGCATGATATTCCAGAGAGTGAAGGGAGTGGGGGATGCAGCCCTGCATACACCACAGAATAACTATCAGAACCTTATTAGGAGAAGCAATAATGTGCTTCAAAATTAGGCCTGAGACAATGTATTGATATGTATGAGTCTATTAAGCTTGAGATGCGTATTTCGCACTTGTGGTGATAAAAAGAATGACAATTTTGATGTAATATTTAAACAGTAATGGTTATTCTTACCAATGATTGCATTTTAGTGCCAAGCAACTGTATGTCATTATGCCTCATCATCCACCAAATTGCACTCTGCACAACAATGTACAGGCATAATGTGTCCAGTTGAGGAGAGGGGAAATAGAAGGAGCGAGGGAGGAGGAGGAGGAGGAGGAGGAGGAGGAGGAGGAGGAGGAGGAGGAAAATGAAGATGAAGTGTCTGATGTATGTCTTGAGAACAAGAATGGCCTTAATGATAAAACACAGCCAATGAATAAGTCTGCCAGTGGACAGGGCAGGCCTGTCAGCGTGAGCATAAAAGGTGATGAGTGAGAGCTTTGCACTGTTAAACCTTCATGCTCCAGGATGCACAGTGTTGAAGCTACAGAAGAGGCCTGGGAATATAAAACTCAGCCATAATTAAGTGCTTGCATAAATTTGGGGGCACCCATTCTAAAATACAAAAAAAAATCCAAGCTAAATCACAAATCTTGTTTTCAATCAGTTGTTTGCAGCATGCAGAATGTGACCAGAATCAAAGCTTCAGTGTGTTTAATCCTTTGTTCATTTCCTAATCAAATATATAATTTTTTAAAGAAAACAGCCTCAAGTGAAGCAGAAATAACTCAGTCGTAACTGAGTCACCAGCTGTATGAAGGGAGCTATGGAAAACTGTTGGTTTATTCAGCATACATGTCAGATATTGAGAATGTCTTCTGTAAACAACATTATATGACAGGCCTAAAAAAATCCAAAGCAGAGGTGGCTGACTTTAAGAGGTGTGTGAGTGTGTGTGTGTGTGTGTGTGTGTGTGTGTGTGTGTGTGTGTGTGTGTGTGTGTGTGTGTGTGTGTGTGTGTGTGTGTGTGTGTGTGTGTGTGTGTGTGTGTGTGTGTGTGTGTGTGTGTGTGTGTGTGTGTGTGTGTGTGTGATTCATGTATTAATAACATAATGGGGAAAAAGCCACTTCACTCTGTCACATTGTGGGAACTCAGCTCCCACCTGAGGACATACAACGCTGTATTTACGCTACATTAGCCGCTATTAGCATAACAATGAATCTCCGACCGCACTATCGGTTGTCACGTAGCATTTTAGGTAATTTAAGCTACGAGAAAGAAGAATATGTGAAGTAATAAATATACATCTGCATCTACATCTATAATTTTTCAAACACGTTCCATCATGAGGCCGACAAGGTTGTAGGAATGTAATTCTTATTACTAAACCAGCTCTTCCCTCCATGGCAGAAATCCTGTTGAAATCTCAGCAGACTCTCTGTGGAACTCTGATGGTCCGATGGTCCGATGGTCCGATGGTCCGGTGGTCCGATGCTCCGGACTCAGTGCAGAGGGAAGCCAAACACCATTCATATGAACACACTGCCCGCATTGTCATGGCACAAAGCTGGATGAAAATCAACAAAATATATCTTCAATCGTTGGTAACAGTCCTGGCTCAGGTTAGGGTAAGCCTTCAGCGAATGAATGAAATTCATTTAACATCCTCACAATTAACAAATCGTGTTTGGGGGTCTGTAATGTTGGGTTTGTTAATCTACAACTTACAGCTTATACTGGCGTTGTAGACTCCACTCTCATATTCCCTTTCAATACGACAGTCCAACAGTAGCAATTCTGAATATTGCTTGAAGCACATAATGTCATAAACTGTTATAATCAGAAGCTGAACCACAGATGATGAATAAGGAGCTTTAGCCAGGAATTCTGTACGCCAAAAGAATATCACACTCAAACGATTTTTATTCTGCACCACTGTTATACAATCAAGTTCTCCTTTTAGCCAACAGACACTTTCATCAGATACTTGAAAACCTACTCTGAATATATAATCATGCATGATGAAGTCGGTGTTTAAAAAGTCTTGTTAGGAATTTGTTGTTGAATTAAGTTTCACTGCCTTTCTAACACCTGTTGGCTAAGAAACTCCAAAATTTGTTCAAAGACAGAGACACTAGCTTCTGAAGATGCTTCTGAGACTATACTACAGGTTCAGACCATTTCAGCTCATGAAATCCTGTTTAGGGATTCATCCACCAACAATAACCTAAATTGAACTGAAGCAACAAGATGGAGCTTGCCGCTCACAAAGGATGCACTAACCACTAATCCACCAACAGGTCGGCTACCTGGGTAAGTTAACCCACCTTCGCTGCTCTCTGGTTATTGAAAATAGTCTACATGTGTTTATTTCTTTCCTCATTTTCAGTGATAGAGCCTTAGCTTTAAACCCTAGAACAAAGTAGTCCGTAACAATCTATTGTATTGGTCAGTTGGACCACCTACCACTTTGGTCCTGGCTGAAACAACTATTGGATATATTGCCATGAAATTTGCTACAGATATTCATGGTCCCACTGACTTTGTTGATCCCCTGAATTAGCATCTAGTTTTCATTACCCAGTTACTTAACATCTACTGGACTCTTGGCACATTATACATGCTTCCTAGATGATGAACACTACTGACTTATGTAAAGCTCTGACTTTTCCTCTAGCACCACAGCCATCATGAGGTTTAAATTTATGGTTTTAAGTAAAATGCCCCAACAATGGCTGAGTTAAAATAAATGTGTCACAGTCATGTCCCGCTAGGATGAATTGTAATAATTTTGGTGATCTCTGACCAAACACTGGCAGCTGAGTGTAGTTTGGGGGGAATGTACAAGTATGGTGAGACAATTCCACTTTCAAGAAGAAAGTTGTTTCTCAGATCCAAATGAACAGAGACAGCAGACTCCTACGCCTAAAGCAGGAGAAAGCAAGGAAAGAATGAACGAAGTAAAAAAGAAAAGAAAAGGAAAACAACAAAGAAACCAATACATAGATAATGAAAACTGAGAATAAATTAAAAATGGAAAGATGAATAAATAAATAAATAATACTCTGGCATGACCCAGCTCCTACTCATGTGTGTAGTACTGTACAATTAGAAAGCCTAAATGTATCTATGCAATTCCAGTCAGGTACCTCCTGTAAATAACGTAAGCCTATCTGTATATCTGTATTTCTATGCTGCTGTTGAATGTCTCTTGTCATGTTTCAATTGTGTCTTCTGTGAATCACTTGTTTCCCACTATAAATAAAATTCCCTAAAAGATCTCTGACATTTGGCACCATCATTAAATTTTAATTTCTCCAATACTTTTGTTTATGACCAAATACAGACATTCCCATCAGTCTCAGCTGTACTTGCTTATTACAGTAGTAATTATTTGTAAACCAAAACAAAGAGATGTGCGTTATCGTTGTTCTAATCATCCCTGTCCTCATGCTTTAATGCGTCCTTTACGTTGGAATGGATGTTGAGCAAAACATCCTCTAGAGGGCCTTATTCAGATTCAAAAGTTACTCCAGTAAAGTTTTAAAAAAAGTTTATGACAACAACAAACATGGCGACGATGGAGGAAATAACGATCCTGCTTTATTGAGAAGGAGGCAAAATGGCAGGCAGCGTTGCAGGCAGCGTTGCAGGCAGCGTTGCAGGCAGCGTTGCAGGCAGCGTTGCAGACAGCGTTGCAGGCAGTGTTGCAGACAGCGGCGGTGTTTAAGGCCATTAAATACATCCCAGAGTGTGGACAGAGAATTCCAGACAATGGTTTTACGACGAACGTCAATTTCAGTATTTCAGGATGTCTGTCGGGGCTTTCGATGACTTGCTAGCTCCTGCTATTCATGGCCTTTTTTTGTGTACAATGCCCGACACTGCCCCCACAATTTCCGGTGGTACTGCAACGTTTGGTCCGTATTGGTACGTATCCGCAAGCTTGCAGGATACATGCAGAAATACGCACAGAAGGCTCAATCTGCATCTGTATCTCACTTGCTGTTGTGAGCATGTTAGCATGCATGAGCATTTACCTTAAAGCACCACTATGCCTAAGTGCAGCTTTACAGAGCCATTAGCATGACTGCAGCATTGCTGTAATCTCTTAGGGCTTGTGTCCATGTAGTATTCTGAGTGCCAGTGTCGTTTCTTTTAATACAGTCGACTCTCTCTTGGTTTTATTTCACCTTGAGATTTAAAATCCACCTTAAAATTTAATGTGCTCATATTCATTCAACCCAAACACAAACATAAATGGACATACACACATCATGGAAAAGCAACACACTGCTGCATAAACACAACATAGGACTATTATGATGATATAAATGTCACCAAGAGTGTGCCCAATGATGTCACTGCACTTATTTCTGTTAGACAGACATGGCAGCCTTTTGTTCCTCCAGATATAGTGGCGCACTCACCCACAGATCCATAAAATTATACAATAAATAGTCATAAGAAGACACTTACCAACACACCCATAATCTCACAAGAAAGATACAATTTAGAGCCTAAACGCATTTTGATGTAGTCGGTTGTGATTTTTTCATATGATAGCAGTAAAAGTCATTTCAGGACACATGTCAGCTAATTCTCAACTGGCATTTTAGCCCTTTGAGTACACCAGGGCCAGTGGTCAGACTTTAAAAGCCTACAGTCTGGTAGGGTGAGGTTTACACAAAAGCACTTCCTCTCCATTGAAACACACACAATGGCCGAGGGTTTTGCTTTGCGGGTAAATTATGCAACTTAATGGATTCATCTCTGGTCCTCTCTTCTGAGATAGATATGCTGGGGAGAACATGGCGAAATGTCCGGGAGTGTGGAGAATTACGGGGGATGAAGGGATATAAGAATGGGAATGAAGGAGAAGGGGAGATGAGCTATCTCTAAAGGTAAAGATACAGCCGAGGGCTTTAAAGCTGTAAATCCTCCTTTCTTGATGAGATGTGGGCTTTTTCTCCTTCTACATTCTTACTCTTTTCCCTTTCCGCCCTTCCGATCATAAATACGGAAACTAACATTGATGCACAAACACACTGCTGCACTATCTTTTACTTGTATGGAATAGCCTGAAGTAAAAGAAGATATGTTTTCATGAAGGTTTTCCTCCACTGTTGAGATCTTCAAGAAGCATCTTAAAACACACCTCTACGTAACTGTCCCTAACTTAACCAGCTCAGGTATTCTCCTGAAGTCTCAGTAGTTCTGTGTTATGATTAATATATTAATAATAATAATAGTAATATATTATTATTATTCTTATTATTATTGTTATTTATTATCACTCAGAATGTCTTCTCTTCTATTGTGTTTGTGCCCTTCTATATTTTATTTTCCTGTGTGTGTGGTGTAAAGGAGCAACTGTGTTGTGTGTAAAATACTATATAAATAAAGTTGATTTGATCTGATGTTGATAACGAGGGAATCAGAACTGAAACAACCCCAGGCAGATATCCTGGCATTACTCATTTTAATTTTTAATTTTGCAATTTGCTAATATTCATGGTTTGTAGGCGTTTCAGTTGCCTGTGTGTTAGTTTTGAAGTTCTATCACCCATGAGTAGAAACAGAAGAAGTTTTCATCTTTAGCTTTAATCTGAAACCAAATAAATACTGCCTAGGGAGTTCTGACAGTGTGCCATATGCAAACGTGATACATGATAAATAAGTCGTGCAAGTAGTCAGAAGAACCTGCCACAGAATTTTGGGGCTTTATCTGCAGAAAAGGAAGTCTAAGAAAGATGTGCTAATTCAGGAAACATCATGACAAGGCAATGAAATAGAAGAAAAAATACTTTCCCTCATGCACTTTGTGGCCACATGTGTCAAACCGGCATCAAGTTCAGTTATTCCCTCTCTCTTAAATTTTTACTTTGTATGTACATAAATCAGCACATGGAGTTCGGTTGACTGGCAGTCAACAGCTGCTTGACAGCTGACAGCACTGTAACCAACAGTTGTCTTGACACAAACAAATCCTGGCAGAAGTGATTCCAAACAAGAATATCAAACTGATGATTAAGACAACTAATCAAATATAATGGCAGTAACAGTGACAAGCTGACAAATAGATATGCGCGTAATTAAATGACAGTGGCAGTTTGGTATGTACGTGAATTATAAAACATAATGTGAACACAGTGTTTTTTTCAAATCCTAACCAACTGGTTTTCATGCCTAACCCTGACTGTCTCTTTTTTTTGACTAAAATCGGTCACTTAACGTGTTTTTGTTCAGTTGTTGTCTGATATTAGCATTAAGCACTTCAGAGGTCTGGTGGCGGATCTTAGTGGCAGACTTCCGGTCCGTCAGCACCTATTTCCGTGCAGCATTTACAAATTTCTGTGGATAACCTTTCGTTTGATTTCCTACGAACCTGTGAATACTTCAGTAATGAATGTATTAGTGGCAGTGTGTTGAGTAACTGATATTATATCTACTACAGTTGCAGCACAGGTAAACCTATATATTTCGTTTCATCAAAAATGGGATTACAGGTGACTAAAAGTAGCTGGATAATGATGTGGACAGACAACAACGTCTGCAGACAGTGTTTGAAAGACTAAAGACGAACATCTGTTGTGAAAATGAAACACCTAAAGAGGCCAGGTGAAGAAAGTGGATGTCTGTGCATGTGTGATAGAAAGAAACAAGCAGTCATTCTATCTTTATGTTCATTATATGAAACTGGCATTGATTCAAGGCTACAACGATGGTGGGTGAGAGCAGATAGAGGGAGTTGGAGAGGAGTGTGTACAGATTAAGAGAGGTATTAATTCTGACCCGTAATCTCTCTGCCTCTGTAATTGAGGTCGCACACCACAGGAGACTGAGTTTGGAGAGAGACTGGCTTCCTGCTTTACTAAGCTCTAAGGATGGAGCAAACAGACACAAAAAATTAACTGAGGGGATGCAATCCTCCCCAGACCTACTGAGTTTGTCTTTGGAGAAAAAGTGAAGGGGGACAGCCAAGATGACCTCAGTAAAGTCCTATAGATGTAAAGTCTACAGTCGTCAATTAAACACAAGACTGAAGGGAGGTCTGTTCAAAGCAAAGTCCTTCTTGAGACCAATAACTTGTGCAAATGTGATGAAAATAACATGGACAAAAAGTACGTCTATTGGGAAACTGTACTTAGCGACAATTGCAAATTAGTTAGTCCCTGAATTGGGCCTGAAAACACTCTTACTCATGCAACATAACCATTGCCATGTGTGCTTGTTGTAGGCTCTACAGGTCACAGAAGTTGATGACACGTCTTCAAGCAACTCAAATGCCATGAAAGAAAGCCAGCCCAAAGGGCTGAAGCTTAGAAGTTACCCCGCCTAGTGTGTCATCTCCCATAATAAAGACTTGAAAACCCCCAATACACATCTCAGGATACTTAAACTGTCTACCTATCTTAAAGCAATAGCACACTCAGCTTAGTGTGCTCATTTGTGGTCCCAACCCATTGATTCTGCCTCTGCTCTTAGATTCTCAGCCTCTGAAACTTCACTCCTCTATTCGCTCCTTTCTTTTGCATCTGTCTGAGATCAATATTGTAATAACTGGAGAGGAGAAAGCCTCATCATAATCAATAAGAGCAACGTATAGCTAGGCAGAGGTAGACAGAGAGAAATCATTCTGCCCAACAGCGAAGCTGAATGTTTCTGACACCTCATTCATTACACTATTGAATAATCCATCGGCTCTGTCAAGGCCACAGAAGAACAGAGTAAGCTCCGGCGAAAGCTCATCTGCAGGCGCTCTGGGCGGGAGGAAGACCCACTGAGCGCTTCATATTTCCTTTATTACATAGATTCACATAAGTTTAAGAACATATTAACGTCTCCACAGGAGTCTGGAACAAGTCTTAGTCAAGTCAAGACAAGTTAAGAATAAAGCAAATCAAGTCTCAGTTGTTAAGTCCAAGTCAAGTCTCTCTCAAAACTGTTATACATGTGAATTACATTACTTATCACCAATAAATAGCAAGTCGACAACTTTGCTAACACTGCCAAACATCAAGCAAGTGCTAAAACACATGACAGAGCACACCAGCTAATATTAACTACTCGTCCAACAGCAAGATGGCCAGCTTGGTGTCTGTCTTGCATCCTTTTATTTAATGAAGCTAAATGGCAGTTCCAGATAAACTCTTGCCCTGCGGCTTCTTGCTCGGTCACTCTGTCCTTTTCACTTCTTATCTTCCATGTTAACGTCCTCTTCGTTCTCTTCGCTATGCCATGATGTTCATAGAGGCTACTGAACCCGGTTCTGGCACGAAACCAATGTTGCTCCCCGCCAGCAAAAGGGCACGGAATTGGAATGATAAGAATCATTCTCCCTATTTCTCCCTATTTCTTCAATTTGTCCGTTATCAGCTGAGTGAATAGGCATTATCTGTTGCTTATCAACACCATAGTTATGAGGCAGTGCCTCTTACTTTTCAGTAAGACATTTTCATCTGTTCTGTTGGTAAGTCGGGTCGCCCATCTGCATCGCTCTCGACTGCTTGACCACTGCACTGTCAGCTGTAGTATGACTAGCAATAGTGGTAGGGAGTATAAAAAAAATGTAAGGATGATAGTGGAGATGGTGATGGGTCAAAAAAATGCAGGACTCTTACCTGGGAGACTGGAGTTTGTGTCTTGTGGGAAGTCAAAAGCCAACAGTGATGTCTTTTTAATTAAAAATTATCATATGAGTAAACTTTCTTATGCAACATTCTAATGAACTAACGCCACAAAAGTTAGTCATTTAACTCAAACCACAATCTTTTCCTAAACCTGACTGCATAGTTTTGTGGCTTACCCTAATCAAATAATGTTAGTTTTGTTTGATTTCACGACAGGATTTTGACAATATTAAAAATTGAATCCAAGCAGTCCAAGTTACGTTTACGGTGTGAATAGATGATAAAGGCCTTCTGACCCATAGCTATGAGACTGAGAACCACTGATCACACCCATCGAATGGAGTGATAATGTCTGAATCAGCTGCCCCATTACAAGTCAGTGTAGCATCGAAATGATTTTGAAACTACTATTTTGAGGTAAAACAGTAACACAATGTTGCCTTGATATGTTATAAGTATAGTTTTCCTTAGTAGAGCAGTTCAGCTGACACATCTCTCTGGTATCTCCCCCCTTGAAAACAAGATGGTAAGTCTCAAGGTGCTTATACTCAAATTTAACATTTCAAAATAAACAGAAATCATCAGAAGTCACCTCTCACTGCTTGAGATGCTGACAACATGCAGGGGTTTCAAAGTTAGAGGTTTCTTTTAAAAAGAGCTATTTTCGCACTTTACTAGTCTATCCATTGACAGCGACATCGGTTCACTGCACCCTGAGGTATGTAAAAAAAGAGAATGCTTGCACCTTACTGGCTTATCACTTGGCTCCAAAAACTAAAATCTGGTTCTAGTTCCTGGGGATAAGTAGGACATGTACCGATGATAAGATGTTATCAAAGTGACTCTAGGAACATTTTGTGCTTGATCTTCAGATGAAGTTTGACATTGCTTGGGTCAAAATCCTTGCAACTGCTATACACGGAGCTGATTCCCACCTCCACTGACAATCATTACACCCTGAACACAGCTGCCGAGGTGGGAGGAGAAAATATCAGACATAAGATGGAAAGTCAGCTCAGATCCACATGTGTCTGACAGACAGAATGAAACACTTCTTAAGAATTACTCTTGCAGGGTCTGGAGGGCCTGTCAGTTGACTTTGGTGCGCTTTAGACTCAGGGCTAATAAGGATGTGCTGTTGGGAATTTGTGTGCATGACAGCTAAGCAGAAAGAGAGACTTTGATTAGCTACGGGGCCCATGTAGAGGGAATCAAAGCACATAGAGCAGTCGTAAACCTGAACTGAAAAAGGTTCAAATACTGCAGAGGTTCAAGATGATTTAAGGAAATTAAAGTATACAAGCACCATCTTCTCTGATGAGACGCAGTGCGTTTAAAGGCCAAATTGGCAAACAAGCCCAAGGTCAAAGTCTTCTCATCACTGATGAAAACAACAGAAATGTTTCGGTTGACCATAAATCATTCTGAGATGATGCAGCTATAACTCATGCATTGTTAACATGTCTGTGACAGACGCAGCAAACACATCAGCAGTGTGATCATGTCAGTACATTAGACCTTTGTGGCATTTCAGATAATCACAGCATGTGAAATTGAGGACCATGATGCAGAACAAAGAGCAAGTGATTACTGTCAGGGTAACATATGGTCCGCTTGTATTCTACCTCTAAACAAGCTTTGACAGTACAGAGAACGTCCTCCTTTCTAAACGACCTTAACACATGGATTGTGACAGAGAATGATTAAAAAACATCAGGAGTCCGAGGAATATTGTTTTCAGTCTATTTCACACTAAGAGGGACTCATTAAGATGTTGAGATTCCTTTTGATTAAGGGTTGGAAAAAATGTACTGTGACCACTTTGGGAAATAAAGAGAAAATGATGTCAAAACAGCAGCAATAACAGCAGTTCAACTAGCAGCAATCCATTTAGACCTGTACACCATCAGTGTTAGACTACTGATTGGTCAGGCTGTCCTCATTCACTGTTCATATACAGTATAATTAAAAAAGAGTAATGCACTGTAAGTTGTGCGTTATGCACATATTTATTTGGAGGGTTGTGGTGTTGGATGGGTCCCAAAACACAGGATTTTCACCCAGGGTGAAACCATAACCATTAATATTAATCAAGTTGTTTTGTTGCTTAAATGTAACAATAACAGTCACCTACTGGTCGCGATATTGCTGCATTAGATAGAAGGTCATATTTCAACGGTTGTGTATACGTTTTTGTAAGATATAATATATCCATTGATGAGAATATGTTGAATAGAGTTTGTTTCCTTGAAATGCACCATCTCATTTTAAATTGATACATAAACAATATCCATTCTATAAAAGTTACGTGTTTGCACTTATTAGTTGTTAATTAACATCATAATTGTAGAATTATGTGAATATGTACACATAATGCACATACACATAATCTATGTGATGCTACTGGCACAGGATGTTTGTTTCTCACTTGAATTGTTGCATTATGGTCAGTTTCTTTCTTTTTGTCATTGTATCAAGTTCATATATTGCATAATAGCTGAAGTAGTATTATGTGCTTATGCAGTAACTAATTTTATTGTTTATTGCAAAAGCTGTTTTTCAGTTGCTAACTAAAGTATATATACGCGTATACATTATTAAGCTATATATGACTTTATGTACTGTACAACTAAATTTGTCTATAACGTAAGAGAAACAAGAGTAATACCTCAGACAGAGGTCACTCTGGCCCTCTTGTAGTCCAGCTGAACTTCTTCTCCAGCAGTGTCAACATGATTGACCTCAGGAGAGACTGGATCTCCAATCACAGCAGAGAAGAGGATGTTGGTCTTCATCATGTTGCACTCACTGGCTGGGAGCTCAGGGAATGTGCAGCCCAGTGGGGGGATGTGTTGACACAGCCCCTCCAGCTGTTTTTAGACCATACTTGATACTGGAAGGCAGCAGGTGACTGCACACCAAAGTGTCACAACAAATCCTACAACCCATACGACCACATGTGTCTTTTGTTTGTCATTAGTTACTCCTTCTTATATGACTCACAAGAGCGTTTCCAAATGTAGCGTTCCTACTGGTGATAGCAGATGAACACGTCCTCATACCTAAATGTAACGGCTGCGGTTTTAAACGCATGGTTAAAGTTGTGAAGCAGTTGCAGTTTGGTTAGGTTTAGGTGACAAAACCACTTTTGGTTTTGCTTTCGTTTGGGAAGAGATTGTGGTTTGGGATTCAAATAAGTGCGTTTGACATGTGACTTAACTTACTTTTCTCTTAGTGTAAAGTTTTGGTTTCACATGTGACACAAACCTGTGTTTGTTTGACCCATCCATCCTACCGACCTCCTCCCTACACTGACTTTGTCGCTTTTTATACTACGTCAACTGAGTTCCTCCTATGCTCCTGACATAATTACTATAAATGCAGCTATAAATGTAAATATGGGTAGTAGTAATCTGTTGTACAAATGCTGTTTTTGTCTTGCAAAATGACATAGGAGGATATTTGGTATGACCAGGGGTCAGTTTCACAAATATATTTCAGACTGGTCTTTTAGAGTTAGACCAGTCTTACAGACATGTTACTGCTATACATTTTAGACTATTTCAGCCCTAGGCTAACTGTGGACTAAGAGCCATGTTATCCAGATGAATTTAGATATCTATCTAAACTCTGACTAGCCGTTATATCTAAGCCAAAGTCAAAATCTATCTTTATGAAACCAGCTTAAGAGCCTGTCCAGTTTGCTTTTAACATCATTCAACTTCTAATGCAGGACCATATGCCAAATCATCTACAGAAACTAGACATCTTGGTTTATGGATTTGGAATATCCAGATACGAAAACATGCATTCATGAAGAAAACTTTTCCCTCCCCCATTTACTTTTCTATTTATCATCAGATAATCCTACAGCAAAATTCGGTGTAGCTCCAAGATGAGGATGCAACTGCCTCGTTAGACTGTGTCGGGAGGAAAGAGTGGGGAAATGTGGGTGAGATTTGGGGAGATTTTGTTACAAATGTCATGTTTTGGATTTAAATCAATAGTATCTACGTTTTTTCTACTTTTCTTTTCTTCTTCTTCTTCTTCCTCAAATCTGTGCCAATTAATCCAACTAAAGAAAAGGTCATTTGTTTTGTTTTTTTCATGCTTCCATGCTAGCGTGATTTAAAAGCTCCTGACAGAGCAAGTGACAAAATGACAGTGTGTGGAAGGAGGGGAAAGGCAGTGAGCGATTCTTGTGAACAGTTTCATATTTCTCGTTATTCCTCTTATGCATATTTATTCTGAGGCTGTTTACTCCCTGCACTTTAATTGGCACAGCTCATGTACATGTGCAATGATTTACAATCAGGATCAAAAATGCAAATAAAGTCAAATCGGGACATGTTTCAAAAACAGTGTGTTCCCCTGACTCCCCGTCACAGCACAACACTGACAAGTCATTACCAATAAAAGCAAAGCATGCAATTTTGAGATTTATAACAATGCTTTTCTCTCACATAGCTGTATTGCGTATGTCTAAAATGAAAAATATAATATATTTTTTTCAAGCAGTAGTCATTCAAAAAATATTTCAGGTGTCAAGAGACACCCTGCTGGACTGGGTCTTTTACCTCAAAAATAGTTGAAAAACAATCAATGTGCTACAGAGACCGAATGGGACTGACGAAAGAAGAAATTACAGAGAGCAGCTGTGATTTGGCCCAACAAAATTGTGAAGAAGATGTACAAATAATACAACAAGGCAACATCTCAAGGCAAAGCGAAAAGAGAGGAAATATGAGTGCACAAGTACACCAAAGAAAGATGATGCAATAAAACTCTGACACTGCAGAGAACGATGAAAGTAGAAGAAAGAGATGGATGGACGGAGGGAGGGTGAAATGAACTAGAAGTCAGTGGAAATTACTGTTTAAAAAAATGCTGGGTGGCAAGGAGCAGTTCCATTTAAAGAGGATAGAGACAGGGAGGGATAGAAGAAGAAGAGAGGTTGAAGCAGAGAAGCAGGCGGGTGGCCATCAGTGCACAAGCCTGAAGCGATGAAACATTACGCCGGGATAATGAAGATGGTTCTGCTCGGTCACACTCCACATTAGCCCAGAGTCAGGCCGACCCCAAAGTGTCAACAAGTTAATAGACTGGGTATCAGTGACTCTTTCTCACTGCTTCTCTCCACCACAAACACCAATTATTTACAGGAATTTTGTTGATAAATAAACACAGATACCTCTACATTGATATTAATAACACAGCCACAGCCTGAGGGAGGGTGTGAGCGTTAACGAGTGTGTAGCATTGCTGATTGCCATGAGGAATGTGTGGCCACTGACAACCATGTCTGTGTTTAATGGTATTTCTGTGTAGGGGAAAGACAGAGGTAGAGACGCACAGGCACGTTTGACCTGGGCATTCGGGGCTATAGCCCCAGATCTCTTGGAAATAGCCCTGGACCTCTCTGCCATCATTAAAAAAAACATAATGATGATGAAAGTAGCCCAGTATAGTAGACTTTTATGTGGTTGCATTACCAGCAGCCACAGATGCAACATTGTAGCAGGGAAAACCGCAAAATTCTGACACGTCCACACACTGACAAGTGATAACTTCAGAATCAAACTTAAAGCAGACTGAGTGACGTTGTTTTGGATTAACAGTGACCCTGTTAACTGGAGACTTTCAGCTGAGTGCCTCTGCGGTTGCAGATGATGAAAACAGGAATATGTTTTTAAGAGAGATACTCATAGACTGTATACAAAGGAGATCTGTTTTACTACACCAGGGTGACGTGGCTGGTGGTGCACCAAGTTAATCCCTCTACTCTCTACCTGTTATATTTTCCATACATTCTGCCATTCACTCCTCTCACGCATTATTCTTTGCAGCCATTGTCTGGAGCTGTCAATCATGTCATTGGCTGTTCTCATCGGCTAGTCAAATCTATCCAATAGCACGGCCACATTTATTGTTATCCCCTCACCCTGCTGCCTCTGTTTAAATATGATTCGTTCTGCCTTTAGTTCATTCATACTTCTGTTATTCGCGCCTCTCTATTGCCATGAGCAATCGTTTCAGTGCACTACCACCTCTGCATCACCGCCAGTTTTCACAGATTCATCAGATTCATAAGATTCATCACATTCCTTAGGAGAACACAATTATCTGCAGCCAATTCATCCTAAGCTGTCAAGATATTTCACTCCGAATATCTAGTATCCATTCTGAATCCCTGTATCTGAGGTGATGGTAGGAAGTTCTCAGTTAGAAGTCTTTCAGTTTTCTGAGTCATGGCTGTGCTGAAGAACACCAACACACTCCCAAGATTCACTGCCCGACTCTGTGCACACTAGTGATTTACTGCAATACATTCCAATGACATTACACTGGTCATAGCTCCGCCCCTTTTGGGCACTTTTAACCCAAAAAGCCATGAATTTTAAATCAAAACACTGAAGACACATACAATTATTTTGGCTTGAATACTTTAGATGCCATACAACAAACAGAAGAACAATGTGTAATCTTGTGTAGACAGGACGCTAGTCTATCGCAGGACACATAGAGACACACAACCATTCACATCTACGGGCAATTTAGAGTCATCAATTAATCTAACACATGCATGTCTTTGGACTGTGGAGGGAAGCCTGAGAACCCAGAGAGAAGCCACGCAGACACAGGTAGAAAATGCACACTCCACACAGAAGGGCCCCAGCCCAGATTCGTACCAGCAACCCACTTGCTGTGAGGCGACAGTGCTACCATCAGTGCGACCACCACACCACCGTGCAGTAGTATGTAAAAAAATTGTTCCTTATGTTGGCTCAGGAAGTGTTTCTGTTTGTCATGTCATGATATACAATCCTTCTCAAGCTATAAATGCAAGATGTATGAAGGGACTATAGGTGTATGTATATTTTGATTCTACTGCAGTACACATTTGATGGAGGTGGACTTAAACAAACCAGGCATCTCAACATTTTAATTTGAACAACATTAAATAGAAGGGGATCTCATTAAGATACTTTGCAACCCTCTATCTCAAGCAGTTAGAAGTTAGAAGATGGGATTGACAGCAGCCGGGAGGAGATGCATAGATGTGACATGCAGCCAGACGCAATCCAGTGTGCTTCACCCCTAGCTCTTAATGCTTTAGCTTGTAGATAACTTTACAGATCAGATATAATTATGTTGCTTATTAATTCAATCAGTGAGCTCCAACTGGCTGATCTTTTATCAGTGTAGTCTTTTACTAATTCACTTCACAAAGGCAGATGTGAGTAATGCAAGTAAAGGCAAATGAGGGAGAGACAGAGCGAGGGAAGACAGGGAAGACCTTTAGCAAACTCTGCAGTAATTGCCTCGAGTCATTTAAAAAAGGGTTTTGAGGATGAAAAATTGATCCATAGATCTATTTAATCAAGAGCTGACTCAAGACTTGTCCTTTAGAGTACCTTGGGCTGCAGACAAGACTGAAAAATAGGATACTACATTTCAGATTGTACTTTTGTGACATTCAGAGTGATGCCACAGTAATTGGCATATAGAGGCCTCTCCTGACAGACTTCTTAGGATTCAGCATCACTGTGTCATGAGCAGACCAAACACGTCCTCTGAATGCCATCAGAGACCTATCTGGGTATTCTTTTTATTTGGGTGTAAGAGAATATACTAAGAATCTGCTTGAATGATTCGCAATATCACACTTTAAGTCATCCTAAAGCTCAAAAACATAATTAAATCATAATTACATCACAAAATGTATGATAAAAGTTTTATGAGCCTGTTACAGTGAGCATCGTTCAAGGCTTTTGAGAAGATTAATATGGCAGATTCTGTATTTTTTTGCCTCTGACACATCAGAAAGACCATGTAATTGCACCATGCATCAGTTGCAATATTTTGACCCTGTTTGAAGCGAGTGTTTGTGCATGTCTGTGTGTGTGTGTATGTTTGTGTATTTTCTTGTTGCTAGATTATAAAACCAAAACATGAATTGTCCGAACCCTACAAAAGTGCTGACACATGAAAAATTGATCACTGTCTGTGTGTGTTTGTGTGTGTGTGGGTGGGGGTGGAGGGGACTCTTTTCTCACATGCATGTGGAAGTTTTGGTCACTTTGGTGTCTACAGGGTATGATGTATCACTGTGTAAGACAATAAAAATGATTTGAGGCAAATTATTTTGTTGCTGTGCTTTTCTTGTTTCTTTTGTTGCCACATCTTATTCGGGTCGCTCATTTGAATGACAGCTGCCATATAAATAATGTTACTATTGCATATGGCACTTCTCTCTCTACACACCACCAGAGCCTGTAGTCATTTATGTGAAATAATTAAATCAGAGTTTAAAACAAAAGCTCAGTCGCATGCTGTCGAGTGTGCTTAACAAAAACACATCACAACCACAAAAAATAGTTAATAGGAGAAGAGATATGCCCCCTCTCTGAAGGTAGAGTATCTCAGCTATTAACCTTCAAATTATGTAAAAGCCAATAATTAGGAGGAAAGTAGCTGGTGTTAAATTTGACTACGTTAAAAATGCCGCTCCAAATTTTTTTTTTCACTTGATATGGAGGAGATCAAACTCTTTCTGAAAATGTAAAAAAACACAAAGTAGTGAGTCTCTTTTGAAATCAGCTGTCAAGTCATCTGAATGATTCTTTTGTCCTTATTCACATCAGTTCTTAATAATTTTGCCCAGTTTTTAATTAATTTTGCTTCAAGGCCACTGTGTGTATTTAAGAGCAAGAAACAAAGTGAGAGACATGGTGAGAGAGAGAGAATGTGTTTTTTTTTCTTGTCTCCAGATTGATATAGCTTCCTCAGCTTTTAAAAGCTCAAAGTGTTTCACCATGTACGAGCATGAATAACAGTCGGAATCGGAGGAATAAAATAGTGGCATAATTGGAACTCAGTGATGTTTCAGCTCTCTTCGGTTCCTTGATGGGGTCTCCAACGTGTTGCTTCTTCTGGGCCTTGATCTCAAAAAAGAGCAGTTCTCTGTCAACGGTTGCAATGCTGCGAGCACATATCTTTCACACACAGTGATGTTCTGTGTGATGTCTTCTTGTCAGTTAGTTCATCCAAAGTGTCCCAAACTACAACCCAGTTTGTCCATTCAAAACACTGCCTGAGAGGAGCAGCAGGACATGGCATTCCCTGCACAGCCTGTAGCAGGTGGTAAGCATCAGGGTTTGACATGAAACTCTGCTCAAGTGTTGTGTTTTGTCCCCAGGGGCGTGTCTCAACTCAAAAGGCAGACTGGTGTGGTTAATGTTACCAACCATCTTAGCGTGGGAACCTTCCATTGAGGAGATGATCTGAACCAGCTCACAAAAGAAGGCGGTGGCTTACAGTAGTACGTACACATCGGTTATGACAATGGAAATGAACTGTCCACAGACTGTGTGAGTTTCCAGTGAGGTGAACAAAACTGTTAACATTTGCTACAGTATGTGGAGAGCAGGGCATAACCATGAAGCAAATAACATCCCCTTTAAATTTAAAGGGTATTTCTGTTCACCTGTCACAATGAAAAATAGCGAGGTTTGAAATAAAAACAAGTAAAGTAAGTAAAAACAAGCTACAGATTAGTGTTTGTGGTTTAAATAGTTTGCAAGAGTTCAAATTATAGCTGAATATTTGGACATTTGAAGGTATAACATGTGGCATTTCCACATTAAAATATCTAAACGATTAGATATTATATATTCCAAATGTTTCCAACAACATTCAAATCCAGAGAAATCTGAAATGTTATTCTGTTACGGTCCGTTAGATTTGGTTGCCTGTCAGCGGTTTCATGTTGTTTCTCACTCTTTGTGCATGTGTTAGCGTTGTGGTCATAAATTGACTTATTATCTAGTTTTAAGCCACACTTTTACGATACACTTTATATTTTTGGTTGGGTCTGGATCTTACAGTAAGATATGTGAGAAACAAGCTGAACAAACTTTAGTGTGTGTGTGTGTGTGTGTGTGTGTGTGTGTGTGTGTGTGTGTGTGTGTGTGTGTGTGTGTGTGTGTGTGTGTGTGTGTGTGTGTGTGTGTGTGTGTGTGTGTGTGTGTGTGTGTGTGTGTGTGTGTGTACCAGTTTTAATCACAGTCTGGTTTGGGGCAGAGGAGAACCCTTAGGATAATTCAGCTCCTGAGAGAAGCTGGCTTCAATAAAGTCAGATGAATACAACTCCCATGATCCCTTGCTACTTCACAACATCATTTAATTATATATTTGTTCTTGTTTTGATTTAGAGACCAGCTACCTTTTAATCCTTTAAGCTGCAGCTATAATCAATAGTTTTTATAATAATATTGCTATATCAAATGACAGTTCCCTCATAATGATGAATATACAGAGAATCGCCCTCCAATTCAGTTTCACATCTATGTTTCTGATACATCCAGCTGGCAAATGTTGAAGGTTATTATTATTTCATGCTGTCTGACATTTGTATCAGACAGTTCCAGCTCTTCATTGAAGCTCTATTTACTGCTCTGTTTACACCAAATGAAAAATTCAAGCATGGCAGCACAAGAACATTCTACAACATTCTGCCATGTGCATAATTTCACACGACTTTGGGATCTCCACTTGAATTCAAAAATATAGTTTTGTGAGTTTGAGAAATGTTTGGCTCAACAGTGTGTAGTGATCATCATCAGTCTCTGTTCTCTGTTCCAGTAGTGGCCAAGAAATACATTTTTTTCTTACACTGATAAAACACTTTTGTCCATTAATTCTTGAGCCCGCCCCATGAAAAATAAGCTCACTTACAATAGTAGATGAGCTGGAAAGGTGTATTAGGAGCAATAAACATTTTTAATGGTTTTTGTAATTACCTGTTTGACAATTTAATCCTGTTATAAATGTGTGGTATTTCTTCTGCGTTTCACGGAGGAAAGAGAATTTATATCAAAGTCATGAATCATAAAATATTAAATAATGTATTTACTTAGCCTTGGGTGCAGCCACCCATCATGTCCAACCCCGCTCTGTGCTTCCATTTCTGAACTGAATTATCTGTTGATAATTACGTTTGACTGGCTTATTACATTAATAATTAATTTGATTAATACATTCAGCCATGCTCCATAACTCCTAGTGACCAGGGACCCTGTGATGTGAAATTATTAAAAACCTGCACTCACGTTTTTTGTTTTTTTTTGTTTCAGTCCTGCCTGGTTTAAATCAAGGATGACTTGGTATTATTTGTCGTCACCAGCTGGCTACATGAGTGCAACCAGCCACAATCCATATTGCTCAAAGAAGACCAAGAGTAAGAAGGGTATTGCATTACAGGAAATAATACCACTGGTGCAAAAGCATATTGCTGACAGAGATTTTCCATAAGAATCAGGCAGTTACAAGTTCCCAGTGTCCTGTGAAGTCAGACGGGGGACGGGGGACGGGGGACGGGGGACGGGGGAAGGGGGCACGGGGGCACGGGGGCACAGGGGTGCACGAAACATTAGATTTATTGTGTCTGCTCCCAGTCCTCACAGCACCTGTCCCAAAAGGCGTATTAATCCCATATCCCAAACATATCGCTCTCTCCCGTGTCTGACACATCTGTCTAAGCCACAGTCTGACATGGTTCTGGGACACATCACATGCCACCTTGACATGACGGATGTAGTTACTGCAGTGCTCTGCCTGACTTACAAGAGAGAAAAACTTACAGTATACTGTATGTGAAGTACTTTCTTTTTCTTTTTTAAGATTCCCTCTCCATCTCTTCCTCCCATTTCTCCTCATATAACCTCAATAAAATCAGCTTCATAAGAATATAGTCAACAGACATGAGGTGGAAAGCACAATAAAGGGGACATATTATGCCCATTTCCAGGCTCCTTCTTGTATTTTGGGTTTATACCAGAACATATTTACATGCTTTAATGTTAAAAATACAACATTTTTCTCTTTTTTGCTGTCTGTCTGAATATATGTGTGTTCACCCTCTGTCTGAAACACTCGAGAAAAGCCAGTGAGACTGGGTCTTCTGGATCTACACTCTCAGTGTCTCTGCACTGTCATTGCAGCCAGGGAATGACTGTAACTGAACTTTCTTCCTACACTTTCTATTACTTTTTTTTATACAGAACTCTGGCTGTGCGCATTTCTCAGTGGATTAAGCAATTTGATAACAATATTTGTATAGCAACTGGACCTGCTTTATAATCATTTTAAAAAGTCATGGAAATCTCACTTTTTATAATATGGGACCTATAAGATCTTAATATTGCCTCACGATCATGTACTGAACAGCGTGCTTTGCCTCTTAGGGGGATTCATGAATATTTCAATATATTTGAAAAAACATTGTTCTTTTTACTTCACTGCACTCATGTGATAGCTTATGTTACTGATTACCAGACTCAGATGTTGCATAACAAAATATACGATAAGCTTATAAAATAAAATGCATTGTTAAAAGTTAAATCATTTGTATTCCTAAATAAATGTATTTATTATTATTATTATTAATAATATTATTCCTTTTTTACTTGAGAGTAACCCTGACAGTGAAATGATTTGTATTGGCTCCTTGTTACATTCTAGCTGTAGCACCACATGTTGCTTCAATAACTAAAAAGGTCATATATAATATGCTACATACATTCTGCGCTTGCAGGAAACAACTCTCCACTCCAGCAGGTGGTGTTTATTGACAGGAAGGAATCTATATGCTAGCTAGTTAGCACAATGACAACATGACCCAATGGTGTAAGTGTATAATGACAAACCATTTCTGCTAAAGAGCTCGCTGGCTAAAAACAAAAATCTTACCTGATATAAAAAGTTTTTCTGCAATCTCTCTCTCTCTCTCTCTCTCTCTATATATATATATATATATATATATATATATATTGAGCTGATAATACTTCTGTATTTTACCTTAAGTAGATTTTGAATCCAGGATTTTACCTGTGTTTTCCCATTGATGTTTTATTTATGTAAAGGATCGGAATACTGCTTCCACCACTGGTATTTTTTTTTCATGATGACAAAAACATCTCACTAAGGCCAGTGCGTGACTGTGTCCTTGTGAAGGCATGGTGCAGTGCCCAGTGCTCAGGTGGTGGCTGCCCTGATGAGACATGGCTGTTGGCTGTCCTCAGTCCAACTAAACAACATTATCAACAGCCAATCACAGGGTCCTGCACCGGGCCCTGAAGATCAAAACCACAGGGAGTAGACTTGCCGGAAAGCTAATTTGTCACGCTTACTTACACAAATGTAACAGATGTACAGAAATGTTATTGCTTTAAGGGGAAATTGTGCTGTTTTTTTGTACAAAAAAAAATATATATATACATTTTCTATTGCCTCAGACTGTTCGACTGATTCTTTTTAAGTATTTTGCAACTACCCCAGCTAGACATACCAAATCTACTCCACTATCTAAAGCTTTGAGAAAGTAACAATATCCTGCTTCCTTTTTTTGAGGATGAGTGTGTATTTTCTGATTTGGAAGAGATAAAACCGCATCCATTTGATCTAATTTGAACATTTATTCTGCCTTTGAAGATATCAATTGAGCAGTATTCGCCTTTATTATTTGACCGATTTGAGACTTTAAAAACAAAAATCAACTTTAGTAATTAATAAAACTGCCAATCAAAGCAACATACATTAGGTCAAAAAAGTTATGCATTGCATGGATGTTTACTAACAGTGTTGAGTCCCACACTCACACAATTACAATCATAGCTGTCTCAAAATTCTCAGTCTCAGCGGCTCCATCATGCACTCCACTGCCCCATACCTGCAGGATATGTGTGTGTATGGGGTATATCAGAACTATAAAGGCTAGGAGAAAAGAAGACATCAGAAAAGTGTGTGTGTGTGTGTGTGTGTGTGTGTGTGTGTGTGTGTGTGTGTGTGTGTGTGTGTGTGTGTGTGTGTGTGTGTGTGTGTGTGGAAACAAGTAAGAGAGGAGAGACTGAGTGAAAGGGATGGACTATATATGGCCTGTCTCTGCACCTCTTTCAACCTGCTCAGTGAGCCATGTGCTCGGCCTTGTAAACTGCAGTGCTAGTTGATTACTTTGTCAGTCTTCTAAAGTGGCTGTTGCTCTGTGGAGAAACTAGGGAGACATGTCCGACAGAGGATGTCCAACAAAGGGAAGCAAGTGCAGGGAGGTGAGAGGAGCCACGGCATTCAAATGAAGGGAAAATATATGCTGCTGTCTTGTGAGTGAATAATGGTCACGTCACATTTTTTTAAACCAAACAACCAGAACCTCAGTATCATGCAGCACTTGTGTGGAGGACCCATTCTCCCCCTGTGTTTTACAGATTTAGAATGAAATAGAAATATACTAAGTTGTCTTCTGGTTTGTGTGCATTGTTTGCATGTGCAAAATCTGCTATTAAAAAAAGTGCATTAAAAAACATTTACATAAAAACTCAATACACATTAGAAGCTTCATTAAAAGGAGCAGCAGTTTGTCAGTGGTGAGGACTGAATCAAGGTTAAATAATAGACAAAGTTCTGTGTGCTGAGGTAGCAAGCAGGCTTTAAAAAGTGTCTGTCCTTACTGATTAAGATATTTCAGGGCAACAGGGACAAACGATTTTCTTTGCACAGGGGATGGCTGTGGTCTAACATTTTGCCACTTAAGTGCTGGACTGCCTGCCCTCGTAATAGGACAGCAGGGTTTTTTTGCAGAAACTAATTCTACTCGAACCAGGAGACATTGTTAAAAGTGAGCTTTCAGTTAGGGATTGGTGTACTTCGTTCAATTTGCATTGGCTGACCTCAGTTGACAAAGCAGGAAGCTTTTGCTGTGCTTTTTTGTAAATGCATTCCACACAATGTGGAGGTAAAAGATTGGTCTAAAGGCAGGGACAGACCAAGCCGACTACAAAGAACTAGTGGTGACGAAGGCCAACTATTGCGTCACCTCATGTTGCGTGTGTCCCGCCCAAAAAGAGGCCCTTGAATACATTGCAAAGACTACAGCCAGATCGGCCAAACTGAACATAGGCTACATTCTAACCTTTGCATTGCTCTGCATATCCATCTGGGAACTCCCATTTGGAGATCTTTTGGAAAGGGGCAAAAATTCTGGTTGCTGATTGGATAAACCATCTGTCTATCAGGCCAAATCAACCAATCATCGAAGCGTATGACATACAAACAGAGCGTCAAAGCAAAGCTTAGAAAGTAAACAACATGTCAGTAAAGGATATTTGCCATTTGTGTAACGCAAATTTACAGATAAAAGGCACAATTTCTAGATCAGGTCTGATTTGCATGTGTTGCGTCGCACTTAAACTTACCTCAAAACCAACGGTAATTGGACGTTCACTTGGCAAACGGCTCCAAATTTTCTCCGTTGCACGTTACCAGACTGATCTGCGAGAAAAATACGATGGAGCTTGTGAGATCAGGATGGTCTCGCGAAGCTACATACATTCTGCGCTTGCAGGAAACAACTCTCCACTCCAGCAGGTGGTGTTTATTCATAACTTAAAATAGGAAACTGGAGAACTGACAGGAAGGAATCTATATGCTAGTTAGTTAGCACAATAACAACATGACCCAATGGTGAAAGAACTAATGATATTTTATTATGTGTAAGTGTATAATGACAAACCATTTCTGCTAAAGAGCTTGCTGGCTAAAAACAAAAAATCTTACCTGATATAAAAAGTTTGTCTGCAATCTCTTGAGACACACCACAAAAACTCGGGCGTCTGAGGTTCCTGAGGAGCCAGACAATGAATTTGTCTTTCCAAATACTCATTTCAGTTTTTTGGATAAAATTCAAGTAATCAAGAAAGACATTTCAAACACAAAACTCCTAACTTTTCTAGAAGAGGGAAAGAAGAACTCCATTGTCAGGTTTGTAGATGAATCATACCGGCAGATCATTTAAGCCAAGCACTTTAAGGTAAACACATTAACAAGATGAAACAGATTCTACTTTGGTGATTGGATCTACACATCATAGAAATGTGTTTTACAGTAAAAGTGAGTGTTTTCTTCCTCCAACCTGAGGTGAATCCAGTTACACAGTGCCACCCCTTGGCAAAATTAGGCACTGACTTTGTCATGCAATTCACCCCCAGCTGTCAAATGTTTGCGCACATAATGTCGTCTGTTCATTAAAATGATAAAGGTCATATTTAATGCCAAACAAAGTTGTAAAATACATGCGAAATAATTATATATTCAGAGACACCTGCTGTGGAAAAAAAATAATTAAAAAGACAATTATGAAAGTCAAAAAGCACACTATTGATATGTGAACTACATCAAAGGGGCAAAAAACTTTACAAAAACATTATTTAATTTGTACATAAAAACCTCAGCATTAGACAGAGTTGCTGCAGCACTGATACAGGTGTAATAGGAGGGTGTATTCTTAATAATAGGGATACTAATTATGGTTATACATTCACTGAAGGAGTCTTAATTTTCTAAATTAATAAGACAGATGTTTAATCCTCTTATTGCATTCAAACCTCGCTCTGTTTCATTCAAAAACAAATCTTATATAATCAGCCAGTATACAGAACTAGTTTTCAAGGTAATATTATGCATTCAGACATAGTTTTCTCCCAAATGCATTGCATGTTTTTTTCTTCTCAAATGGTGCCGTGCTCCTGTGTCAAGGTTTTATGTTGTAATACTTTCACTTAATAGCCATTTATAAATAAAAACACCAAACCCAAATCCTTTGTCTATTCAGCCTTAACAGATGAGATGGAGTTTTAATTCTTATGCTCTTTGCTATTGATGGATAACACCACGTGGATATCATGAGGTCTGTGATCAAACAACACTTTGTGCTCTCTGTGGTCTTTGTGTGCATGAAAGAGACGGTAAAAAAAATATATCTTGGTCAAACAGTACTTGAAGAACAAGCCTTCTCTGTGATCAAAGGGTAGTTGCAAATGTCATGTGAATTTCAGCCGCTCTGTGTGCGAACACCTGTTGGTCTACGGTTTCAAGGGTGCATGCTGGTCCTTTGAGCTTTTGGAAGGAATGGAATAAGAACTTCTCTCTCCCTTACAACTTTTGAACTTTTGCGTCAGCTTAAGAAGTCAGTGGTCTGTCCATGGTCGGTCAGATCTGCCTCAATATCAACAAACTTACGGTTGAAAGCTCCACCATCCCAACCATTTCTTATTCCATGAGGGTCTTCATTCCTTTTCTTAAAATGTGTTACACATATAGGCCTGCATTAAGGGAAAAAGTGAGAGTATGAATATCAAACTTAAAGAAGCTGTGCTTGTGCTTCTGTGCAGTGTGGTTAAAATCCCACAGCCGGCGATGCTGCTGATTTTGACAGACAAGAACATGATGAGCATGTCAGCTCTGCACAAGTGAAGCATGGCCGAGCACAGAGGCCAGTGATGGGGGCTGGGCAGGCTATAAAATGAGATATTTTTGGCACAAGAAAGAATTATAATATTGCTGCTCTTTCAAAACTACTTAAAATTAGATATTGATTAACAACTTAAGTAACTGTTGTTTCAATGAGAGCAAATCAGATACTGACAGAATAGGAGAGGGGTTTAGCAGAGCATTAAATAGTCTTTCTAAAGACGTAAATAAAGAGCGAACCCTTTGACAGCAATTATTTTATAGTGCATTACAGGCTTACATTATCAAGCAGCAAGGCTTTAGTCATTAATAGATATTCATAAGGTTGGCAAGTTATGGCATGGGTGCGGACCCCCCCCCCCCCCCTTCTGAAAAACATGAATTGTCTCCCTGAATAAAAAAAACACTTTATCATTCAAAGTTTAACAAATGTCTTTTCAGACTTCATGTTCTTCACATTTTAGATTCACATCTAAAAAAAAAATTGAAGTCGTGGTTTGACAAATCTGAATTCTGATTCCACATTCCATCTCTGGTCTGCTCCGCTACAACACAAATAAGTTTCTTATAAGACGCTGATGATTAGCTGGCTTTAAAAAAAGGGCTTCATATTTTGATATTCATCCATATCAATGAATCATGCATGAAGTAGTCCCACACACTGGTAGAAAAGGAAGACGGTGAGAAGAATTGGGGGTGAGTAGACATTACATGCCTGAGACCCTTAAAATTACGATTTCCTAATATAACAGTTAAGTAAGCAGTAATACGCTCTGTTGGCTGTTTAGAACAAATAAACAGTAATCACAGTAAATGTATCCATGTGCAGTACTTTTTGAATGATATGGAGAGCCTCTACTAAGCTGGAATTTATGGTGGCATGGTATGAGTTGCATACGGGCAAAACAAAATCCCTTTTGCGCCCCCCTTACCAAGGAGGGTCAGGGATAACCTTCATATGAAGCAGGGTTAAGCCCTGGGCTCAGAGTGAGGATATCCCACAATAGAAGTTTTGAGTATGAAATGACAATAAGCCCTGGGCCAACGCAGCTGTAAGCCCTGGGCTAAAAGAGGTCAGGGTCAAATGCTTAATATAGGGTGAAAAGTCCTTATGATGTTGTGATGTCTTTATCCAGTATATGATTTCAGGCAAAGAAAACAAAGCAGTGCAACACAACACATAATGTTGGATACAAACACTGGTGTGCATGCTAGCTGCACTACATGCTTAGCTTACTGTAACGTCATTGTAAAAAAAATGCGTTGGTTGTTAGGCCCCATGTCATTTCAAATGCATCACCTCCTTTTACTTGTAGCAATTTAAATAATAAAATGGTAACAGTCATCAATGTCTACAGTGCTGACAAGCTTTTCACAAGAGATGATATCAGAGTTCAAATGGCTTGAAATGACGAGCAGAGGTTTCTTCTCAAAAAGCAACAAGTGTTTTTAGGCTGATGCTCACCTTGTGATTAAATGTGCTGTTCACCTACGTGACATATCGTGAAACATACCTCTTTAGTTTTGTTGGTAAACCACCATGACTCCGGAGCACACGTTGACAAGAAGATCTTTGAGAACCTTGACATTCATTATACTGTTACGGTGGCTTGTGATGGAGCATCTGTACACTGGTACATACCTTTGAAACTTAATTTGCTTAAAGAGGATTTATAATGCTTTTCCATCTTCTCTGACCTATAAATGTTGTTATAATGATTTATTGTCATGTTAAACAATACTTTAACAAATGCTTTAACAATAATTGTTAGGTCCATGAAAATCATAAATAAGGCATAGAGTGTGGTCTTTACCTACTCTGTTAAGTGTGCTGAGATAACTTTTGTTATGATTTGACACTATAAATAAAATTGAATTGAATTGAATTGAATTGAATTATGCTGCGAAAACAGCCTATTTAACATTGTGATCAATGAGAAACTGCTCTATTATGAAACCTGCCCCTAGTGGATAGTGGCAGTTTTTGGCACTTCTTTATTGGATCATCCAGGAAGTCGCTGTGGTGGGGGCTTGGTCATTGTTCACTGAAAAATGTAATCATCTCTCCTTGATGTTGTTCTTGCATTTAGGTTGGTTTAGGTTACGTGTGTAATCAAGCAGACAAATATGTTCAGATATGATTTGAAAGAAAGTGGTTTAATAGATTTGCTCAGTTTTTATGACACTGCCAAATATCAACAACTGTTCTTTTATTTATTTATATTTATTTATTTTTCACAACGTTATCATCATGTGACACAGTTATAGAACATTTCTGCATCATCAGATATATATCTATGGCGGTCATTTTTCCTTTAAATGAACATTACAATCTTACATTATGGGGACAAAACATACGTAAATTTAAGAAGAAATTTTTTTCTTTTATTTTGAAAGCAAAGAGGAGGCAGAAGTGATGTCATCTTTGGTGGGCGGGACTATCTCTTTGTAACTTCCACCAATAGCATCCTTGCTTCGCAAAATATGAAAATGGCGGCTCTCTGTAGTGAGTTTGGGGACCTGGTACAAATAAAAAAACAGCTAATATCGGTGATATCGCTTTGTAAAGAAAGAGGACTTTTACACAGCGGGAAATGGTGAGACAGACTGTGACCAATGTGTCATTAACTGCACGTGTTTCTGCTCTGTTACCTTAGTAACTAAGCGTTAACGCTAGTTAACAGTCAGGGAAGTCAGCTAGCTAAGTTAGCCGTGACAAGTCTCATAACAATTGAGCTGATTAATACATTAAATATACAACATCATTAACGTCTTAGTTAACGTTAAGAGCGTCGTTGTATCATACATACATATGGCACTTACGTTTAATAATGACCAGGATGTACAACGGTAACGTTATATCATTCATTAACCATTACATTAAGCAGTTAAATGCTGTCATTTAGCACAACATATCACGTTTACGTTACTGGATGAATATGGATTAAAAAGAAACTAACTTTGTGGTGTTTTTGCTTGCTGCAAGAAGTCGTATGGTGTGAAAGTAACTATATCAATGGCACGTTTATGTCACATGCTTCCTGTGTTTACATCTTAGGGCTTCTGAATTGGCATTTGCTTTGGATCCTCTTCCCAAGGATGAATTACCCCCGTCACCTCCTTTTACTGAGGTTTGTGTACTCCCTGCCTGGAGCTTTATTTGTTTTTGTTTTGTTTATATAATTTTTAACTACCTACCATCCACTTTCCCTCACCTCCCCCTTGATGTAGCTTTAGGTTTTAAAAATCATATATAAGCAGTATATTACATGCTATCCGTATCATTTATATTCTCAGGGTGGGAATCACAGAGTAACTAAACTGCAAGACTATGAGGATATGTTGCTCATGATAGCGATGGTATCACATTTCTGTGATACTCAATATATTGGAAGATAATCATCTGTGATACATCACAATATCTGTAACTAAAAAAGAAAAATAAACCCTAAAAAGCAGATATTATGTCTTCATTAACTGTATTGTGGTGTCAATCTTTCACAGAATTTGACAGCTGAGATGAAATGATGTACTACAAACTGCAGCATTAAGTCTTAACTTAGTGCCTACACACACACACACACACACTATAAATGCAACTTGTCCATTTTCATGTGTGCCATCATTCCAATGTAAATCAACTTATATATAATGCATATAATTTACAAAAAACTAATACAGTGATGCAAAAAATACTCAATTATCTCGTTTCTTTAGTGCCAGTGTATCAGTAATGTATCACAAGAGGTTGTGATATATAGCTGTATCAATATTTTGTCCCACCCCTAATGTAAAAAGTAAAATCTGTATCCACTTGTTCCAGCTCTTTATTAAAGCTGTATGATTCTGACAGAGGGACGTATACCAACCTAAGAATCTATGCTTTCATGGCTGAATCATCATTCCATCAAATGGAAATATACTAGATGATTTTGTATCATACACACATTTGCTCAAAATTCAGCCTAAATTCTACCAAATAGTCCTCAACCTTATTGGTCCCTGGATAAAGTCTTTAAAAACAGGAAACAAATGTGTCGTTAGTTTAATTTCTCAAAAGGCTAATTAATTCACTTGAACAGCTTGTATGTTTTTAGCGAAAGCTACTCAAACAGGAGTAAATTGTGAATTTGTTGTTGTTTAATGTTAATCAATTGTGTCCTCCCCTGGAAGGGAAATGTTATACTGCCCTCTGGTGACAGTTTGTAGAAAGCAAAATGTGTTAAAACGTGATAGCTTTTGTGTTTTTCAATGAGATTAAACTTTTTTTTGTAATAAGGAGGACTTTTCTTGTTCATTGACTTTCCCAAATACAGGACGATGCACGAGACCTGGATGCACTTACACTGGCCAAATCCTACTTTGACCTGAAAGAGTACGACCGTGCTGCTTACTTCCTGAAAGGCTGCTGCAGTCAGAAGGCTTATTTCCTCTATATGTATTCTCGATATCTGGTAAGAATCCGTAGGAATATGTCATGCTTAAATCCTTTGAGCCCGATTTAATTTTAGAGTTGTTCCAGTGTGTTACGTGGTATCAGACTGGTATTCATATACACCGATAAGCAAATCGAAATTGGTACTGGGAAGGAAAATATGGTATTGAAACAGCTCTATTTTATTTCATGACAAGACTGATTACACTCTGATTGTGAGTTGTGAAAGTTTCCTTATTTTTCTACAGTCAGGTGAGAAAAAGAAGGACGATGAGACTGTGGACAGCCTGGGTGAGGACTTGTCTGTTTGGACATTTAAAAGAGAAATGAAAGCACTTTTGTTACCCCTTAACACTGAGCTTTTTGGTGTTTTTTGTGTGGTACTAGGTCCTCTGGAGAAGGGTCAAGTGCGCAATGAAGCCTTGCGAGAACTGAGGGTTGAGCTCAGTAAGAAGCACACTACAGGAGAGTTGGATGGCTTCACCCTGTACCTGTAAGAACTTTCCCTCCAAAGCGTACATACCTTCCTCAGATCATGCAGACGGATAAAGTGGACAGCTCATAAACTGTATGTGTGTGTTTGTGCATGTGGGAACACAGGTACGGGGTGGTGCTACGCAAGCTTGATTTGCTGAAGGAGGCAGTGGAGGTATTTGTTGAGGCGATTCACGCCCTTCCTCTGCACTGGGGAGCCTGGCTGGAGCTTAGTAACCTTGTCACAAACATTGAAATGGTAACTACCTTCGTGTTTACACACGCATATTGTAGATAGAATTGTGTCTTTACTACTCAAACTAATCCCCACCACAGCCTTGTGAATCTAAATTTTGTCTCAGAACAAATGGAAAACAAAAAAAAAAAATTTTCATATTCAATCTATGTAAAGTTACTAATAAAAAAGCTCCATATCAAGCAATTTTATGGACCGAAATGATTGCGCCTACCTTGGTCTTTTGGTCTTTCTCCCCAGCTGAAGTCACTGTCTCTGCCAGACTGCTGGATTAAAGACTTCTTCATGGCCCACATGTACACAGAGCTGCAGATGATCAAAGAAGCGTTGCAGAAGTACCAGAACCTCATTGAGGCTGGCTTTTCTAAGAGCACCTACATCATCTCACAGATCGCGGTGGCCTACCACAACATCAGAGGTTTTATTTTCTACCTTTTTAATAAGAATTTGCCTGTAAGAGGAATGTGATGGGGACAGGTTTACTCTTACAGTGCTTTTATGTCTCTTTTCATTTCAGACATTGACCAAGCTTTGGCTCTCTTCAACGAGTTGAGGGAGCAGGATCCGTATCGCATCGACAACATGGACACATTCTCCAACCTGCTCTATGTCAAAGTGAGTTCAAAACTTACTGCCTTACTGATTAGTATAAAGTAAGTGTCTTTTCACAGGGAGCTTAGAGGTCTAAATAATATCAGCCGGTAGGGATACAAGTGCACAAGTTCACTTAAGTGGGACACATGCTTACTGAAATGTTATTGTCTACAATGTGTGAATTTGTCTTTGTCTTTTCCATAGTCAACATGAATTACAAGTAAGGCAATTGGAAAGAAATAAAAAAACATTGGCAGAGCTTGGAGTCTAGTCATATGCTATCACATACAGTTTGAAAGGCCTATAACAAATCACAGGCAACATGCAAACAAATGTGCAAATCCAATAAGGGGTAGGGTCAGGGGGTGGCCCTGTATTGACTATTAATTAACTGTGCTTGGTACAAATCATTTCCTTCAGACGCTTGGTGGCTCGTGGCAGTCTAAAGCACATTCCTAAGGGAAGCCAGGAAGTCAAATTGTAGATACAATGGATGGGACGGATCACTTGTTATGTCAAGAGCTTTCCTGTTTGGTATGCAGTAAATGCCTATCGCTTAGTTGCACCTGGGGGTTTCCCTATATTTTTACTAGCTGTGTTAACCACTTTTGACAGTTTCCCTTTACATTCAACATTCAGGTGTCCGTACCATGGATGTTTTTAGTCTTACCTTTGTGAGTCATGTTTTTAGCAAAGGATCTAAGTGGAAAAAAAGTAGTTGGATGCTTTGGAAGTCTCATTAATAAATCCAAAATATAGATTTTTGTAGAATTAAAATTTTTCTGATGTTTCAACAGAGCATGAAGCCAGAGTTGAGCTACTTAGCCCACAACCTGGTGGAGATCGACAAGTACAGAGTGGAGACGTGCTGTGTTATCGGTAAGTGTTGATGGTTTAATCGGCACTGATGCCACTGTGTTACTCTCCAGCAAGTTTTTTGTTTTGTTTACAATCAATACTTTATTAAGTCCAGCACCAGTTTGCAGTGATGAAACAATTATTTGATGAATACTTAAAATGCAACATATCTTGTCATGAATTGTTTTTAATTTGCCAATTAAAGAACAAAAATATTAGATGGTTCTATCTTGTAAAGATTTGTCAGCTGGCCAGACAACCTGTTTTAAGAGTTGGATTTTGAATATAATGGTCAATTGCGTAATAAGTAACTTCCCACCATCGACTGCCACTCTAACAACGGTCGTTGGCACTTGGAGCACAAAGGGTCCCAGTGACATCATCTGCCTTGTGAGAGGTTAAATACCTGGATCTCCACACCAGATAGTTGCACCAGTCCCAGCCTGGTCAGTTGCGTACATGACCTGCATGAGAGGTGAAACGTCTTCCTAGACAAATAACCAAGTCCAGGTGCTTTTGACTGAAATTGCTTTGGGGACAACGATGACCTGGACAAATGAGAACATTCACAGGCTCCGTAATAAGTAACGTGTCTCATTCACAGGTAATTATTATAGTTTACGCTCTCAGCATGAGAAGGCAGCTCTGTACTTTCAGCGGGCCCTCAAACTGAACCCTCGATGCCTTGGTGCCTGGACCCTCATGGGCCATGAATACATGGAAATGAAGAACACTTCGGCTGCCATCCAGGCCTACAGGTCAGACTGAAGATGCAGTAGAGAATCGCAGGGCTGGGCAATAATTTAGTATGATAATTTATCATATATTGTGATTATAAAATGACAATTTAAACTGATAACAATCACATACTAATTCAAATTTCAGATTCTCAGAAAATCTAATGTGAAGTATTTTGAGTTAATATCATTTGAAGATTGCTGTTTTGTTTTTACACCACACTATTTGTATGCATGCAAGTAAAAATAGTCAGTGTATAACTGGATAATATCACTTGAAGCTTGTTTATTTTGCTCTAAAGTTCTTAATGAAATGAAAAAAGACTCTTTTCATTTGAAGTATTTAATTCACACGGGAGCATACAAAAATAGGCTTTATCATGTGGTTATTTCACATAAACTATTGAATTACCAGAAAACACTCCTCTTTAATAAATTATGTATTTACTTACTGTCAGACATTTCACAGCAGTGGGGAGGATTCATACCAGCTGTATTGTTATTGTGTGTTGTTTCCTTGGGTAACGTAAATTCTTTCTCTCAGGCACGCCATTGAAGTGAACAAGAGGGACTACCGTGCCTGGTATGGCCTGGGTCAGACCTATGAGATCCTCAAGATGCCTTTTTACTGTTTGTATTATTATCGAAAGGCTCACCAGCTCAGGTATGAATTTTTGACACTAAAAAAGGTGTTTTATGTAGGTGTTGAAATATGCAATGCTCATAAACCAAATGCTCAGTATTTGTTTTGACATCCAATGATGTATTTTGGTAGGCCCAATGACTCACGCATGTTGGTCGCACTGGGGGAAAGCTATGAAAAACTGTCGCAACAAGTGGAAGCCAAGAAGGTACTCGTGTTACAACTGCCAGCGATTCCTAGGTGGTGTTATAAATTGTAAATAAAGTTGCGGCCTGTTTTTGACATGTTCTATTTGTGTCTAGTGTTACTGGAGGGCATACTCAGTCGGAGATGTGGAAAAAATGGCTCTACTCAAGTTGGCAAAGTAAGTGTCAATGCAACTAGTTGACAGTTCTGATATCAGCAAGTCTGTCGCTGTATCCTGAGGAAATACAACTGAAGAAAAATCAAAATAAAGTAATAAAATACAGATCTAAGCTGTGTCTCTCTGCCGTCGTGCCACTAGGTTAATTGTATCACCCAGACGTGGAGGCTAATTGTGAATGTTCTTCTTTTGGCAGGCTCCATGAACAGCTGAATGAGTCTGATGATGCAGCCCAGTGTTACATGCTTTACATCCAAGACATTTTCTCTTGTGGGGTAAGCATTTTGTATCTGTATACATATACTACTTTTTGACACTTATCAAACTTTGGCGTGGTCAAGCTGTGGGGCTGACTTGATGATTTGGGAGCAGAGACTGCATAAAAAAATGTATCCGTATACTTCATTTTCATGCTTTCTCTATGACAAAATACATTCGTAATTACCATACTGGGGAAATTTGAAGGTTTCTTGTATTTTTAAAAAGGCGTCCCAGCAGTTCTTTGTGTTTTTGAATACATCCATTCCTTATAAAATCTTGTCATCCCAGGAACAACTGGAGCACGCTGAGGTGAGCACAGCGCTGCGGTACCTGGGTCAGTACTATTTCAAGAACAAGCTCTACGACGAGGCGTCCCTCTGCGCTCAGCGCTGTTGCGACTACAACGATGTAAGTGTGCCTGCATAATGGGAGTACTGCGTTCCAGTTGCAGCAGTAACACACTAACTGGTGTCTATGATCCCTCTCTGCTTGTAGGCCCGTGAAGAAGGAAAGGCCCTGTTGAGGCAGATTTCACAGGTCAGGGATCAGGTTGAGACACCATCAGCAGATCTGTTTGCGCCACTCTCAAACACCACCACGCCGGTCAGAAGGTTGTCTCCACTAAATCTCATCGCCTTTACTCCCTGACACCCACCCTACCATTCACTGGCTTTAAAGTGGACAATTTGTGTATTCACTGGCTTTAAAGTGGACAATTTGTGTATTCAATTGCTTTGGGGGGTTGACTTTGCAAAAAGACAGTGTTGGAAGGATTTACTTGTGGACGCATAGAAATTGTTAATGACATTAAAATAACATTTGTTTGTAATCCTGATCATTTCTGTCCAGGATGAGACAAGTTATATGCTGCAAATGTAAAAACAATCGAAGCTCTTGCAATGGGTGTGGTCAAGGAGATTTAATACACATGCAGCTTTTGGATAATGCAAGGCTAGCTCAACTGTGTAAAAAAAAAAGCACAAACAAAAGTTCCTTCAGAGCACAGACACTCAAAGGGACACCTTGAACTATTTACATACACACACACACACCACACAAACACTTCATGTTTTGACTTGCAGTCACGCCTCATCAATGCTGTATACATGTAAATAGTTTAAAGTAACCTGCTAGGTCTGTTATTCTTTGGAATTTTCTTTTTGTTACACAATACATGGAAATAAAGTGCATTTTCAGCTATAGTATGTTCCTAAAAACAAATGTTTCATATATTTTATTGTAGAAAACTGAAAATTACTCGCAGGAAAGGCATGTGGAGGAGTTACAGAGATAGCTGATTACACACATGCACTAATCCTCCCAACAGTCCATAATGATTTACTATAACCACCGAGCAGCTTTACTGCAATCATCTCAATTCCCACGGTAGTATATCGCTATTTAAAGCATAACTGTTTTTGGCATGACTGAGATAACTGCAATACAAGTGAATATATACAAAGCAATATAAAATACCATAAAGTTACCAGCAAACAAAGCCTTTTTTTGCATAACATCAGAGCAGACACTCCAAAGAGCTCAGTACTTTCCTCTGAGACTACGAGGGGTGGGGGCAGGGCTGCGAGGTGGAGACTGCTGGCGAGACCGCAAGATCCGTGAGGAAGGGGTAGCATTTGCTTCTTCAACAGCATGGGGGTTGTATTTACGCATTGGGGTACGCGTCGGGAACAGAGAATGGTAAAATGGCCGTTTTTGTGGAGGTCGATTCTCAGTGTCACTTGTCGCAGCAGCCCCACAGCCCCTCTTCTTGCAGAAACCTGGTGTGGTGGAGGCAGCGGAGCCTGAGGGGGGCAGCTGGGGCTGGGTGGCCTGTGTCTGGGCCAGGGTCTCTGCTTTCCGCCTTAAGTCAGCTTTTACAAGCATCAGGCCATTCTGGAGGTCCAATAGGATTTGGTCCTAAGAAGAAGTCAGTCAACAGGGTTAGACAAGACCACAGAGGGGGAAGTGAAGTAGGGCTGCAACTCACAATGAATATTTTCATTGCCGATTATTTCCCTGATTAAATGATTAGTTGTTTGTTTTATAAAATGTAAGAAAATGGTGAATAATATTAATCAGTGTTTCCCAAAGCCCAAGATGACACTTGTGTTTTGTTTTGTCCACAACTCAAGGATATTCAGTTTACCATCATAGAGGAGTAAAGAAAACAGAAAATATTCACATTTAAGAAGCTAGAATTCAAATTTTGACTATAATTTAATAGGTGACAACTAATCAATCTTTGCAGCTCTAAAGTGAAGGATAAAGTGAGAGTTAAGAGAGAAAAGTGAGTCAAAATGAAACTCTTGAACATGCCATTGCACAGTAATCACCTGGTGCAGATGTTAGAAACCTAGATTGAGTTAAAAAGCTGGCTGTGCATTAAGGTTGTTAATGAAGAGGGTAGAGGGAGAGAAAAACAAAAGTATTTTAAATTAAGAAAAACATCCTGCTGTAAAATACCAATAATCTGTGCTTTCTAAAGTGAGAGAAGCCAAACTCAGCGTCTGTGATAAGAAATATAATTACTGTCAAAACTCTGCCTCAACTGATATGTGACATGCAGAGGTGCTTACAGGGATAATGATTTGGTTGAGCTGAGCTACTGCTGTTACTTTACGTCTGCGGTAGATAACAAAACTTTTTTTATTCCCAGTATGAAATTGGTCTTATCCAACAAATGATAAATTAAACTTTTATGGGATGAATCAGTGGAATTTTTTTTTAACCAATTGTCTTAATTTAAATGTTTTTGACACGTTTTCTCAGAGTACAGAACGGCAAGCACCCATTTAAATGATTAACAGAGAAGCTCAGTTTATAAAATAATGTGAACGACAATATTATACTATACATATCTGCGGTTGTACCTGTTTGGCCAGTGTTTCATCTGCAGCTGTCAGTGCCTGCCGCAGCCTTTCACCTCCTGTGTTGCGACAGCAGGCTCGTTCACCAGACTGTAAGTCCGCCCCGAGCCTCTGCAGATCCAGGCGCAGCTGACGCAGGTTCTGTTAAGAAAAGTCTGAATTTTAGTCTTTCTGGCCGTGCATGCATCAGAAACAGTGGTGCATTTCACGCGGTAAAGTGGTAACTCACCCGTTGACCGTCCTCGAGCTTGCGATCAGCAGCACCAGTGAGGGTGCCCGTTGAGCCTGGGACTTCCAGCTGCATCTTAAGCGTTGCCAGCTCTGCAGACAAGCAGAACAAGATAATTAAATATTGTTACCAATATCCTGACATCAACGCATTCATCAAAGTAGTGTTTCAGTCACCTTGTGTCTTGGCGAGCAGCTCAGCGCGACACTGGTCGAGCTCAACTTGCAGCCTGCCAAAATCTGCCTGAGAAGCGATGCGCTGAGAACGTCGAGGCGCAGCAGAGTCTCCATGAAGGACCGATTCACTTGCCTTGTTTTTTTCAAGGGCGGCGGACAAAGCTTCGATCTCCTGATCACGCTCCTAGAGGAGAGGATGAAAAAAAAATAATTAGTGACAATATCTTAGCACGGATACAGCAACAGGGATACACATGGGGGAAAGATGTTATTTTAACTGAAGTGCAGATTTTTACAGATTATGTGTACTGAAACATGCCACAAGGACAAACATTGCCTGAATAATGCCAACTTTAGGCGGATCATTTAGCTCTCACCTTCAACTCCTGGCTGTAGAACTTCTTCAAATGTTTTTGCACATTAGTTATCTTGTCTTCGTATCTCTCTTCGATTAGAGCTCTCTCCGCCTCCAAGGTCTCACTGTAGGTGAAGAAGACAACACCACTCAGTAACTCAGTATATTTCATTTCAAATTCAAGCATTTTCTCAAGGTTTTAAAGTACAACTTTCCATTTAAGGAAATATCCTTGATTCTTCCTTGAAAAACATTTAAAGAAAGCAGAAACACACCTGAAGCCATCTTGCATCCCAGAGATGACCTCCATCATCTCAGACACCACCTGCTCTCTCACATTTGCCTCAAGAACCTCTTTCTCTTCCCGCTGGCGCTGCACTTCTCTCTTTAGGACATCAATGGCCTGCAGCAAAGCCTTAATAAAGCAGTCAGCTGTTAGGAACACTGGTGAGTGTCTGTTATACTGGATATTTCAAATGCTGGTTAAAAAGGCTGGTTTGAGTTGATCTTAAAATGTATTGTCTAAATGTGCAAAACACTCCCACTGAAAGCCCTAATGACAAAATTTTATGATTGCTTTAGACTGAGTGTCCACATAGTGTTGTTTTTCTGAGAACGTCTCTTTCACTTCTGTTCAGAGAAAAGATGTTATATGGACACAGGCGCTTAGATGGCCATATTTTGCGAAGTAAAGAAAATTAGCTATGGAAGTGATTGTGGAATATATATTTAGCTTTCACATATGATGGCAGAGGCTGTTACCTCAGTATTTAACATGGTGATATCTCCGTCTTCAACATCACTCTCATCCTCTTCGTCTTCCATCACCGTACTATCGTTACCACTTGCTGTTGGCTCACGCAGTAGGGACAGGATGTAGGCCACTCTGGTCTTTGTTGACGGGCCATGGACCAGCTGAAATGACATGAGGGATATTTTATTTCTCAGTTAACCCTCCTAAGCCTACATGCAAGACTACATCTGCTTCTCTAAAAATCCCAGAAGTTCAGATGTACAGAACAAGAGTGTGTTTTTTTTTTTTTACTTGAGTAGCAATAGCCGAGAATTTGAGGGCTTGGAGGGTCTCGTCATAGATGGAGGCACATGGGTTGATGTTGACCACCATGCTGGAGGTCCCTCGACCACAGAAGAAACCCTGCAGGACCCGCGTCAGTTTACTGTCCCTGAAGGGCACCACTTGAGGGGGTCGTGATCTGTGGATGTGTTAGGAATATTTTAAAATATAGCACCTTTTCAAACACTGCCAATATTTATTATGGCAGAAGTTAACATGGAAGAATCTGAGCATGAAAGATAACTTTGGACCTTTGGAACAAAAAAAAATAAACATCTAAACTCAAAGGTCCACTTTGGACTAATGCACATTTTTCTCATTTACTACACAGCTACTACCACTCAAACGACTTTCCAAGGTATGGTTAAACACGTACTTGTTGTTCTGGTTGTGCCTCAGAGCAGTAATGCAGCGTCCCAGTGTCAAAAGGGAGGTGTTGATGTTGTTAGCCTCTTTCATCCTCTCACCGTTACGTTGCTCTTTGCAGCGTTCAGACCCAGCCAGATCACACACAGTCAGTCTAAAGAGGAGAGAATGCAAGAAGACACACCACTGTCATTTTTTTTTTTTTAAAGAAAAACCTAATTAAAATCAAAAAGAACTGAAGCTGAGATTTGGAGTGGGTAACAAAGGGTGAACTTACTCGCTGATGTGCATGGCCTGGGCTGAGTCTGCCTCTGGGCGGACGTGCAGGACACGGATGGAGAAGATGCTGTGGCTGAGTAGGTGATACAGTTATGATCAGACATGGAATGTGCATCAAAAATATATATAAAAATAAATCAGAAACATGGCAAAAAAGTGTATTGTGCTCCTACCTACGGCTGGAGTTATGGTTGAGATGAGTGCTGGCGAAGCTCTGGTTACGACGTCCTGCCCTCAGGATCTTCCAAGCTTCCTCGGCACTGCGGACCTGGATCCAGGCGAGGTCTGATATAAGGGTGGAAGAAGCAAAAATAATAAAACCGCGACACAAGAAGCAGCAGCAATAAAGAAACATGTTTTATGTGCTACTGTACCAAAATATACATGACAAAATCAAAACAAAGCTAAACCATCATCTCTTTCAGTGTTTCCTATAATGTGGTAATGCACTCACACCTGAATAGCACATGAAAAGACTGAACGTAAAGAAAGGTGGGGGAAAAGAAGATCATTTCTTGCTTAATGACATGTAACATACATCAGATGAGAAAAGCTCTATACTGTGTTACCTTTCACATAAGGGTTGCCGTGCTTGTCGTCACTAAGCCGCAGCGTGACCCTTTTTCTGGGCTGCAGGGAGGGCGAGGCGTCCAGTAGGTCATACAGGAACTCATTGTAGATCTCGTAGAAGGACACCCAGATAGAAAACTGCACGCCTTCCTCCAGATCATCTCCTGCACTGTGTGAAAGGCTGTCAGGCTCCAGACAAACACTGTCAGTGTCTGCAGAGAAAGAGATGAACATAAATGTATGATGCATTTCTAAAGAAAGGGCCTTCACACTGGCAGTAAAGATTTCCATGTAATGGTGGCATGGTCCCGTTTACTACGTATGAACTGGATGTATTACTACAAATGGAATTTAATTGTGAGTTTGCACAAGTAAGATTGCAACCTTGTTGACATATTTGCATTCCTCAGGAGCATTATTTAAAAAAGGTGTGACCACCTTTGAAAATGTTGCCAAATGTGTCTCCATGTGGAATACACTGCTGTCCTCCTCACCTTCAAGCTGGGTGGCAAGATTACTTGTAGAGGAGAGTCCTCCGATGCCGCTGTCCCAGACTGTAGTGTTACCACCTCGTCGAGAAGTCTGATTCTCATCCTGTAACAAACAAAAGAGTATGTCAAGTCATATATGTGCGCAAGAAGACATTTTAATTCTTTATGAGTAGTGTGATCAGTCAAAAATAACATAAAAAGAATCTAATACAGAAAAGGTTTACCCTCAAAACAGTTTTTATAAAATAGGCCGCATTTTCTGTGAGGTGCTTAATGTTTTTATTTCAAAGTACAAAACTTATTAGGACTTAGACTGCACAACGGGTACTAACAGTATTTATAAATAAAAGAGTATTAACCACCCAAGTTCACTTGCCTCCTAAATAACTTCTTCAGAAGCTTCTAATTTTCTCTCAAACATTCAAAGAGTATTACGCAAAAATAAGCTGTACACAATGTGCACTGTAGATCCATTTTATGCAGTAAAATTATCTTTTCTCTACACTTTTCATGAACTCACATTTGCAGCTGTTCCATAAAATGTAGTGTATAATTTCATTTTTTTTCTATGTTGTGTAAACTTGGAGAACTATGTACGTTTGCTACATTGCTTACTTAGTTGTTATTTGCTTTTAGTCGAGCGGTGCGTAAAGTCAGAAACTCACTTTATATCTGGTCACTTGTTCTAGCTGTGGCTGGATATTTTTGGAAACTTAAAACTAGTTGATTGACATTAAACTAGACAGACTCAGGAGTAAGAGCTTGAAAAGGACAGAAATATACAAAAGTTCATTATTGACAGTTTGCGGCAAGAGACCTTAGAGTACTTGCCAACACAATTTAGCAAGGGAATTCCATTTTTAAATTTCACATGACCATTAAATTTTGTTCCACCATTCACCTCTTTGAGCAGAGAGTTTCTGCGGATTTCCTCCACCCTGACCTCACCGGAGTCAAGCTGTCTCACATCCTGATACATGACAGGCTTCAGGTCCATTGCACCATAGAGACGACCCTGCAGTTTCCTGAACAGAGACACTAAAGCCCGGGGCACGAGGCCTGCCTCTCGACCACTGCCTGCAAGTCAAGGTCTGAGAATTAAGAAGCTGCAAACACTAACATCACAATCAAACAGGGGCATTATACTAATGTGGCAAAGAAAAAAATCTTACCCTGAATAGTGTAAGTTTTTCCAGAATTGGTGACACCATAAGTGTATAGAAGTCTGTTCTCTCCTTTTAGCACATCCTTCACCATTGTCTTCATCATGCACTCATAAAACTGTTGCTGTGTGGTCTCTGGCCCAAAGATCTATGGAAGATGGGTGATGAGAAAACCTCCAGCCATCATAACAAGCAACCTGTTAATTTAACGCAATGCACAAAATGTGACCCTCCTACCTTCGAGAAACTGAATTTGTGCAAGCTCTGGGTGATGCCCCTCTCTGCGGTTCTCATGTTCTGAGATTCTTTCGGAGCTTTGAGCAGCAGACTCTCTTCATCTTGGACAGCCACACAACCCTAAAAGAAGAGTGAACCGTAAGCACGGAGCACATGTGTACTTAGAGCAATAAATGCACACAGAATCAGAAGTCTTACCTGCTCTTCTCCCCTGCTTTTCTCTGTCTCAGTAAGCGGTCGGATGCGGAGAAAAACCTTCACCCTCTCTGTGTTACCTCCATCACAGCTTCCCTGTCTCACCGCTGCAGGTTTCACCTCTAGTTTCTAGAGAAACAAATGAAAAGCATCTTCAATGTTTTGTTGCAGACATAAAATATTATACAAATATATATTCCTGAAGGAGAAACAACTAGTCAATTTAAAAAGACTATAGGTTTCAAAACATTTATAAAAGTTGTGTTTTGTTGAGAAATATCACACTCATGTTAACTCTCACCGGTTCTGTAATGGATGGTCGGGGACCCAGGCCGGGGGAAATGACAGAGATCTCAGGCAGACGTGGTCTGGACAGGCCTCCATGCTCTGCTGCCGTGGACTCAAATACTGCCATTTCATCATCCTCATCAGAGGGGAATCCAAAGGGGGGGGACAAACACAGCGACATGTTTACCTGTTACAAGAAGACAAATTACAATGAGTATGAAGTAATAGAAACATATTTCAAACGTGGCTGTATGCGAGGAAATGCATGCAAAATACACCCTGCATGTCACTTTGCAGATCAGAATCAAGACGTATCAGGATATAATAGAAATGTTGAAATGAGATTTTAGTGCTTATTAACACCTGTCTCAACTGCTGTCACACAAAATAAAATTGTCCCATGGATGGATAGATAGATAGACTTTATTGATCCCAAGCTGGGAAATTGCAGTTAATGCTGCAATAAGCAGCAACTCACTGACTGTTGAGCGGGTTAGTGAGACAAGGTGAGTAAACCCAAGAGAAACTGGATTGAGCCTGCTGTGCACTTCAAAGCCAAACAGACCAATTCAAAGACTAGTCCAACAGGAAAATGTCTATCACCTGTCCTGACAAGTTAAGTATCAGTGCAGAAGAAGGACATTATTGAAATCTACTAAAAACATGTTTTCAACTGCACTGGGCTTCCATAGTGTTGAACCAGGCCCGCAGCAGTGGCAGTACAGTATCCTGACAGTTACATTCGTGTAAGTTAAGATGTTTCACAGCTTAGGTCAACTTTACAAAGAGTTGATTTGACTTTATATGAACAAACCTGAATTTCAATAAAAACTGTTTCTACCAACGGTGAGTGAGTGAGTAACGTTAAAAACGTGCACGAGAAGTGTGTGTGACGTTCTCGCTACGTTACCTGTTTGAAAATCGTGTTAACCCCCAACAAAATACCACAAGACTGTTAATGTCGACTTGCTGGAGTAACGTTAAAAAACTGTTATTATCTATCTTTAGGTCCGCTTTAATGTGTGGTTTGTTGTTGTTAGCATCAAAAAAGGTTCATCCAACTCACCGTCAGTGTCGAAAAGGCGCGGAGTCCAGTAAGTTAAGTTAGCTTGATGTATAAATTTACTGAGTAGGTCGCCCAAACTCAGGTACTTGGTAAAAACCGGCAATGTTGGGTTAAATTTGTATGAAAGCTACCATAAACTAACACTACCCTATTACTTCCTCACGATTTGGAAGCACACTGAAGCCCAGCTGAGCTATTTTACCCGACTGCGTTTGGATTTTTGAACAATGCGCTTCCGCTTTAGAGCGGGTCACCGATTGGATAAAGCAAGTGACGTCACGCTCCATGCACCTACGCAATCGCGCAACAGCGTCAACGCTCTCGAAGCACAAGTATCGCGATAAGATGATTCACTGCCGACAACTAAAAAAATAATACACCGGCAAAAACTATCACAAAGTTTGATTTCTTTTGTCACCCTAAAATATTCTTTAGCGTTATTAATGCAATTCCCAAACCATTCTTACTCTGGGCTGAAGAAGTTACACACTAATTCAATACCAACACTACCAAATGTATATATTGGGGAAATTCAATTCCTTGAAAAAAAAAAATGTAATAATCTCGTGAGGAAAATACTCACGGACGATCAACACCCTAAACAATTTGATGGAGACTTTCGTGGCATGGATCCTAAAAAAGTAGTTAAACTTAAATTGGGATTCTTAAATTATCCAATATTACCCAAAGCTAAAGATAGATATCCTGAAATAACTTCTGTTATGATTTGGCACTATAAATAAAATTGAATTGAATTGAATTGAAATTAATTTAAAAATAATTAATAATATTTATCCTTGCAGTGAAATCCTTCGAGTAAGATTTCACTTTGAAAGCATTGGACGCTCATTCTGCAGCTGAGATACTGAAACCTCAGAAACCTTCTCATCTTTCAGTCACTCACAACTTTTTTGGGAGCAAAGCAATTTCAGTCAAAAGCAACTGGACTTGGTTATTTGTCTAGGGAGACTTTGGAAATTTAGAAAGTGGAAGAATGGCTCAAAAAAATGTACCTGTGACAATCAGCTCACATGTGGATGTGATGTATGGATTAGTTAAATAAAAGTAATGTGAGTTTGTTGGTAAACACAATTATCATGATGGACAAATATTATATACACAAAGTTAAATTTATGAAGACTCTCCCCATCTTTAAAATGTTTCAAAATGAATTCTTATTATATTGTAAATCACTTAATTATATGAGCTCTAAATATGCAAATTAACTGCTTAACAACTTGGAATGGTACAATTTAACTCAGCCTTGAATGTATATACTAGCTAATCAAATGAAGACCAAATCAATTTTTTAAACTTATTTTTACTTTTACTTTGATTTGTTTATACTGTATTTTTAATCCTCTATTATTCTATTATTTATTTTGTACCCTACTTTTATGTTTTTTTCACCACCCATGTTAATTTCAGAAATGTTAATCTGCCCTATTGTTGTAAATTTGAGAAATTAAAATAAAGTTTTAAAAAAATCATAAAAAATAATCAGATTATTTAGGCATTTCAAATTCCTTCCCTTAGTTTTACTTTTATTTATGCTATTGTTATTATTTCTACATTGAGAAATACATTTTTGGCATTGTGTATAACTCCGTAAAATGTAAGAAAAAAAAGGTTTGTATTGAATCTTCAATAAATATGAATGAATAAATAAGGTGTTAATCTGCCTCAGTAGCCGTTTTTGATCAAAATAACAATGAAAGCAGTAAAATCAATTGAATTCTCTGATCCTCTGGTTCTCACACTGTGGTACTCTGGTGGTACTTGAAGAAATCTCCAAAATAAAACTAAAAAGGAAACGTTAATTACTAAATTACTATAATACTTAAACTTTTAGGATCCTTGAAATGTGATTTAAAATAGGTTTAGCGTATCATGTCATATTTTTGTTTCTGGAAAGTTTCCAGCAATTTACCCAAAAGGTAGCGCCCCTTTATAACCCTAGCTGTGACAGGTCACCTACAGTGTCTCAAGCACATTTTAAGAATGCGAGGTAACTGGAAGACAGGAAATCAGTGACAGAAGTGATGGAAGAGAATAATCAGAGGTAAAATAATTGGTTTGAAAACACTGACATGTGAGTTCTGATGCTACACCTTCATACAGCGTGGCAGTGGCTGAAGACAGTCAACAATAAATACTCTGATTAGGAACAAACCTTCCTGTCTGTAGCTGAATATTGTATTTTAACATTGGTCTTAGTGGTGGTACTTAAAGAGCCTGATATTTTCTGAGGTGGTACCACTGCTTTAATCCATCCATACAAATGCCAAGGTTTGACCAGTAGATGTCACTTTTAAACTATCAATCAAATAAACCCATTGAGCTTGATATGTGCCTGCTCGTTTTTCAGGTCATGTGAGCTACATGGGCATAGAAAGAGGGCAATTTGGTCAATGCGATGAGAGTTATTATGTTGTATAGAAAGTATAGAAGTAGAGACACGAGGCAGAAAATTAAGACTTGCTTATCCCAAAATTAAAATGTTTATTTCATGTGCAACATTTCTTTTTTTTTTTACATGATTCTAGAAAGTGATACTTAAACATCTAAGTTACAGTAACGGAGGATTAGGCTACATTAGAAATCCCTACTACCGTACTAGCAATATAATAGGCTACACTATAGATGGCACTATAAAACAGCTAAACTGTGAAAAGTAACTATGACTGAGTGTGGTACAGGCCTGTTGATTACAAAATCATTAATTAACCATTTAAAAGCCATTTCTATTTATTTATTTATTTTTTACATTATGTAGGCCTACCTCCACGATATGAGCTAAATGATGTCTTCTAGCACTGAGAAGTCCCTATAAAAAGGTACTTTAACACTTAACCATATAAAGCTCTGTTCTTACACACTTTTCTAGCCTATGATATATCATCATCAATAACTGAAACAATAGAATGAAAACACAATATTGCATGACGTCTCATGCAGAGATAGTGTTTCAGTGTGATTTGTATATACAAGTGTGGTTCACTGCCATTTTCTATTTAAAAAAAACAAAAAAAACACAAACTTTCCCAGACATTGAATTTCACAGAAAACAAGATAAAAATAGAGGTCAGAGGTTGTGAGTGAGTTGCTTTTTTTCAGGCTTACTTCTCATAACACTGTCAGGGGATTTGTGCACACTGGCCAAATGTGTTACTGAAATTAAAGCGTTTAGCTTTGCTTGATGATTCGCCCACTGAATGCTTATCAGTAAATCAATCTGTCTCATCCTTTAGCCATCAGGTTCAAAGTTTTGCTCCATAGCAGTGGTAATGCTGTGAATACTGACGTGGTTGTGTGAATTTTGGAGCCTTTGTTTCTGCACACTGTGCTGAACCCCATAACAGAAGTAGATGATTAAACCTGTTGAAAGAAAAAAGAGCATCAAAATGTAGCCATTCTGTTTGTTTTTGCTTAAATGAAAATGTGGATTTTATGGTGATGTTCTTCACATACCTACTGCCATCCACACAGCATAGCGGATCCATGTGTCTGATCCAAGTTGAACCATTAGATAAACATTGACAAAGGTGCTAAAAATAGGAAGCAGTGGAACAAAAGGAACCTGTACGTATGAAAGAGTGGAAACATTATCACAATTATATCAAAGCAATGAAAGTTGAGATATAGCTGAAATGTTACTGGTTGGCTCTTTCTTCTGTTGGGAGTGATTTCCTACACTTAGTAATCAAAGTTTATGACTTCAGTAATGATGCTTCACTGGCTGATATGAATATCAAAGTATAGCGTTACATGCACACTTAGATAGACGAGGCATACCATGAAAGCAGCTTTGGTTGTAATCTGTGGTTGTCTGTAGATGATCATGGTAATAAGGACCAGCACCAGTAAGATGATGGAGACACAAAGTAAACTCCACCACTCAAGGGCCTGCAGGGAGCCCACAGCCCCAGATATGACGAGGCTTAGGATGATAGCTAAAACAACTGAGGAGAAACAAGTCCAATGATTATTAACAATGGAAATCATCTATGTGCACTAATATATTTTAGGAGGAGGTTGATCACTTACTAATAAAAACAGTCAAAACAGACACATTTTTTGATGTCCGTGAGGTGGCTTGTGAAGGAGGAAATAAAAGTCCAGTAACTGTTAAGGGTTCAAGTTTGCTGAAACTTGAATCCTCGCTGAGGTCTAGTTGGTACCTGTGAAAGTGAGGAAATGTAAATAAATGCATCCAATCATGACAATGATATAACTATGACTCAAAGAGGGATTCAGTTTTTTATTTTTATTCTGGTTCACATCAATTTACTTTAATCTTTGTCTGTATGTTTCCAATACACATCAGGCCAATATTTAATTTTCATTATGATGAATCTTACCTTAATAAGAGGATGCATATGGCAACAAGTGTGTAGGCAAAGAGGGTTCCAATTGACATCATGTCAACCAGCGCCTTCAGGTCAAACAATAATGCCATGATAGCTGAAAAGACATGAATAATATTGCCAACAGTAATTAACATGAGCTAAAATCATTTCCTTCTTACTCTAATTTCAATAAATCATATTGGAAGAATATGAAGAAAATCAAATATCACAATATTTTTTACCAGATAGCTCAATGTCTATATTGCGATGATTGTAGGGTTGACATGCTTTCACAAAATATTTACACAATGAGATTTTTGATAAATAATCATCAGTAATTTGGAAATAATTATTAAGTTGGTTGACGCAAATAATAGAAGCGCAAAAACAGTAACAAAATGACATAACTTTACTGTAATGCAGTCTTTAAAATGACACTTTCATATTATGATAAATCTGAAAGGATAGTCTCATATCATTATAAAGATATAATATTGATAAATTGGTCCGTTATACCAGTGAGCATGAGGATGAACACCTTAGCTCAAAACACAAGAGCATTTATATCACAAAACCAAAACGGGCACAATCTAAAGCTTCCAGAAAAATGCAGTAAAAGACTTTAGATTATTATAAAGTGTATTGGTAGTTTTACCTGCTACAACACCTGAAGCCAGGGTCGCTATAACAGGACTTTGCCTGTCGCTCATTTTACTGAGAGGCCTGAAGAGAAGTCCATCTCTGGCCATGGCAAAGAGGACACGGGGCATCGGGAACATCGATCCGAGTAGGCTGCGTGAAAAAAGGTAAAATAATCAAAAACGATTTATTATTCATGTTATTTTCTTCTGTTTTAATCTGTAAAAGTGATCTTTATTTACAGGATGTACTGTACACTGCATGTTGACCAAGGTTAATGAGAACCACAAATGAAATGAAGGTGATTGATTTAGCTTTCATTTGCAGAGTTGAGTTGGGTTTGTAAATGGCACACTGTGTTTCGTACCTTGTTGACAGTGCACAGAGGGATCCCACAGCCACTACATACTTTGCAGGGCCCCAACCGATGTAGGTAAAGGCCACAGGCAAAGGGCTGTGAGCACTGAGCAAATAGTACGGCATCAGGAGAGTCAGGGCTGCAGACACACCAAAGTAAGCCAGGAAGCAGATGAGGAGGGACGCCACGATGCCGAGTGGGATCGACTTCTGAGGGTTTTGAACCTCCTCTCCTGAAAAAAAAACACAGTATTACTACTGCATAGTATATTATTTTCATTTATATCATGCTGTGCCCCTGCATACTCTTTCAGTCTTGCAGAGAGCTGCATCTGTATACATGAATTTACCTGTTGTGGCAATACAGTCAAATCCAACAAATGCATAAAAGCATGTGGCTGCTCCTGCTAATGTCCCCTCAAAGCCAAAAGGGAAAAATCCTCCACTGCCATATGTGGTAGTGTGATTCAGTGATGTGAAGTTTCTGTAAAGAGAAGACATGTTGATGCTTGGTTGGCAACAATAACGCACAAACGGAACGATAACAAGACCAACATAGTTCAAACACTACATTAAGCTAGAAAGGTTGCTAAAATCATTTATTACAGTAGCAGCCAGAAAAATACTGTTACTGTACAATACATTTTTTTTCTTAATGGTTAATATACGTTTATATAAATATACTGTATATATATATATATATATATATATATATATATATATATATATATATATATATATTTAAATAAGAACCCATACTCATATCCGCTGAGGAGAGAATCTTCATTAATGTACCAGTTGTTGATGTCCCCCTTAATGACTCCAGAGATGATAACAAACAGCAACACCAGGATGTTAACTGCTGTGAAAACCTTATTTACAATAGCTGACTCTTTCACACCAAATGCAAGAATGCCTGGAAAGGAGACACACAGAAAATATAAAGTTGATTATGACTATATACTGTACATAGAACATTATTTAAAAAAGATATTCAATATCCATTAAACGTCCCATATTGTAAATCAATGAAAACTGACAAAAAAGTTTAAAGTTTGGCAGCAATGACATAATTGAATTTGGGAGATCGTGGTAAAATCTTACGGGATTACTAGTTTCACTAAGCTTCATATAGATAGAAAGTCTCACTACAGTGCTGTTTCAATCATCCCCCGGCTGCAGTGACATTGCAGAAACGCAGAGAGCATAGATGCAGAAGAAAACACTGACCAATCAGCGCAGACTGGGCTTTTTTGGGAGAGTGTCTTAAACTCACTAAAACCGAGCGTTTCAGACAGACATAAGAAGAATTTTGTTTTTTTAAAGCAAGTATGAACCTGAAAATGAGCATAATATGGGACCTTTAAAGACACAATATAAAATGTGATTATATCCCCTTAATTTTCCACACATGAATTTACAATAATAGATACTGACATTTGGTAACAAGTCACAGGGGCTTAGATAATGAAACTTGCCTGCCAAGAGCATTATGAGGCCTGCTGCAAAGAAGTCTGGGTAGGGAGCTAATCCAGGTAAATACATCGCAGCCTGTTTGCCCAGAGAGTTGGCGATGAAATTTCCAATGAGATCATCGAAGGTCCCACTCCATGCTCTGGCAACACTTGACGTCCCTTTAAAACAGTCAAAAGGAAAAAAGGTACAACATGGATAGATTAACAGAAGCTCATAAAATAGCTAACAACAGGGTCCACCAGTGTTATAAGTGATCAACGTTTTCTAACCTTATTCTTTTATTTTAGATCTGAGGCTCATTTGAAACAATGCCAAGACACATTTTAGTTTAAGTATTTACTAAAGTGACCTTCCCAAGATGACTATTAAACATCCTTACATGCAGTAAAGAGTGCAGCATTATTTTACCTATGACATAAGACAGCAACAAGTTCCAACCAGTGATAAAGGCCCATATCTCTCCCACAGTCACATAGCTGTAGAGGTAGGCAGAGCCGGTCTTTGGTACACGAGCTCCAAATTCAGCATAGCAAAGTCCTGCAAAGACGGAGGCCACTGCTGCTATCAGGAAGGCGATTACAATACTCGGCCCGGCCACGGCTCTGGCCACTTCTCCTGACAGCACGTATACACCGGCCCCCAGCGTGCTGCCGACCCCCAGGGCCACCAGGTCGAGGGTGGTCAGGCATCGCCGAAAGTTGGACACCTCTCCTTCAGGCTCCAGAGGTTTCCTACGTGACAGGCTCTGCAGGAATAGCAGTATCTTAGCACCAGACATCCTGTTAATCAAGACATTGTGTTTCATTAATTGCTCAAGATAATGCAACACAAAAATGTTTGACACAAGGATGAAGCATATATTTTGAATTTAAAACATCTTAAAGACAAACAGAAAATGTCTAAGTTGTTTGAAAATAGCAGTTTGTTAAATATAAGTGGGTCTACATTTCCAAATAAATCAAATGCTCCCATTTAACATATTAGACACAAATAAACTCAAGTTATATGTAATCCTAATCTGCAGCATTTTCCTCATTATAGTCCATTTAATCAGAACGGCATCGCTGAAATCCGAAGCCCAAGTTGAGCTATTGACACAAACAAATGCTACAATACTGAAACTGAAATACTTACTATAAAGCCGTCTAAAAGTGTGAGAGACACACAGAAATGATTACACAAGACCAGCACGAGTTAGCATTTTTGCTGTAAAATTGTTGGAATGCATGAAGTCTTTCATCCTAGCGATTACTAAAAAATCTCCTTGTACATTGTATTCAGTAAGCTACAAGAACACACACACTAACACCTAAAGTAAGTAATTTACTCACACTGTAAATATATAAATACTGTTGAATACAAGTAGGCTACAAAACTTTTAATGGTCCTTGTCAGACACAGGGATTATTAATCAATTAGTACATTACCAATGGTTTGTTTACGGTAAAGGCCTGTGTTTACGAGCAGGAAGAAATGAGAGTAGCTTCATTAAATAAAAGATTTCACTGTTTACAAAATATATCGACAAAGAGCCAGGAAATAACATTCAATGTCATTTAGAGGTAAAATAAAAACCCATTTTATTATCTAACAAACTGAGATCAAATCCTGTAGATCATATACTCATTCTTGTAAGAAAGACTTACCTTCACAGCTGAATGCTGCAGCGTGTGGGACTGTGTTTTGATCTGTCTCAGACTACACACTACTTGTGGAGATAAATCCATTCACTGTGAACTCTTTGCTGCTCAACATTTTTTGACACATTATGTTACATTTCAGACGTATGTGCCACTTCTGAAAAAGACAGGATGAAATCTGAATGATTTGTTCGAGGGCACTTTGTTCTGCCATGTCAAAGGATTTGACCAGATTTCATAAAGGACTTTCTTTATGCATGTGTGATGATACTGTGGAGGCTTTTACGCAAAATGTTACACTTAAAAAAAGAAAAGAATTAAACACACACGTTTTATAGGAAACTAAATAAAAGTAACTATAATAATAATAATACCATGATTGATATTAAACCTTTTATACCATTGTTAATGTCTTAATTGTGATATTTAAAAATAATACCATTCAGTACAAAAAAATAACCCATCTAACCTTACTGCACATAGCAAATACTCATAACGTGTTGAGAAAGTGATGCTGTTGTCACTTTGCTTTTAAACTTATTGAAACGAAAGAAGAGGAGTGTCATAAAATGAATTGTTGTGTGATTTACACTATCATTGTACTTAAAAACACATTTACCATCTCATTATAATGAAACTCAAGTTCAAGTTCAAATGATTTAGACATTTCTAGATATTTATTTTTATTCTATTCTGGGCTAAAATCAGTGTTGAAGAGAAAAAAAGTACAAATGATCACAAAGTTTAATAAAGCTGATGATTACACGTTTGCCTTTTCACTCTGTGTTGTATTTGTCAGGTACTTTCTCCAGATCCTGAGCCCTGTTCAGTCCCCAGTTCTCTCATCTTGTCCAACGACTCCTTTTGTTGCTTTTTTGTAACAAAAGAAAAATGTATTTAGAGTCCTAGAGAATTATAATAACTTAGAATGACGCTAGTACTACAAAATCTGGAAATCCCTTCCACTGAATCTTGGTTTCTTGTGTTTTAGCTATACTCGACACAATGTTTCCAGCTCGGCTTATGCATCTTCTGAAAAACCACATCGGTATTTCTGAACGAATCTCCTGCTCTAACATGTTGAGGTTCTCATGTTGTGGTCCAAATTTGCTTTAATGCTGGAGAAGGAGATTTCTTCCAGCTGTAAATATGATTGAAACTAATAGGAAAAGAAGAAACTTCTGCAAACTTTTATCCCGATGTGCCCGATGTCTCGTGGACACAGCGTTGGCTCGTGCCACAGATAAGTCAACATGTTGTAAAGTGAAATTGTTTTCACTGGAAACATCTGCCCAGCAACAAATTGAAAACCCGTTCATCAGAGCATAAGGAGGCAGCTACTTGTTTGAGGAACGTAATGGAGCGATCAACTGCTTCTAGGGGTTCCTGGCATCACGCTGCTGCAGCTCGCCTGGCAAAATGCAATAAAAGATTAAAGCTGCATGGAAAACTGTATGACATCACCGGATGTCAATCACAAATCAAATTTGGATGTGTAGTTGCCAAGACTACTGAGAAACATGTTTGCATATTGGTTTTTCATTGATAATATGAATAACATTGTGGCACTAAGGACTTAATTTCCACTTGAGATTATTAAAGTATTTGGGATTCGGATTTTCAAAATATTGTGCTTGAAAAAGAAAATCTAATATTTATAGTAACATGGGTGGATTATGAGATGGAGGGCCCCGGGACACAGACATGGGAGCGGCCCCATCCCCTAAGAGCAACACATGACACACATACAGTACTTTGTGATGTTTTTGCCTCTTTTTAGTGGTTGTTCTTCATCTCTTTGTAGTTGTTACAGTATGCATGTTTTTGTGGTATTGTGTCCATTTGTTGTCATTTTGAGTCTCTCTGCAGTTGTTTTGTGCCTCTGTGGTCATTTATTGTCTCTTTGTAGTTGTTACAGTATGCATGTTTTTGTGATTTTGTATCCATTTGATGTCATTTTGAGTCTCTTTGCAGTGGTTTTATGTCTCAGTGGTCATTTTATGTCTCTTTGCAGTTGTTTTGCCCCCTTTTGTAGTTATTTTATTTCTCTTTTTTGTTGATTTGCATCTCTTTGTAGTTGTTTTGCCCCCTTTTGTAGTTATTTTCTTTCTCTTTTTAGTTTTTTTGCATCTCTATGTGGTCATTTAGTTTCAGGTTGAGTTCCCACATAGTTGTTTTGTGTCTCCCTGTGGTCATTTTGAGTGTCTTTGTAGTGTTTTAGCCCCATTTTGTAGTTATTAAGTGTCTCTTCGCAGTTGCTTTGGGTCTCTTTGTAGTCATTTTATATTGCTTTGTGGTCATTTTGCATCTCTTCTTGGTCGGTAGTGTCTCTTCGTGTGACATTTTGTAGGTGAAGGCTGGGAGACACTTTGGGTACCTGGTCCTGTGCCTGGTAGGCCCATTCAGTAATCCATTCAGTTCTAGTAATATAGTTACAAGCATCCAGTTACACAACTTTGAAATACATGTTAAGGGCTGTACCCACATATAACTTTCAATCGTGTCTCCTTTATCTTATCTTCTAAATGGTTTCACTGAAAGTAGATAAGCATTATATTCCTGTAATGTTGAGGTAATATAAGATTATTTCTAAGTCTTCACCACTTTAGGTTGTGACGCCTTCAGTTCAGGAGGAGTGAACTGTGCAGACTTCATTAGCTGAAGGAAATGGACTACCTCTCTCCCTGTAAATGATTCATCTGCAGAAAGAGGTTCAGAAGCTCGCACCATTGTCCAGTGGGTTCACTCAGCACCCTGGATATTTTGGCAAAAGGCCTTAAAATCTAAGTATATCTGCAGATTAACTCTTTTGAGCGTTTTTAAATCACACATTTGGAAGTTCCAGGTGGTAAGTTTTCATTCTGTGTTATTTTCCATGTTTGATGTTTTAATTGTTTTACTTCAGCAGTTTAAAAGCACTGAAGGACCCTTTATAGGTTTTATAGAGTTCAGCCATAGTGATCTTGCTTTGCATTTAAGGATTACTCGGTAATTTAAAACGGATGATAGTATTATGGTTACTTTGCTGATTTTGCTTTGCTAGAACAAATTAATGGGTTTCAATCTATTTTCTTTTTTATAAATCAATTTGGAACAGGTCGAAATTATATCATAGTAATTCTTTTTCATTATTGTGAAAAATAAGACAGTGGGGACACTGGATACTAACAATGCACACTGGATATTGATATGATTATATTCTAAAATACTTTTGTTAGAAATCAAAAACTTTAATGCAAAATAGGCATTCCATCCGAAATAGTGACAATAGTACATTAAAATAGAATTAATATAACTGAATGTGTCGAACTTTTCTCAACAATGGTAATAACAGTGGCCCTTACAGCCGTTAGTTACTTCATTATCCCAGCTCTGCCCCAGCATTTTTCCAGCAGTAATAGCCAGATGCAGAAGGCTTCTCTCCATGGTGACTGGGTTCACTGGCCACAGCATGAGACTGAGCACTCGCAGGAAGGAGGATCATTAGAGTGTGACTTCACTCATGTAAATCCAGAATCTATTTCGGTTCAGATGGATATTTCAAGCAGCAGTGTTACTGAGGTGTGAAATGTTAAAATCCATCTCTTCTAAACATTACTAGAGCAGTAAACTCTTAAAAACTGAATATAAAACTCTTCAAAACCCTGCATAGTCCTGCTAGAGGTAATGATAGCCTTAGGTCATGTTGGCTTCTAACACCATTCTCGCCCTCTCACCCTGTTTATATGGGAAAGTGAGCTCAGTGTTTATTGGATGGAATTCACACTGCTACAGCACAAGTATGATGTCTAATCTTGTTGAGTTGTCTAAAAATGATAACATCCAACTGCTGCTGATCAATTTCCTTCAACATTTTCCTTTTGTAATTTCTGTTTATTTTAGATAATATTATATTGCATATCTAATGTGATTTTACCCCATTTGACTAAAAAAGCATAATATGATTTTCCCTTTTTCAGACAATCTCATCAGTGCAAACATGAATAACACAAAACAGCCCAGCAGGCAGATTGATGAGAGAAGACAATACTGAGAACACCTTTATTCTGGGGAGTTGTGTTATATAATACTACCCATTAGAAATACAAAAAAAATGAAACTGGTTCTGTATTACCTGATAGTGTTGGGGTCCAGTTATGTGATTTCAACGTATGGGCCCCATCAGAGAGCACAGATGACTGGTGATATCTTGCTCGGAGGTCTTTTCCCCATACACTTTGGTGTTGCATCCAAAGACCAAGATCTCGCAGCTCGGCCTGAATCCACTCAGTGTGTCAGGTAAAGTTTTTAGACAGGTGTTATGATTTGACCGAATGAGTGTGCTCAACTCATCTAAATCCATGCCTTCTTTTGCTTTTACAGGTTTAATTTCCGTGGTTTCCGTTGGCTCCAGGCTATGATTTTTGCAATAGATGAGATAAACAACAGCAGCACCCTCCTGCCCAACATCACCCTGGGCTACAGGATTTTTGACACATGCAACACAGTGTCAAAAGCACTGGAGGCTACGCTTAGTTTTGTGGCCCAAAATAAGATTGACTCACTGAATTTAGATGAGTTTTGCAACTGCACTGACCACATCCCAGCAACCATTGCAGTAGTAGGAGCAGCTGGTTCTGCAGTCTCCACAGCAGTTGCCAACCTACTGGGTCTTTTTTATATTCCTCAGGTGAGTAACTGAAGAGTGGCTATATCGGTATCACAACAACACTCCACCTCAGTTGTGGCCTTAAAGAGATGGTTTGGATTTTTTAACTGGGGTTGTATGAGACTCCATAGTCAGTGTATTGTCTACAGTAAATGGCAGTTGAAAGCAGCTAAACATACCCTCGTCACCTAAAAAACTGCATCTTCACCACTTTACCGTGCTGTCAGACAGCCCTGTTTAAGTTCACATGGGAGAGAACTGAAGTAGTTCTATGCTCTCCTCAAAGCCACCAGACTCCATTGACAAACCAATCAAGGCAGCAGTAGACCAGCAACTCCAATATTCTGTGAATTTTAAAATATTACTATTTTTGTCCATGCAATCTTTGACAAGAGACTAGCGATAATGGCTTCAGTTCCCTCTGCATACACTTAAATAGGGCTGTGTACACGTTAACTGATATATTGATTTTTTTTTATAGGTGGCTTAAATACAATTAGGTGCTGCCCCAACCATAGACTATGGTGTAAGTGCCTCATACAACCCCGCTTCAAAAAATCTGAACCATCACTTTATAACTTAGCAAATGTCACGAGCATAGGGTCACGAGGCAACCAATGATGTCCACATACAATTAATTTGCAGTGGATAACACAATTGACAGGAAATGTAATGCCTCCTGAATGATGCGTTTTTTTTATAATGAATTAAAATAATCAAGCACCATGAAATCTGAAATACGTTGCAGATCAGCTATGCTTCTTCTAGTCGCCTACTGAGCAACAAGAATCAGTACAAGTCCTTCATGAGAACCATCCCTACAGATGAATACCAGGCCACAGCCATGGCAGACGTCATCGAGTACTTTGAGTGGAACTGGGTCATTGCTGTAGCCTCGGATGACGACTATGGACGTCCAGGGATTGAAAAGTTTGAGAAGGAGATGGAGGAGCGAGACATCTGCATTCATCTAAATGAGCTTATTTCTCAGTACTTTGAAGATCATGAAATCCAAGCGCTGGCTGACAGGATTGAGAACTCCACAGCTAAAGTCATTGTTGTGTTTGCCAGCGGCCCAGATATCGAGCCTTTAATCAAAGAGATGGTGAGGAGAAACATCACAGATCGTATCTGGTTAGCCAGTGAAGCATGGGCTAGCTCCTCTCTTATTGCTAAGCCAGAGTATCTTGATGTTGTGGCGGGGACTATTGGTTTTGCTCTAAAGGCAGGGCGTATACCGGGCTTTAGAGAGTTCTTACAACAAGTCCAACCAAAGAAAGACAGTCATAATGAATTTGTCAGGGAGTTTTGGGAGGAAACATTCAACTGTTATCTGGAAGACAGCTCGAGACAGCAGGAATGTGAAAATGACAGCACTAGTTTCAGGCCGTTGTGTACTGGTGAGGAAGACATCACAAGTGTTGAGACACCGTACCTGGACTTCACACACCTTCGTATCTCCTACAATGCATATGTTGCAGTTTATTCCATTGCACAGGCCCTGCAGGACATACTCACTTGCACACCTGGGCATGGACTTTTTGCCAACAATTCCTGTGCAGATATAAAGAAAATGGAAGCATGGCAGGTAAAATGCTATACATTTACCCCAAACCAAAGCAATTAAATACTCGATCAATTACCCAAATGCGTGTTTCTGTCTTGCAGGTCCTGAAGCAGCTCAGGCATTTGAACTACACCAACAGCATGGGGGAAAAGATGCACTTTGATGAGAACGCAGACCTGGCAGCAAACTACACCCTTATAAATTGGCAAAGGTCGGCAGAGGACGGCTCTGTGGTGTTTGAGGAGGTTGGATACTACAACATGCACGTAAAGAGAGGAGCCAAACTGTCCATCGACAAGACAAAGATTTTGTGGAATGGATACAGTTCTGAGGTCAGTCAAATTGTTTTGTAGAGGATGTTCGTATTAATGTATTCTGTTTTTTATTCTTTATTTTCTTGGCATGATCTACTTATAATTATAAGCAAGTAAACATTGCAAGGACGGTAAACATTGAAACTTTTGCAAATGTACATTATTACAATTGCTGCATGGGCCCATTTCCTTTTAATCTTTAAGCTAAAAATGATCTTACGATCGGACCAATATTTGCATTAAAGCTGCAACAAGTTTTGTCCACTTGGGGGCAGCAGAACTAGCTGTAAATACAACATTGACATCATGTATTTATTACCTCAGAAAATTGTTATGGCAAATATGTTAGCACATACTTGCTAATGTTATTTGCTGGTCGCTAACTTTGGCTGTCTGGGAAGGTGGCATACAGTGGTTTAACAACGAGTTAATAAGAGTAATGGGGTTAAATAAACAGTGTGAGGGCCATAAAACCAAAACAATGAGATGAAAAATGCTAATGGCAGAGTTGGCTGATTACTGAGTTTTATTATTTATTTTTTCAGGGACAGAGCACGATTAAAAGTAGTTGCACCAGATTTAGCTAGCATCTAATTTGCATATGTTGTTCCTGGGCAGGTAGACAAAAAACAACCATAGAACAGCACTACATAAAACAGCACAATACAAACATTTCACATTACTGCTTTCACAATACACATTTGATCCGATCTTCTTAATAAAAAAAATGCAGCTTTAACTTTCTTTTGGGAAATGTAATGGGGCCTTGATGTTTTATTAATCCTCTTGGAATCTCTTGAATTCATCTTCTTCTTATTTAATAACAATGATAGGTTATTTAACTAATTAATTAAGAGGTCATGTCCCCGTAGTCTGCACGGACTTAGATCTTTTTACAACACATCTTGTATGAATATGTCGAGGAACTTTGGTTTACTGCAACAAGGGTCTATTATGTCCATAACTCCACATTTTTCAAAAACTTCCATAATAAATGAATTCAAAAACCTAATATGTCCAAAGGACATAATGGACGGCACAGTGGCAGTGTCTTAGCATAATGCACTACAAACAACATGTCCTCACTTGAACAACACGGTCCCTGGTTTTAATCTGATGGGGATCCTTTGTTTGAATATCATTAACCATCTCACCAATGACTTACTATTCCCTGTAGACTTGGTAATAAAAACATAAAAGGGCTGCTAAAATAGTTCAGCATTTTTCAAAACTCACTGTTTTTATATCAAACTATACACACATTAACATCTATTATAAGTGTATTTTCTGCTCTTTCTTAACTTTTCTGTCTTTCTATCCCATAGGTGCCGTTCTCTAATTGCAGTGAGGACTGTGAACCTGGTACAAGAAAGGGGATCATAGACAGTATGCCCACATGCTGCTTTGAATGCACTGAGTGCTCAGATGGAGAATACAGTAATCATAAAGGTATTGAAATGTTCACAATCACATGTCTTGTAATGTTACACCTGGCCGATGTTGCACTTATAACACAGATGCCTTTTTTATTTATTCAGATGCCAGTGTTTGCACCAAGTGTCCAAATAACTCTTGGTCCAATGGGAACCACACATTCTGCTTCATGAAGGAAATCGAGTTTCTCTCCTGGACAGAACCATTCGGGATAGCTTTGGCCATATGTGCAGTATTCGGTGTTGTATTGACAGCCTTTGTGATGGGAGTCTTTGTCAGATCTCGTAACACCCCAATAGTGAAGGCCACAAACCGAGAACTGTCCTACGTCCTCCTGTTCTCGCTTATCTGTTGCTTCTCCAGCTCTCTCGTCTTCATCGGAGAACCGCAGGATTGGACGTGCCGTTTACGCCAACCTGCCTTTGGGATCAGTTTTGTTCTCTGTATCTCCTGCATACTCGTGAAAACTAACAGAGTTCTTTTGGTATTTGAGGCCAAGATCCCAACAAGTCTCCATCGTAAATGGTGGGGATTAAACCTGCAGTTTCTGTTGGTGTTTCTGTGCACATTTGTCCAGGTGATGATATGTGTGGTCTGGCTTTACAATGCCCCTCCTTCCAGCTACAGGAATCACGACATTGATGAGATCATTTTTATCACCTGCAATGAGGGCTCTGTGATGGCTCTTGGGTTTCTTATTGGCTACACATGCCTCCTGGCAGCTATTTGTTTCTTCTTTGCATTTAAATCACGGAAACTTCCAGAAAACTTTACAGAGGCCAAGTTCATAACTTTCAGCATGCTCATATTCTTTATTGTTTGGATCTCTTTTATTCCTGCGTACTTCAGTACTTATGGCAAGTTTGTTTCAGCTGTGGAGGTCATTGCTATTCTGGCATCCAGCTTTGGGATGCTAGCCTGTATCTTCTTCAACAAGGTCTACATCATCCTCTTCAAACCCTCCAGGAACACCATTGAGGAAGTCCGATGCAGCACCGCAGCCCACGCTTTCAAAGTGGCTGCCAAAGCTACACTGAAACATAATACAGCAGCTAGAAGAAAGTCCGGCAGCATCGGTGGATCTTCTGCCTCAACTCCGTCCTCATCCATCAGCCTCAAGACCAATGGCAATGACTGCGACCTGACTTCAGGAAAGCATAAGCCAAGGGTGAGCTTTGGCAGTGGAACAGTTACTCTGTCCTTGAGCTTCGAGGAGTCGAGGAGGAGCTCTCTGATGTGATAATGAAGTGTGGATGTGTCAAACATTAGCTTCATCAATCTCATTTATTGGGTGTGTTTTTGGACTTCATTTTGAAATGCATTAACACATAGACCTTAATCTTCCCATTTTCTTAACACTTTGTCAGAAAAATGACCAGGCCAACTAATACACTGTACTTTACGTGGATCCTGTGACTCTTTCTGTTTTCATCATAAATCTGATGTACACTAAGCATATTAATATTAATACAAGATGTTATACAATTACAAACATTACATTTGATTCTCAGCTTTTTTTTTTCTTTTGGAGACATAATATTTTATTTAGATTAGTGAACTCTGTCTGTCTGTCTGTCTGTCTGTCTGAACCATGTTTAACACAAAGACCTGACTGGGTCAACATTTGACCAGTGGATAACCCAGGCTCCTTAAGTGGATAAGCGAGACCACTGGATGTTTGAGTCACATCGTAAATACACAATTACAGGATGTTGACAAAACATTCCATACTTTTGGTCAATCACAAGACAACAAAAGAAAAGGAAGTATAGTCCCTGGACGCAGCATTGCTAAATTCATGCCACCTTGTTAAGGGTGTCTTTTGGTAGCGTGAAATAAATAAGATATACATGTTTAACTTAATAAAGAATGTGTCACTGCTACCACCACAATCTGACAGACTAAACCACAACATCAAGATTTTCCCCTCATCAATTTAGATACTATTTTGTGATATTGCATTTGGGATTTTCGGGTATTCAGTATTTTTTTGATCTCTCTCAACACAAAATTTTATTTCAACATTATCTCTAATGTATAAATTACAAATGTTGTAAAACTGAAATGTTTTGAATTACATTGAAGCATAATCACATTTTATAAACAACATCAACCAACATGCGAGTATAAATATCCCAAATTCTCCAAATATAGCTCAGAATTAAAGAAAAAGTCATGAACATGCAGATGAAGGTCTATGGGACATTTTAGGGTTGATCTTTCAGAGAACTTTGTCTGCTTGCAGCTTGCTTATCACAAGTGTCTGACAACTGCAAACATTGCAGGGCTATCTCACATGTAAATGTCATTCTCACAATAGGCCTACACTACACAGTCATGTCCTCACAGTATGGAGGAGGTATAGAGAGGAAGGAGGAGCAGCTTGATCCACTCTGATTGTCACGTGTGAAGAAACTAACCTGTAACTATTTCCTGCGTAGAAAAGACTCACAAAACAAGTAGTCACAAAACAATAAAATAATATACATATTTAATATACCAATATAAAAGGGGCTATTCTGCATATGTTAGGTATATTTTGATGATAACACTTGTGTACTAAAATTACATTTTATACACAGGACTTTTACTTGATTTTTTTTCCTTTTACTTACTATAAAGTGCACCATGAAGGCTCCTGTAATGGGAGTTGAGAAGATAAATATGTAATAATTGTGTTTGTCCATGCTCTGAAAATATGCCTTAACCATCCACAACTCAACAACGCCACCTTAGGAATTGCACCCAATTCTGTAGCAAAATCCACCACAATGAAGTGGGGGAGAGAGACATTTAAGTCTCAGACTAGAGAAGCGTTAAACCAACAGGAAACTGAAAATAAAAAGCATTACAATAGTAATTCTAGAATATATACTAATCATCAGCTCAACAAAAAGCGATACATACTGTTGACAAGGAAAAAGCAGCAAGTTATAGTAAAATATACGTATACCACTGTTTCTGTTTTACTATACATTGAACATTGTAGAATTTTAGACAATGAACTTTCCAAAAGGGAAGCTCTCAGCAAGAGAAGGACACAAGAAAAAGTAGGTTAAGATGCGTTTCAGGGATGCAGGGCCTCCCACATCGCTCAACGAGGATAACATGCTGAGAGATTCAGTGTCGTGGCTGACCTGAAGCAGGCTGAGGAGCAGCTGGACAACCACCTCCTCTGTTGACAGGATGACAGGACCCAGTCCAGCAGAGAGACCAGCATGGTGTCTATCTGCAGGGTGGAATGAGACAGATATTGGACAAAATGACCAGGAAGCATTGCATGATGGGAATGTTTGTCACAGCCCTGGTCCTGGCTAAGACAGAGAAGAGAACATTTCCATGTCCAGCAATTATTCAAATAAAAAAAAAAACAAGCGCAATTACACACACAAATAACACACAACTCAAATTCAAATTCCTCCAACACCTTCATCCCTGTGACTTAATAATCTTCATTTTTTTTTTAATTAGGCAGTGCTTTCATACTGTTTTCCTGTAAAGTAAAAGAGAAAGATAGATTGAACAAAACTGAATGAAGACTAAAGCCTTGTAGTTTATACAAGGAATATGGATTTGCATCCATATTCCTTGAAATCATTAGCTTCCAAGTCACATTTTTACATAGACTAAATCCATATAATATGCATACTGCTCCAGTCAGACAAACAGTATGTGGCCTTATTAGTGTTACAGGCAGCACTTAATTCTTACAGCTTTGCAGTATTTTGTTGCCCTACCAACTCAGCCATTTACATGTGCTTAGGCCTGGCATTAATTGAAGGTTTTCCAGGAGCGTGGAGCAAATTAACACATTCATTTTAGTTACTGTCCAATAAATTAGTAACTGTTAAGTAACTATATACAGTACATAAACTAGGAGCGGTGACCATTATTTTGAAAACCACACAACATGCACCATGTTTTTTGCTTCTTCAAGCCATCCAAAAAGCAACAATGGCTTCCTGTTTGGTGATGCTGCCTTCACAATTAAAGCATTTTATGGGCTGCTGTGTGCAGATCTCACTGTTTCGGAATGATTACACGAGACACAGACATCCTGAGGTATTTGCTGTATGCTGCTTATTTCACCAGATATCTGAAAAAACTGACGCTTGCGAGTTTGCATCGATTGGTCGATTGAATGTTTATTTTGAATATGAAGCTGCAGTTCAATCAGAAAACAAAACAAAAATAATAATAATAATAATAAGTAAGAAATATGATCGTACTTATGCAGGCAGACAAATAAATAAAATAGAGTGGTTAGCACTGTCGCCTCACAGCCAGAAGGTTCGAGGTTCGCATCCCAGCTGGGGCCCTTCTGTGTGGAGTTTGCATGTTCTCCCTGTGTCTGCGTGGGTTTTCTCCGTTTTTTTTTTTAAAATGTATGTATATAAATGAGATTAAACTATACAAACAATTTGCAAAATCTTGTAAAATTGCTTGAGCCCTAGATCTGTACTGTATGAACATCTATGTACCTTATTTCCTGACTGATCTCTTGTATTTTTGACTGATTTTTATGTATTAGTGTTTATCTTTGTCTAGTTAGCATTTCTAATGACTTTATCTGTTATTAATGTCACTCACTCGGTTGTTTGTATTGTATATTACTTGTACTATCTTGTATATGATGTAGGCCTATGCAGGGCCGGAGTGGGACTCATTTTCAGCCCTGGAGTTTCATACCTCAGACCGGCCCACTTTAGATCACGACCTATTATATTAAAATAATGTAATTATAACTTTACATGTTAAGCAAACAATAGCGCACTGTTCTCTAAAGCCTTGTAATTCCTACTGTAATTCTTACTATTACTAATGATCAAAAGTATAACGGGCCACTACTATCAGTGGGGCAAAGAAAGTGGTTTTATTGGAACTGATGCTTGCTTGTTCACACACTAGCTCACCTGATTCTTCCTCACCACTGGCTCCTGGCTCTGCCTCTGACTCTAAATCATAAAAATGTTCATAAATCTCGTCACAAATCTCCCCTTTTTCAAGTCAAAAATTCAAGTCAGTTTCATTATTGTAGTGCTGAATCCTCTATCATCATCAATTGCAATCTGGGTCCAATCAGCTCTCATTTACATCTTCATGCAGTGTTTGTTTACAGCCTGCGCGCAACGTGATTCCCGGCCAAACGTTAGCGATTGGTTATGGCAGATCCAGAGTTTCACTGGGCAGATCCAATAGTTTTAAATTTCAACAGACACCTGCCTGCCAAGTTAGTTAAAGTCTATCAATTGAGTAGGTCCAGACTCTCTGTGCAAATGAAATGAAGTACGAGTCTGGTAGGACCAGGCTAGGTCTACACCATGCTCTTCATTATCTCATCTCATCTCATCTCATCTTCATCCGCTTATCCTGGATCAGGTCACGGGGGCAGCAGCTTTAGCAGGGGACCCCAAACTTCCCTTTCCCGGGCCACATTAACCAGCTCTAACTGGGGGATCCTGAGGTGTTCCCAGGCCAGTGTGGAGATCTAATCTCTCCACCTGGTCCTGGGTCTTCCCCGAGGCCCTTCTCCCAGCTGGACGTGCCTGGAACACCTCCCTAGGGAGGCGCCCAGGGTTCATCCTTACCAGATGATCCTGAACCACCTCAATATTCACTTAATGAGCAATCCTACCTGCACACTCTGGACCTGTGGGCTGATGGCTGGTGCTTGGTGATGCATCTTGTATCTGAAGGGCTACAAATCCCCTAAAGTTTGTGGCCAGTTATGTGGCGTTGCATCATAATATTATTTAAATTATGTAACGTTAGGTTAGACAGGCTATAAGAAATTATTATGCCAATTATTAGTAACATTCAGGGTTGCCGCGGTATGCGGTATTACCAGTGGTTGAGGCCAACACCGAGTTATTTTGTATTATTTTTTTCCAGTAATAAAAAAAAATCCGGTCTTGTGTGGAACGCGGAAGACCGGTTCCACACAGCAACGCCGGTAAACAAACCCCGGGAAGCCCAATCCCTACGAGAGCTCCTCGTGCTACGGCCATCCGGAGGCGCACAGAGCTTTTGGCCGTGATATTATATATAAAATTATATTATACTATTATATGATCGTTATAAGACGCTGTCACCGAGAATTTGCGCGCTGCCAGGCGCTGTCACCGAGTGTGAGAGGAGAGTTGCCGGTTTTTGCACATTTGGCTGCATCTGTCTCCAGGGCTTTTCTCTTTTTAATCCTCGCTTTTTCTGCGCCACCCTTGCTCTTTTTATTTTCCATTTTGGTTTATTATTTTCCTTGTACATCTGTGGTTGGAGCTAGGCAAACACCACTGAAGTGTGCGGACTAGTGCACGACACGTACGTTACATCAGGCTGCGTCTGCGTCTGTGTCTTGTTGGTGGCCGTGCCCTTAACGTGCGTCCGCGTCCCAGTTTCATTGGCATGATCTAACAGACCGCCAGCTCCCTGATATGACCAGCGACAGCGGTAACAGCATACACGTGATACCCACTCCACTCAGTGCCATGACTGAACACCGGCACAAAATAAATAAAAATAATAATTGAACACCGGCCCTCGCGGCCCAAAAGTCAGACCGGCCCACCGGGAATTGTCCCGGTCCTCCCGATTAGCCACTCCGGGCCTGGGCCTATGACTTTTTGAGTGCAATAAAAGATTTTTAAAAATCCCGGCAGTTCAGTGCGACAGCTTTTAGTTTGAAAACCCCCCAGCGGAAGTATTGTGTGTTCGCGTTGCCTTCACAGTGTTGTCGTTTGCCCAGGGGTTTGTGTCAGGTAAGATGCGACTGATACTGTGCCAACTAAACTAGTAAACAGTTATCTCTGATGTTATATCGGGAAAGGACAGGGCTCACCTTCGTCTCACTTTAATACAAACCTCACCCTGTCTTCGGACTGTTAGCTTTGATGTTTAACTTTTACAGTAAACTCTAACGTTACAGCGTTACATCCGCATTCGTCAGCTAGCTAACATGTACGCTCACTCCGCACATTTTGATCCTTTACTGTTGTAAAATCCTGCACAGTAATCAGCAAAGAAGGAGCTGTTCAGCCATGTGAAAGGTAGTGTCCCTCATTTGAGTCCTTACATGAACAATAGCACGGTGGTGCTCAGAGCTAGCCGATGTTAGCTTTTTTTTTTTTTTTTTTTAAAAAGAGTCCGTTTGTTTATTTATTTTAAATGCATCTCTGTTTTGTTTTTGTTTATTTTTTATTTTATTTGCCCCCACTCCCAATGTTTTTTTCAACATGTTTTTAACATTAACAACTATTTCCACTTTTACTATATTCCATTACAGACCAAATTGATTACATTTTAGCAGTTGGTGCAATACTTCAGTGTGTCCAGGTAGGAATTCAATTGAAAACAATAACATTAGGTTTTTGATTTGAAAATTTGGTGGTATGTATATAGAATTTAGATAATAATAATAATAATAATAACAGCTTAACAGCATACAACTGTTTGACAAGAAATATATTTTCAAAAATACCCCAAAATATAAAATCAATTTTGAGTTTGAGTCTTGTACTTAACTTTGTGTTTGAACATATGTTAATTTAATGCCACAGTGTTTGACTCAACGAGCATTCCCAAACAAGATGTGTTGTTTCATCTGTGACCTGACAAAAGGAGCAGAGAGCATCAACATTTAACATATATCTTACAATAACAGAATTAACAGGATAACATCTGTGCAATCATTTCAGAGACACTTCTCGCATCTTATTTGAGATAAAACGTTTGCTGGGTAATAACCATGTTTTTTCCCATTCTATATCAAAATACTGATTACTGAAGCAGGGTTAGTAATTGTGCATATTTGCATTAATCCCCTTAAACATACATTATTATTTTTTATACTCAATAACCAGGACATGACAGTTAATCAAGTGGGTAAACTAACTTATGTGTTCATGGTCACAGTACTGTTTTAAAGCGGGAGCATTGCCTTGCTTTATTATAGTGTTATATATTGTATCATGATGTATTTGTTATAGTGCTGAAATGCATGGCCAAAAGTTTCAAATTTTTTTTTTATCACTGTAAACTCAATATCTTTGTTTTAAACCTTTGCTCAGAAAAAAAGAGTAATTTGTGGTCACAGTTGTGCATTTTTCTGGTATTTTCAGAATCATAATCAACTTGTCCATGCCCTCATTACCAGTAGGCTAGACTACTGTAATGGTCTCATTGCAGGTCTTCCCAAAAAAACTGTCAGGCAGCTACAGCTTGTTCAGAACGCTGCTGCTAGAGTTCTAACAAAGACTAGAAAATGTGAGCACATTACACCAATTCTTAAATCATTACACTGGCTTCCTGTACGTCAGAGAATTGATTTCAAAATCCTCCTGCTCACATATTAATCACTACATGATCTAGGGCCGAAGTATATCACTGATATGCTCCCACTACATAAGCCTTCTAGATCACTAAGATCCTCTGAGGCCAATCTGTTAGTGGTTCGCAGAGTAAACTCAAATCAAGGGAAAGCATCTTTCAGTCATTATGCAACAAACAGCTGGAATAAACTTCCTGAAGATGTGAGACTTTCACCCACTCTGATCACTTTTAAAACTAGACTGATAACTTTTATGTTCACCTTAGCTTTCTGCTAAATCTTTGCACTTTTAACGTCCGCACCGTTTTTTATTATTGTTTATGTTTTTATTCTTTTTGTCTTTCTGTAATGCATTTTAATTCATGACATGTGCTGTGAAGCACTTTGAGTCTGCCTTGTGTATGAATAGTGCTATACAAATAAAGTTGCCTTGCCTTGCCTTGCCTTGCCTTGCCTTGCCTTGCCTTGCCTTGCCTTGCCTTGCCTTGCCTTGCCTTGCCTTGCCTTTATTGCCATGTATGTAATCAGATTACTAGGAATTTGACCCGGAGCTTGTTGATGAGGCTGGTTGCAGATGGAAAAAAACTTTTTTTACACCAATGATGAAAATAATCGTTGAATATTTGTTACATTAAAAGTACAAGTGAGGAGAAAGGCGAGGCTTTGCAATGTGATACCACAATGTGTCAAGAGGAACAGAAAAATACCGGTGTGCTAGTGTTAGTTACTGGGTATAAAGTTACCATTCAGGAAGCTCTTTCAGTGGTGTGTAGCAGAATCAATGGCTCTGAACACAAAAAGTAAAGAAAAGAAAAATGAGGAACTTGAATACTTATCCGGTATCTTGGTTTAACAGATAACATCTGCGCAGGTTTTTTTTGTTGAAAAATAATGGAGATATCTCTTAAACTAGAACCTGCCCAGTCAGGGTGTAGTTTTGCAGATGTCATTATAATGCAAATATGCTCATTCATGACAGTAACACCCTTTCTCTCAAAATCAATCCACAGTTGTTGGAGAACTCACCGCCTGAAACTGGATTTTCAGGATTCAGCGATGGATTTTCACCAATAAGTGTTCCTTACTTCACAGTGATCACATACTTGATTCACTGTTTAGTTGTGCAGCATGTTTCATCGCCATGGGATGACCGGTTAGTGAAACTGTGGCTGTGTGTATTTTTGCGAAAATGTTCTGCACAGAGGAAATATCTTAAACTAGAACAGCGTCTACACTAGTCTTTTCTTTTACTGTTGCACATCAGCACAGCCACACAGCCATGGGCTTCTGTTCACCTGTGTACAAGATTTTGCGGAGAGGGAAGTATTTTGTACTGCTCCTTCTCTCGTTGTCCGTGCTGGCGTGGATTGCAACTTTTTCAGGCGAAACTGTGAAATCCAGTCAGGTTTCTTCCGCCACACCACAAACTCTTGTCAAAGGAGACAGTTTGAGGGATAAACTCCACACTTGGACAGCGGCAACTGATCGCATAAATACTCCACCACCAAAAGTTGAGTGCCCTCAGGAGTCACCATTGCTACGTAAGTATACACCAACGCGCAGGTTAAAAGGTGACAGGTTTACCGTTTTTAATTTTTTTTTTATTCAGCTGGGTTTCTCAGAAGTAATGTAGATTTGTCTGCTTATGCTAAAGAGGAATGATTTGTTGGTCCTTCACTAACTTCATGACAGCATAGATGAAAGAACGGTAGAGTAGATAACTTTACTACTATTTTTAAAAAAAACAGACAAGGGTTTGTGCTCATCATTAATCTGTGATGTCACTTTGAACATTGGTGACAACAGCTCTGCGGTTAGTTTCTGATCGATTGTGCTGTGAAGTGATTACATGATGGAATTTGATGAACACATGTTCATAAGTACAAGTTTATCAGCATTATAATCTCAAATCACGTGTGGTTCACATTTGAAGGCGCTGCATGTTCTCTGTCCTGTATACTACTTTGTACTGTGTTGTTCAGAAAAGAATCGCCAACTATTTTGATAATTGGAAAAACAATTTTCATGCAAAAAAGGCAGAAATTGCTGTTTTCAGCCTCTCAAATATGAAGATTCCCTGCTTTTCTCTGTTTTATATCTTTTTAAACTAAATATCTTTGGACTGACAACAAACACATTTAAAGACATCACCATGGACTTTGGGAAACAGGGATGGGCATTTTTCACACTTGCTGACATTTTATAGACCAATCGAGAAAATTACTGGCGGATTAATCGATAATTAAAATAATAATTAGTTGCAGTCTTGCTGTGTTATGAATCACATATAACATTCACTAAGACTCAGATTTCTTGTTGAATTTGTGAACTTCTACAGAGGGAGCTGTGAAGCTCAGCTTTGAATCTTCTCTGAAACTGAAGGATGTGGAGGATAACAACAAAGGAGTGACCGAAGGCGAGTACGAGCCCTCAGACTGTACAGCGAGGCAGAGCGTTGCGATCCTGATCCCCCATCGCAGCAGAGAGAGACACCTCCTCTACCTCTTGCACCACCTGCACCCCTTTCTGCAGAGGCAGCAGCTACACTACGCCATTTATGTCATCCAGCAGGTATCCAGGCTCTACACAATGCAGTTTTATATCAAATGAATTCTTGCTTAGGGTTCATGCTTGTAGAACTGAGAGTACTGATTTACGAGATCAGGGAGCTGTCTTTTAAATATCTTCTTTGTTATTAGTAAATAACTTCATTGAAGCTCACACCTGAAATCATTTTGGTTTGCTAAAATCCTTGAATTTAAGTTTTCAACCAAAAAGTAAAAACCAGTAAAACATACCACATGATCATATCAGTGCATCGCTACCGGAGTTGTTCCTGTAAAACCTGCAGACTTCAAAAACATCATGAAAGCAACAACTCATGTTCAGTGATGCACAAAAACACTGCTGAAAACAAAGAAACCAGTGAGGAAAAACCTTTTCACATGCCAAAGGCAAATCATCTGCAACCATATGTTTTAAGTTCCCCAAGATGAAAGCAACATTATCAGTAACTCAAAGGCAGAGGGATATGTGTTAGAATAGAGACAAGCAAACAGTGTGTCAAGAGTTTCTTTTGTGCCTGGCTTACATGGTGGTTACCTGTAAAAAATCAACCAGAATAAAGCCCATTTTACTTCAAATTCACTTGCTAATAACTGGCCCACACAAGTAGCATTAAATCTGATCTTACACTGACCCTCTTCCTTACGCCTGTAATCATGGAGTGTTTTGAGAACTAGCCTCGCAGGACAAACCTCTCCACTGAAGATGCCATCTGCATAGTACTCCACACTGCACCGAGCCACCTGGAGCATCTAGGGAACTATGTCAGAATGCTCTTCTTCAGCTCAGCCTTCAACAACATCATCTCGGAGATCCTAGTTGCAAAACTTTCCCACCTTGGCCTCTTCAACCTCATCTGCCACTGGATTAAGAACTTTCTGACAAACTGTCCACAAACAGTCAGACTAGGCCCCCACCTCTCCCGTACCTTAACACTCAGCAATTGTGCCCCCCAAGGTTGTGTACTGAGCCGTCTTCTGTACACACTGTATACATTTGACTGCTCCCCGGTCCATCTCTCAAGCACTCTCAAGTTTGTGGACGACACCACTTGGGTGGAGATGAGTCTGCCTATAGAGATGAGGTCAAAGGACTGACAGCATGGTGTTCAGCGAACAATCTTACACGGTTAACCATAAAAACTACATAAATAATCCTGGATTTAAGGAAAGGCAGGACCCAGCCCTGCTCTACATCAACGAGGACAGTGTGCACATCTGACGACCTCTCCTGGACTTCTTACACCACGGCAATGGTGAAGAAGGCCATCCAGCGTCTTCACTTCCTGAGGGTGCTCAGGAAAAACAACCCGAAGGAGCTGCTTGTTACTATACACCACGCTGTCATCAAGAGACTACGGACATACTGCATTGTGGCGCGGTTGGCTGGTTGCACAGCAGCAGACAGGAGAGCGCTGCAGAGAGGGATTAACACAGCCAAAAGGATCATTGGCTGCTCTCTGCCCAGTTTGGAGGGCATCCTCAGCAGAGCTGTCAACATCATTAAGGAAAATTCCCATCCCAGCCATCATCTGTTTGACCTGCTGCCCTCTGGCAGGAGCTACAAGTCACACAAAACACGGACAGATAGACTCAGGGATAGATTCTTCACCAGAGCTATCACCACAATAAACATGCAAACGAAGATCCACAAATAACCTCCAGCCTAAAACCTGACACTGTACCATCATGCCATTTATCTGTGTCTGTTTCATTTACTATGTGCAGTATGGTGCCAAGTGCAATAATATTTATATTTATCTATAAATACCACATTAATGAAACCACTCATTCCCCTCTTTTTCCCATGTTTATACAGGTAGCTTATTTATTCATGTATTCTAATATTTTATACCCCTTTTAATTGTTTTCTTATGCACAAAAGGAGTTGCACTCTAGTTTTGTTGTATTCAATACAATGATAATAAAGACTATACTATTTTATTCTAAAACCCTTTTTCTTCAATGGATAAAGCATAATGACACATCAGATTCACAGGGATTAATGCAAGAAACGATCGGTGAGCCTGAAAAGTTGTCCAGGAGGAAATGCGTATAAATTAAATTAAGTATTGTATGAATTTAAAACTGCCCTGGCATGGTCCCTGAAAACTTTCAGCCCTGGGTACAACAGAAGAACACGAACATCTATACTGAACCGTACATAGTCCATAAACGACTGCAGCAGATTGTAATTTTCATTGTGATTTTTGTTTCTTTAAAGGCTGGCGATGCAACTTTTAACCGTGCCAAGTTACTCAATGTCGGTTATTTGGAGGCACTGAAGGACTACAATTGGGAGTGCTTCATCTTCCATGACGTGGATCTGGTTCCTGAAAATGATCACAATTTATATGTGTGTGACAAGCAGCCCAAGCACTTGGTGGTTGGCCGCAACGCCACAGGATACAAGTAAGTATACAACTACAAGTACATTCACTGCAAGTCCTGAGTCAGCAGTTAAACTTTATATTACCCTATATAAACAACAAACCAATAAGGGATGGCAGTTTCCTCAGGCCTGTTACTACCTAAAAACCTCTGTTTAAAGATCTTTAAACAAAGAACTGTCTTTTTTCCTCATATTCTTCCACTCTCAGGCTGCGTTACAAAGGCTACTTTGGAGGAGTCACAGCTATGACCAAAGACCAGTTTCTGCAAGTGAATGGATTCTCAAACACTTACTGGGGTTGGGGGGGAGAAGATGATGACCTTCGCATCAGGTGAGACAGAAACAAGCGAAATCAGTATTAAGTGTTTTTTTTTTTATCAAATCTGGAGCAGATGTAGTGTATTTCACTGATACATGTGGGTCTGCTGTCCTGTCTTGCGCAGGGTTGAGCTGCAGAAAATGAAGATTGTGCGTCCGCCCGCTGATATAGCTCGCTACACCATGGTGTTTCACAAACGGGACAGTGGCAATGAAATAAACAAAGACAGGTCAGTAAATGTGGAGATATGGATATTGTGTTATGCTTGTTTCAGCACGTTATTGGGGAATTAAATATACGCATTCTGATTTATGCTGCAAATATAACCTTTTTAAATCAAATTTTTGTTAATTTCTTGCTTCCCAGGATGAGGCTGTTAGGACGAACACCACAGGTATGGAGAAAGGACGGACTCAACAGCTGCTCCTACAAGACTATGTTGGTAGAGAGACTCCCTCTTTATGTGAATGTTACTGTGGAAATCGGGAAGCCACAGAGTTGAGATTTCTAACAGGAAACCCTGCTGTGACCAAAAATATTTTATGATATATTTTATATAGTGTGTTTAGGCCGCTGAGTGCAGAAATGCTACAACTTGTATGCAGGACACCATATTAAGCACACAAAATACACATTGTTTTGATGAGTTTAAATATTTAAATTAATTGAGCTGGTAACTACATCTTTGCACATTTTTTGCATATCATGCTGCCTTCATTTCTTCGTGTTGTTACCAGCCTGCAAAATCCATTTTTTACCCCCTCCCGACTAATGATTGGTGTTGGTCAGATAAAGAAGTTCCTGCCAGATTAATTTAGTGATATGCCTCTTTTTTTGCCTACGTTATGTAGCATGGCATTAAACATGCTGATATTTTGCATAAACCAACCTACACACATGGACAATGTGTATTTTGTGTGCTTCGTTCTGTGGATGCATTGACTTTTTCTAAATCCCCCTACAAACACAGTAGCTGTCACTTATTTTGCCTAATTAGACCTCGTCTCAGGATTAACTGGGAGGCACAGACTGATTGATTCATATCTCCCTTTTGTTGCTCCTGTTGGGGGGGGGGGGGGCAACTATCAGCAACAGAGCCTTGACATATTTATAGGAAAACAAATGCCTAAAATGGCCAAATAAAAATACATTTGGAATGAATCTTAATATATTACTTATGAAACACTAAATAATGACTAAGTAAAACTCTACTTTTAGGTTAAATGTTTGTCTGCAGAGTCCAACTGATGGTTAATCAGTTTTCTAGCAAAAACATAAAAAAGGCGACGATATTGTGAAAATATTAATTAAATGCTAGTCCCCTAATAATGCTAGATATCTGAGGTTTTTCTCATCACAACCTTGCCGATAATATTACTGCACTGTGTCATTTTTGTTTTTAAAAAGAAAACCTAATTAGTTATTGAAGGACAATATGGTTTTGCATCAGTTGTAAAAGCAGATGACGGATGAACCTTGTGTGCAGTAGAAGGAAAACCTCCAGGAGAAGCAATAACAATATACAGAGGGCTTTTCATATCAAGGGATATTCAACATTGATAATGTATATTGATATTGGTCAACTATTAGAAGATTAAAGTTAGTTTCATAGATTTGGTAGGCATGGTAAACATCTGGCTGCTCTTGAATCAACCTCTATTATTATCATTAGTAGTATTTTTAGTAAAAAAATAAATAAAAAATCTTAAGTTGCCTTGTGCCACTGGCTTTATTTCCAGAACTGAATAACCTTGATCTTTGGAGGAACAAGGTTTTTGTCTTGAAAAGCAGTTTTGTGAGCCATAATGATAAGATATGATTTCTTATACTTTTTATATATAAGGCCTTACTTGTGTGAAGCAGAAATGAATGGGTGGTGGACTCTTATTTATGACCTTTACATTTTCTAAATAGCCTTTTAATATTTCAATGTAACTTTTTCTTACTGTTATCATATGTGAAGAAATGTCAGTCAAGAAGAATCTGCATACTTTTTTCTACGTTTTTGATCATTGCATGCTGCCTAGAAATAGTCTGATACAGTCATATCAAATTTGTGAAACACATGATTTTGTTTTACTTGATTTATATTTTTAAAATGTAGTGAAGCTGCTGGTATGTTACTACTACAATATGTTTTGTTTTTATTTATCTGACCAGGAAATGTCACGATGTTACTAATGATAATGACAGATATGGTTACCGTTTACTTGAGCCACTCCTCTTTATATATTCATATCTATGAGACTAGAACTTCATTATAACTACAGGTTGCTCTAAATCTCACTGAACAACTCTATAAATGTAAAGTGTGCTGTTGCCATTATGAAGCTCTTGAATGAGAGTTACGTTAGAAATACATTTAAAAAAAAACAGTTCAGTTCGTGGTCGCATCTCAAACATGAGTGAAAGATTTAGGGCTGTTTTGTGGGTTGAAAACTTTTATGCTTAAAATATATTGTTAAACTACAACTTCTCAGTTTTGTACAATGATGAAACTGTGGCAATATTGTAGCACCAAATATTTCACTTTTTTGTTTGACATTTTTTATTTGCATTTGTACTTTATATGAATCAGTTATGAAATTCAAAATGATGTCATATTAACTCGTTGAGATTGTCACTTGTATGATTCATTTTGGGATAATTTCATGTTTATTTTGTGATGATTTGTCTGTGTTAATGGAAGAACACCAATCATGGCAGAGATTATGCATTTCAATTTTAAATAGGATCTTTTTCTCTTTAGAACATATGTATAATAAATAGTATTTTTTCTTATAAATTCTCTTGTGGTTTTATGTGTTACAGGGCAAGAATCTACAGTTTTGGCACAACAATTTTTGGTTTTGGTTAAAACATGCACTAAAGTATTTGTATTCCTTTCTATGGATGGTTTCAGGGTTTTAAAAAAGCCCCTTTTTAAAAAGTGTCTCCCTGCTTATTAAGAATACCATAAATGAACGAATGTTACTGTATGATGGCAGTATATTATTACATGTTACACGGAGTTGGCAACAGACTGTAGTACATGTATCTGACCAGTAGAGGTCCATGAGAGCACAATATCCACTTTTGGAAAAAAACATCTTGAGTGAGGTCTCTTGTCCTTGTTAACTACGGAAAGACTGCCTTTACTGCCAGGCAATTTGCACAGCAGTAGCCTTAATTCATCATGGTAACAAAATAACAAGTCAATTGCAGTAAGTCTTGTTTGGTTGACGATGTGGCAAGATGTCATAAGTGAGGAGCATATGTAAGCTACGTAATAAGTACATGAATGACAAATTAGACAAACTTTTTCCTGATTTAACTGTTGTTTGACCTCAAGAACACAACGAAAGACCTAATATATAATGTTATTCTCCAGGAATTTAATGTGAGGGCACAAGTATGTTTCCAGAAAAAATGTTGGAGATAGATAAAGAAGATCTAAAGTAAGAAGGGACAACTGTCTCGAGGAGGAAAACATGTTTTGGTCGGACAGCTTCTACAGAAAGACCTCCCCAATCTTGGAATATCCTTCCGTTAAATGTACCACACAGGGACTCTAACACAGAACCTTAAAACTTGGCTAAAGAATAACCAGACCTGCCACCGTACCTAGTCACTGTCTGCTCTTGTTTGCTTGGCTTGCCTCTGTGATGTGATATGATTTTAAGTTGTCATGTTTTAACTGATTTTGCTGAACATCTGCTTAAAATAGTTTTTTAACCTGTGCAGCTGTTAATGTTTTGTTTTCTCCAATTTTAACATTATATAGTGTTTTATTTTTTGTTTTATTGGCCAATTTTTTTCCAGACAGAATTAATTGTATATATGTTGTTACAGGGTTTTTTTGTTGTTTTTTCTCTCTCTTATTTGTTAGACTGATTTGATTTTGTAGTCTTTTTTTTTTTTAGACATGTCTGTCTGAATTTAACATCAGGCCGAGGGACAACAGCTGAAAATGAGGCTTTTGGCTAAGACTGGCACATTTACAGTAATGCTAATCAATGTGGATTGTATCCTCAAATTAAATGCATGAAAAACGAATTGGCTAGCACCATACCCCAAGTACACCACCTAGGGCAGGTGGAATCCCTTTTACAATTGAAATATCATCTTCAAATCCACACGATTTATAGATAAGAAATATGTTGGTGGCAGAAGCGAAACGATGATGCAGATCTACCAAGACATTGCATCCCTCCGAGGACATGAAGGACACAAACTAAAAGTAAGGTCACGAAAAACCCCTTATTATTCAGATACAATGAAATGTCTTCTTTTTTTTTCTTTTTACCAGTGCAAAGAAAGAGCGGGATGTCTGAGGCTTTGTATGGACAGAATGATGTCATCTCCTCTTCCTATGGTGCAGAAAGAAAGCTTTGTCTTGTTGAGGCCAAGCCTGGTCATCTAGATCCCATGTGACATTCACAAAACACTTTTAGCACAAAAATTTCAACTCTGCAAGTCAGAACACTATGATCTACTCTACAAACTAGTCCATTCAGATACTGTTTGTGAAAATGCCAGTGGTGCCGACAATGTGTACTGTATTGTTGCTGCTTGTAAATATAGTAACACTTGTATGAATGTGTTTGTAAGAATTCACTAGTGGGATTTTCCTATCTTTATTTGCAAAAGTAAGGAGAGCAGTCATTTATGGAAAAGCAATGCATCTGTGCTCTAGATTGGATAAAACCGTTTTGGTCAAAGGGATAGTTTGGCTATTCTGAAGTGGGGTTGTATGAGGTTCTTAACGATAGTCAGTGTTTTAGCCACAGTAAATGACAGGTAGCACAGAGCCAGTTTGGAGAAACAGACAGGAGTCCCAACATGGAAACTAAGCAATTTATTGCTGTGGATTGGGGCAGCACTCAAATTTTATGTAACCGCCTAAAAGAGGCACACCTGAAAAAAAGAAAATACTGCCTAAATATACGCTATATTTAGAACATTTTCTCCTCCAGTTTGCACACAAATTTCCCCTCACTTTTACTATTCAGTGTCCCTCTGCAGAAGCTCTTCTTATGTAACCTTCGGCTCATAAAGGGATCCTCTCGTCTTTACAGCGAACAGCCTTTTGTCACCGCTCCCATAATCACTCATTTTTATCTTCTTGTATTAAACAGTATACTGTGTATTATTCCATAAACCATGGGGAATCTGACCCAAACAGCAGGTTAAGCAGTGAAAATATTCTAAATATATATTTTTGGTGGGCATTTTTGTGAGGTGACTAAAGTACATTTTGCTGCAGCTACTCCTCTTATCCAGAAGCTTCCATAACGGTACTCCTGTCTGCAATGTCAAATGATTTCATTGCACTATTTCAGGGCAACCCAGTTGTGCCTCTTATTAGGGTCCTTTCTGTGTGGAATTTGTGCAAGTTTCAGTCACGCAGGTCAGGTAAACTGAATTATTGCATGAAACATGCTCCCCCATTATCTTGACTAGCAAAAGAACAGATGGATGAATGCAGTGATCAATGTGCAAACAGGAAATGTTTTACAGTACATGCCAATAAGACACTAATTATAGTTGGTATAATTAATATTTGGGGCGGGTAATCGGAAGTCTGCGCTGACCCATTGAGTGTGTGACAGAGTTATACAATTGGTCGCAGTGAGTTTGATGACGTAAGTGTTTGCCCATTGACAGTCACTCATTCAAAATGAATCAGCACGACAAAGTCAGCTGATCACTTCCTCAAGTAATTGGTTGTTGTTACCGATGATGTTTTAACCTAAATTGTTTTGTCTGAATTCTCAACGACGGCAACCACATGTTCCTCATGTAACAGTGGCCGCAGTGAAGTGTCACAGTTAGACACGCAGGGCTACTCATGTGTTACTCATAAGTGACACAAAGGTGTCCTGAAGTGTCTGTTGGTGGAGATCAAAAACAGAGAGAGTAAATATTGGACTAACATTCATCAGGTGGCCAGAAACATGATGCCAAATCAATAATAAGGTTACTCCATGTCTGCTGGATGTGTTAAACAGTCCGCAAATCGGTTTGACATCAGCTTAAGAGCTTTCGTTTGCTCTGAAAGCCTAAGTGATTTGGGAATTGTTGCACAGTTATGAGACTAGACATTGTTTATGTCAACCAACCAAACCAACTTTTCACGTTTCTGCCTTCAGTTCTTGTGTCAAATTTATTTTGAAATATGCAGTAAATCCATGGTAAATCACTGCGGTCAGTGGTGGTTTGACAGTGGTCCAACAGGGGTTCACATAGAACATAGATTTACTGCAATTAATGAATATGTTTGAAAATATCACCCCAGGGAAAATTCTGTAATTCGCAGCTGTAAAACATTTCAAACCTTAATTTATGGAATTTGGGGTTTTAGGATCTATAATTTTCCATGTGTTTAAAGGCTACAAATATGAGGAATATATCATGATCACTACCCAGGGAGTTTTTCATGATCTTTCTCAGGGGATTGTGGGGATATGACTGGATTACATTTAGCCAAGACACAAGCAACAGAAACACATGCAGTACTATGAAAACATAATGCTTACATACATAATGCAACATCAGTGCTATAAATAAAATCCATGTGCATTTGTATTTGGAGACCGGTTTGAAAATGACGAACATGAAACGCATAGCAGTTAGTAACAAGAACCATGTGTGTCGTCCATCTTCTCACCCCAACCCCCAGGAACCCCCCCCCCCCCCCCCCCCATTTCCCATCTGTGCCCTTCAGGCCCTCACTTCAGTCACCTCCCACTTCCCTCTTCCTTCAGAACCCGTCTGTTTTTGTTTTCGAGCCCAGGCTCTTTGCACAGGAAATTGTATACATTGGGAGCATTCAGGAAGGCAGAGAGCAGCTTTCCCGTTAGCTCTAACTTTGGGCACATGAAAAAAAAGGATAAAAGAGGTCAGTAATTCCTAAACCAGGAGAGAAACAGAAGTCAGCTGTTCTCCTCCCCTCACTTCACTTCCCTCCCCTTTACACAGTTTCAACATTTCAAAAATCCATGCCACACCACTGCCACGAGTCCATCTCTAAAGATAGAATATTTGAAAAATCTCAGAGTGGAAGTCAGATTCAAAATAAAAACTAATGTTCCTGAGAGGACTTGCCTCTCTTGACATGCTTCCTCAGCTACAGAGAAGTCATTGAGAAGGGGAGACTGTGTGGAATGAAGGAAAAGAGGAGGAGATAAAAAAGGAGCAGAGAGAGACTGGCTGGGGGTAAAAAAACAACAGGAAACCAACCGATTCTAATGCTGTTTCTGCAAATCCTTCAGAGATAAAGCAGCAGACTGCCACGTCCCAGCCGAGCAACAGGCACACCATGACTTTTCTTTGATCATCACTTCAATTTATGACAATGTAAAGGACTTATAGCTCAAAATGTGACGTCACTTCTGCTCTCAGCCTCCAACGGTGTGGTTAGTCAGAATGTGAGCGGATGCAGAGTTTTTGGAGCTGATTGCTGGGATTTCTATGCGGCTGCTTTCTTCTTTTTTTTACCTACAAACTCAACCTCTGTTGGGGTCATATGGATCGATCGCCGCTCTTCCAAGGATCTGTTTGTTTTAATCATCGGGACTACTAACTGGAGCCACATGAAGAATAAAGGGACTAAGCAAAAGTCCAAAAAGAAAGGAAGTGAAAATGTGTTCGGCTGTGACCTGATTGAACATCTCCAGAATTCAGGACAAGATGGTAAACTCTTTTTTTAAAACTTTATTTTTCTTTCTTTGAGATCCAACACTCATTTACAAGCATTTACAGCACTATTTCTTTCATTGAGTACTTGACTCATATGTAGGGGGTAACATTTATACTGAAAATTGAGCTTTATTAGTAATTTCCTTTATTATTATAGCTATTATAACCATTGATATTCAAATAATGTGGTGACATTAATATGGAAAAGACAAAAAAAGGCATATTTACTTAACAAATATAGGCTTTGTTCAAAGGTTGCATATGAACAGTAGGTATACATGTGTTTTACATTTACTGTAAGGCCATTCATTCACACATTGGCTGTATTAAATTGTCATTTATGACTTTGGGTGTGGCTCTTACATTTTTTGTTTCAATTTCCTATGGTGACTATAGTTCCTATGACTGGCTTTGTGTCTGAAAAAAGACTGGGCGGTGCTGCTGCAGCCTATGGATGAGAGAAAATAATTAGTCAAGAAAAAAGCTGAAGAGTAATCCTCAAATATTCAAATATGTGGTCAGATTTGCTTGAGAGGGTTATATTCTTTTATCCCTTTTCTTTTTACTGATGGTGTTTTTTTTTGTTGCAACCATCATCTGTGATTTTCCTTTTCGGGAGCACCATGGTATGTCAAGAAAAAGAGAAGTATCCCACGTGCAGAGGATGTGTTGAGGATAACTTTAAGGAAGACCTGTTACAGTGGACACTGTAAGGCGGGGCTTTCAGTGCAGGAAGTGAGGGAGGCGGTGTGAGTTGTACCTCTCCGTCATGGAAGTCGAGCAGACATATTGTGTTTTTAGATTGTGAGTGCATCACTGAATATGGCTGGAAGCTCCTGACAAACATACACAAAGTAGGTGTTACGTTTAGATATAGTGTCTATCAAAACCTTTTTATATATATATATATATATATATATATATATATATATATATATATATATATATACGTAATCAGGGTATTAAAGTGAACTTGATGCCCACATGTTCCTCGACTTTCAGTGGTGGAATTTAATTAAGTACAATTTTGTGGTACCTGTACTTGAGTATTTCCATGTTATACTACTTTAGACTTCTACTGCACAACATCTGAGGGAGATATTGTACTTTTTACTCCACTACATTTATTTCATAACTTTAGTTAACTACTAGTTACAAATTCTATAATTAAATCACCTTATAAATCATGGTATGTTAGATTAAACCAAGCAGCAGCAAATAAAGTATTTAAAATCAGCTCTACCTTTACCAGCTGCAACATTGCAAGGGATTAACACATCAATGCATTAATAAAATATAATCCAATTATATATTTTATTCTAGTAAAAGTAAAAGATCAGAATACTTCTTCCACCACTGTCAACCAAAGTACAGTCTAAAACACTAAAGTTAGATCACTACAGAACATTATTACAGTATGTTTCTTTTTTTAACCAACTTGCTCAAATGACAACAAAACAACAAAGTTTCACGCTTGAGAGAAGTCTTTAAAGAGAGAAAATACTTTTGAACCCTTACATTTAAAAAAAAAAAAAAAAGAAGAAGAAATATCTCAAATGAGAATGTGAAATTTGAAAAAAGCAATCATGATACCGTAAATCTGTGATCATTTTAGTAAAGCAACTCTAGATATACCCAAACATGAGTCATCTGGAGGAGGAATACACACACTTAATATTTCCACTTTTCCAATTTTATAATAAGGTTCAGTTAATCTGGTATCTGAACCTTTCACAGTTGCTTTAGTCATCAACATACAATATCACCTATAAAATATGTTTATATAATATATAAAAGAAAGAATGCAGGGCTGTAAAGGGTTTTTGTACAGCCAACCACTGAGTAGTTTAATGGTATATTTAACATTATTGTAGGAACAAATAACTCACATCTGTTGACTAAGTGTTGAGACTAAGTCATATGTATTGATTTAATATCATGTGTCATCATAAAGCTATAGATCAAACAGAGATCTTTCCTCAGGGCAGAGACTGAGAGGCGCTAAATGCAGGCTCCAGTCAAAGTTGTATTTGACCACAGGCATGTCACTGAAAGCCCAATTAAGTTAAACATAAGAATGTAAATAGCAGATTCTTGGTGTCTGCAGCGATGACTGATAAATTAACCATGACGGAAATTACTCTTTCATTTTGTGGAAGATTAATTTTGTTTACAAGATGATCTGTTTTTACTTATCACAGAGAGACATGAAAATAAGAGTGTATTTAAAATATAAAAGTTATACAAAAGTTACTACCAATATAATATGTCATAATTTGAACATCATGGATTGAAATTATCTTCATTCATGCAGCCAAAAGGTTTAGAAATGTAAGGCAAGAATATGGAACTGAAACTATGTTTTTATAATGCAGTTTTTTAGTCTATGAAAGACAGTTATGGTATATTTACTAGTTATTTTTGTAGAGGCGGAGAAATGTCCCGAACACAGCAAAATGCGCAAATACAGGCAGAGGGCAAGGTCTCTACAGATACAGACACAAACACCACACACTTCTAGTGGGTCATAAGTGATGCTTGAGGCAGATTACTTTTGTCTATACATTGGTTTTGTTTTTTTAGGAAAATCCCACTCATTGTGCCTTTAATGTCAAACACTGCTTAGAGGTTAAAAGCCAATGTGTTGGTACTTGTGAGATGCTATGAAAAGCTACTGCATCCACCTGAAAGTTATTCTTTATATCTGAAAAGAGTCATTAATACTGAGGCCAGGACGAACCAACAATGGATGTTCCCTCGTCTGTACCAGTATGTTCCTTCAAACACAAGAACTACAGTTAAAAGACAGCTGATCTCAACTGTCTGTAAAGTAATTTAGGTACAATCAAAAATAAGTCACATTCAGCTTCAGAATCAACTTAGTATGCCAATTTACATATCAATTGCTTCTTTTAGTATGAGCTAAAAGGAAGTTGTGGTAAGACTGAATCAGAGCATGTGACTTAGTTGTAAAACAGCAGTTTAAGCTTTTTTTTTTTTAAAAAGTGCAGTAAGTAAACACACTTGTGTACAAAAGGTGATGTACTGTAATTCAGAAAGCTGTGTGGGCCACTGGCTATATTTCATAAGCTATTTTCTATTAGAGGAAATGTCGTAAGTAATACCAGCTACAAGGACTGGGTGTGTCAACCTTCCTCTGAAACAAACAAACCATTTTTAACTTCCTGTCAAAGTCCACCTACAATCAGCGGCCCTAAGGAATAGAAAACAGACATAGTGGAACAAACCCTTAACCATGAAGTCAACCTTATGTGCATTGTTACTGCTTGAACATTACATTTACAGTTGTTTCCTTCTCCTGCTTTTTAAGGTTTGATCTGACCTTTAAGTCAAGTATATATAAAAGTCTAAAACTAACACGATATCTTAACTTCAGTTCCTCAGGTTCTGAAGAAATGTGCAGAGTTTATTGAGGAGCATGGGATCGTGGACGGAATCTACAGGCTGTCGGGGGTCACCTCAAATATCCAGCGTCTCAGGTACTCGTGCAACATGAGGCATCAAAAACCTCACAAAATATGGTGATAACAATGAGGATTTCATTACAAAGCAGGAGTGTTTCAATCTTATATTGGTGTATTGGTGTATACATCCTTCTGGCTCCAATTATTAATTTAAATTGATGCTACGCTAAATCAAATAATACCCATAAAATTAGCGTTAGTCCAGCTACCCTTTTTTTTATCCATGCAGGCTGAATAAACAGTCATGGGTATTTTTTATTTACATAACATTTTTCAGTCAAATTGAGCTTGTATAGCATTGGTTTTTTTGCCACAACAACGTTAGTCGACTGGTTCGACTTTAATCTAACAAGTCACATACTACAACAGTAGTTAGCAGGGGGGTAACAATCAAAGCAATTAATTGTGTGTGTGTGTGTGTGTGTGTGTTTGTGTGTGTGTGTGTGTTTGTGTGTGTGTATGTGTGTGTGTGTGTGTGTGTATGTGCAGGCAGGAATTCTGCTCCGAGGCGTGCCCTGACCTTACAAAGGAAGTGTACCTCCAGGACATCCACTGTGTGGGTTCCTTATGTAAGCTGTTCTTCAGGGAGCTACCCAATCCTCTGCTCACCTACGAGCTTTACAACAAATTCACTGTGAGTACATTCAATTCACATAAACAGTGAAAGAAAACCCTGTGTTTAATTAGTAACAGGCAGAACGACAACCCCGACACTAGACGTCAATGAGCAGTATTCTTTCCACATGATCCCTCTGTATATTTGTGTCAGTACTTTGTGTCAAGACCTTATTTATTATCATTTTTTATAAGTGTGACCACATCCGTCTGGCTCACTATTGATCAGCTGTTTTCTTTTAACCGTTCCCTGGAGGATTCTGTACCATTAGCAGATGTTGCTACCCGTAATGAGCTAAAGCTGTCCCTGCATATACTGTATGACAAAACAGACTGTAAGTGACTGAATTATGATCTGTCTTTTCAAGTGTGTGTTTTTTTGTGCGACCCTGTTGCAAGGCAAATCATTTGTTCTGATTTACTATTTAACTATTGGATTTAAAAAAGAAAATGTATTTTTTTTCTGGACCTTTTGGATAGCAGGGGGTTTAAGGTTTGTAATGAAGCAAGAGCATAAACATTTAATGGAATAATGGAAATCAATCTAACTGGCAACCTGTGTGGTCAAAACTGGGGTGACGCAACCTCCACATTTAGTACCAGAGTGAAGCACTTTCTGGATGTGAAAGAGACTTTAGAGGGCAGAGCATGAGGGAAGCAATACTGAACTGTAAGACCTGTTTGTGCTTTCTGTGTACCTTGTCAGACCATTAGCATACCTTGGCATTCATATATCTTGTGCTTCTCGTGCCTGAAAATTCCAATACTCCAGAGTTTTGGGAAAAGTCCGTACCTCAAATGGTGTATTATGAAAACATACCAAAAACCCAGTTTCACCAAGTTAACTTGGAAGGACTGAACTCTTTACAACACAAGCCTTGATCAGAATCTGGTTGAGTGCTTGATGTGTTATTTTTTTAGTCAGCATTATGTCGACTGGTGGAATGTAAAATGTCATTTCAAAGTTAATGTTTGTTCTTTGGCCAATAAACATAATAGAAAAAGAGCACGTCTAAACAACTACTGATGTGACAGCTGTTTGGCCCTCAATCACATTACCGCACGCACTCGAGCATGTCGGTTTGCATTTGATGAGCAGCCATAACTGGGGGGAGGCTTGATGGAAGCCTGCAGGGGGAATATAGCTTTACCCTACAGTTATTGTTTTTTTTACATACATACATTTGTCTGTTTGATCTGCAGGAAACGGTCTTGGTCCAGGGGGATCATGAGAGACTTTTACACATTCAGGGTGTCATCAAAGAACTGCCGACCCCTCACTTCAGGTGAATTTCAGTCCTTTTTACTCTCAGCAATTAAGATAATTTAACAACTGACAGTCCTGGTTGCCAGATTTTACAAATTATGTTTTAAAAATATGACAAGAAGTGTTTGTCGACTCTCTCCTCAGAACTCTGGAGTACCTTACTAAGCACTTGGCCCACCTTGCCACCTTAAGCACCCAGACAAACATGCATGCACGTAACCTGGCCCTGGTTTGGGCTCCAAATTTATTAAGGTGAGTTCAGCTTCCGATGTGTCTAAAACACTTGATCTAAATCTAAATAAAAGAAAACTTGAACAGGAAATGCTGAAATACTTTTTTTCTGAAATTCAAAGAAAGAATGTATTTTCATCTCTTATTTTGTCAGATCTAAAGACATTGAGGCGTCGTGTAGTTATGGAGACATGGCTTTCAAGGAGGTGCGGATACAACAAACAGTGGTTGAGTTCATTCTAAACCACACAGAGGAGATCTTCAGTGATTCTGTGCAAATCAAACCTAAAGAAGGTATCATATAAAAGAAAAAAAGCAGACGATTTGTTGGGTTAAATGATTTGCTAATTCACCACTAAAATTATACTTCTCCAGGACCAAGTTTGATGTGTGGGGAGAAGTATGCAACACTTCCGATCAGTGGGCAGTGTGGGCCGATGAAACTTATGAGCCTGGAAGAAGCCCAGGCCCGCTCCTTAGGTCCCAACCATCCTGTGCATAAAGAACGTCAGCGAGAAACCAGTCTGCCTGACACCAGCACTGTCACGCCCTACCACACCGTCATAGACATATCAGACAGCAAGTATGACAGATTTGGCTTCAGTCCATTGAGAGTGTTTGATGCATGTAGGATTACTGTGTTTAACTTTGCATGTATTACTGTCAGAACACGCAGTGGTCTTAATAATCTCTGTTTGTCTGTTAGGAGAAAGTTTTCTGGGAAATCAAAGAAATGGAAGTCCATCTTCAACCTGGGGCGGTCTGTGGACTCCAAGGGAAAACTGAGCAGGAATGGCAGCGTGTTCATAAGAGCACAGGGAGGAGGTAAAGTGTTGACCTATGACCTAACAATGTTAAACTATATACACTTTTGTGTCATTTTTATTTTATCAAAGTGTGATGATATTATTGTTTTTTTTGACAGAAAAGACAGCTCTTCGTCCATCCAGAAGCATGGAGTCCTTGTGCTCCTTACCAACAGGTGGGGCTAAAACCCAAATACTTTATACACAGAGCAAAAGTAAAGTAATACTGTAACACATGTTATTTTAACCATGCAGATGATGACAGAACAGGAAACAACAGTCCAGCTGGTGGATCCGGAAGCATTTTTTCAGATGTCAAATCCAGAACTCTGGGATCTGACTCTCTCTACGACCTGAGTGAACACGACCAAAACTGGGAGTTTAAAGGGACAAAAGCTGACGGGGCAACAGGTGGCTGGAGCTCTAGCATGGACCAAAAGAGGTCACCAGGTGCCTCTGCACCCCCTCAAAAAACACTGCCAGAGCAACTGAAGGTTTTCAAAGGAGATGACCTTAGCGGCTACAAGCCCACCTCTCCGAAAAACAGGAGGATGCTGTACTCTGGCTCCTCCAACAATAGCTCCTCCCGGCCCTCCTTCCCGGGAAGCTTTTTCCCACTGGAGTCCTCGCCGAGGCATCAGCGCAGAGCTGTCAACATATCTGAGCCTTTTGCTGTGTCTGTACCCCTGCGTGTGTCAGCCGTTATCAGCTCCAACAGCACGCCATGTAGGAGCCACGCCAAGGACAAAGCAGCTTCTCTGCAACCCTGCAAAGAGAGCCCAGAGCAGAGCCGCAACAGTGGAAAGAGCAACACTTTCCCCCAACTGGAATCTAAGAAGCAGGAAGGAACCCAGAAGAAAAACACAGAGGAGGCAACCTCCAGAGTCCTGCCAGAGGGTGAGGACATCTTCCTTTATCACACTTTGAAATGGCTTGTTATGCTGCATAGTAAAGTCATACATGTGTAATAGAATGTCATGAAACAACACTTTTTTTTTCCAGATGCAAGCAAAGAAGCGGTGCAAGAAGGTCGAGGAGGGGTGAACTCTTCTGAACTGAAACCAATGTCCCTTGCAAATGCAAGAGAAGGCAAAGATGCAGCGCCATCTCCTGGGAAAGAAGTGCACAAGCAGCAGATAACTATGCAAATGGTAAATCGTGTAAAGTTGTGCTTCCACTTGAGAAGATTTGCAGATGCTATCTTTCATTGGGGCTTAAGTTTGACTGTTGCTTTTATCATCACATTATGTTTCCGTTTTCACGATAAAAGGTTAAAACTATACCTAATACTAATACTTTTTACAAAGTAAATGTCAGCTTATCACACTCCAAATGGCATCTGTTTTGGGTTCACTGGTCCATCCTTTTACCAAGTCACGTCAAATTAAGTCAGACAACTGAGACTTACTGGTAAATATGTAATCATTGCTATATGAATTTCTGCTGAGAACCAAACATTTTTTTCAAATTGTTCTGCTGTAATCTTGTGGTTAAAAGTTTAATTTTTCAACTCCCCTATGATTGAGATTTCTGTAAAGGTAATGTGAGAAGTGAATAATGCTTTGATATTTTACCCACTTACCTTTGGCAAGAACCAGCACATACAGATTATATTGTTTGTTTGTTAATCCTTTCTGCTTTTGTTTGTTTGTCATTTATACTTTCTCAGGACAAGGGATCTTCTGCTGGGAAATTGCTGTGGCCTGAAGAACTGAAGATAACCGAACCTGAAATCGACCTGCTGGATGAGACTTTTAAACCCGTTTTCGGCTCCAAGAGCGCCTATGAGGGCATGAGGTTAACAATGGATGTTAAGTCAAAACGCAGCCGCAGCTCTCCGTCTCTGTCATTGTTATTTAGGGAGCAGTCTTCGAATACCTCTCTGAGTGATCGTGTAATCGCCACTGGATCAGACTCTGCAAAGAAACAGCCCTCAGAGTCAGACATTTTATTTTCTCTTCACAAAAGCGCAGAAAACACCCGCCCTGCTGACTGTGAAATTGAGAAGAAGCTGCATCTAAAAATCCCACCCTTAAACAAAGATGACACCAAACAGCGCAAACTTCCTTTAAAGGAAACCTGTTTGGATAAAGTTATGAATCCCTTGACAATAGAGGATACTCCAACGGTTGTAGGCTTCTCAAAGGTAGACGATACCGTCAAAAAATCTGAGAACCGTGAAGTTCCTCAAGGAGACAAAAACGTCTCCTGTGATGGAGCAAAGAAGACTTTGATTCCCGAGTTGGAGGTAATTCAGAGGCTGTCGGTGTGTTTGGAGGAGAGACGTAACTTGTTGGAGCTGCCAAACCTCGAAAACGATGAAGGCTGTGGAGGAAACTTGGAGGAGCTGGACTTGGTGGAGCCCTGGGAGGAATTTAGCTCCAACAAGCAGTGGGTTACCAGCCCTCTCCACTCACCGGACGTGGAGGTGTTGTTTAACCAGCTATCACCCTTCAGCTCTAGTGGGGAAACTCAGAATTCATCTCCTTCGGTTGATAATAACAAACAGTGTCTCATTAAGAGCACTGCACATTCCTCAGAAAACATTCCTCAGACCACCGGTGGCAAACCAGAAACTAAATGGACGCATTTGCCACCGGGGGTCGGTGTGAACAGCAGCAACGTAACGCAACCTCACACAGGGAAAGGCAGCACAGCGAAACAGAAGAGCACAGTGTCATCTCAGAGGTTTTACAGACAGATGTCTTATGAAGCGGAGAGAAGAGAGGAACATTGCTTTTCTAAACACAGACCGTATTCACTTAATTTGGACCTGGGACATCGATGCATCAGAGACATCTCTAATCAGCAAAGTCGTAAGTCATCAGAGTTTTCTTCCTCTCAGAGAGGATTACTGACCTCCTCTGAATCTGTAAACACCAGACTTCCCTCAGAGTTGGAGTTGTTTCTGAGCGATCGGCAGGCACCTCTACGCCGAAATTCAGCCCCAGTCAGCGTGTCATCGGTGCGAACAGCCTTCATGATAAAAACATGCCAGGCCAAAGCTGTGCCCGTTGTCCCTCCCAAGGTGCAGTACAGTCAGATACCTCCCTCCAGACACGAGAATGATTTTGATGCAGCGAAGGAACAAGAAAAGGAACCTCCTAAAATCAGCGCAGAGAAAAACAAAGCTGCACCTGCTCCGATGATGTCAGATCTGAAGGAGGAGCTGGAGAATAAAGAGCCTGCCCCCAAACACAAAAAACAGCCACATGTCACAGAGGCTGCGAAGACCACGTCTACTCCAGAGCTGCCGGTCATTGCAAGGAGACACCAGCCCAGTCTGGAAGTGTTTGTAGATTGTCCCAGACCTAACAGAGGGAACATCTTACAAAGACCATCCTTTAGGAACAGGCAGAGACCTCAAAGTCTCATCCTGCTCAGCCCTCCATTTCCCATCATGGACTATCCTCCGTCAGGAGACGACGGCAAGCTCCTTTCATCCATCAAGAGCCTGAATGACACGTCAGCAGTGAATGTCTTTTCCAAAGAGATGTCGGAGAATTTCAGGACGCCAGAGGGGATCGCCCTTCAAAGCAAAATGACTATTCCAAAAAGTGGACAGAGACTGGAAACGTCGACCAGCTGCTTCTACCAGCCACAGAGGAGGTCGATGATATTTGACAGCAGGAGCCACAGACAGATTGAGTGACTGGAGGTGCAGTCACTATCTATGAGACTGGCTTTATGTAAACAGATACAGCATATGAGGAAACTAAAAGGAGGATGATATAATCTTATGTTAATCACAGCATTTCGTTTGCTATATTTTAAAGCTTTTCTTGAGGGATGAAGGCTTTTGATTCTGGAGTATTTGAGAAAGAGTTGAGCAAGCCACGGTGTGTGTGAAAGCTGTTTAAGCTTGACTGAGATCTAGGGCTGCAACTCATGAATATATATTTTTAGATTATCCACAAATCTGCCAATTATTTTTTGGATTAGTCTATTGATTGTTTGTTCTATAAAATATCAGGAAATAGCGCCAAAAAGAAGAAGAAAAAGAAAGTTCCAAGCACCCAAGCTGATGTTTTTTCAAAGGTTGAAAAGAAAGAAAGATATTGCATTTATTATCACAGAAGCATTTGACAGCAAAAAAAAAAATATTAAGTTAAGGTCTTTCAAGAGGTTCAAACCACATAGTCTTTCTCAGAGGATGGAGCTCATTCAGTTGTCATGGTGATAGCTCATTGTGCAAGCTCCATCCACTGAGGAAGACCATGAAATGTGGTTGAAATCTCCACAAAAAAGCTAGTAAGGGGAACAGAAGTTAATTTTTTGTGTCTAGTTCATGAGGTTTCTTATTTAATGTGTCTTTTTCATCTTCCCTTATTTGAACAACTTTCTTCTGGATGTAAAAAGGTCACCGGGTTGTGTGTCACTTGTTGGAGTTTCATGACGACATATTGGATTACTTGGATTAAATGACCTATCAACAGCCAGTGTTCATACTATATCAGACTGCGACCTCTCCCCGTAAATATTTATGTTTGAATTGACTCCTCCAACGTTAAGGGCTCTGAATACAGGAAGTGTGCAGTAAAAGTGAACAAAAAATAAAACAGTAAACTGAAGAACTGACAATGAAACTGTTAAAACAGTTTAACAGCCATGAAATTGATCATGAAGATGTGTTTATTTATTCCTTTATTAACATACACATTATATGAAGTAAACTTGATACATATATACTCTATGTTGTTACTGTTTTGGCTCTGTGATGTGATGATGTCAATGTGATTTTTTTTCAAACTAATATTTAAAAGGAAATTCCTTTTTTCTGATTCAAATATATCGCAAAAAGTATTTACCCACAGAAGAATTTTAAGGCATGTGTATCTTTATTTTCTGTGATTGCTTTGTATTTTATGGCCGTTGTTGTTGTTGTTTAGACAATAATGAGAGCCAGCATTATAGAAAAGAGTAAAGAGTATGTGATGATATTAAAAGTAAAACTCTGGAGTTGCTCCGCTGACAGTAAACTGGAGGTTGACTTTGTGCACGCTGACTGTATTCCATGTGTTTAAATCAAAGTCAGATGACAGCCTCTCCAGGTTTGTGTCTCTTTTCTTTTCCATTTAACAAACACAGGATCTGATGTATTTAGGTTTATGAACATAAAATATTTAGGATGTTACAGGAGGCTACAGTTTATTTTCTAAAGATGTTATTGAGGTCACAGTGGTTTTATACTGTAGTTTGGATGGACTGGATGAATGATAACAGTGATTTATTCAAAGAAATATTTGAGAAGTGAGATATGTGTTTTTTTTTATTTTGTTGTGTGCCTTTTGTATACTTGTTGATACTGAAAATGGTTGACTGATATACTCACAGGACAAACAACTGAACTAAGAATTTTGAGATGGGAGTTTTGCCTTCATTATCTGATGGCGCCACCTGAAATTAATGTATATAAGACACTTGATTTTAACAGTTTTGTTACAACCGAAAGGCATGAGAATAAAAAGTTCTGAAATCACGAGTCAGTGGTTCTGCTAACGTGGCTTTCATAAAAAAACAGAAGTATAGTGTCATTTTATATAAAGGGATGTCTTTTTTTTATATAGCAGGTCAAGGTGCCATATAAATACTGTGAAAGTATCGAAAACGACTCTGTATATATGTTCCCCGGGGAATAAACATCATTTTAGAGTACAAGGACCGGGTGACGATCTTTACAACAACAAGTATCAGGTGATCTTAGTGTAATTTGATATTATTACACTAATGATACCTCTAAATTTCCTGTTAGTCCGAAGATTACAGAACTCAGGAAGACGAAAAAATGAAAAAGAAGTTTCACTATCACATTATATATGAGCTATGTTACTGACCGCAGTGTTTGTGGCCAAGTGAAGCACACTTCTGATGATTCTATGAAACAGGCTTTATACTGTACAATAGAAATGACTCAAGCTTTAAACTTTACTCTGGACATTTATCTTTTCTTCCTTCTCCACCCCCCTCTATTCACATCTTTGGTTAAGCACTTTTTTGAGTTTTACTTCTCCCTCCGTTCTAAGTATATTAGTCAACACGTGGAAACTTTGTCTCACAAGTTATACTGTACATGTTCAAAGATTTTGTTGAAAAAAAGGAGAAACTTTGTAACTTTCATATAGTCCTTCAGAAAGCTTCTGACTGAGAGGGGGAATATAAAAGAGGCTGCGGTGCTGTTGTGTGAATGAGAAGTATTCAAGGGGCCCCCGAGACCGATGGGGCCCTTTGGAGATCAGATGTGTCTGGACACAGTGACATGTGGTGTGGCAAAGACCTGTTTTTTTTCTTCCGATTTGAGATAATTTACAATTCACTACTATTTAAAAAAAATAAGGCTGTGGTAAAATTGTTGTCTTAACTATTTTAAAAGAAGTTCAAAATTCTTCAAAGTATAGTTGTGCAGTTATATGCTCTGGTCTTTGCCACCAGATGACGCTCCTGCTCCACACTGCGCATGTGAGTGAGCCACTAAACAGACAGACACAGTGAAAGTCAGCCTGCTTCACTTCAGGTACATTAAGTGCTCCAACTACTCCACATATACTGTAGCCGATAAAACAGTCTAATCCACATCTAATCTCTGTCAACCATGCCCGCATATGTTTTTGCGTATGTGTGTGCGCGTGTACGTGTGGGTTGTGCACGCGGAGTGCGCGCGTTCTTGCAGTTTCCCTTCACCAAAGATCTTACGCTTGCCTCTCGTCCTTTTCAAAACACTGCGTGATTCCCCATTACAAAACCACAATGGAATCATATCACTGTCATTCAACTACACAAATTCTAAAAAACATACAGTAACACAACGCAGTATGTTACATGCAGAGCGAGTCATGATGCACAACAAGTGTCAAGTGTTTGAAATAAGCACACCGGTAATACAGAGGACATGGTGCAATAAATAACTATATGTAGACATATTCTTAAAATGACTGTCTACACGCCCAATAAATGTATTTAAATGTACTTTTTAAATTTATTTTGTGTTTATTTTTTTGTTACCCATTGGCCAGGGAGACTTCGTATTCCCAAGTGTAATATTCAGGTTCACATATGGACTGAATGATGAGACAGTTATTATAGTTATTAGTTATTATGGTGGGGAAAAAAGTCCACTGTAATTTTATCCGAATGTCACATGAGTTATTTTGACCAGAATCGCATTCAGAAGTATTCTCTCTGGAGCATCGGAGGCGCTAGCAGAGGTCACTTCCATGTCTGCGCAGTTCATTATTTCTCGACCTTTGACACTGCTGTGTATGGGCCGAGAATTAAAAAGGCGTATTCTCAAGCACACTGAAAAAAAGGGAGAGCAAAGCACGGTGAGCGCGTTGAATATTCAATTAGAAGGGGGGAAAGTGAGGAAAAGTGAAGCTGCGTGCCAGCCCTTCATCTTACATTACTGATTAGCTGTTAAACAGATGATATGCAGCTGAATGGGTTCAAATGTTGCAGCAGAAAACAGTCCGGGTTCAAGGTAATGCCGAGCTGTTTCCTTCCCTCTCCACTCCAGCAGACCCAACACACTTTGTCACCACTAACAGCTCCGTAATGAAACGTGTTGCTGTTCCATTTTCCCTCTTTAAACACAGTCGACTAAAAAACAAAACATCGATAGCAGCTGAAACTGCTCCCAGTCCATCGGTGCACATGGAGTTTGGATAAAGCTGTACCGACATACAGAAGAAAATACCTGTTAAACACACCAATATTCATATATTCATATTTAACTGCCTGCAAAAGTAAAAAAAAAGCTTTTAAAAAAGCTTTGTCACTTTCAATTCATACACAAAAGTACTATTTCTGCTACATTCTACGTTTCTATAGTCATGTTACCTGACAGTTTAGTGGCGAAAAACAGCTGTACCCAAAATAAATACGCCTCCAAACAACATAAAGTATTGAACCATAAAGATAAAAGTGCATTAAACTATTAAATGCTTGTTAAAAAAACATCCTCTTGAAAATAGCCACCCCTCTTGCAACAATAATTCACTACTCTACATTCACAAGCAAGGTTGGAAGCCTGGAGTAGCAGGCGTTTATCTTGTAAAAAAATAGTAATTATAAATCAATTTAAGTGTTTAAAAGTTTATAAACTATTTTGTTAAAGTTTGTATGTTAACGTATTAAGTTTACTAAACACATTTACCAAGCTGGATAAGTTTAAAGTAGTTGAATGTGCAGTGCCATAGCAAGCCACGCGGGTCCAAAAGAGCTCTCATTGAGAAGCCACGTGTCCGTTTCCAAAGCCTCTCCAACTTAACCACCTCCTTTGTACGACTAACCCACATCGGCAGCGTCCCTCCACATAAAGGGATTTGCAATTTCAAGATATTTCAGCTTAAATGTTTTTGACAGTTCCCTCGCTTTTACTTCGGCTTGGTTATTTTAACTGTGCCAAATGGGTCACCTTGGGTTGCTGTCTGCGCGCAAAGGGCTTTTGCGCGCATTCAGTCTGAATTTTTTCCAACTTTCCTTGACGGGGAAACCAGCTGCTGGTCGTGAAAAGACGGCTTATTAATTGTCCTTTGTCATGCAGAATTGCTTGATTTCTAAAGAAACGTACAAAGGCTCTTTTTCAGGATTCAAGTATTTTGTTTCGTGCGTATTTTCAAACCATCGAATCAGCTGCAGCGCCGCGCCGTCTACCAGACTCTCAGGTACTGACTGCCTGCTCCCTTTGTCCCCTTTTAATGCTGTTGTAAATCGTGCAGACTGATTTGTTACAAGCTGTTCTTTTAATCTGATAGATAAGAGACATGTCAAAGAAAAGCCGTAAATAAAAAATTAGCCAGAATAAAGACAAGGGCGAGTCTGCTAGATGGGCGCCTGTTGACTCAAGCGGCTCTCCAGCGTCAGGGGAGCCCTCTCCTCAGCTCCGTCAAGGTTACGTTCACAATTCCCTTTTCTTCTTTTTAAAAAGACACCGTAGTCCTTTTTGCTTCAATGAATTGATCGGCACAAAATTAAGAATAAATAAATTGAGCATTTGGAGCACCGAGCGTATAAGCTCCCCCAGGGCGCATACCCCCGGGCTATTGAATGGATAAAGGGCGCTTTGCAGAGGACGTTGTGAGCAAAATGGGGCTCTTTGGTGCAATTAACAAAATAGTCTAATCCCATATCTTAACAAATGCAAATATTGGAGTTTTGTTAAAATGGTTAAGTGAACAATTAAATGAAAGTTTACAAGTGAAACTTCACATCCAAAAAGGCACACTGATGCAGATAATGTGCTGTACGCAATTTAAAAGGTTTTTACTCCCTTTAAAAAGTATATAGATACGTTTCCAAGAAAGCAAGTGTAATTTAAAGCCTATCCAATAGAATAAATATAATTTTGAGGACCAAAGCTTAAGTTAGAGGGCAGTTCTAGCGGTGCGTAAAATAGGCGAACAAGTCTGGAAATACGCTAAACGCCAAACTCCTGGTTTGGTCTTTTAGGAGATGTTTTAATGATCTGATGACCTTTTTAGCTTTAGTAAAAAATAAACATACATACACTCTTTTTTACACTTTTTTCAAAACCAGAAAATCCAACAGAAATATTTTGCTTTCAAGACAACAGTTTTGTTCGAGGATGCTGCGTATTATTTGATTTGGCACATTATTTCATTTTTGGGATTTAACGATTTGTCACTAAAATCACAATATAGGCTAATTAATAATGATGTTGTTTTATCTCAAGTTAATACTGGCTGGGTTGAAGAGGCTTGTATAAAGACTAAAACACACCTGGAGCTCATAAAACCGACAATGAACTTCAACACACTGGTGCGTTAACAATAAGAACAATATGGGTCATGGGCACCAAACTGTGTCTTTCCCCCATTTATTTTCATGTTAGATCGATATCTTAAGATATGCAAAGTCCTAATTCACCATTATACACCCAGAGTGGTCATTAACTCAGTCACACGAGACGGATCATTTGAGCTGCGATGAAACTTGAAAAGAGCTCCAAAAGGACCAGCAAGTGATATCAGGGTTGAGTGTCCCCAAGGGAAAGCACATAAACAGCGTCTTTATTCCCTCTGAGTGATAAAGATTATTGAGCATTTGATTTACTCGTCCAGGGTGGAGTTCTGCTCATGTGCTCCTTCTAGAAACACAAGTGTATTTTGGTTGTCTGTAGAATGCAGTGCAGGCTGGGGATCTCAGAAGAAATACTTTTGTCCTCACCTATTATTTTTGGCTCTTTGAGGAAAAACTGAACCTTGTCAATCATTTTTTAAAAGTCGTATTCTGATACCCAAAACGCCGCATAGCAGCTATACCTTCATGTGACAGATTTTAAAAATAGCAAATAGAATGAGCCTTGCGTATGAAACAGCACTGCGCACGTTGGCACATACAGCGCAGCCATGGAGAGTTCAAATGTGCGGAGATGTAATTCATGTTACAGTTTACACCAAAGACTATAACACATTATTTGACATTATCTGATTGTCCTCTCACATCTTTTTTTCATATGTATAATTCCATGCCCAAACTGCTGATAACAGAGTTTACGTGCGCCACTGTGCGCACAGTGGTGCGCAAAGACCAGAAATATTTAACTCACACCACAACATTTTCTGTCGCTCAGAAATATTTTTTATTAAGTATCAACATTTTTAAATAAATAAATATTTTTCAATTACACTGAAGATATAATTTCAGAGTGATCTCAGCGATGTGACTTTTCTCTCCAGCTTTCCACATTTTCAAGTCACAGTTCCATCCACATAGAATGAATCTAACCAGTATGTATCCAAAATACTGTCTTCCCCAAAATACTAATAAACAATGTTTCTATTGTTTTTGGGGATGTCTTTACAATATGCCTACCATACTCATTGGATTGGCAACAACAAATGGACTGTTTTCAGAAAAAAACTACATACAAAACGTACAACATGTATACAGCTATACAATAATTCAGGGCAATTCCCTGATTAAATATTCTCTTTCTATGTACAGACGACTGGACACAAGTGGAACAGTCTTTTTTGGCTGTATTCAAAATCAGGAGGACCAAAATATGTCAGAGGGGAGGCAGTGGGAGAGTTCAGGGGGAGACGGACAGGTCCACGTCTTCCTTTTCGGACGAGGAGGGAGATATGGGAATGTCATCCTCCTCTTCCTCCGAGCATCTTGCGGTTGACAGGGACGAGCATTTGCAGTTATGTGATCCAGTCCTTTGGCCGCTGCTCTTTCCCTCCTTTTTGTGCTTCACTCTGCGGTTCTGGAACCAGATTTTCACCTGTTTCTCGGACAAGTTCAGGTATGTGGCGATCTCAATGCGCCTCAGTCTGGAGAGGTACATGTTGGAGGTGAACTCTCGCTCCAGCTCCAAAAGTTGTGTGCTGGTGAAGGCCGTGCGCATGCGCTTGCTGCTCTGAAGTTTGCTATTGCTGTTTTCTGTGGGGGGAAAAAAAGATGGTCAGCCTCAGTGATAACATGAAAACACGCGAAATGTGGCTTTGTCCACTCGATCAAACGTTAAATGAGCCTCTACTCACCGATGGAGATGCAGTGGAACTGTCGTGGGTCTGGGACTGAGTACGCAGCTTGGTATATCCCCGGTCCGTGGCTGAGGTTGACGGTGTTGGATGAAGCGTGTTGCCTCGACAGAGCTGAGTGACAGTACTGTGAGGTGAAGGGAGAAAAAGACGCCTTGAGGAGCGGCAGTGATGGTGGTGACGGGTGGAGCTGGGACGCGGCCATGCACAGCGGACAGAAGCACAGAAGCCCGGCTTTCCTGGAGTGGCAGGAGCCCGGCAGCCCGTGCGGGTGGTGCGGAGAGTGCACGGCGTAAGGGAATAAAGGTGGGTTGTTCTCGTTCCCTTTGTCGTTTGCCTCCCTTAAAATCAAGGAATCCACGAGAAAAGATCTCGGCATGTTTGCAAACCTGTTGCTCTGCAGTGTGGTTAAAGTTGAAGCCGGCGCGCGGTTGTGTGAGCGTGCTCTCCTCGGGACGGTGGACAGCGAAGTGGTGCTGAAGGCGCAGCGCCGCTCCTTAAATAGCCGCCGTGGACTCGGTTCGGCCATGTGACGGTTACGCTGTAAGCGGCCAAGAGCTCTCAATAGGGTTTTGTGCCTTTCTCTCGGCATTCCCACTGCACGCTTCCCCATTATTTCACTTGTTAACTAAATGAACTGCATAATGTAGTCTATTCTTGTCAGCCCCACCCACGCCGCAAGAGGCGGCACTGCCCATTCTCCCTTTTATCATCACTCTCATTTTATCATAGAGCACAGCTTACATTTGCGAGAGAAAACGTTCCTGTCAAATTCGGAAAGCCATAATATGTTTTCAAGTTTTGTCACAGACATTAAGCAGCCTATTAGGTATGTAAGTTATATGTATAGTCTTAACTGTGTCCGTGTGACATGGCCGGGAGGGAGATACTTTCACAGCTGTGTACAACTCTTAAAGTACATTATTTACATTAATCACAGAAGGTAAAGTACAGAATCACTTCCCATCGTTTATTTAAGATTAAAGGTTTATTATTATCTAGTGAAATGCGAATGTAAGCTTATTTATTACCAGCTGTGTGTGTGCTCTATTTGAATTTCGCCACCTTGTTTTTCTGAATAAACGTCAACAGCTCTAATATTAATTTTGTGGGCTGTGGATGTAGCTGAGGTTAATTATTTGTGTGACAGGTCTTCTGCACTTGTGTGGCTACTTTACTGACAGTGTAGAGCGCAAACATAAACGCAACAGCTGAATGTAAAGTTTATGCATATCCATTTTAAGGTTAATGTGTCATTTCTGGGCACAAAAAAGGGACAAGTCATTGCCTGAAGGCAGTGCTGTTAAAGAGCAGTGATTAATTCCTTTGCTCGGGCCCCTGCCGAGTCGGGGGAAAGAATATGTAAAAATAACCAGGTTTTCACTCTGCGGCCCTTATTGAATGTCATTGTGGAGGGGTTTCAATGAGAGAGAAAGAGAGTCGAATTAAAGTGTGTGACAGCGGCGGATAGACGCAACAAAGGCGACTCTGTCATAGAGGAGCCCAATGCGCGGCGCGTGAAGCCCCCGCCTCGCGCTCTGATTGAATTAAGTAATAGGAAAACATTTTCTTTCACTTTAAGGCTCTCTGAACAAGACCTTCAAAGAGACGGGACCCGTAATGTGTGAGTAAATAGTGGAAAGTGAATTCTCCCCATCCTCTTTCCTTTTCTTAAAACACAGAAAATAGTCTGTTAGTGTCTTAAAATTAAGGATAAATATGACGTCATTAACAGCCGGATTGCCCCGAGGTCTCGACACGTTATGTTTGCATGGACCGACGAGAACGCTAAGCCAGTCAAATCTATTTAAGTTATTGCATTTACAAACAGTTGAACCTGCTTATTGCTTTAACAGGATTGCTTTCTGTGTATTAGCCAGTATTTGGATATTGCTGTCTGTTTATGTTTATATGTCCTCTGTTTTATTTCCTATTTCCCCATAAATTGCCACGTCCAGCGAATTAACTCTCCATCTCTAACACATGCCCACATGAGGGTGTGATGCTATCTGTTTTCTCCTCATTAAAGAGGCCTCATGTGCTCAGCTTCACACCGCTCTTCTCCCATAAAGGCCAGACCTGTAATTAGGCTGCGCCATTAAAGTAGCTACAAATTAGGAGCAGTTAAACGCTTTAACGAGGGAAAATATCTGTCCGAATGACTGTCGTATCCGCGAGAGCCATTTTCATTTTTTTCTATTAGCATCCTTTCATTTCCTGCCAGGAATTAGCCATTAACCAGCCTGTCAATCTTGTTGCACTCTGTCCAAACCTGTAAATACAAATCTATCGCTTTTGTTCAGATTCTTAATGAGGTAATAAGTTAACGATGTGTTTTTTTTATCACAAATTAAAAAACCCTATTATTCTCATGAAGAGTTCGCAAGATTATGTGCTGAAGTACAAAATTATATAGGCAAATGTTTATTTTTCTCAGCCCTGGGCCTTGAGTGCAGACTTAAAAAAAAAAATCCAATCTCATCTCAAATGCTGCTTCTTTTTTTGTTTTTTCTAAATATTTTTTTACAGCGGCAGATATAGGCTGCGTGGTGGTGGCAGCTTGATGTATTGCTTAACATAAAGATGTTATCAAAGGCCCTAATTTTCAAATTATGTACAGCAGTCACCCCGTGGATAGGAATAGAGGTTTCATGGGTCGTCACGCAGGGAGGCTCATCCTAATTTGCAATCCCAACTGGAGACTGACAAATAGTTTTGACCTCCCTCTGGAGGCGCGGGCCAGAAGTGCAAAGAATCTCATTCTCCATAATCACTTGTTACTGAGATAAATAATCGAGGGAAATAGCCCACTCACATTATAACAACTCTATTACATTGTTTGCACTAGTCCCAAGCTAAAAAAAAAAAAATATATATATATATATATATATATAAATATACACACACACATTTATAGCCACTTATGATAAAATCCATGCATCATCACATCCATATCTGTGTTCTCCCTGAACTTCATGTGTTCAGTAACTAGCATACAGCTGTGGGTTGGTAAATCTTCTAAACGTTTATGCTTGATGGGGGGAAAGCAATGCCCCTGAAATAGTAAATTATTTATAAGATATTAAGTTGGAACAATTGCCATCACTCAAGTTCATCCCTGATGATACCACTGACCAGGGCCTGCTGTGCCGTTGGAGAAGCACATTTTCAGGGGCTTTTATGCAATTATACCCAAAGATCTCGTGCCTGATGACATAAAAAGAGCAGTCTGTTTATGGAGATGTAGTCAATATCTCCTTTTCTTTTTGGTATGAATAATTCATAGTTTAAGACACTATCCCCCCTCACTTAATATGTACACACACTTAAACACCCACACATCTCTAATACAAATGATGGTTTTAGCTGACAGTGTAACAGGATTTAAGGTCCCAGTGGGGTTTGGCCCAGCCGTGGATGGGCGCTGTGACTGTCGACGTGACACAGAGGGCCGGCTGCCCCTCCTAATCTCCCCCTGAGGCAACATCACAGACTGCGGATCCTGCTGCACCTCTTTCCATGCACAAAGGCCTGATTATCATTCATATGCTCACCATAAACACCAGTCCAATAGATAACAGATGACACATAAGTACCAGCTGAATGGTGCAATATGTTGAGGCTGCTGGAGTCTATAGGGACTAATGAATCCTTTAGAGAGAGGGAGACTGACAAAGAGATGCAGTTAGTTGAGGTACCATAATGTGACAGATATAAGGCTCTACAGGTGAACATGGACTTGAGTGAATAGAGGAAATTAAATGCTAAACCTTTTTTAGTTGCAGTCGTAAATATAAGGAATTAAAGAACCAACTCTCTTGTGTGTTTTTTACGATGCTGAAGAGCGCCTGATCTTATCTAGAAAGCGGAGGCGTTTCAGGGATTATTTTGGGATAAGAGGATGTTTAAGTGATCATTTCAAGATGATAATTGAAAAAGTACCTATTTAACTCAGAAAGGCCTCACATCTAAACAGATCAAATGGCATTTTTACTTTAACTAAAGTTACAAGCAAGCACAAAGCTTCACAATTCTAGCTCTATGAACTTTTTTACGCCCGCAATTTTACTGTCACAACAGTTACTTTTTTTGGAGCGTATAAACAGAACAATAAAATTCAAAAGTTGGTGCCACTGTAACTAAGGGTCACTATTAGATTAATTATTATTTTCTAAAGTTAACGCCAAACAGTTACCATTCACGGAGGAGACCAGGATCAAAGCTGTATCTAAAGGGCTTTAAGAACACAAACAATTTTATTTTGGGATTTTTCAGTTTGTAGCTTGGGTACAAATAAGGACGAGTTCGCTGAGGCGCTAACAGGAGAGACTCTTTTTCAAAACTACAAAACACAGGATGACTTTTCTGTCTCTGGCACTTCTCTGAGATGTAAGAGCCTGGGACTGACTACTGGATCTTTCCTTTTATTCTTTTCTATTTATTTTTTTTAAACCAAAGCATGATTTGTTGTGACCGACTTCTGCTGAAATGTTTTTTTTTAATATATTTTTCGCAGCAAAACATCCTGAGTGTCGGTTACTTCCTCTAGTAATGCAAGAAACAGTAGCTTGAGATTCAAAATGTAAAGGACTGTTTTTAGATGCTTCTGAGATGTTTTACTTTGACCCAATTTGTTTATATAGGTCCAATCCAGGAATGAGGGTGATAAAGCTGAGACCAGAAAAAAGAAGAAAGACAGCAAACTATGGTGACATCGGCTACGGAAGCAGTGACAGTAAGTGTGTAGAAGGTTGTCTAACCTTTGGTGGACAAAGTAAACTCATTAGGGTTGATGGGGGGCCATAAAATCCCCCCCCCCCTTTATTCTTTAAACTTCAGACAACACAACCAAGGCAGTGAGTCTCTTCTTGTGCCTCGACAAGTGTCAAAGATATCGCAGTAAGCAATATCTATTTAATAGGTTACAATAAACAAAAAGCAACTCTGTCCCTTCTTTTTTTAGGTTATTTATGTATTTGCTAATGTTTCAAACTGTGGCCACTTTTACAATCCTTGTTTGACAAAATCTTAAAATACTGGAGAGATACAGGCATTAGAGTCAGTCATAAACACAAAGCCTCTTGGCCACCTCAGCTTTTGTGCTTTCATATACACATATTTGGGGCAGTAGCTCAGTCCATAGGTGACTTGGCTGGGAACCGTAGGGTCGCTGATTCAAGTCCATGTGTGGAGCATTGATGGAGTGTCGACTGGTGGCTGGAGAGGAGCCAGTTCATCTCCTGGGCACTGCTGAGGTGCTGTTGAGCAAGGCACTGAACCCCCAACTGCTCGGGGCACCGATCCATTTGGCATCCCCCTCGCTCTGACATCTCTCCATTAATTTCATGTAGGTCCTGTTTCTGCATGTGTGTGTATTCAGGCCTGTGTGTATAACCTGAATAACAACAGAGTGAAAACATTTAATTTCCCCTTGCGGGATTAATAAAGGAACTATTTTTCTTGTTTTACACATGTAGGTTCTATACATTTAATGTGTGGTATTTATTAATTCTAGGAATATCAAATTACATTTGATACAAACTCAGAATGCCACTCAAAAGAAAGCGCCACGCTGCACACTGACATCTCCGCGTGTGTGAATTTGACAAATGACGCATCATATGTCATGCTGACAAAAGTCTGAGTGGTTCATTGAGATGCTTCGTAAAAAAAACCTCCTAGCAACCTCCGTCATGGAGGTCCTTTGGAGGGTACAACTCAAAGCCCCAGAATGTAGAAGGATTATAGGTGAGATTAAGTTACTTCAATCAGCAGCACTGGTAAATTCACCATTAACAAAATGTAAAGAACATAATTCACTACTAATTATTCTATTTAAATTTAGTGTTTCAAGTGAAAATAATGAATATCTTACATGAAAGACATGTTAACAAATCTTTTTCACATCAAGCAGCTTATAAAAAACATACAGACAGAATGAATCCATAAGCTAACATTAAAAATCTGCACAGAAATGACAAACCAGGAAACAATGAAAGTGAAGGCACCAATGTGACTGAAATTCTTCAGTCAAAACTCTAAAAAGTTTGGTCTATTCATGTGTTTTTCCTTTTTGATTTGTACTTTTCTTTAGGATTTCTCCCCTGATGGTAAATCTGCTTGCTGTGTTGAGCCTCTCTGATCTGTTGGAGTCCAGGTCAAGTACTGTTGCTAGGTGCGTCCTCAGAGCTATGACTGCCTCTACGCGGCTGGCCGCACCGGCAGTCTCAGCACTGACAGTTTCAATGAGGCTGTCAGGTCTGAACAACTGAACACAGTTAATGAATAACTAATAATCAGAGAAAAACAGATATCTCACAAGAGCTACATTGTTGATGGAGATTCAATTAGTGATGTTGAAGGTAGGGCTGAAGCATTTTATCTATTCTGCGATATAAATCGTTATTTTGTTTCCACAGAAAGTATCGATTTTATGTCCGCAAGTATCAATACATTAAGTCCTATTCAAATCCCCCTGGCACTCTGCTCGCTGCCCATTTCCTTCTCTGTTTGCTTTGCAGGAAGAACTTTTAGGTCCGCCAGCTGCTTGTGTCACTGTAGAGCATTTCTAGCCGTCTGCCCAGCAGAGATGGGGACTCGAGATTTGAGACTTGTGCACAACCTCTTTACCTATGTACTTTTGGAGCATTAACAGCAAAAGCAGAAAGTCATTCTCTCCCACAGGGATGCACAAGCAGCCACACTCCGCAGATGACACGAAGAGCACGTCACCTGTTGCTGCTGCTGGGGCGAAGTTAGTTCTAGTGTGCCCATTGTTACTCTAAACCCTCTGAGCTGTAGTTTGAGCAGGGTTTGGAGTTTTCAAGTCGACCAGAAAGCAAATGTAGCATATTCATAAATGTTGCGAGCTGATGCGTCATGCAGTTCAGTGGTCAGGCTTCTTGCAGTCAATGTTTAGATTATTGGTCACTGGTCTGTGCTCTCACTCCACCCTCCTTGCCACACCTACAAACCAAGTTTGAACTGCTCAACAATGGAGGTCACCGTCAGAAGAAAAGGAAACATTACCATGTTTCATGTCAATGCGGGCGAAAACAATGCCATGACAGCGGTGAGAGTGAACCACAACAGTGAAGTTGCAGGAATAACAGCCAAACAATGAACCGAAACTCATGCAGGGTTTTGCACAGGGGGCTTTTCAGCCCAAATACACAGCAAATGTAACAGCTAGCTATCTACGCATGTAAACCCGACCCAAAGCATTTTCCCAGAGTTGTTTTTCTCCTATTTTGCGGGCACTACTACAGTGATTGTGTGCTGTGCTGCCAATTCGTATGTGACCTTTACACCTGATACTGTGCCTGAACACATCTTGTGTAGACACTTGTGTAAAACCGAAAGGAGCAATACATTTGGGTGATAAATCTGTTGAAAAAGGAGCTGTACTCGACATTCAGAGCATTAATATAGCAGCAAACAAATACTTTCTATGTAAAGATTTAGTGGAGTAATGGCGTCGTGAGCATGAGGGTGAGTATGTCACGTGAGTGTAGCAGCCAAGGTGTCTGAATGAATTAGCTGCAGTCTTCGCTCCATTTCTGTCTTGTCTGGTTAAATTATGTTGACTTCCATGCAGTGATGGAAAGTAACTAAGTAAATAAAAAAAGCATAACATATAAATAAACAAGTAAAGAACCTCAAAATTGTACTTAAGTATTTATATTTTATTCTATTGTATACTTCTATTCCACTACAATCAGAGGCAAATTATACTTTTTTCCCCACTACATTTATCTCACAGCTCTAGTTAGAGCTACTTTAGTTCAGATTCAGATTATTAATACAAATTACAAATCAACTAATAAATTATGATGCAATATTATAGATTAAACTACCTAAAATTATATAAAATAATTTAAATAAACCCCACCTTTACCAGCTGCAACATTAAAGTAAACACATTAATGAATCACTAATGATGAATGAAGTATAGTTCAGTAATATGATTCTGAAATGCATGATGAGTAGTTTTACTTTCAGTACTTGAAATATATCTTGATACTAATATTTTTGTACTTTTACTTGAGTATGATTTTGAATGCAGGACTTTTATTTGAAACATGGTATTTTTAAAGTGACATAAGACAAATGTTATGTATTATCAGTATAGTAACAATAATATTAATATATTAAAAGATACAAAGTGCCGTGGTTTTGAGAAGGCGAATCAAGCCTGAGTGGATAAAGTTTCCCTTGGGTACTGTCTTTGGCATAGCATCCACTTCTGCAGATTACTAGGCCATGAGAACAAAAACAAGACAAAGACGAAAAAAACAAACTGAACTATTTCAGCAGCCTGGAAACATGTATGGGCAGAACAAACGTCCAAGTATGAGATGCAGTAAAGTGGCAAATAAACATATAAGACTAAGGGGGGTTGGGTGAGGAGGGCTTTGGCACGGCAGGGATGCACAAGTACGAGCACGAGCAAAGAAGGTGGTCCTAATGTCAATTTATATGCAACGGTTCATCCCAATGGACATTTTAAAAACTGCCATCCAAGGGTTTTTGTTGGTTTGGTGCGGCGGTGGAATGTTTACTGCCGATTTGGTCAGATGAAAATATTCAAAAACAGTTGGACAAATCACCAATCACAGTTAAGCACAGCATGGATGAACCAAGTGTGAGTGCACCCTGAAACAGTAATATGCTTGACCTTTATAACAACAATAGGTGCGTAAAATAAGTATGTGTTATAACATTTTCAAATAGTGAAATTAGTTTGATGTGTCAAAAATTTACTTAACAGTAAGTGAAAAGAATTTTTTGGGGACATTTTGTCCTTGATTGCTATACATTTTGGCAATTTTTTCTACTGGAAAAAAGTACTTTGACATAACCTTTACCTCCAAAATCTTTGATTTGTGGTTGTAAATTTGAATAAGACTAACTAAATCACTGGTCCCTTTTTTAAGGATTTGTGATTCATTAATTGGAAGTTGTTGTATTCAAGGTAAACAGAGAGCAGTATAAACTAACTGCATTCAAACTTCAGCCGGAAAACACATGCTGTGCGCCTCGGCCTGTTTTTGACAAGTATAAATAGGAAATAGATGCAAATCTGACATACTGGCCTCTCTAATGAGCCCATTTACATCTAAATGTGATGATTTTATGGGAACTGAAATGGTCAAGTATGTCTTCAATAAACTTTTTGAACTTCAGACAAATAGTACCAAACAATACTGATTGCCATCCAGTGTCCGTCATCCTAATAAACAAAGCATTAAACTTGTGAATTCTCCAGCTGTGTCTTGTGACGTGCGAGCCTCATCAATCCTCTCACTTTCCCCATGAATGAAAAATAATTAGATATTGGGTTTTGCTCAAAAATATTGTTCAAAGAAAAAATCCACAGAGCCATTAGAGATCTAAATATCTTTGGATGATTTCAAATTCCCTTTTGATGTAAATCCATTGGTTCTGCTATAGATATGTCTCAAACTTCCCCTTTGACCCTATTCATATAAAAGCCTTGAAATGCTCTTCAAAAGGGTTTGTTACCCTGCTGAGGTCAGTAGGCTATTACGTATGGCTGACTCACATTTTTCCAAATCAGCAGACTTTTGGCCTAGAAATAACAGGTCAAACCAATGAATTTAATGAACTCTCTCAGACACAATGAATGCCTCTTGCCATTTGAACCCCAATAAAGGGATATGGGCAGGTCAGCCAGCCCTTTCAAGGGGTTTGTACACAAATGTGACAGAATGCAGTTGCTTCAGTGTCTGCGCTGACAAGTTGTTCAAAGTGCTGGGGATGTCAGCGATAGTGCCTTCGTCCACACTGCCCCCTTTGTTCCCTATTTTGTGTCTGTTGCTCTTTCATCAACAGTCCCACACGTACAAAAGCGCAAGAATGCAAAGCGTCTTTTGCGATGTCCCGTTTGCCTCATTTCTCTTCGCTGAATTTTATGCTGTAGGCCAACATGCAGGAGACTTTATTGTAGGGAAAACAAAGCCGAATTACGGCGCAGAACAACTTCTGATGGGGACTCGCTACTCCTCCCTCCTTTTCACCGCTTTACTTTTCTGATCCTCCCCTCTCTCCCTCCCCTCATTCACGTTCTCCTTCGTTCATTGTCACTTCTTTCTCTCTGAGTTTTCATTTTTGATGCTCTGATGTTTCCAGTAGGTTTAAGTTGAAAAACGAAACAATGCAGAAACAGAGAAATGGTAGTAAACTAGATCTCCTATTATTTCTCCTTCTATCTTAAACTTTGGCAAAAGTATTAGCATCAAGTATGTTTCCTTGATGCTGCTGCCAAGTTGTTTTGTGCTTGGTTGAGAAAAAACATCTTTGAGCATATGGTATGTGTGTGTTCACTTAATTGAATCAATTGGAAGCCCATGGGAAACCACCAAGGGGGGTAAGGGTTAGAGAGGAGGGAGGTCAGAGAGTTAGAGCAGGAGGGAGGCGGGGGGGAGAGAAACACTCCAAAAACTACTCATGTTACCATTACTTACTAATTTTCAGCTCAGCAGTTCATCATTGCCTCATTCTCAGTGTGCTTCTCTAAACAACAGGATGAGGATGAGCTTCAGGAAGAAGTCTTAAAGGAAGCCGACTCAAAAACCGCTGTGATTCCTTTAAGTTTATGGTTTTCTCATTAATGACCTCCTGCGGTTTGGCCCATTTCCTCTCCATTCATCTCACATTAGCTTCCTTTCAGAGGTGGCTTTTGTTTTGGGACTGTTTTCACTTTCTAGGATACAAATGTTTGGATGTCAACACAAACCGTCCCAACATTTTGACATTTTAAAACTTAACCGATGTCCATTTTTCAGACCCAGAATGTAAAGATCTCAGGATACATGTTGTTTTATTTTCCAGTAATAAGGTTTTAATTTTGTTTTAAATGTTGAGGAAGGAAACATTTTCAACATATAACACTGTACCCACTATTTTAAGAATGGAGCTGAGTCTGTTTCCTGGATGAGGACACTTTCAGGGCAATGAATGATAAATTTAAGGGTATTTAGTAAGAGCCGACCCCCTGTATGATCATAACCCAAATATCCCCTTTTCTTCTCAAATTTCTATTGCAGGCATTGTGATTTGGAGTCTGCTTTTGTTAGTTTTTTTTCCCCACACTTTGTGGCTGTTGCATTTTACCACCCCCCTCATCCTAATGACCTCTGCGACAGCTTTTTACTCCATCTCACACACTGCTTTTGACTAAATGGGGAATATATGGCTCAGTCTCAACTTTCTCTCAGGAGTAATGACGTAAGCAGTGTGAAAAAAGAGGTTTAAGCGAATTCAATGTCTATATATGACCATATATGTGAGAGTTGGTGTGATGACGGGTCACTGCCCATCTCACAGGGTCCCCCAGTTTTCTGCAGATGCGCTCTATTCAGGAGGCGACACGCGGCGGGACACTGCTGGGAGGTAGTTACTATTTCTCCATTACCATAGAAACTAACACACTGGCTTTCAGCTGGACTAGGCCAGGGGTCCACTGACACCGACTTTCACACTACTCTAAGTCCTGACAAAAACCCCAAATGGATCTCAGTGCTCTGAATAATACCCATTTGTACCCAGTTCAATGACAGAATGAACTGCCAGCAAAATGCTATCACACCAAAAAATAAAGAGGCCTCCTTTTTGGGACACTTTTTATAATTAACACAATAATGGTGGGAAAATATTTGGGCACTGAGTGAAGCAGTCAAGTACAAACAAGTTATCAGTATCTAGATTCATGTTGATATTGTCCAAGAGCAGTGTAGGTTAAGCTGTTTCGCTCACTATGTAAAGTGTTGAAAAAATTCCAGAAAATATTGTGCAAACGTAAAGGAATAACATTTTGTGAAATATGATTATTTGCTTTCTTGCCAAGGGATACATGAGAAGATTGATGCCACTCTAATGTCTGGCATTGAGTAAATATAAAGCTACAGCCAGCTAAGCTTAGCTGTAGCATAAAGACTGGAAACAGAGAGAAACAGCCTGCTCTATCCAAAAGTGATGAGATCTATTTACCAGCATCAAAAGATAATTAAGATGTTATATCTTGTCCGTTTAATTTGTACAAAAACTGAAGTGGAAAAACGTTAGGTTGTGATTTTAATGGCGGAATAACACTTTCTAGCTGTTTCCAGTATCTGTGCTAAGCTAATTGGCTGCTGGCGACAGCTTCAGACAATATCTAGATTAATATTTATACTGTCAATGGTGAAAACAAGTGCAATTTTGGCCAGTTTCATATGTGTCTCTGCTGGTCTGAGCCCTTGTTACTATTATTTCTCTCTACTTGTGAGTGTTTCTGCAGCTGCATAACTATGTGAGTTTAATGTCCGAAAATGTATTTTTCTGTCTATCCTTAATGTATTTCGTACAGATGGTATGTGTAATGACTGGGCATTGTGGAAGGTACAAGCCCACTGAAAACACTGATGGGGAGTGAAACATTCAAGTAAAAATTACAAAAGTTTACATTTTATAATAAAACCAGCAACAGGTTATCTTAATCCATATTAATTGTTTGTCTTGTCCCATGTCTTTCCTGGGCTACGTCCTATTTGATCTTGTAAAAACAGTTTCTGCAGCTGCACAACTCTGTCAGAAACGTAATTTTCTTGTCCATCCTTAATGTATGATGTATATATTACATGGTATGGTAATAATTGGGCATTGTGGAAGGTACAAGGTCAGAGTTCACAATTGATCCTCTCACCCCTGGCAGGTGCAGCTCACAGGAGTGAGAGGAGGCGGCCCCTCATCTCTTCCACCTCTTCACGCTGCTCAGCGAGAGAAAGGGAGGAGTGTAAATGAGTGCACTCCAGAAAGCCATCACCTGCTCCCTCCACCCTAAAATCCCCACTAACTCTGCCAGACAGAGATATCCTACAACCCCAGCTCCAATTTCTCCAACTCCAGTTAATGAGAGAGACAGCGAGAGATTGACAGAGAGAGACTGACAGGGAGAGGGAGGGAAAGGGAATGAGGGAGAAAGAGAAGGGGAATTAAGAATTTTAACTATTAGCATCCATGCCGTGATTTTGTTTTTTATGCCTGTTTTTTTTTGTTTTGAGTATGAACACATTCATCAGCACCAAAATGTACATTTGTCATGCCTATAGAGGGAAATGAATTGGACTGGAAGAGGCATTGAGTTTGTGCGCACAGAGAGCCCAATGGTGAGGTTGTGTATTGATGGGTGCCCCTCCCAGCTTCTCCCAGATTCCCCCTCTATTGTGACTTTGAGTGAATGTATCCTCTTGCTAAGGGCACTGGAATGTGTCTTCTCAACTCATGTGATGGATGGGGCCTTGTTTTGCACTCCTCCGCCCCTCCCTCTGAATCCCTCTTTCTCTCCCTCAGCCTTTGACTCTTTCATCACATCCTTTTATTTGGCACCAATAAAAGTCAGTGATTCTTCATCAGCCGTTGTGCAGATCTGAGGGCCGCTGTTATTTTTCATCAGGAGTGTGTCACACATCACCATTCAGCCCCTCCGTCACACAAATTCAGACACTGGCACAGAAGCAGAAGCAGGTGGAGATACACCATCAATGAATTATTTAAATGAGACACTGGGCATATCCTTTAAATTTAATTTAAATACTTGGTTAATGCTGTTTGGTCGGTCTCTATTGCCATTTATGCACAAGGGCAATAAAACGTTTTATCCTGAACGAGTTATAATAGTAATGTATAAGAAAATACTACTAATTTTACTGCTACAAAAATTAACCAACAATAATTTAAAACAATGACAAATAAATATGAGAAAGATCATGGAAAAATTGGCAAATATTGGCTCATATGTGTTATTTTTTCTATATTAAAATGTTAAATATTTTGTTAATGTAATAAATTGAGTAATAAAAGATAAATACACTCTTACATTGACTAGCTGAACGTTTCTAAAAGGTGGCCCACCAAATAAACCATCATGAGCTACCACTGCATTCCATCAGTTGCTGTTTTGTGCACCCTAAAGTCTCAACCTGACTGAAGATATGCCTGAAAATAATTTTCACAATATTAATAAAGATATTTTTCATTGTGGCAAATACCTACAAAATGATGTATAAAAAAATCAAACCGTAAAGCGATGAACTCTCCATAACTGTAAACGAAATAATGGCCTTGGGGCTTTACTGTAAGCACTGATCATGGATCGTAACATCGTAACAGAAATTTGCATAACATTATTTTCTAAACATTTCCTTTTGTTCAAATAAATTATTTAACTACGATTGAATCATGATTCTGCTGAAAAATAATCAATTGCAGCATTGATTTAACTCCAGCATTTCTCTCATGCCACTCCAGTAGGTCTACTTTCCTAATGTCTAAATGCACCTGTTACGTCATGGCACTTTTATTTACTGCCATTATGCCATAAAAGTTGAATAAATATCTTAAATATCATGGTGCATTTTGTTTACTATGCATTTTGTATCCCTCATTCCCATTATTTTCCTCTTTGCAGCGCAACAACCCAAGATACCTCACACTCAGACATCATTTCCCGTCAGTGGCCTTGTGGAAAAGCGAGAGTGTCTCTATTTAAAAAGTATTATTCAACAGAGTGTTACATAAGAAGCTACAAACAGGAGTCAGGCCTTAGGAATGAATCATCAGCTCAGTCATCATGTCAAACAATGATCCTCTGGCACTTACAGCACATTTTACACAATCTAAAGAGACTCATACAAACCTAAATACAGACAGAAGTATCACTTAGACAAATATGAACACATTTCACTCTCAGCTTTATGTGTGGACACACAGAAATGTCAATACTTATAGCAGTAATTGTAAGCAACCCATTGCAGTTATTTAAAAGAAAACTTGTCAGGTTTAGATTCAGTTATGTTACTTTGAACATAAAAAAAATAATAATAGAATAAAAATGTAAATGTCAACATATTATAGATCACAGACAAATAACCAAACTTAAAATACTATTAGTAGACAATATAATGATTCTGTAATCACTAATCATTAGTGACAGAACAACAGTTTTATATTTTACCTAATTAAGCTATTTAATGCCATTTCAAAAAATTGAAATGAACTAAGAGACAGATTTGCAGACAATGCTTTCTTGTGCATCCATGCATAAAATGAAATAATAATCTGCTTCTGAAGACGTGATTGCTCAGATGTCCATGTTTTTTCAGTGTTTTCAAACCCATCCACCACCCAAACCCAACTGTTATACTACGTCACCTGATTTCCTTTCTTTGCTCCGAACGTAATTTCTACAGTACTAAATGTGTTGGTTACACACAAATTACAGTGCATTACTTATGGTTTATGTACGAACAGTGAATGAGGACAGCCGGCATATAAACACCTGTGAAAATACTCCAATCCACCTCTGTGGTAGTTCCTGCTACAGTAGGTGTCTCCATGACTAAATTTTGCCAGAACAATACTATACTGCTGTCACAGTAGAGCAGCGCCATGTGAAGGTTAAGTTAAGTGTGCCTGTTGACAGACCTGGCTTAAGCAGGTGAAGTTATGTGGGCAATTATTCCAGCCCTTTGATACTAAAAAGTTGGCACCTGTAGTTGTAAGTCGTTGCATGGAAAGACAAAAGTAACAGGAGGTAGACCGCAGGTGCAAAACATAAACACATCTAGCGAGAAAGCTTTGTTTGAGACAAAATAAAAATATGCCATTTGGTGTCAGGGATGATGGGGTACATTTTCCAAAGCCAGCCCCGTATTGCCTTATATGTCCATACACCCCTCCCACGTGTGTTCCAGAGAAGTGGCCGAGGCTGCAGGTCAAACACAAAACAATAAAGATACCACCTTAATGATTCTCGTCTCTCTAATGTTATGAGCTTACTGGAGTACGGACTGACGTCACAAGAAATGTAAGTACACTCACAAAAATAACTTAATGCATTTTCATAATGTAGAAAATGTTCACATAAACCCATTGTTAAAAGCCCCCCTCAATTTTTGACAATGTAACAGTATTCACATAGGAATTTGACTTATAGATAAAAAACTTTATGGAGTGTTTCTCGTATGATTATATTAAATATTATGTTTAATATTATACTGATGTTTAGGTGTCCGGTTTGCAGAAAGGTACTGTATGAATAAAAAATACATATGAATGGAGAAAATAGTTACAATCACAACTACAAAACAAATGAGAAGCCTACTACCATGTGATACTTTTCACTGGAGAATAATATTCATTGTTAAACTAAACTAGTATTTTATTATCATTTACATAACAAATGTTTTGTTTATATGGTGAAATTTCCAATATAAAACATTTAGATATGTTTCATAACTTTTTATAATTACTGAGCTCATTATAGACCAATACTTCAAATATCTAACTTTCATTAGTATCTCACTGGGTTTTTAGCGGCGCCCTCTGCAGGCTGTTAAAACCACAACGGGACATATCCAACCATGAACACTCCACACTCAGCAGTGTCACCAATTATACTTTTGAGAACAATCGAATGTGAACTCCTCACTGTTTATCCAGAGTTCCTTAAAGGTTTTAATCATAGATAATATTTTTAAAAAGATTTTTAATCCTGTCCAGAAATGTAAAAGCATGTGAGATCAGTGGAGGAAGTGTTAGTTAAACCAATGATTATAATAGTTACACTAAGTAATCAGGCTAATTTTTAGAGGATTGTGGCCAATATCTTTTTAAAGCCCAAGTCTAAGAGAATGAACTCTGAGGGGAAAAAACATTTTATAAAAAAATTATCATTCTTGGATTTTATAAAATTCTCAGACTCATGAGATATATCCCATAATTGACCTTTTCAATAATCCTCTTCTGTGATTAATTTTATTGCCTAAAATAACATCTCAAAGAATGACACTGCTACATGTTGCATTACATGCTTTACAATAGGAGCTCAATTACAGTTCAACTTGTAACTGCTTTGTTGAGTCGACGTCTTTTTTTTTTTAGCAGTTTTGAAAGCATGCTGCAGCATTGAATTCTATCTGCACAATGGACTCATATTAGTTTAGTCTTTATTGTGCAGTTCCCCTCCTCTTGCTCCCACTTCACAACACTTTGCTGATGGTTGGAGGTACGATTGAGGAAAGGGATGAGAAATCGGTCCTTCTGCCATTTCGTCTTCAGGCGCAGAGCTAAATGTGTGCACAAGTTCAGGATATTTGGTGTTGTTTTGTCACAGTGATGTCGGAGGGTCACATGGAGGCAGGGAGCCATCAACAGAGGCGGATTTAGTATCGCCTCCCAGCAGCTGCCTCCGTTGCCTCCAGCCATAACGCCTTTCTCCTTTTAAGTCTCAATACGTTTCTGTTTCATTTATATTTTGGCAGCAGTTAATGATTTTTAAACGTCTAAAAAAATAATATCCAGAATTTGTCTTTTAATGGATTAGATATTAAATGTCTAATTTCAGAAATAGAAAAAGAAATAGCAAAACAAATCCAATTGACTTGGTCAACGTCAATTTAGATTCTTTTTCTTCTTTGACCAGCTTTTAAATTGTTCACCTGTTCTTACATTTGTTTTAATCTTTACTGAAATGATTTACATGATTGTATTATAATTAATTTAATCAATGTCCATTGAACACTATTCTCTTTTAAATATATCTCAGCTAACTCTGCTGTCGGTGTGGTTTCATCTGTTTATCAACAATAATTTAACAATATCCATTACTGTCTGGATAACAGGTGTGTTATTTAATATTTATTTTCAGTGACAAAAAATTAACAAACAAAATGACCTGAATAATCACAAAACATACAGTTTTAGAAATATATATACCTGTGTGTTCATTTATAACATTCAAAACTAATGAATAAATAAATAATAATAAATCATATTTTTGACTTAATGTTTTATCTTCAAAGATTATCTTTATTTCATCTCTGCAAGGCCTTGCAGAGATGAAATAAGGATAATAACAAAAATCTAAATCTATATGAACAAAAATCTAAATCTATATTGTTAGGACATGTATTTGAAAAAATGTAGTCACATCTTACCAAATTAAAGAATGAAATAAACATTATTAAAATGATCTGTTTGTTATTTCAGCTGTAGAGGATAATTCATGAAAATAAATTTAGTATGGGATTTATGAGGTTTACACCGAAAATTCAATTTCATGAATAAAAGAATACCGTCCTCTGGTGACAATCATAGTAATGTTTAATTTAAATCGTTTTTCACATTATTGTCACACGTGGTAATTTAAAGATGATACTGTCTAAATTATTGTTTGAATGTAACCTTTTTCTAACCGAGTGAAATGATATTTTAGATTTAACAGACACTTCAGCTGTTCAGAAAGAGGACTGGTGGCAGGCACATCTTACAGATGTTATAAATAAAATTGATGTGTTTATGTGTGTAGATAAGGCAAAAGTCTAAATGTGCGTGTTTTTAATCAGCCCGGCTATAACCTCTTGAAGCACGGAAAAATGGCAGAGGCATTAAAAACATAAAAGGGAAAAAGGGCAGTAATGAATTTAGAGGAAAATGGACATTAATGGTATTAGCATTACTCATGTTCCATATAACAAATTATTGGAAATTTGACAAGCACACCAAATTATCTCCTCATGCCTGACGGGAGTGTGGTGAAGTCCTCTCTACCTGCTGAGGAAAGACAATTTCTGCTCATTTTACTATTTTTAACAATAGAACCAACCCATTAAGACAAATTAATGTCATTATCAAGTCTCTATGAAAATGACAAATACCACCGTTTCGAGCAGCTTTAGAGGCTATTGACAATAATGAAATTCGCTGTACAGGTACTGAAAAGAAACACTCCAAGTAATTATTTTCTAGTAGCTTGTTTGTCTGCCATCCGTTCATTTGCTTTCAGCTCAATTATCTGACTCTGTGAGCATGTGGAGGCGCATAGTGCTCTGCGGCCCACAGAGCGAGGGCCCTAATTGGGCAATTACCGTTCTGTTTCTGGGCTTTTAGCTCCAGTGGAGAGTGGAGGGAGACCGTGGTGTGTAAAACCATGAGGACCTTGCATGCACAAAACCACACATATACACTGTTTAAACAAAAACAAAACCCTACGTCCTCTATACACATAACACAGACCTATACGGTGCAGCTTTAGTGCAGCTGGTGCAACAAACACTAAAAACATAAAAAGTGACAGGAGCTGTTGGCCAAAACACTGTCCTTTCAGTGAAACATAATGCACTGAATTATGTGCAACTTTTCAAACGTGATTATGTCATGTACATATGCATTCTTACAGGGTTCCCTTTAAACAACATCTCATCTGAGTAACCACCAGCTATGAATAGCTGAGAGTGCTTACTGTATAACCCCGCTGGGTTTTGGGGGGGGGGGGGTTGGCTGAGGTAGCAGGTTTACAGTGTATAGAGGGTCAAGAGTGGGTACCACTTAAAAGTGTTGTGCATCATCAGAAAAGCTGGGAACTACAAGATTCATTTCAGAGGTTAATAATCAGGTTTGAGCAGTGACTTCAACAGCAAGTAAAAGGAAGTTAGAGATGGATTCCTCTGCCGTCACATCAAAACTGCGTAAATTCATGGAAACCACAGAAAGGGAGGATTTAAAGTGTGCGCAGACAGCTGTCGCAAAGACAGACACCGATAGATTTCTGTTTTCTTCAGAGCTAACATTACCAACACTACAGCACACTGCATTTGTTTACAATTATGCCCATTAAGCATGAGCCCATATCATTTTATAAGTACGTGAAGGGCATCATATGTTAGGATGGGGTCGCAATCATGATGCTAATTTCTGATAGCGGTTTAATAGTAGTTCCCATTATGTTTTAACATTGAGCTAAAAGACTAATTTAATTTTTATTGTAGATCAGTAAACATTGTAATGATACAAATGAACAGTAACATCTAAGCACTAATTATTTGCCTAGAGTTATGTCAGCTATAGGAAGATGATATTGCGATCGCAAATTTCTGTTAGCGCGTTAATGGTAATTCCAATTACGCGTTAGCATTGAGCTAACACCTGTATCCTCTCTTGGCTTCATAAAGGCTGTGTGTGGGCAGGGCTTTCTGTTTCTGTGACTCCAGTGCGTCATCATGAGTGAGGAAATGTCTTAAACTAATGTTACATACCGGTTACGGCTGTTGTTACAGTCTGTAAGTCGACATTTCCCCATAATGATGCAAAAATACATTTAGCAGTGATTATCTTAACTAAAACATTTTAAGTTAGCTTCTCCTATAGCAACTGCTACCACACCCACATCAATTGGAAATGGCGTCCACAGGATTGATAAGACTAACAGGAACATAAATTCTGACTGAATGGACGTGGAAGAAAATGGCAATCCAGTCTGATTATCAGACCAGAGAGATTCTGTAGTTTTGTTGAGAATTAGCATTCCTCTGAAATTCTTAAATAATCAGCTGGAGATTTCATTAGTGACTCCTGAGAGGTTTTACAGGGGAACGAAATGACTTGAATCATCATATCAAATATTATATGTAGTATCAATATGTAGTTTGCTATTGCTATGAAAATTACATTCTGGTTCTGGCCAGTCTCTTCTGGTGATGTTTGTGACACAGACACTCTTGCATCTGCAGTAATGTGCAAAATCAGGAGCAATTTTAGACTTTAAACCAGTGAGATGAAAGTTGGCACCCGACCCCGCCTCCCTCCCCATCTCACCCTCCTCCTCACTCATTTTCATATTATCCCTGTGCTGTGCGCTCTCCCCCTCACTTTAACATTCTGTCACGCGCTCCCTGGATCATGTAGCTTGTGTTAATTAAACCCTCTTTCAGATCATTTTCTTGCTCAAGTGGCCTCAGTGCAGCACCCATTAGGCAGAAAGCTCTGTTATCTGAATTTCCAAATGTAGCTCAACATTTATTAAAGTGAAATTCATCCAGTAATTGCCCGCCTCGGTATGCCCCATGTCTCCCTCTTACCTCCAGGGCCACCTGCTCAGAGACACCTCCAACTATTTACCAGCATGACGCAGGGTAATTAGACCTCTCTGACCCCGTCCACTAAGAGCCCGGTAATTGCGTTAATAAAAAAATTAACAGCAGCAGCATGAGGATCATTCTGTAAAAATACCTGGTAATGAAGCATTAGCCTTGATTTTATTTGGATTAAAAACAGCTATAGGTATTTAAAGGTTACGGTGTCTGCTAAAACAATATCAGAGGAGAAAGTAGGAGAAATTCTCTGTGTAACTAAAGGTGCAGAAGAGGTGAGATTTTAGTACAGATATTTAAGATTTCAACACTCAACATATGAATGACACAGGCCTAAAGTTATTTTACTGCACACTGAAATGCTTCCATCTCATAGCGGCAGAAAGAAGGCAGCATATACACAAAAGATACTGAACTATTAAAGATAACCCCCCCCCCACACACACACACACACCCCTTTTAATCCAGGTCTGTAATGACATTGTGGCCATCGTGTTCAGTTGAACGGTGTTTGTCCTATCTCAGTGGCTTAAGACCCAGTGGAAAATTGGAGATTTGCCAAATGCTGCGCAATTAGTTGATGGTTCGAAATGCGCCATCCGGCATATCCCCGATTCTCTGTTCTGCACACAAACACCACATTACAGAACTGGATTCAAATGGATAAAGTATATCTAAAGTCCTATTTGGATTAGTTTAATGTGTTAAATGGTAAATGGTACTTGTCACATTCACCCATACACACAGAGATTCAGTGGACATCTACATACCATACATCCATCCATCTTCAACCGCTTGTCCCTATCGGGGTCACGGGGGGGCTGGAGCCGATCCCAGCTGACATCGGGCGTGAGGCGGGGTACACCCCGGACAGGACGCCAGTCTATCACAGGGCACATAGAGACAGACAACCATTCACACTCACATTCACGGGCAATTTAGAGTCATCAATCAACCTAACACGTGCATGTTTATGGACTGTGGGAGGAAGCCGGAGAACCCAGAGAAAACCCACGCAGACACAACATGCAAACTAACGATCACAACACCATGCCACCCTTCATCTACATACCATCTAATCTAATCCAACCATTTACACCACATTCACACACCCATGCTCAGCACAGTGAGCAATTCGGGGGTCCAGTGTCTTGGCCAAGGAAACTTTGACATGCAGACCGGAGGAGCCGGGGAACAAACCGTCGATCCCTCGAACGGAGGAGGACCCACTCTACCTCTGCCCCAGGTGGGAGGGGTTATTCATCTCACCTCCCTGTCACCATGTGTGTGCTACGTAGCTTCCTGATATCACAAAATGAAGTAAACACGAAACTAAATGACTAAATCAATTACTTAAAAAAGTGGTAAGAGTGCTTCTTCAGGCGCCGGAAACTACGTATTGACGGGATATGACAGAATATCTACATACATTTTACAGAGGGTTGTATTCGGATGGGATTAGCATTAGCTGAGGTATTTTTTACAGACCATATTACAGAAGCTGAAAATCACCGTATTTTTTACTAAAATTCTCCGGAATAATTACTGACATGCTGCATTTGGACAGGACTAAAACCTCTGGTAAAAATGACCGTACCCCACGTCCCCGCATTAAACTAGTCCCGTCCGAATAGGGCTTAAAAGATAAAGAGTATTAACCTAGCAGGGTGTGTCTGTCAACACAGTTTGGTTGACCTAACTTGCACCCCATTATCCAATATGTTCACAAAAACTCATACAGTGTCATCAGCCCACTTTTAGACTCACTCACTCATCTTCAACCGCTTATCCGGGATCGGGTCGCGGGGGCAGCAGCTCTAGCATGGGACCCAAAACTTCCCTTGTCCGGGCCACATTAACCAGCTCTAACTGGGGGATCCCGAGGCGTTCCCAGGACTAGGTGGAGAGGTTATATCTCTGACTAAATTAAATCTTTTTATTGAGCAGCCTTTATCTAAAGTATCGGCTTTATGTCCACTCATACCAGTGAAAACCAAATAAACTGAAGGTTCAGTATCCTTCAGTTTAGGTTTCATACTCTCAGGAATTTGTTGATTTCCTCTGCTGCTTTCTTGCTAAATCAACAAAGGGGGCTCGGAGGGTTGATGCAATCAGGGAAAGAGCTATTTGCTGCATTTGTTATATACTTTATTTTGACAGAAAAGTGTAAGATAGATTTAGTAATATGACTACTTGGAATGTATCCAACTTAATAAGGGGCAACTGAGCCAATATGGTAGTGATATAAGTTATTTAGATTGTTTCACTTAAGTGCTATTTTGCACAATTCAGGTTAGGACCATATATCCTAAAGCATTGTACATGTAAATATGTAAATGTAAATAATACTATTCTATACTATGAAGCACTACATAAACTTGCCAGACATAGACACTGTATGCCAAAGTGATGTTTTAAGATAATCATCTCTATAGTGACATCCTATGTGCAAACAGTGCAACTGCAGTTACTCAGTGACAACAAACCTGATAATTGACAGAATGTGCCATCAGTCTGTAAAAAATCAAACTAATAACTCCTCACTTATACACTGTTTCAATCTGCAAAGACTGTTGCCTGTGTTGTTTTTGGCTGCACTTGACATTTGTTATTACAATGTTACAACAGCTGTGCAGGGTTTTGTCAAACCTAATAAAAGCCCTGTAGCATTTAAAAAAGAATTAATTCTAGCAAATTTTCTCAGAATAAGCCGTTATTTTTACAAGTGTGGTTTTATTAATCCATTGTAGTAGAAATCTCCTCTTTGAATGTGTACTCGCTACGTTAAGCTCAGTCTTTACAAGACTAAGCTGCATGTCCTCCTGGTTAAATCCTGTTGTCTGCATGACCATCTAAGGAATCTGAGAGGTTCAGCTGGGACACAACTAACTCTAAGTTTGTTTAAATACCTGGTAATAAAGCATACCGGCAGATAAATACCTATAGCTGTTTTTTCATCCAGATAAAATCGAGAAGAGTAAAGATTAATTATCATTTGAAGGTATTTGTACAAAATGATGGCAACACTTCATTTAACATCAGTCCTGCAGATCTCCACAGGTTGTCTGGGGTCTCTCACTTCAAACCCGATGATCAATACTCACACAGGACTGTCTCTTCTTGCCCAAACAAGCCAGTCATTCACTATATCTTCTGTCATATCCCATTTAGTTGACTTATATTAATTTTACTTGGATCGTTTACAGTTTCGAGAAACAGTAAAGGGGATGAACATGAGACAAGGGTCAGGCAAGTTGCGTTATTTCAATAGATTCCTGTTGTTGATACTTAAATACATTGTTGTTGGGAAATAAGTACCAAGTCATCATGGCAAGGAAAACCCTGCTGACTAGTAATAGCGAGAGAGAACACAAACATCCAAGTCTTTAACCTGCCCCGATTAGTGAACTGAAGTTCAAAAGCATCTATCGTCAAGTCAGCAAAACCAATGAAATAGCTTTTAAAAAAAGGCACTAAAAATGAAAAATAAGTGTTGCAAGCTACCATTGGCTGGTTGCAAGCCCATGACCCTTGATATTTTTTGTACTTTATATGGAAATTATAATGTGCCAGCTGTAGACAATCCAAATAACATAATGTGTATATATATACATAATGTGTATATATATATATATATATATATATATCATTTATATATATATATATGAGAATATCTATTTATTAATTCTCTTGATGGGTCATCTGCTTGCCATGGTCATATACATATCGTTAACACCTTATAAAATCCCACAAAATGCCAACTGAAGTCTCAGACAAGATTGATGCGAGATCAAAGACAATTAGTTTCTCATTTTGTCTGTGGTAAATGCATCTCTTTTTATGTGTGTCTTTGTTTAGGAACAACACTGTTCCCTGTTCATTTTCTTTGGTTAAAGGGGTGAATAGAGAGTTGGGCCACGGCCTCACTCATTACCAACTGGCCCTGTTAGTATTTACAGCATCATGGTGGGTTGACCTCACAGTATTCATAGCTTCACACCTCACATCCATTCAGTGTTAGAAAATAAACACAGGCTGCATTGGCCCCCAATAAAGAACCATTTCTTCTGAAAAGATACAGAAGTTTTTGTGGCTTAACGCAACTTTTTTGTTCGTTTGTTGCAACAATGAGGGATGCTGCACAAGGAAGCAGAATCTAAACACTAATTGGGAATTGAGGAACATCGCTTTTCACATCTTGAATGCTCTTTCGGACATCTTTTTATTTCTGATCAGTCAACCTTGCACAACCATCCACCTGCCACCTCCAAATGATAGACGGTCTTGGTAAAAGAATTCAAATGGGTTTTCAAAAATGTGCACTTTGTGCCAAACAACATGGAAAGCACTGCCAGGCCACTGGGGTGCTGGATTGCTGTGTTTGGCAGCCTACAGAAACTCAGCAGTGTAAACGCTTTAGTGCATGCTCTTTAATAAAAAGAAGCTTTGATGACCAAATTAAAAGTTTACCATTTAAATAAATGTGGACAATCTGGAATTGATACAGAGCATCGAACAAAGGCGATGCCCTTGTTATGATGCACAATTTTGCTTTAAGTCTAACATTTGAAAGGAACATGTGTATACTATGATTAAAGCATCCTGTAGTTGTGGGTTCTTAATTGCTGTGAAAAATTAAATAACAGTTAGTAAGAAGGGTATCCAATTAATAGCATTCCCCTCTCAATACACTCATAGCTTGTCCTGATTATCGCACCCTTTTCTTTTGCTGCCTAGTGAGAAGTTGGAATTACAGCAATAATTTTAGCTATCCACCGGCATGGTGATATATGAAAATGTCATATCATACGTGAAATTAAAACCCCCCCAACACTATCTTAAATTAGGAATGGACTCAACAAAACAACCTATATATTTATCTTATTATTATTATTATTATTATTATTATTATTATTATTATTATTATTATTATAACAATCACAATGGAAATTTTTCAGATGATACATGGCTGTCCTGAAAACTAAAGTCTGATGCTATTTGAGCCTCAAACCAAACTTCTCTACAAGCTCCAAACTACATTTCATACAGAGAGGACACCTGTGTGACGAGCAGGTGATGGCGCTTTATTTAAAACGGTTGTTTAAGACACTCCACTCCACTGCTTGACGCTGAGGTTAAAGCCACAGAAGAAAGCAAAGATTAGACAACCTTTGTTCCCAGCAGCATTAAACATATTAATCTTTTGCTGTTCATTTGACTGTGAAATCTTTGGAATCACTGTTTCTAAAGACCAATGAGTGAGGCTTATCATTTGACCCACCTCATGAAAAGTTTACTGACATTTGGAGTTTAGTAAAAGTGGCAAAATTGCAACCCCGTGTTGTACAATCAACATTAAATGATTAAATAAGATACCATTATTAAATGTTTCTATCTCAAAAACATCTAAGTTAAGCTAACAATAGCCTCTTCATTCAAACCTCTAAAAGGGGCTTTTCCTTTGAAGGCCAGGCAGAGAGAAACAATTCTGTCAGACCCCCAGCCACAGCAAAGGCCTACAAAGGGCCATTTCTGAAAGGACGAGGAGTTCTCAGAAATAATAGAAAAGCAAATGTTGAGAAATGAGAGCTCAGAAGACTAGAAATTTTTATAGAATATGTAGGGATAGTATTAAGTGCAATTCCCAGGAGAGAACATGAAAACAAAGGCCAGCAGAGAGGGGTATCGGCTGAGGTCAAATTGTGTCAACCTGAGTTACGTACAGATGAGCGCACTGAAGTTGACCTGTGTACCAAGTGTAAGCCTGCACCGGCCTGTTAAAAAAGCCTGCTTTCATTCCAGCCCCTTGATGTCATTATATCTCCAGTGGGCCATGCGCCTTCAGTTGACAGCCTCCTGGTTTGACGACATTATTTTTTCACAGCCACCCATCGGTGAAAGTGTCCCCAAATCGGCTCCATTTGTGAAATGGCACATTTGTGATCCGGCAACAAATTAGGCCATTCATAAATGCAGAACAATGACAAGAATTCCAGTGTTTGGATTATAACTTTCAATGGCCTGTTTGAGTGAAAGGGCACAGACAAAAATGACTATCATCCATATGAAATACGTAGTTAAGTTTATTATTACAATTTGTTCATGTGATGCACAAATGAACCTTGTGTTTAGATAATAATATAATGAGTATCCTCAATAATGAAGAGAGTTGTGCAATTGAAGGTGTAGCTTAAACTGCTTTTTGTGGAAAAAGATCCACAATAACTGTCTGTCTACCTCCAGTCTATCAGCTCAATCACCTGATCATGTAAACAGCTGTTGCACCTCATCAAACCATTATGCAATAATAATAAGTAACTCTTAAGTTAACATTTCTAAATTACATATACAAAGTAGGGGAAGCACTGGCTTGCAGACGGGGATTGAACCTGTGATAATTAAACTGTTGACATCTCAGTATTCAAATGGTCATGTATAAAAATGCTAAACACTCTAAGCTGCTGTTATTTATTTGGCACCTTGGCCCAAAGAATCAGGGCCACTTGCCTAGAATATTTGGCAAGAGGCAAGAGCTTCAGGGACAAAGATGAATGACTTGTTGATGTTATGAGGCCTTATGATGACGTGTTGAAATTAAGGATATCATTTCATAGACCTATTGCGTATTATAGTATTTCATACTATCCAAACATTAGTTAAAAACACAAATGCAGATCTTTATCAGCTGACTGGTTTTAACAGAGCTTCACTTTGGTCATGCCGCAGGAAAACTATTTTCATACATAATAAATGACTTTGATATAGACCAGAGAAGATTGTTGGATGACACTAGTGATCATTGCCGGCTGTTTTAAAATATTTATGAAATTTTCTCTTTATCGATGGATCAGAGACTTGTAGGCCTGGCACAGATACCGACACAGCTGTGGACACTGTGAGAAAAGGAAGCCCAGATGCACTGCATATATTTGACACTCATACTCTTTGCCCTCATGGTAAACAGATTGTGGTGCTAATGGAGTCCATGTCAAAGTCTGTATCAGGTGTTGCGTGGCTGGCGTCGATCATATTCTTTCCACGATGTATAGACATTTCACCCCACCTGAAACTTTCACTGTAACCTCAAACTAGCTGTTTAGTGCAGGAGATATCATAGTTAACATTACAAATGTTAACAAATAAGTCACAGAATAACTGCAGTGGATTGATATCAATGACTCCAGTAGAAGAGGTTTACATTAACTGACAGATCATCTTAAATGAAAAAGATTCAAGACATAGCTTTGAGGGCAAGAGCAATAGTTCACTTATAATTCAGTGTGTGTGTGACTCTTAAATATATTCATTCTACATTCTTTAAGTCTTAAAATAAGACTCGCAAAATATTTGATAATTTAAGAGACTTATTCTAAAGAGTTTAAATGCAATTATATGAGTATCGTATAAAAGTAAAAAGAAGAACTGCATTGAGTTTTGTTAGTGCATGTTTCTGAATCAAAAGCAAGAAGCCAAGAAGTGATCATATAGTAAAGAAACATTTTCCCTGTCAATGATGCCCAGTTCATTTAGTTAAGATATCCACCTTGTGGTTAGAAAGTAATACTACACCCCTCCACCCCGCTGTTTTTATAATGCTGCATGTGTCATACAGTATGTTGACCCCTTTTTGCAAAACTTCATCACCATCACACTGAATTCTTGGTGAATGTTGCAGACAAAATATAATAGAAAATTATTTTCAGTGGCTGCTAGATTGTAATATATTCAAGTTGATGGATGTAAATACCCAATTCAATGAGGAAGATATAACAACATGAACATCACGTTGCCTCTGAGCAGAACAGATCAGAGTTCATCACATCTTCAATGACAGTTATTTTGGCCGACCACAGAATTTGACTTTATTTGACTGACTACATACAAGATGGTAGCGCCTGGTCTCCTGGTGAAGTATAATTTTCTGTCCCACTTGTAATCTGGTTTATGAATGTTAAACAAAGGAAAGAGTCCCTTGGGTTTATGTATATCATTACAATATTAGTTTGATTTGCTTTGGTACTGCTTTTATTGGTACCATTTAGGGCCTGACATATATATGATATATTTAAGTCTGATAACAATACCGAATTTTTACAGATTCACAGATACTATATATCGGACAATATCGTGAGATTTCTGAGCTGAAAGACCTTTTCTATGAGGATTGTGCATTGATTTTTCACAGATATGACTGTGCAAAGTTACTCAGAGGGCTGCTTTCTTAAACAAATAACTTTAACAAAGAATATTTAACATTAATACACATTATACTTACGTTTTACATTGTGAACCAATTCTAGAAATGAACACTGAATAAGAATAAATACATATAAAATAAACAGCTAAATACCACTGCGTGTTCAGTATTAGTCAATTGCTGGCATTTAAATAAAATAAATTGCTATATGCAACCATTTCTAACACAGTTTTCTGCATTATATGTTCTGTTAAATCATATCGCCACATATCAGAAAACCAATTCAGAATACCGATACGTCTCTGGATTTTTATATATTAATATAATATAATATTTTCTGATAATATCGGTCAAACGATACATCAGTCTGGCTCTACCATTTAGAATTATTGAGGTTAAACACACCGGTGAATGTTGCGATTACTATTGTCTTCAGCTACAATAAGCCTCAGGGTGTTACTTCTTAGGGAAAGAGCATTTAATTTGTTAATAGTCCTTAGAGACAAGATTAGGGGGAAATTTTGGCTCTGGGGCTCAGGGAAACCCACTCAACACTTGGCCTGAAAACGAGGAGCTGTTCCAGTTTCCTTGAGTTGACATTTTGAGTGGACGAAAGCAGAGTGTTGTTTGTTTTATGACTGTGAACACAGCTAACGTTTACCTGCCTAAACTAATGGACTCTGGATTGTGCATCACCTCATTATCTCCTCTTTATATCTCCATTAGATGTGAAGTGCTTGAAACTCTGAGGCCTCACGGGGCTGCACTTTATGGCCTTGTCTACTTTGCAGAGATATTGTCCTTTCTTTCTACCACCCAACACACACGATGAGATTCCTCGGCGCACACAGTCACACAGGCTTTTAGACACTCATTAGCCCTTGCTAATACAATAAGTGTCACCTTCCATTACATGGTGCTGGGTTGGATATCAGGATTGGAAACCCACCAAATCTCCACACAAGGGGCGCTACCCCCTCATGCATGGTATTGTCTTTCAGCCACAATGTTGAATTGTTTTCTCTTAGCCCTTTCATGCCTAAAATATAAATATCGAAACTCAGTATGTATAGATTTAAGCAAAAACTGAAGGGATTCACTGACATGAACAATCTTATTGACTACCTTTGTGGTAGTGATGCACATTCGATCACAGTGTGGATCTTCATGTTAACTTTGGGTTTTGTTTCAGAGCAGGCAGCTGTTTAAGGATCCACCACACCCCACCCTATTCAAGCCTGTTGTCTTGCATATGAACAGCACATGCAGAGTTGTAAAAAATCTTAATTAAGACTCCTAATTCTCCGTGCTGTCGCCTGACTAAGGCTGTGCGCTCACGTGAAGCGCCGCTAAACACAGCATGCGGGTAGATGCTTGGACAGGGACTGACGTTTTCCTGGCTTTCACAAAGCAGGGTGTGAAGAACATTTGTTCCTAATCTTTAAAAACAAACAGGGTTTGAATTAGTTAAGCTACTACTTTATTGGTTGTGTTAATATTTGGCTTTATATGCAGTCATTTTTGTGCTGATGCTTTTTTTGGTGAAATTGTGTTGCTTTCTGCAAAATTTACATCCAAAGAGTCATTTGTGTAGCCGGCTAAACTTTTGTTTTTCTTCAAAAAAAACATGATTATTGTAATAGATTAGTTTATTTTTTTTCAATGCTTAGGTTGAATTTTTCTAGACAACAAACATGACCTTTCACTTCTAAAGTAGGAGAGTCAGATTAATAGTTTCCATGCACATGTTAATGAATGTTCCTCATTATTCCGGGAAGCTACAGTATGCTGTACATCACCACACATATAAAAATGTGAAGTGACAAGTGTTTGCCACTGTAAAGGTGATCTCAGCTCTGGGTTTTGTATGTAGCCCTTTGGTTCTGAGGCTTCTCCCTCTGAGCAATGGCAAAGGGCATGTGGTCCTCTGCGTGTAGCAGATGCCCCGAAGAAGACTTGCGACAGATGAGTCGAAAATGAGCGTGACATGTGTTAAACAGGCGAAGCCCCACAACACTGACATTTGACAAGATGATGGGCGTAGGCAATCATTATTGTCTCCACTTAAGCAAGCAGGAAATATTCAGGGTTGATGTCTGTGAAAGCAAAAGCCATAATACAAATCAGCCTGAACAGATTTCCATTAATGATTGAGGTGTTTGAATAGATTGTGATCAAATTCAAACACCGCAGGCTGGTAAAGTCGGATCTTGTGATTAAATGTGCAATTAGCCTTATAGATCCATATTCAAGATTTCAAATCAATTATTATTCTAATGTTAAAATGTTTTTAATTAGTCCTTTATAATTTACATTGTAAGTGTCTGAGTTTATGAACTCTTTCCTCCGCCACCACTCATCTCCACACCTTCATAGACCTTTGACATTGGTCCTTCCTGGTTAACAGAGGTGCCAAGGGTGTTGAGTTAGGCGTGAGGAGGAACATGCCAGGGAAGAGTCCCCCTCCTCCCCTCCCCCTCTACCCACCCTCCAGAACCATTTGGACCACAGGGAATGGGTTAATCACATTAGAGGCCCAGAAGAGAGATGGGAAGTAGACAGTACCGTGACAGCCGGGGTAGCACTGGCACGACTAATCCCGTTAGGCCGAGGAAAAAGGGGGACGCCATCGCGCCTACAAGGCTGAGAAAGAAAAAAACATTTTCCCAGGAATGAATTCACCTGTATGGTAACACAGAGAAGTTGGCCTGTTGATGCCTATTAGAAGAAACAATCGCACTTGGCACATACAAATGTTTTTTTTCATGCTGGGCACCACTTTATTGTCAGCGGGTGAAAAAAAATCGGCAGCAGACAGTGGCATTGCTTGAGATCCTCTTTCATGCCACGGTGAAGCAGCCCCTTTCAACCCAGTGCTATCAGTCTCCCAAACAGTGAGAAGATGGGGAGGGGTGCTGTAAGAAGGATAGAGCTTACTTCATCTGCCATTGTAAGTGCACCCGAGTTCAACCTTAATGTAAACCTTTGCAGGCAGAATATGAATAGGATGCTCTCTATAAAAATATATCCTGCTGGGTAATCCGGCAGATGGCCACAGCAGCGGACACTACAAGCGCGGCTGGCCACTGCAGGGGTAACAGGGAACGTCCGATCAGCAGCCACTCTTCAGCCTGGGAGAAGTGGAATCAAGATTCTTAACTCCCCTTAGCAACGCTGGGAAACAGAGCCGTCAGTTTAGATCCATCAAGTTTCTACTTAATCTCGCCCAACACTTTTTTCTCTCCATTTTCTTTTTTTTGTATCTTCCCCTTTTGTTGTGGGGATTAAGCCAAGTGGTAAAACAGTGATTTAATGATCTTTCCATGGCTATGTGCACCACTTAAACCATGAGACAAACAAGCTGAGGCATTTTAAGAGTCACCCCCTCTAAAGGCGGCTGCTCAGGAACTGTGAGGCTTTTGATACGGCCTTAAGCTCTGGCTGATTATTTTTCCCACTGTCGTGTGATGTGCTGTGCTCTGCTATGGGAAAATTTAAGGTTTTGTGTTTTGTAAAGGCCCATTGTAAACAAGATGAGAAGAAAACAGTTGGATAATTACTTGATGATAGCTTTATAATGACAAGGTATGGTGAATTTTAATGATTTGTTAAGGCAGAAAAGAATAGCGGTACTGTTAAATTATCACAATGCGAAATAGTTTGAAAATTATATACATATATCATGCAGATATTTACAGACAAATGTGTGGTTCAATCTTTTAATGAAATGAATAAACTTCAGTCATAAGCAAACAAGTAAAAAAACTGCCAAACAATATATGTGTTACGTTTGAAAGCTCCCAAAAGCTAGTAATGTGACCTTGAATTCAGTTGGGATTTTTACTATCAATATTATGTGCAAGCTCAAAAATTAACTTCAAACTTTAATTTTAGGGTCACACGAAAGAACAGTTGTAAAAGTGATAACGATGAAATTATACAGAGCAAACTCCTGCTGAAGACGACCATGTGAAATGGTTGAAAGCTCTGAAAAACAGCATGGACCTTGATTTGGATTTGTTTTGTCATATCCCCAAATACTAAAGGAAAATGTGTTTTTAATGGAATTATATGAACATAAAGTTTTCAGAAAAATCTTACCTGAGATTTCTGGTTGTCGGGGGGAAGAACGGGACTTGACAGGTAACTTAAGTGCTGCTCCTTAACTTCCTCGTTGTCGCTCACATAGCTGATCAACAGCAGAATCTATTCAATGAAGAAACATATTGATTTAAACATATCTGTCTTTGGGGAAACCTCATATCATACATTACCCTGAACAGGAACAACAACACAATGAAATACACACATTGCATAACTAGATGGGGCAGCTCCAGTCAAAATGTAAATACATATTCATAGAGGTATCCAAATACTATGTAAAACTGTCTTTAATGGCATTATAGAACATTTTACATTCATCTAAAAGGACATATAAATTTTGGCCAACAGATTATCTGCTCACTTGTGCTGCCAACAATAACCAACAGATGGCACCAAGTGAAAATTGAAGGTGAAGAGTATGAACATCAGATTTATACATTATGATTTGCACCTAATGGCGGATAAAAAAAATATGTTAAATACCACAGCTCTAAGTCATTTTTGACTTAACTTCCTTGTTCAGTGAAGTTTAAAGGGGCTCTCCATCAAAGTTGTATTCCATAAAGTTGGGGATGGGGTAATTATAAAAAAACAGGATAAAAAGTGTTGTCAAAATCAACGCAGAAGAGGTTGAGATGTGATAGTATAGATCAAGCTCAAAGAATGCTCCAACCTATTTTTCCCATAATGCAGTTTCTACTGACAGCTTTTATTTTTTCAAACTATGTAGAGCTCCCTCCAGAGCCACAGAAGACAAGCAAACTTAACTTTAACTGTTCCTTTAATGAAATGCTGGCTGGTGAGCAGGGCCGTTAAGGAAATCTGACTCCTAAGACTAAAGTTTCCAACGCAATGAATTCATTATTTAAATGGTTCAGGACTCAGACACGGATACCACAGGTAAAAATCTCTCAAATCCCTTCTTCACCTGTAGGTGCTTGTCTGATTCAGTTCAGAGACATTCACCCTTATTGTCAGCCTCAAATTCCCTAGAAAAGCAGACAACACAAAACAAGCTACTTTACATACATTATTCCCATGATTATTCCCACGTTGGATCAATATTAAATGCATGTGTCACTTTAAAGGTTATTCATGGTTTTAACAAAAATACTACACAATACCTATTATTTTGAGACAGTTAGGAGTATGATTATTATTCTAATCATAATCACAGGGCTGGGTGATATTGTTTCTATCGTGATGTGAAAAATAGCCAGAGTATGGAAAATATATGTGTATGTCATTAGGACAGCACTTTGCCTTCCTTGCATGTTTATTTTGCACTAAAGTTCTCAATAAAATCAGAAAATACTCAGTACTTGTCGTTTGCGAAGAATATAATTCACACAGGAGTATATAAAAATATGGACTATTTTTTTATTTATAAAGTATTTATTTATTTAGGAATTATGCGAAAACATGCTATATCGTGATATTGTTATGGAGATATGAAATGACCTATATTGGGATAGAAGATGTTGGCCATATTGTCCAGCCCTACTTATCCCTAAACATGAACACAAACATAAGTGTTGATGATTTATACACAGATGCTCATGACAGAGCTCACTGTGTGTGTGTGTGTGTGTGTGTGTGTGTGTGTGTGTGTGTGTGTGTGTGTGTGTGTGTGTGTGTGTGTGTGTGTGTGCGAGCGCGTGCGCGCGTGTGTGTGTGTGGCGCTCACTCACTGGGTAATAACTGGCAAGGCATTGGCGGTGATCAATATGGAGTAGGACTAGAAAGCCATAATAGGAGGACAAATATCAAAAGAGAGGCAGTCTGGTGTCTCTGTGTAATGGATGATAGAGGTGTTAGTGTTTGGGCCGGTGTGCACTAAGTGGGTAAGCTGGTGGTTGGCTACATTGTGTGGAACCAGCAGGGTCAATGATGGTGATAATGGGGAGGGTAAGTACTGTATTGGGGTTAATACTTCTGAGCTGGCAAAGAGATTATGGCACCGTCTAAAATATGGAAGACCCCTCAGCGAAATGCTTTGCTTCCAGGCGTAACAGCAAACTGATGTCATTAAGAGTACATGCACCAAAAGACAGTCAGAAATAGAGAATGTTGTATATGTTTTTTTGTTTATTTGGTTGACCAGGACACTGATATATTGTGTTCAGTTGTGTGCTGATAAGTATTGTCTACAGGGGTTAAAGCAATAATAATTATATGTGAGCCTGAGGAAGAAATACTGTATGTACAATGTATTGATTTGAGTAATATATTCATTTCTAACTGCTTTATGTCTAAAATAATGTATCATGCCTGAGAACTTTAAGCAGTAAGTACACTGTACATACGTAGCTATGATCCAATGTGAGGCTACTCTGCTCTTTCCTTCATTAAATTTAACTTCCTGCAACTGCCTAATAGAGTTCTGCAGGAATTAGTCCTAAACTCTAGAAATAAGTCATCATGCACTTCTGGTTCCCTCATCTTCATTCATTCATTCATCTTCAACCGCTTGTCCCTGTCGGGGTCGCGGGGGGTCTTGAGCCGATCCCAGCTGACATCGGGCGTAATTTTCACACATTGTTCTACCCCGTAAATACGTCAATAACTAGCCCACTTGTGAATTGTAAGCTTTTACGGCTCCTAAAAAAGGTAGTTGCGAACAAGTGGCTAAATAAGACTACAGAGGCCGTAGGGGACATTAAAAGTAATCATGCTGAACACGCAAAATCAAATAAAGTAATAGTCATGCAACCGTGGTGAAGTTTTTTTTATAGCCAAATAATAGCTTTTTACTTTTGGATTGCATTAATTGCATTTATGCATCAAAAATGCTAAAAGTGGTGTTCATTTGTGAAGATTATCTTTCTGAACAAAATGTGCAAGTATCATGTTTCTTGCCACAGAGCTTATTGTCTGCAATAATTCAAAGTCCATTTGAGAAAGCCCATTGGTTTTTTAGGACAGGAAAAGTAAGCAACTTGACAATGAAAAGTCATGAAAAGCCTTTTTTGTTACCCCCGCTGAAGCTTCTCTTCATTTGTCAGTGTCACTTTTAGGACTGATTTTGTCAGGCTATACTAAAAGAATAGTTTAACATTTTGGGAAATACACTTATTGCCAAGAGTTTAACAAAAGAAAGAAAGTTGGTACGCTAAAGTTGAAGCTGGATCCCGGAGCCGGCTAGCTTAGTTTAGCAGACTGGAAAAGGGACAAACTAGCTAGCATGACAAGCTAAATCTGTGCACATATTTAACTTTTCTTGATCTTATAACATTTATGTCATGTGTTGTACACACACTCATTGCACTTTTTCTTCTATCCATCCTTTTTTTCCCCCTGTCATACACTTTGTAGCTTCTGTTTTATTAAAGTGTGCTTGCTGGCTTAACACTTGGCACTCGTGCAAATGAGTTACAGTTGTTGAACTTGAGTTGCAATGAACATGCACTTTAAACTCATCAAATGCAGATTATGTCAAGATAGTTGCATTAAACAACATCTCTGTGAAACATCTATGAGTTATATTATCATGACGTGCTACTTATTATGATTTAAGCCTCCATATCTGGGTTACACTAGTCCCTCCTGCAATCCAGATGATGCCATCTGTGACAAAAGAGCAGTGTGTATGTGTGTGTGTGTGTGTGTGTGTGTGTGTGTGTGTGTGTGTGTGTGTCTGTGTGTGTGTGTGTGTGAAGCTTTCAAATCAAATGCTTACTGTCCCTTTTCACTATTAATCCATGTCGTCCCCACTACAATGTTAATAGAGCGACTGATATTCTGCTGTTCATGCTGAGTGGATGGTTTGAAACAAAAATGGGAGAGCGGAGGAAAGTTGAAGGCTAAAAAAGTTTTTTGTTCAGCTGCAATACATGAGCAGTAATTATGAAAGTATATGGAAGGCTACAGAACAAGATGCACTTCTTTACCTTTGTTTTTCCATTTTGGCAAAAATTAAATGCTGCAGAATTTTAAATAATTTTAGCACTGAAGCTATAGAGAATCAAACAATTAGTAAATCAACAGAAATTATATATAATTGGCCATCAGTAAAAATGCCAAACATTCACAGTTTACAGCTTCTCATAAAGAGAGCTTTCTCTGCTCCGTATCCCACTATAAATTGAATAATTTACAGTTTGTGACCTTCAAGGGGAAAAGGACACTACTTTGTGACTGTGATACACTATAATATACTTTTAATAATTACTAATTGTCATATTAAGATCCAATTCATAGAAGGCATCTAATGGCTTATAGTCCATAAAAAAGGACTAATACATCCGGAAATAGATGTCAAACGGCTGACATGAGGGCTGTGATTGGATGGCAGGAGTAAATCTGCTGGTCAAATCCCCCCATGACTCAAGCTGTGATTTGGACCAGCAGAGAGATTTGTTTTCAGAGAGAACTCCGCCCTGCAGAGATGAATACTGTCCATGTCCAGCTCAAGACTGCAGCAGACCAGCGAAGAGTTTGTTCAGTTTGGATAAAACCTCTCGGACCCGGCTGTTGCCGCTCCTTCCTGGCGACGCACTGACGCGAGAACAAGGTGAGGACAAATAACAAGCTAACTTAACAGCCACTCTATCAGGATACATTTAATACCTGTGTTGTTTTTAGCATGCCGCTAAAGTGTTTCGTTTTATAGGTGTACTGAAAAAGTTACCTGGTGTTAGTCGTTTGAACTTTCTGTCAAGAAGAGCAAACAGGGAGGACCGTTATGCGACCGTTATGCTAACGTTCAGCAGCGCGGTCTATTTGGTGCGGTTTTGCGAGCGCAGTGCATTATGGGTATTACGTTTGCTGCGAATATACTGTATATCCTTTTTCCTTTTTTTACAGTAATAACTTAATAACTTTTTTTAATTATTATTTTTATTCAAAGCAGAGTATGTTAAAGCCATGGCTAAAAACATGTTTGATTTGATTTGATTTAAATGTTATTTCAAACATGTGAAACATAAAATAATAATATTACACAACTACTTGTTTTGTTTTTTACATGTCCAAAAAGCAGTGGGAATAAGTATACAGTTATTTAATCCCATCCTTCTCCATAATTCATTGTCAGTTAGTTTAAGGTTGAATATGGAGAATGAGCAGAGCACCGCCATCTAGTGTCTCAAGATTGTAGTCACAACAACAAAACATAATTAAAAGCAGTCAGTTTGCCAGGTTGGTCAGACCCGGCCAGTCTGTTTGAGCCCGTCCCCTTCGGCAAATCTCACCATAAAAACAAGTATTGCATAGGAGTTTGACTGACAGTTACTGTTATCTGTTACAGCTAAGTAAACATGAAAGTTAGCTTACCGATCAAAGAGAAACGTAGCCATTTCTGCGTGCGTTTTAATGCCGTAGAACTCCTTCATCTCAGTCCATGGAGTGAATCCTTTGCCACTCAGCTGCTGGGACAAATAAGCAGCTGCAGGATTGGCAAACTCCATTTCACCCAGTGCCAGCCTATAGTAGCTGCACCATACAACAGACAGCCCTGGCAGCCCACAATGCCGGCCGCTATTGGCTGGTAAAATGTAAACAGAACATGACAGAAAGTCACTGTCAAACCCTCAAAAACCCTAACCCCTAAATATATTGCTTTATAGAAAAGTAATACTTTCATTCTGTATCCCTCAAAACGCTCCGTGGGTATATTTTTCTGTTTTTTTAAATGTAGCTTTTAATGGAGATTCTACATATTCAACCTTTAACTTTGTTTATTTATTTATTTTATTTTTTTATTAACATGTCCGAAAAGCAGTGGGAAGAAGTATGCATTTATTTAATCCCACCCCTTTCGCCGTAATTCATTCTTAGTTCGTTAACAGCTTCATCTATAGAAGTAGCCTTTGGCTCTATGTAGCTCTCAAGCACTTGATTTGCTTGTAGACAATTATATTTCTTATTTCTGTAAGGAATCGCGTTGGTTGTTGAAAACTATCTAAAACCAGCCAAAATAATGTTACATTACATTGCTGTCCTAAAAACTTAGGAATGTGACCTTTATTTTGATATTAAAGCTCATTGTCAGGGAAGCAGCTCCATGTACTCACCTTGGTAATCAAATATTCAGGAGTTCTCCTCCAGTTGTTTTCCATGGTGCACTGAATATGAAAATGATGGTAGTTATGGTAAGTTGATGTTCTTATTGTGACAAATTTGCTGGCTCACCTCTATCTGTAATTACTGCCAATTACCCAATCCCAAACCCTTTTTTCAACTCCATGTAATAAACGTGTGTAAAGTGACTTCAAATTCAGCTTAAAATGGCCTTCCCTGTTGTCTTCACACCTCCTTTTACAGTAAGCTCACTGAATGAAACAGCTGTTGCTGAGCATGTGTAATTCGACGAAAAAAACTCAGTAACATACAATAGGTGCACCACTTTAACAGGTGGTGATACATTGTGAATTCAACAACAAGTTGCCCATTATTAAACCCAGCAAATGTAACAATCTCATTAAAGGTTTAATTTTGATTTTGGTGCTGTTACACTTTTTACCACTCTTTTTAAACTACTATAATCAAACAAAAACAATTACTAACTTAAATGCAAAATTCAGATAAGAACAAGCTGTTACAATCATTTTAAATAAATAAAATTAACGATTACTGTTCATTTGTTTCAGACATAGAAATGATAGAGTGCAGAAATACTGGAACTATTACTCTAGTTATTGGTAAGAAAATCAGTAACAATTCAGTTACATACATTAACCTGATATCACTGTGACCTGCATGCATTTAGACACCATGTTTGATTGCCATTGATGTTTCTTCATGATAAGTGTGTTGATAGTTCTAATCTGCAGGTTGTACTGTAGTAAACAATGATGACAATGATCTGTCCTCTGCCCCCCAGAAGGTGCTTTGGCCAAGATGTGAGAGGGAATCATGCCTTTGGTCAAGAGAAACATTCAGCCTCGGCACCTGTGCCACAATGCAGTGCCTGATGGGATTGGCAACGAGCTGGAATGCGTAACCAACAACACGTTGTCTGCCATCATCCGCCAGCTCAGTAGTCTGAGTAAGATCTTAGTTATTCACATTTAGCTTTTTGTACCAAAGCATGTTCAGATGCTTCTTTGATGTGCGATCGTTACACGGGGGAAGCTGAACGATATGTTCCAACTTGACTCAAAATTCAAGGAAATGTGGAGGTTATTTGTTCAACATGTAATGTCAGTTAATATTTTTAACCCCAGCAGATCACAATTTCCTTGTGGGCTGTGAGAGGAGGGGAACATGACAAGTTGACTTACATCTATACTGCGTTAGGAGTGCTTACATTTTCTTAATCCGTGGAAGGTGATTATCAGAACACTATCCATATATCCGAGTGTCACTTTATTAGAATGCTTTTAACAAGTGAAAACACACATTTAAACACATTTAAGGCAAGACAGATATCATATAATCGTTTGAGTTAGCAAAATAGATAACGGAGATAGTGTAAGGAAGGAGAATGCCTGACATGGGTAAGCCAGACTAGTTTGAGTTAATGTACATTACTATACACTGCAGTCAGTACTAACATCTATCCACTCTACACTCTAATCAGCCACTTAAAACAGAAGCAGTTGGTTTAATGTTGATGTGTGGCAATGCCTATCTAAACATTGGTATACCTGTGTGTGTTTGTTTGAGCACTGAAATATGTGAGACAGAGAGAAAAAATGTAGAGGGAAAGACTATTTTGGGAATCAAATATACTCCTGGACATCTGGCACATAGATGCTATGATTAGTGTGTGTGTATGCTTGTGCGTGTGTGTATGTGAGTGTGTGTGTGTGTGTGTGTGGATTTAGTGAAGTTACAAGAGCTTAGAGCTTACCATAAAGCTTTGTATCCCAGGCAGATAAGACGGAGAGTAAGTGGGCGGAGACACAAACAGAGGCAGTCTAATGATAGCTTCCACATTAAGTGGATCTGAGCCGTTTGACGTGTGCCATTCGTGCTGTTGTGCAGGAACCAAACACTTATGTGCTAGCGCTGTATAATCCAGACAAATAGAATGGATTCAGAAATGTACAAACATTTTAAGATATGATATTCTCCCCTTTCATGCAATATTTAAACACCTTTCTATGTATTTAAGAGCTCCTTTCCTCTTTTGTGGTGCTCCGGTTGCAGGTAAACAGGCAGAAAATGTTTTCGGGGAGCTTTTTAATGAGGCCAACACCTTTTATGTGCGCGCCAACTCTCTTCAGGACCGTATCGACCGCTTGGCTGACAAGGTCACCGAACTGGACTCCAGTGTGGAGGAGGGTTAGTTAACAGGAAAGCATATGTTTTCTATAAATTATATCTTGTTTTTCATTCTCACATGCATTATATTAAACTTTAAACCCCTGCCCTGCTTTTTGTAGTCTCTCTTCAGGACATTAACATGAGGAAGGCATTCAAAAGCTCTACTGTCCAGGACCAGCAGGTTCTGTCCAAAGGCAGCACTCCGAACTCAGTGGCTGAGATGCACAACAGCAGCGACAGGCCTCCTCCCCTCAGCACCCTCACTGCCTACAGGTACTGCATGCGTTGTGCGAATTACAACACAAGAGCAGGTTACATTTTCAGTTGTCTCATTTCATGCATAGAATTGTTTTCTTTTCTTTTTTTAATACAGAGAGGATTCCACTGATGCGATGAAATTCTACTCAGACCCGTCATACTTCTTTGACTTGTGGAAGGAGAAAATGCTTCAGGACACAGAAGACAAGAGGAAAGAAAGGAGAAGGCAAAGGGTGATAAGCACACTCTACCCACTGCTATTTTTTAGATCTATTTGTTCGGCAAGTGGGTTCTCATCTCCTTTTCTGTGCCTCCATCCGACTCCCCCAGGAACAGAAGCGATGTGTGGAAAGCAGCACCCTGCAGCGTGAGGTGAAGAAGGTGAGAAAGGCTCGAAACCGCCGGCAAGAGTGGAACATGATGGCATTCGATAAAGAGCTTCGTCCAGACGACCGCCATCCGCAGAGTCTCCACCGAGGGGCATCGTCTGAGGGCTCGCTCTCCCCAGACGGCAGGTTAGTGCTTAGAGATGTGGACGTAGACTCACTGTTTTGACGACTTGGAATATGACTTGAAAGAAAGAAAATGACTTGAGACTCGACTTGGACTTGGAATTTCAAAAACATGTAACTTGACTTGATTTGAGATACGATGACTCAAATGTCTGTGTTCATTTAATGTTTTCACTTCAAATATTACATTGGATGACTGCTCTCAGTCAGTCAAGCGACTCGAAACATGTGATCCGCTCTACGGGTCAGTCTTCACTTTCAGATTCAAGAGTTTCAAGGCAAACTGCAGAATGCATGTTTAGAAGTGATAAAGAGGGAATTTTGTTTTGATTGAGAAGGAATTAATTTCTTTGTGATTGGTTTTGATTACATTTATTTCACTGAATAATCAATAATTATAATACAAATTAAATTCATTGTCATACTTTTTGAACTGGTTAAATACATTGGCCAATAATGGAATTATTAGAAAAACTTGACTGTCCTTAACTAAGGATTAACAAGAAACGAAAATTACCAAGATTATGAGAAATAAAGTCTAACCTGTACTTTAGTAGGGGGAGGGGATCTTCGTCAATAGGACCGGCTCAAATAGAAATATCTCTGTTGTGTAAAGCTTCCGTTTTGATTTTATAACCATCTGGATATGGGAAGGTATTAGCTCTCTGTTTTTCATTGTTTATCCAGGCCTGACCTCCCCGACTACCCCGTCCCTCCAGCGCCTGCCCATGGTGCTTGTAATCATGCCAAGTCACATGAATACGCGCCTGGGAACGCGCACCCCTCACCACCTGTGGAGCACGAATACCACTGCATTGACGTCAACTACAAGAGAGTAACCTATGCCACAGCAGACCCTCATGCCGCAGAACGAATGAATGGTGCAATATGTCCGCCTGCAGATTACAAGTATGTTTTTGTTGCATAATCAGAGAAAGAATTAAATACACTATCTTTTTTTTCCACTGCAACATAACCATTTCTCTTTCACTGTCAACCAGGTCTCCCCCTCCACCTCCTGCCCTGGGTCCACCCATCCCATCAGCCCAAACAGCCTTTGGTTTTCCTCTACCACCAGCACCACATAATGGGGTTTTGCACGTAGGCCCAGGCTACCCGCTCCCGCCCGTACCTCCTCCAGGGAAGCACATGTTCCCTCCTCCCCCAGGTCCCCCACCTCCCCCTCTCCCTCCTCCAGCTGCATCCTCACACCGAGCAGGGCACAGTGAAGGAGGCAGAGGGGAGGCTAAACCTGTGAGGGATGCGAGAAGTGACCTGCTGTCCGCCATCCGCATGGGTGAGTCGGGTATTGGGGACTTTTTTTTTGGCATTGTTTTCTGCTGGTCAGATAAAAGCAGGCATGATTGTATAAACTATAACCTGACTTTACATGTTCTGTGCATGACAGGTGCACAATATGTGATCTTATGTCAATATATTGTATGTGTGTCCTTATTAGGCATCCAGCTGAAGAAAGTGCAGGAGCAGCAAGAGCAGCAGAACAAGTGGGAGCCGGTGGGGAACGACGTGGCCACCATCCTGTCCCGGCGCATAGCAGTGGAGTACAGTGACTCTGATGAAGACTCTGAGCTGGAGGAGAACGAGTGGTCAGACTGAACAAACACAAAGTGGAGAAGCTGCCTGGAGTTTTGCTTTATTGGAGCTTCAGTGCAAATTAAGCAAGACTGTGAATAGCTCTCTTTGGCTCCACCTACTGGACTCCAACCCACCCCTGCCAGAGCACCTTTACTTCATCTTGTATTATTAATGTGCTGCATTAGTTTTCTCACTTTCAATCTAAACGGTGCATTCTAATAAAATGTCCTCTCCTGATTAGATTGACACATTGGACACATCACTACCTATTGATAAAATATTCATTAGACCTTAAAACTGATGTCCTAGTACTAGACCTTTATCACTGAAGACATTTTGACATGTCACAGGAGGAAAAGCACAGGTATAAATAATATAATGATTGGCTGCATTCCATGTTGCTGTTCCAGTTTCAGGATCCTGGTAGCTCTATGCATGATGGCTCACTGTCACACTGTCTTGGCTTACTGGGACACTTGAAAAGAACAGAGCCAAGTATAATGTACTTTTTCGATATGACAAGACATAATGTCTTGTTTTGAAAAGGTTTATCATCTACGGATGACAGGATTTCATCATTTTAGAATGAATTAGACATCCCTGATGATATTTTGGACTAAATGTACCTCTCCCTTTATTATGTGAATGTTTGATGAGTAATTCCATTTGGTATTTTGTAATTGCTACCTCAATTTCTGACCACCTCACCACTCCACGGTATGTTTTGTAAGGTATCATGAACAGTCTGAATACAGTTTTGTTCTGCTATTAAATTATTTGTTGTGATTTGTCTTTGAAGATGTTGACTTTTTAAATTAAAAAAACAGTACTAACTAAGAAATCATGTTGTAACCTAATAGTTTAACAAATTATTTTTATTTAGTTCATAAGCAGATGTGAAAAACCTTTACATTTAATGACAACAGCAAGGCATTTTAAGACATGTCAGCCTCTGACTATGTAATGATCTTCTAGCCTACTGAGTATTTTCAATTATCTATTCATCACTGTCATAGCTGATTATCCCAGAAAACATGTGACTCAGTGATTGTATAAACTATTTTATAAATCACTTTATGTTACAGTTCGTCTGAAGAGGTTTTTATGCACACATAGTTATGAAGTAGTTAGAGATGCAATACTGTTTATTGTCACTTTGGTTATAAAAGTACAGTGAAATACTTTTGGTAGGAGGCTAAATTAAAGAAAAACAGTAAGTAGTAAATGTAAAAGGCATATAAAATCTCAGAATCAGAAATACTTTAATAATCCCAGGGGGGAATTACTTTTGTTACAAAACTCCAGATATACAAACAACAAATATTATACAGACAACATTTGTAAGAAAGACAGAATATAACTATATATATATACACACACACACACACACACACACACATATATATATATATATATATATATATATATATGTGTGTGTGTGTGTGTGTACATATGAAATATCAAATTTAAATTTACAGAATATAACTATATATATATATATATATATACACACACACACACACATATATATATATGTGTGTGTGTGTGTGTGTGTGTGTGTGTGTGTGTACATATGAAATATCAAATTTAAATTTACAGAAATTATAGTTTATAGTAGTGAATATAAACAAGATCAAAAAATACCAGTAGTCTATGATTGAGTCTGTATTACAGAAAATATAACGTAAAAAAAATGGAAGATGCAATTACACACATATATATATATATATACTGTATAAGACAAAATATATTAACATAAAGCAAAATCTAAAGCAATACAGATATGAAAAATATTTAGGTCTACATTGAAGGCATATTTACAGGACACAGGCAGTGAATATATGGTTGTTGTTACCCAGGTAAAAGGTAAAAGCCATTACCAAAAAGCTAAAAGATAAAGTAGTTCATTTATTTTTAAACTATGTTGAAATCCTTTTGGGGTAGCTGAAGTGAATGTTTCCTTTATTTCCAGCAGAGGTCAGTAAAGCACCTGGAGGAAGTGTTTAGGCCAGCGGAACCTATCGTCAACTGAGAAACTGGTGAGCTTCAGACGCCATTTTGGATCCACGTATAAGCCAACCAGGTTCAGAGCGGAGGAAACCGGTTGAGCCACAATGGAGATGTTTTCTTCCCGTGACAGTCCGGTGCCCGGCAGTTGATTAACGCAGTGAAGCTCCTCCTCAGAACTGCTACGTTAGAGACAATCCTGGATAACTGCGTCTTTAACAAGGTACGCTATTTATAACAGCGGTATAATATGAGGCTTTGTATTTCATTTAAATAATTGAATGTAGCTTTGACCTGTATGTGACGATGGTGAAGTTAGCTAACGTTAGTGTTTGCTAACCTGACTTATACGCGCACAAGCACAAATCAGCTTTGCTAGCAGCAAACAAATGCTACCATCTGGCCAGTAAACATGTCCTTAGCGATGACCAGTAGTGACTTAAACCTTATCTTTAGCCGTGGGTGAAAGGAAAATGTATGAATGGTTTGCAGCCTCAGTTGACCAAGCTCGTGACCTTACACTGCCAGACTTGGGTCATTTATTCTGAAGGGAGTAACGTTACTGTGCTGATAATGTAATGTGCTTTGGTGTTATATATTTCCATCTCATCAAGGTGTGTAAAGTCATAGACAGTGCAAGAGTAGGCTGCCACGTATGATCTGTATTATCATTAGCTAATAGTTGAGATTATGTACTGCATGGTGTGTTTGTGTTAACCGATGTTAAAGGTTTGTCTGTTACTATTATTTATTTTATAGTTATATTGCCAATCATTGTAAGCTGCCAGACTGTGTTTTGTCACCCTAAAAAAGCAATGACAATAAAGATACATCCATCTAAATTAACAGAATGTTCATTCCTCAATTTTTGCAGGATAGAAACCATCAAGATGGATACCTCAAAACTTCCCAAGATACAGGATGAAGAGCGTGAAAGCGCTTTTGGATATGTCCATGGAGTTTCTGGACCAGGTCTGGTTAAATGCACATTTCAGTAAATGGCTCGATAGCATTGTTCTGATAGCCCAAAAGCCACTTATTAATTTGCATTAATCTAATTTCTACTTTTTAACATTAGTTTGAATGTTGTGCAAATAAATACAAATAAAACTTCCTCTGTAAAAATAGATTGACAGCATATTCCATGTCCCGTTCATTGTATTAATTTCTACATTTCTGTAACAGTGGTGACAGCTACTGCGATGGCAGGAGCAGCCATGTACGAGCTGGTTCGTGTAGGTCACAGTGAGCTGGTGGGAGAAATCATCCGCTTAGAGGGAGACATGGCAACTATACAGGTCTACGAGGAGACTTGTATCCTTTTTCCGCTGCCGTATTACCTTCCTCTGTAGTTGTACACGCAACAAACCATGTCAAGATCATCCTTGTCCACAACATTTGACACATTTTAGAGCTAGTTTACTGATAGAAAATGGGAGTCTAGCATGTCAAAGTGCTCGGGTTTGTTTGGTTTCCTTTAACTTAATGCCACAGCTGGTGTGTCTGTCGGTGACCCTGTCCTTCGGACGGGAAAACCCCTCTCTGTAGAGCTGGGCCCGGGCATCATGGGCTCCATCTTTGATGGTATCCAGCGTCCACTAAAAGACATCAATGACCTGACCCAAAGTATCTACATCCCAAGAGGAGTAAACATTGGTGCGCTTAACAGAGACCTGAAATGGGACTTTAACCCCGGCCAGAGTCTTCGGGTAAGAAAAATACAGTCTGAGTGTGGATGTCTCACCTCTGTGACCGTTTTGACTTATTCCACATAATGTCCTCTCCAGGTCGGCAGTCATGTGACAGGTGGCGATATCTACGGCATGGTGTTTGAAAACTCCTTAATAAAGCACAAGCTGATGCTGCCACCTCGCAACAGAGGCACTGTGACCTACCTAGCTCCACCTGGAAACTACGACATTTCTGTAAGTGTTTGTCCAGAAGCCAATCGCTTGTTTGTTGAAACAAAATATCTGTCCGACTGATTGATCATTGATTGATGCTCTGATGATGTTGTTGTATCCAGGATGTGGTTCTGGAGCTGGAATTTGAAGGCCTGAAGGAGAAGTTCACCATGATGCAGGTGTGGCCGGTACGACAAATCCGCCCAGTCACAGAGAAGCTACCTGCTAATCATCCGCTGCTGACTGGTCAGAGAGTTCTGGACGCGCTTTTCCCGTGAGTAGTCGATGCGAGTTGAGCAACTTCAACCTCTATTTTAACTTGTGCTTTCACTCACTTACAAACACTCAGCTGGTAACTAGTCACATTTTTTCACCTGCGTGCTGTGTAGTTGCGTGCAGGGTGGCACCACTGCCATACCAGGCGCCTTTGGGTGTGGAAAGACGGTGATCTCTCAGTCGTTGTCCAAGTACTCCAACAGTGACGTCATTATCTATGTTGGATGCGGAGAGCGTGGAAATGAAATGTCTGAAGTGCTGCGAGATTTCCCTGAGGTAGATGGAAGAACAAAAATACTTTGCTTTGTCAGATGTATGATTTCTACTTTACAAAACCAATTTTAGCTCTTTTGAAGTCTTAAATAAATAAAAAGAATGTCGTCAGTACAGCACCAGTGTTCATATTGTGTTATGTTAACACTGCTCTTGCCCAACAGCTTACTATGGAGGTCGATGGCAAGATTGAAAGCATCATGAAGAGAACAGCACTGGTTGCTAATACATCCAACATGCCTGTGGCTGCCAGAGAGGCCTCAATTTATACAGGTACTGACCATTCACTTCAAAGCGAACTTCTCACTGTTTGTGCTACTATGTAGGGCTGTGCGATATGACGATATGTATCATATGACGATAGAAAAGCATCTATCGTTTCATATTTTGCTCTATCGTTTATATTGCGGTGTCATGAATCATGCACTTTACAGGCTGAGGAGTGAGAGCCGAAAGTGCTCCAAACGTTACTACGGGCGGCCGTAGGCTGTTTCTCTCATCATTCAATTGCTAAAAAACAACTGTAACACTCACAGACAAGTCTACACACCAGACGCACGACACACATGCTCCATGTGTCCATCTGTGACTCCGACACAGGTCGCAGTGTTTCAGTAGAATAAATAATCGGCTAATTTCGGCTATTCCGACAGTCTGATACAGCTCCGTGAAATTGAAACTACAGTTCTTAACATGCAGTAAGCTATTGTTAAAGAATGATACAAAACAAAAAAATGTATGTTTTATAACAACAATTGCTTTTAATAATATACCTGTATCAGAAATCAGAAAGCATCCATGGCAGTCCTGTGTCAGGCGCTCTCCTTTCCTTTTCTTTTTTTTTTAACGGAAAATGTGCTTTATAGTGATATGTATCATTATCGGGATATGAAATGACCGATATCGTTAGACGAGATCGCCCAGCCCTACTACTATATGATAATTCAAAAGGAAGAAAGTAAATTGCATGTGTTGCTCTAAAAACAATGAAAAACTTCCCTAAAATCTCATTCTCAATGATGGTGAATTTGTTTCTTGTCTGTTTATTTGTAGACTCTAATATAAGGTATGTATAATTATCTCTGCAGGGATCACACTGTCTGAATACTTCAGAGATATGGGATATAATGTGAGCATGATGGCCGACTCAACCTCTCGATGGGCCGAAGCTCTGAGAGAAATCTCCGGAAGATTAGCTGAAATGCCTGCTGGTAAGTTCATGATGGATATGACTGATTTGTATGTTCAGTATTTGTAAGGACCCCATGAGATAGTTTGTGTATGTTGTTTTCCGTAGACAGTGGGTATCCTGCTTACCTGGGCGCCAGGCTCGCTTCCTTCTATGAGCGCGCGGGACGTGTGAAGTGCCTGGGAAATCCAGAGCGAGAGGGCAGCGTCAGCATTGTAGGAGCGTGAGTTGACTTGCATATAAGCGGGAAAAATTATACATACTTTTTACACTTCAACAAAACCGCGCATGCATAAAATAAGGCTGGTGATATGGCCAAAATCTTCTATCCTGATGTAGGTTATTTCATATTTATCAAGAGTTAGCATGTTTTCTATAAACTCAGATACATAGACTGATTTAAATAATCGCAAGGTAAAGCATATTTTTGGTATTCTCCTGAAAAGTACTTACTATTTTCTCACAACAAGTGTCGTCCAAATGAGATTAATAGTTCCATAACGCAGTGCAGCTGCTGGTTAAATTAATCAATTGATAAGGAAAATATATATGAAAGACATTTTTATAATGTTTTGACTATATATATTGTCATATTGGGGCTACACGGTGGTGTAGTGGTTAGCACTGTCACCTCACAGCAAGAAGGTCACAGGTTCGCATCCCGACCTCGGCCTTTCTGTGCGGAGTTTGCATGTTCTCCCCGTGTCTGCGTGGGTTTTCTCCGGGTACTCCGGTTTCCTCCCACAGTCCAAAGACATGCATGTGTTAGGTTAATTGATGAGTCTAAAATTGCCCGTAGGTGTGAATGGTTGTCTGTCCCTGTATGTCTCTATGTGCCCTGTGATAGACTGGCGTCCTGTCCAGGGTGTACCCCGCCTTACGCCCGATGTCAGCTGGGATCGGCTCCAGCACCCCCGCGACCCCGACCCCGGAATAAGCGGTTGAAGATGAATGAATGAATGAATGAATATTGTCATATTGCCCAACCCTATCACGAAATTGAAATCACAAACCAACGAGTCATTATTTATATCTACCTTCCAGCTGTTGCTTTCAGTAACAGTGAAAAAAAACATCTCCACCTTCTCTCGGTTATATTTTATTCTATATGATTCTTATGATTTGGTCTAGCTATTAAAAAGGTTTTTGACAGCTAGACCTTTTGCTTCACATAGTTTTGTTAGTTCCTGTTTCATGATAATAGGAAAAGTAGACCGTCACAAACCTAGACACATAAGGTACATCATCAATTATTAGGCTGACTTTTCCATAAATACTTTCATTTTGCATTCCTCTTAGTGTGTCACCACCTGGTGGAGATTTCTCAGACCCTGTCACTTCAGCCACACTGGGCATTGTTCAGGTATGAATTGCTTATCGACTCTTCAGCTCATGATCCTAAAAGGATTTAACCTTGCAGTCAACATTTAATTCTTCTGTTGGTTTTCTTCTTTGTAGGTGTTCTGGGGATTGGACAAGAAGTTGGCTCAGAGAAAGCACTTCCCTTCGGTTAATTGGCTGATCAGCTACAGCAAGTACACACGAGCTCTGGATGAATATTATGACAAACATTTCCCCGAGTTTGTTCCTCTCCGTACAAAAGCTAAGGAGATTCTACAGGAGGAGGAGGACCTGGCTGAAATTGTGCAGCTTGTAGGCAAGGTGAGGCCGGTGAAGATTATATGAGGTGGTTTCATTTTTCCCACATGCGGAGATTTTTAGCACCAGCTAATCGCTGCATTTGATGAAATCTGTGTTTTATAGAAGAGGTTTCTTTTAGAATTATAGAGGCAATCCTCAAATTGTTAGAATGCTGCTAACCTTGTTATTTAAAACCTCTAAAATCTGATCGCCATGGTCTTGTTTTCTTCACAGGCTTCTCTTGCTGAGACCGATAAGATCACTCTAGAAGTTGCAAAGCTCATTAAGGATGACTTCCTGCAGCAGAATGGTTACACCCCCTATGACAGGTGAAGATGAAAACATCCCACCAACCACAAAAAAAAGCATATTTCTTCATTTCAGAAGGCCTGAAATGGCTCTCCCACCTTTAGACTGAAATAACATGCATCTTCCATACACTGAAATAGCTTATCTCTTTGCTCCACAACAATTGAAGACAAAAACAGAAAAAATCTGCAACATATAGCCATGAGCTACAGCCGCTACACAGCTTAGATATTGATATGTTGTAAGACATCAAGTAATTTCTGTAGGAACACTGAAAAACTAATCAGTGGATAAAAGGGGTGGCTGTCTCTGAATATTTTCCCTTCACTTGATTTTTACATCAACTGTGAGCTTCACACATTTTTCTGTCCCTACACACAGGTTCTGCCCCTTCTACAAAACTGTTGGCATCCTCTCAAACATGATCTCTTTTTACGACATGGCTCGGCACGCGGTGGAGTCCACAGCGCAGAGCGACAACAAAATCACCTGGGCTATGATCAGGGAGCACATGGGAGATATCCTGTACAAAATCAGCTCAATGAAGTTCAAGGTACATGATTCTTCCTCGTTTGGGGAGATCACCTTATTCACGATGTTTGTTTTTATATCTTTGCGTGTTTTCATCAGTCTAGTTTAGGGATGGGACAAGATATCGATTTGGCGATATATCATATTACTTCCTGCTGCGATACTTTATCGATAACCTGATTCGTCACATGGTTAGTTACACAGACTCATCTGAGCAGGCGTCATGGAAACTGACTGAATAAGGGCAGACCCTTTCAAAACATACCTGGCAGGTGATGGGATGAACCATTCGTCCATCAAACTTTTGTCAAAGTCAGTTTGGTGATGTTACAGCATCTATGCTAACCTCTTTAGGAGCCGCCATTGTTGTTTTGAACGAACAGTTGCGTCTCCACGTCATCGTCACCCTTATTCCCCCCTCCTCAACTGCCAGTAGCTGCACCTCACAGGATGATTGGTGACCTCATTTTTGCCCAGAACACAAACGCATTGCTCATGGCGTGACTAGTTGGATTCTCATGTGATTTTGTGATGGCGCAAGAATTTAACTGCCATGCAAGGTAAAATCATCGATACACTGGTGCCAAATATCAATATTTTTATTGAAGAGAAAAATGTGAAATTTCTTTATTAATTTATTTTTATTTTATTTTTTTCTGTAAAATATATAGTAATGGGGCGGCCAGTGGCCCAGTGGTTAGAGCAGTCGCCCCATGTAAAGAGGCGGATGGTCCTTGAGGCAGCGGCGGGGATTCGACTCCGACCTGCGCCCCTTTGCTCCATGTCCCCCTCTTTCTCTCACCCCATTTCCTGTCTGTCCTATACAATAAAATATTTTTTTTTTTTAAATAGTTATAGAGTGATTTTACATAATCACGTGGACAAGTGTGTGTCAAAGAGGGACTAAGCTAAGACTGCATTTTGTCGTACATTGATTCAGTTGTCTAATTCTGAGAAACTGACAACACAATGTAGAGAACTAATACCTAATTCCTACTTTTTGCCCTTTTGGGGGTATTATTTCTTCTTCAGTTGAACAGATATCGTAGAGGATTTTCATGCTATGTATCACAGTATCACTGCATTGTGATACCATTGTTATCGTGGGCAACATATCCTGATAGTATCGGGATTTACTCTGTAATTCCCACTCCAAGATATTGAACTTAATCTCTGTTTAATGGATTCTTTAGGACCCTGTTAAGGACGGTGAAGCTAAGATCAAAGCAGAGTTCGCCCAGCTGGTGGAGGACATGCAGAACGCCTTCCGAACCCTGGAGGAATGAGTGTCCTGCCCCTCAAGTCCTCTCCCTAATATCCAAACCTCAGTGCAGTGCAACATAGTGCAGATTGAATGGCCCATGTTCTGAATGTCTGCCTCAGTCATGTGAACTCTTTCATTCCTTGGTGTTTACATCCCCTTTTAAACATTCCTGGACAAATTTCATTTTCATTTGGTGGATTTTTGACTCATCTACTACTACAAAAACACAGAACTGGAATCCCCTCAGACACCTGAAAATATGGCGTGCTCGGCAGATGTAGCCACACTTGCACTCAGCCCATTACATAGCACTTATAGACTACATTACACCATCATGTTGTGGTTAAAACCAGTGGGCCTCAGTCAGGTGCTTAACCTGTATTCAACCAATAGCTGCAGTAAAGAGTGGAAAGGGATGTTTCTTTTCCCCAGATGTGATGGCGATCAGTACAGGTTATTAATCGGTAACATGCACAAGGATAAAGGGACAGATGCACTGCGTCAGGGGATTAAAGGCATTCTTCCACCTCTTACCTCTTAAGTGTGATGTTGTGGACAATATACTTGATATTATGTGCAAAAATGTGAATGAATGAGTCTGTTAGAGTTGTGTTGTAAACAGATGTCTCACTATTATATTTGTGGTACTTTGCTGTCTCCTGAAATAAATGTAAAGAAATTACTTAAGTTCATTGTGTTAAGATTTTATTTATCATGTTAATAGGGAGTTTGTTGAATAAGATTGTCTCTGCTTAGTATAATTTACAAAATGTCAATTTTTCTGGTCTCCGCAAATTTGCAAACTTTAATTTACAAAGCTTCAGTCCTTTTTTATAAGCCTGCTCTTAAAGGCAGAGGATTGATTACAAATGATAATAATCTTAAAATGACTGAGAATAGGTAAGCATTATTAAGTCTTTTTTTAATATTAATATTTGCAGCTATTTTACTTTTCAAACAGCTAAACAAGAGTGTGAGAATTGACTTTGACTGCAGCAAATCATGAACACAGACGTCCAGTGAGAGACCCTCACCTCCAGGTGGCACACGTTTACAGTGTTTCTCAACTGCTTTGGGACATTTCTCAAAACAAGAACACGAAACATAATCCGATTTGATCACTAAGACATATGCCACCAGTGATTGTTCAAATCTTAGACAGCTGCGCTAAAGCATTGCAAATTGAGCCCAAGCAACAGTGATGTGTCTACTTGTTTTAACACTTGCTTGAAGGTACAGTATGTGATGACTGATGACTGACATATTTGAGTCCAAAACCCCCAAGTTTTATTACAACAGCACTGTCAAATAGTCTTAACATCATGTGTATCATTTTATTGGTATTTCCCTAAAATTCAGCCTGATATTTGATCTTTTTTAAATCCTTATAAGCCCAAAAGACAAACATAAGGCGCCCAACATGTTCAGAATGTATAATTAAATCAGACCCACAATTATTATTTCTTTGAGTAGTCATTACATTTTCTAGCAAAGCTGAATCCCAGTATATGTTTTTTTGTATTTAACAAGCTGTGCCTCGCTTTGCGCTGTAAACAATTAAAGCATCTGAAAACATTGTTTCAGATCTTTAGTTTTTATTCTGAATGCATTTAATATTCTTAACTAAATTTTGGGAATAATATAGTTGTTTATTAAGAATGTAAGACTTAAAAAACTCAGTTAATAGGTCGTCACCTATAGACTATGTGGATGTGGTTTGATCAGATGTGATTGACAGTGACCTGCAAAGAGGAGCTAACAACAAACAAACAAACAAAAAATCTGTCATGAAATACCCCAAACTGAACTTTGGCAAAAAAGTTGTGACTTCATGTAAGACACAAACCCACCATAAAAAGTTAATAATTGAAAAAAAATGTCACTCCACTAAAACCTGTGAAGGGATATGCTGCACACAGGGAAGAGCAGAGAGAAAGGTCAGTTTCATCAAACATGACAGCATAAAAATATTTCCTCCCTTTACTCCATCCGCTCCACGTTTTATTTGTTGCAAGTTCAGCATCTGTTGTAGTTTGCTGAGGTGTAATCTTCAGCATGTACTCTCGGTTCAGCCTGACTCCCAGCATTAATTCCTCCAAAATAGATTAGAGCCGGTATCTCGGGTTCCGGGCTCCATCAGGACTAATGGAAGCAAAACCCGCAGGAGCAAGAGCAGCATTTTTTCTCTGCATTGATTCAGTCCATCCAGACTCACACTGGTGCGGACATTAAGAGGTTTCAGTAGCATCAGGATATACCGGCCCATAGCTTACAATGCACCTGCCTCTCCTTCTCCCACTGTTCAGTTCATAATGTCTGACCTACGGCAGAACTGAACGTGAAACAGAATAATAAAACACTCTTATGTAATTAATGACCAACATGGCTCTAATATCAACAGACGACTCTTGCGATTACTACGTGTCTCTGACTACTTCATGAACTTCAGGGCACTTGCAACCTGCTCATTCTCCAGAGGCCAGTGGACTTGAGCTCCTGTGTTGGGAAAACAAGCTATCTGCCGAAGTGTTCATGAGCAAGAATCTGAATCAAACTTCCCAACATGTGCAGGGGAGCTGATTTGTATCTGACCCCTGTGCTCTAACCCTCTGCATGGGGGGACAAGAGAAAGGAGAACTTCCCTGCAGAGATCACTTATCACATTGTCACTGTATCCAGTGTATCCAGTGTTATCAAGAATGTCATACAAAGAGCAAAGAATAGGGACACAGGGTTCCCCTGGTTTTTTCTCTGATCACACGCACACACACACACACACACACACACACACACACACACACACACACACACACACCCTCTTCCAGAGTTTTCTGTGTGAGCAGTGAGGTCAGGTTGCCTGTGGGAAGAAATGTGATCCCAGAGGGTGGGGCTGCCCTCTGGATCATCGGTCGCTCTCTCATCTATGAGTGCCTGTCATGTTTCTCATATACACCCTCCCTTGTCCAGCTCAGTGCGGATTGTTAGGGCTACTCTTGGAGCCTTTTGAACACCTCAACATAGTCAGCTGTGGAGAGAGAGGCATGAAAGACTCCTGGCTCTCTGCCTGCCTAAACCAGTTAAGGTAGCACCTATATTTACCTAGCATACCAGTTTTCAAACTTTAAATGGTAACTGAAAGAAGCTGTAAAGCAGAAGAAGAAGTAGTCTGCGCAATAGAACAACTTGTGAACTATTTAATGGCATGCAAGGCTGATGCAATGCAATACCAAACCACTTGTCAGGAGGAATCCACGTTGCCTTCTCTTGGGACTCTTCCACTGGTGGGAATCTAAGGAATGAAAACCATCTCACTGCTCACCATATCAGTGTATGGTGTCACCGCAGCAGCACCACCTCCTCAGCAAAAAACACACCAATTTACTTTTTCAACACAGATGACTGATGAGAAAGTAGGCTGCTGTTTTAATTTCTCTCTCTCTCTCTCTCTCTCTCTCTCTCTCTCTCTCTCTCTCTCTCTCTCTCTCTCTCTCTCTCTCTCTCTCTCTCTCTCAGTCATTTACAGAAGGAGCTTGGTGACAAGGGGTCATCTTCTTATTAATTTTCCGCATAACTCGTACCTGGAGAGAATAATCCTGACATTTCAGCCCCGTGTGTTGATGGTTTTGTATTTTTTTCGCTGAGGCAAAAGGTAAGTTAAGAGCAAAAAGTTTTATCTTGATTTGATTTGGGTAAAGAGTTAAATAAGTCATTGTTGGTGAATGATAGTGATCATAACTAGATAATGCAGTCTGATATGAAGTCATACACAAACTGTTAAATTAGGAATAAGAAAAACAATCAAAAACTGAATTAAATATATATATTTTGATTGACTTTAAAAAAAAATATGTATTCTGTTATTTCCTGCAAAGATCTGGATCAGGCTCTGTGTGACAACATAAAATAATAACTCACACTGACAATAACTCCAGTAGATCTCTGAGTGTTGAGGACTTGGGTTTGCTGGCCCAGATAGTTTGTCTCTGTGGACGCAGTGTCCTTGTTTCAACAAATTACGTTAGAAGCTCTTGGGGACTGAGAATCCTCTGATTTTAGAAATTATTATTTTTTTATAACAAACAGAAGATCTTGTCAGTTACAGTAACCTGTGAGTTAGGCTGAGATCTTTATGTGCGTGTGTTTGTGTGTGCTGCAAACACTACGTGTGTCTTTAGATACTAGCAGCAGAATTGCCCATCCTTTAAATAACCTTTTTGTTCTGAGTTGTGTTATTAGTTTTGGTAATAATATGGATAATACCTTTTCATATGTAGCAATAACTTATAGCATTTAACCATTTCCCCTTTATGCCGTAACTGTGTTCATAACTCATGGTTACAGAGTTGAAAAGTGACGACCTTTTGTGTTGAAATGACAGCTTGTAAACTTCAAAGTCATCTTTAGCAAGCCATTATGAAATGGGAGAAGTTAAAGCCTCCAGAGCCAGATGATCCTATGTGTTGCTGTGAGTGTGATATCGACCAGTACGGATGTTGCTGTGACTGTGAAGATCTGGATGAAGCCTTTAACAGGTATGAAGGGCTTGAGGAAAAGTGTCACAACGTACTGAAGCACTGAAGCTAATGGAGAGTAAAAGAAGCCTAGAAGACTTAAATGTGATTCACGTTTAAAAATCACTAACCTACAGTATCTCTTTTAAAGGCTGCTCTGAGTAACTCTCTTTGTTATGTATGATAACCAAGAAAGATACCACTCTCATATCTGTCAGCCAGCAGTCTGTTTGCTAGCTTAGTGTAATGAACGTAGAAGACAGGAAACTGTTAGCCTGACTTTCTACTGGTTGCCTGGCAACGTCTTCCCGCCAAGAAATAGTCTTGCGCAGAAAACTTGTCGTTTTTAACATTTATATTTTTAATTTCTTACGGATTAAACAAATCTGCTCTTTGTGCTAAGCTAGCCAGCAGCCACTTTGCCTGCTTAGCGTAATAAATGGAGAAAACAGGAATCAGCTAGCCTGACTATCAACTGGTTGCCTGGCAACGTCTTCCCGCCAAGAAATAGTCTTACGCGGAAAATTTCCGTTTTTACCATTTCTTTTTCTTTCCACTGATTAAACAAATCTGATCTTTGTGCTAAGCTAACCTTCTCTGGGTTGTAACTCTTTAACATCAGAGTTATATCTCTCTGATGTTAAAGTGTCAGAAGTCATTAATATTGTTAAAATACTTTATCAAGTTACTGCAAACAATGACTTAAGTCATGCATAAAGAACACACAGACTGGGAGAAATGGGGGGCCTCACAGCTCATGGGGTTAGTCCTACATCTGAGATTTCCTCACAAATTAGATAGAGAACCTGATATCTTCCTTATTATGACATTACAGAACCAACGTTAACTACACCGTTCATCTAAAATTTTAAAATGTATTCTATTATAAATAGCATAAGAGAAATTAATTACTTTCCACCAGTGAAAAAAGCAACTGTATGAGCCGCATTCATAATTACAAATGTTTGTAATCATGACTTGATGACCATTATTCTCTGTAGATGGCTGAAAGACAGACCCCATACAGGTGGATGTCAGTCTCCTGTACTTGGGGCCATGATTGACAAACTGGAGATCTCCATGATCCCAGTCCTGGTGTTGCTGCCTCTTCTGCTGCGAGTTGCAGCGCTGCACTACCTGCTGGGCATCATCATCCTGACTGCTCTGCCCGGCCTGGTGCTGTGGTACTACTACGCCACCCACAGAAAGAAGAGACGCACCCTCTTCTTCCTCACTCTCTCCCTCTTCTCCCTGCTCTACATGTATTACCTCTTCATCACAGAGATTGTTCCTCGTGGCGACGTCAGCCAGCTGCAGGTGTGTGCTGCGACTTCTGGGGTGATTCTCACTGTTGTCTCTCTTATTCACACCAAGAGAGGTCCAGGATGGGTGAGCACTTCCCTACATGAAGCACACAGTCACAGTCAGAAGGTTAACAAGGACTCCACACACCTTAATGGATCCATCCAATCAGCAGCCTTCTCAGGGACTGCAGCAGAGTCGCAGACAACAAAAGAGACCCTGACAGCAAAATGGAGCAAGTGTCCTATATGCAAAATAACGCGACCCCCACGGGCTGGACACTGTCGAACCTGTGGATCCTGTGTCCAGCGCCTGGACCACCACTGTATCTGGTGGGTTAGATATAAGACGTGCTTATATATTTCTTGTGTGGCCTGTGAATCAATTCTAAGTCAGTTTTTTGCAGTGGGCATTCATAAAAAATTAAAAAAAAGGATTAGATAATTACACAACAATCCTATATTTAACAAAAACTATTTCCTGTACAGCAGAAAATCTAAAAAAGGTTTGAATTAACCATGAGACTATAAGATTACACAATAATCAGCTAATTTGTCTGGGCTTGACCTCTACAGATAGGCAGGCTGCTAATTTGACAATTCAATGGACATGATTCGGCCCTTAAAGGGTAATTTCAACAAGTCGCAAAAACATATATCCTTGCTTACCCATTGTTGTATTTGTTGTATGAAGATGTTTGAATAAAATGTTTGAGAAGAGAGCTTTTAAAATATCTGCTGCCGAGGTTTCTGCTGCCACCTTAAAACAATGGAGGTGAATATAATTTCGTTTTCGGGGCCTAAAGCATTCAAAGCTGGCATTATAAAACCCCCAAAGCAAAAGTGTGTGTTTTCAGAATACAATGTCCTAGTTATTCATGACAATGAATCCACTGACCTTACTGTGACAGCAGGTGAAACAAAAGTGAAAACAGTTCTCGGTAAAACTATCTCCGGGTCCATCGGGGTCTAGTCTGGTTTACCAGATGTAGACCTTCAGGGCAGGTATGTGGCTCATGCTCCGGATGTGAGACCCCTTCCACTATCTGTTTTGCAATGTCACCGTTATTGCATATGGAGTTTAGCTGCGCCCAAGATGATTGATTTAACAGCCCAGGGTGTTTTTCCCCCCTATGCCAGAATTTTAACCAAGGGCTGGAGTATGGTCTAACAATGCAAGCTAACCAGGGTCCAAGCACCCAAAGATGCACCATTTCGATAAAACCAGGGGGATGAGGCCAGGGCTTAAGCAGCTCTTTTAAAGCAATTCTTATCTTTCTTGAACGTCTAACAGCGCTTACCTCGAAAGTCCCACCCTTTTCCCCCTGCCTGACCTCTGAAGCCCCCCCCGACACGTGCGGAGAAAGAGAAATGCTGCGTTCCAGTGCCATGGGAAGTCTGAAGTTTTGGACCTCCAACTAGGCAAAGTGCACTGGAAGGCCTTTCAAAGTGGAACCTTCTACTATCGAATTTGAGGTTCAACTTTGGTCAGACTTTTATCAGAAATATATGAGAATGAAATGTTTTTGAGTTTCAACACCTGGTGGACTTCTTTTACATTTTAGTGTGCCATACGCTTATTTGGAGCATTTTAAGATTATAAAAGAAAAGTGTAAAAATGCCAGAAAGGTAAGAATTGCTTTAATATGAACAGGAATATACAAAAATGTCATCATTAAATCATTTTATATAGAATAGCGTATGGAGCCACAGTATGAGGCAGAGTGTTGTTGCTTTAATAATCTCTGAGCTGGTCCATTGGGTTGTGTGTCTGTCATGTCTCTATGTGTTGAGGTGTTGTAGGATAAACAGCTGTGTTGGACAGGCAAATCATCGCAGTTTCCTGCTGACCCTCTCTGTGTTCGTGTTGACCTCTCTGTATGGGATCAGTTTGGTGCTACGCAGCCTCTGCCTTCAACAGTATCTAATGACGTCTCTCCTCTACTGCCCCGGCATCTACAGTGACTCCAGGTACAGCTCGCCTTCATGGTCTGTCTCCATCACAACCGTTAAACTAAATGTAAGGGTAAAATAGAGGTCGACATAAATCATAAAAAACAACAAACAAACAGCAAAAGTTATAATCTCTTCCTGGTTGATATAAGATAATAAATATTATCAAAGAATACATATGAATACATCAATAGCATCGGCATGGAGTCGTGTCTTTTTTCAGTGCTTGTGTGAAACAATTTATTTAGATGATTTTATTTGTAGATGATAGACGACTGTTGATGGAAGTTGTTTTTTGTGGCAATATTATTATTATTTTACCAGACAACACTAAGTTGTAGTAATATCTTTATTTATATCTTTATTATTGTTTATTTTTTCTTAAGAAAGCCGATACACTTTTGGCAAGGTGTTCATGTGTGCATACACATTTTAAGCATTGCAGTTTTCCTTCTTTTTTACCTCAGATTATGTCATATCTACTATAAATGAAGATGGTGAACATGTGATTATTGGATCAACTGACACTATGTTCATAAACATTAAACAGCAGATTTCTATATATAAGTATTACAAACGCTCAGATAAGGTTATCAGCTGCAAGGGTGGAACATACCCAGTTAAAAAAAAGTTCATAATGCTGTACACTGTAATGTTGCATTCATTCTTTCTTTATCTTTACAGCATGGCACTTTGCTTCACCTGTGTTTGGTACAGCAGCATTGTCACGGGTGGACTGCTTTACCTCTTGGTGGCACAAGTTCTGAATATCAGCTTCAATGTGACGGAGCGGGAGGCCCTGCTGGCTCTGAGGAACAAAACGGGCCAGAGCCGCCTGTGGGGGCTCGTCGTCGACACGGGAGAGTATTCACGTGGCTTCTGTCAGAACTGGGTTGAGTTCCTCACTATGACAGATGCCTCGGTTTCTCCTCGCTCCAGCCTCACTGACTTGGTCTAGTTTCACTTTGCTCTAATAGCAGAAGTAGTAACTTCATGATAACAGACTGTAAATATAGTATGCATGAATAATTACACCTCCTCTATTTCTTATGATTTATAAGCTGATGTCTTCCAATGCTTGTTCTTATAATACATTAAAAACTATTTTCACTGTAAAATAAGTTGCAGGGGAATATCAAAGTGCTAATGTTGACTGCACATTGATAATTGTTTTGGAATTGTAAGTGGTTTCACAATTTATTCAAGTGGCACAGGCATAAGGCTGCAGACAGTGCCATGTTTTCTTACATATTTCTTTACCTGCAGAATGTGAACTGCTATCTGAATTAATTAAAAATATTGTTGGATATTAAATACAAATCTTATCATAAATGAGAAACTCCATGGGGTTGAAGGAAAAGAAGCCATACTTTCAGCTCTGCGTCTGTATGTCAGGTGTGTGTCTTATGAATACATCAAACTGTGAGAAATCCCATCGACATGCTGGTGGCATTATTAACATTATAGCACTTTTATAAAAGCTCAGTTTAGACTTTTCATTCAGCATTAGATATAACAAAACGGGTGTGACAAACTAGCACTCTTTGAGCCAGTGGTGGGTGTAGTCATAACTTCCTGGAGCAGCTTCTGCAGACTGTCATCTTTACTGATATGACTGATGCAATCAGTATTTTCTGATGTTTTCTTCTCTGCAGTGCTCTGTTATTGATTTTTTTTTTTAATGTAATGGTTTTTTCGTCCATCGCTGTCTGATAGCGTCAGTGCTGCTCCTTTAATACTGTCCAGGCTTATACATTTTAAGACATGCAGCGATTGTTTCTATATTAAATTACAGATTTTAAAAATACAACGTAAAACAACCAAAACCCCACACAATGACTATAAACCACACAAAATGATTACAAAGAGACACAAAGCGGCTACAAAGCAACATAAAATACTAACAAATAGATGCAAAACCACCACAAAGTGACCACAGGGAGGTGCAAAACCACTACAAGTGAGACAATATGATTACAAAGAGAGAAAGTAAAGACTAGAAACAAATGCAAAATTACTAAATAAAGATGAGGAAAAAAAATATCAAAGATATATTTAAAAAAAAAAGATTACAAAGAGATGCACATGCACGAAGAGACTCTCGTGTGGACGGGCTTTTACATGTCTGAGCCCATTGTCTCATATTCCAGCCATGTTGTCCACCATCGTACATTGAATGTGTATGAGTAAATCTATCAACTCTGATACATAAACAGCAAACTGAACAGTGTGTGTACTCTCATTATGTCTGGACTCTGGTGCTTCACTCTATACACTTCCCATTACTTACCAGTTATCTTTTCTGATAATGCACATATTGGGCGGAGCAATCGATCCAGCTGTTAAATCAATACATTTTTCCTCCATGTAAATGACTTAGTGATCAAGTATAAGGACCCCTTACTTCCATAGCAGTGGCTCTGGGGTCTGGTCTTTCCTCTGGCGCCACCCTCAGGCCATTCTGCGCATTTATCAAGTACTGTCGAAGTTCCAGAAGAACAGCAAATCCTCTCTCCTTTATTCCTCCTCCACTACTTTTGATTTCAGGCGTGTATTAAGCATAGCGTCCATCTGATGTCTAGACTTGGCACTCTGTTGTAAAGGGGTAGTTTTATCAAAAACAAAAGTAGTGTAAATAAATGTAAACAAAGGCAAAGTGAAGTAGAGATCTAAACAACTGTAACAGCAGTTTTGAGGTCTCTGAGTACATTTGAGCATAATGATGTGGATATTTGATCATCTACCGCATGATCCAATAAAGTGAGGTTTCCTGTTCACTGTGTAACACGATCATTTGTTTCAGTAAAAAGTGCTGCTGTTTGACAGCATCATACCCTCTAAGATAAATGAACACGATCTGCTCTCTCCTGGTTTTGAGTGATCCGATGAATGATAGCTTTGGCTGAGACTCATTAGTTGTTCTATTCAGTGCCTAATCTTGTACATTTATATAATTATATAACTGTTTTTAATGCAAGCCCTTTACAAGTTGAAGCATTTCCATTTATATCACCGTGACATTTTACACATTGATCAAGACAAAGGCCCAGGGGCAAACATTTTCTCGTTTTGGTTCCTACATGAGCTCTCCTCTAGCGCCATCCTCAGGCCAATATGTCAACTTTATAGTAAAGAATTGTCATGATCTTAACAGCAGCATTCAACTTCCACCACTAAAAACTCTCTTGGTTGAAAAGGATCCATGTCCTTTAAACCTCTTCTTTGTGTTAATGAGTCCAATGTGTGTGTGTGTGTGTGTGTGTGTGTGTGTGTGTGTGTGTGTGTGTGTGTGTGTGTGTGTGTGTGTGTGTGTGTGTGTGTGTGTGTGTGTGTGTGTGTGTGTGTGTGTGTGCGTGCAGCTCTGAGCACACAGAACAGATGTATCCTGTTACAGACAGAGACTGTGATTGCTTTGGGCGATGAGCTGTTAACAAAATATTCCTATTTTGTCTGTGGTAATTTACAGTTGTCTTGGACACACTTGAAGCAGTTAAATGGGACGTTTCAATTATTCATAGAAAGTCAGATAGAGCGGAGAACTTCCCCTTTTCCGGGTGCTGAGCCAAAGTTACACATTTCAAGATTAATGCTGCGTTTGGATTATATCATTCAGGCTGTGATTATGAACAACCAAGTGGGAGAAACTGTGCCCGGCAGCTTGTTGAAAAGAACTGATTCTACACACTGGTGGGAAAATGGCTAACAAGCCACCATCCCTGGAAGTTATATTGAAATAAAATCCTGCATTACCTCTACGGGACTGTTTTTAGTATCTGATTTCACTTGTTTGCAAACTGTGACAAGTATGTCAAATGCCAAATGATTATAGGCTTTGTGTGACTATAGGACTTGGGCAAACTGGAGTAACTGGAGGATTTCTCATTTTCCCCTTTTTACAACATGGCGTGAACCAATTTTCACCCCACAAGAACTATTACCTTTCTGATACAGAACCTTTGCAGTTCATTTTGTGAATCTAATAATAACTCAATCTGTTGTCTGAATGTAAATAAGTCTCAAGAGTGAATACATACACTACATTGGCTGTGACAATTCACAAAATGACTGGTAAATGCAGCTGCAGTGTTTTGTATGAGCCTATTATAAAATACTTCACTGGCACAACATTACTTTAAATACTTACTTTCTAGGGGGAAAAGACACACCTGTTTAAACTGGCAAAGTATGTAGGTCGAAGGAATCTTTGTACAGTGGCGTGTATCTGCCTGCTCTGTTTCCAACTGATACACTTATTAATCTCCTTATCATCACTCCTGGATTCATATTTGGATCTTTGCTGCAGAGAAGAAAAGAAAGATTCTGCAGAAAATCAAGAGCTTACACACACAAAGGTGACGATAGAATTACAGGCAAACCTAAGTATGGGCATCAAAATACCCTTCATGTATAAAAAGTAAAAGTTCTTATTATGTAGAAGGGGCGATTTCAGAATAATATATATTATATTTATTGTTCTGAATATATACTGTTATTAATGCACAAACAATGTCCTGCTACTTTAAACTACTTTAAATGCTGCTGGGTGGTTTAATCTATAATAAGACATCAAGTCATAATATACATGTTAAGTATGTTTTGTATCAATAATCTCCAAAGTAAATAAAGCTGTAAATGTAGTGGAGTTCAGTACAATGGTACAATATTTCCCTCTGAGAGGAAGTGGAGTTGAAATATAAAGTAGCATAAAATAGAAATACTCAAGTAAAGAACCTCCAAATTATACTGAAAGGTCACACGTTATGTTCATTTTCAGATTCGTACTTGTATTTTGTTTTTCTACTAGAACATGTTTACATGCTTTAATGTTCAAAAAACACATTATGTTCCATACTCTCTGTCTGAAACGCTCTGTTTTTTTAAAAAGCCCCTCCCGAAAAAAGCCCAGTCTGCTCTGAATCGCGGACAAGCGGTTAAAGATGATGGATGGATGAATACGCTTATTAGGAGCATTTTAAGATTACAAATGAAAATTGTAAAAATGCCAGAAAGGTAGGAATTTCAAAGCCAAACAACATGAAATGAAAAAAACTGTTTTTAGAAATTTAGTAGCTGTGCTGGTGCTTTTGATCACATTCATCAACGCATGAAGAAGTTTGCCCTGTTAAGGACTTTGTGTCCCTGCTGGCTTAACATTTTTAAAGTTCATAATTGACCCTGAAACAAGCAGTCAATTCAAGAATGTCACCTGAGGGTCTATTTAGTAGCTGTGCTTTTGATTATGTCACAGGATCTTTATCAGTAAAATTATACTCTATTTATTGCATTTTACTTCCAGCTGATAGATTGACTTATTACTCAAACAACCTACTCCACTGGCTGATGAAAAGCTCCAGAGCTGCTACTAAAGGTGATATTGTTGGTGTTTGAAACTCAGTGTGAGAGCAGTTCTTTTATTTACTGTGAGGGAGCTACAAGTTTACAGAATACGTTATTATTAATATCCGTGTCAGTAGTTCATGTCATTTTAAGACGAATGAGGAGGGGAAAGTATTTACAGACTTGAAAACCAATAAAAAGGACACACGTTTCCGAGGAAAGCATTTCAATCCACCACATGGTGATGCTCGATTAGGAATCCAATCTGTTGTCTCTTTGTTTTTACTATCGCAACTGCTGACGGCTGAATTTGATTCTGTGGTCTCTGCAGCAGAAAGTGCTGGAGGGCACACACTGCTTTGTTTACCACTTTTGGTGACTGTGTTTTTATAGCTTTGCTCGCAAATAGGAGGCTGCAAAATAATATGCATAATTAAATACTTCCCAACTCAATCTACGTGACAGACAGGATATGATGTCGACCCGCTTCTTATTCAGGTCATGTAGTTTCTCCTGCATGATGTCTAATGTTGTGCATTCACCTCTCACACAGGGCAAAAAGCTTACCCAGTGGGTGTGAAACAGTACTTGTTTTTTCTGAAGCTTCACATGTTTGAACCCATCCCAGCTCCAGGGTTTGTATGAGTGTGTGTGTGTGTGTGTGTGTGTGTGTGTGTGTGTGTGTGTGTGTGTGTGTGTGTGTGTGTGTGTGTGTGTGTGTGTGTGTGTGTGTGTGTGTGTGTGTGTGTGTGTGTGCGTGTTGGCTGGGAGGGACATGGTTATATCACTCTCCCCTATATAAAGGGTTGTCGGCAGAACTTCAACGACATATTTTCATCCACGCTCCCCTCTATCATCGGCTGATCCGGCTCCTCAGTAAATATGACTCTACTTCTGGCAGCACTGGGGGCCTTGCTCTGCTCCTGGACAGTTTCTTCTGAAGTCGTACCCCAGGCAGACTTCAATATACAGGCGGTGAGACGCTTAGCTGGCTAAGATATGAGCAATGTTTTTTTTATCTTGGTCATAATATTGATCTATGGTGCTTGTATGCATTTTGTAAAATTCCTTCTCACAACTTCCTTATTTTTGCAGGAAAACGCCACGTGTTGATTATCATAATTGTCAAAGGAAGTTAATTGATGGCATGAGTAAGACTAGCTCAAATAAGCAAGAACAGTTGTATTTGACTTTGACTGATGTTGTGAACTACTAGATACTTCCTAGATATTCTGTAAAATGCATTGCACTTGCATTTGTTGTGTACAAGTACGTACGTAATGCATAAGGTGACCTTTAGGGGACAATATGTGCGAGGACTTTGTAATGGATTGTTACTTTCAAATAGATTTTTTTAATTTGAATGTTCAACTTACTGTTACTTAAAACACGATGGGCCTCATGCAGCAACATTCTCTTAATTTTCTGAGAAATCAGAGAAGTGTACTCTAGATGCAACAAATGTTCTTACCACCCAAATCTGCTCTCACCCAGGTGAGCTGACTGATGAATTCAGCATGATCATGATTGTAATTTGCATATGGTAACGGCCCATAAACCCTATATAAGGGCAGCTGTTGTGCAAACACTTTGACACATGCCTAAGAATTGGAGAGATGTCACCAAAACGGGTGTAAGAAGAACTTCTGTAAAATGAGTGTGTTAAATACACTTAAACAAAGTAAACATAATAATTTCATCATTTAAATTGGATTATGTGATATTCATGGAACAGTTACAAGAAGCAGTCGTAAATGGTGATGAACCTATAATGGTGATGAACGCTGGTTCGAGGGGCCCCCTGTCAATGTTTGCATCAACAGACTCTAGAATCGCCTCTATCCACAGAGAAATGCACACAGCTGATAATTGAGAACGAGCCGTGAGGATGTCTGTATCATTGTGATGCCACAACTATAGTATACACTTATACTAATTGTGTGTCTGCAGATGGCAGGGAAGTGGTACCTGATTGGATTTGCCACTAATGCCCAGTGGTTTGTCAACCGCAGAGCCAGCATGAAGGTGGGCACGGCAATGTTGACCCCAACTGCTGATGGGGACGTGGACATGTCCTACGCCAGTCTCAGGTGAGTGCGAGAGGACGGGGAGAAAGACAAGAGATTAAAAGAAAAGGAGATTATTGTTGTTTATCATTGTTGATTGTTTTTCTTTGCAGCTCTGATGGTACTTGTTGGAGAATGAACAACCTGGCCAAGAAGACTGACGTACCTGGGAAGTTCACATACACAAGTAGGCGTGAGTGCACCAACACGCATACACGAACACATACAGGCATGCATGTGACATTCACAATTAAACCAACCACAGCATTTTTACATGTATATATGCCCTCCTCCCCTTCTCAGGCTGGGGGAGTGTGAATGACATGCTCGTGGTTGATGTGAAGTATGACGAGTATGCCCTGATTCACACCATTAAGGCCAAGGAGAGTGATCCCACTGTTGTCAACAAACTCTATGGTAAAGTTATCATTAGCCATGATGCTACACTCCTATGAACCTAATCTTCAGTACAGTCATGTATTACTGCAGCAGATTAATACCATGTGGTCCGACAGGCCGTGGAGTGGACCTCAGCGCTGACCTACTGGAGAAGTTCAGGCAGTTCTCCTTGGAGACCGGTGTCCTGCCAGAAAATATCGCTTTCCTTCCTAAAAATGGTACGTTTCATATCAATGGAGAGGTTTTTATGTAAAAAAAAAAAACACAAACAAAAACATAACAACCTGTGGTTAAGCGTGATGTTATGCACTACTCACCTTACTTTGTTTTTGTTTCCTTCCTTAGCGGAGTGCCCAGCTGTTTAGTTTTCTGTCCTGGTCGTTTTATGTCAACAATGCTGTTTGAAGACTTAAATGCTAAATTAATATTCTACATATATTCACTGCCATAAACTCAGTTCAGTTTTATTGACTTTGCTCTTTCAGATTAAGAAGTATTAAAAAAAGCTTCTAATGTCACTAAACATGATGTAAATCCTGGTATTGATATAAAATTCTTTGCCTGCAGTTGTAACTGAGCAGACTTCAGACATGTTTCAGACATAAAAATTCTCTGTGTTTAATAATTTGTGTCTGATACATTTTTCCTGAGTGGGACCGCTTTGTTTGTCTCGTGTGGGGCTCACACTCACTTCACACTGATCATTAGATGGTGGCAATGCGCCAATAAAGGCAGAGAAGACTACAAGTAAACAATAGAGCTCAACAGTGAGGTTCCAGAAGTGAGGAGCCCATTCATGTTCGGCATCAGTTTTAGATTTTTAGCCATGTCTTAACCATCAAAAGGCAGGTTTACCAAGAGATGTGAAACAGTGGTTTATGTAGTTTAGTCTGTCTGATATCAAATGTGTTTGCAGAAAAACGCTACACACAATACTGTTTTGTTCGTTTGCAAGAAGACTACTAGGGCACCTTCAAAGTTAGATGGAAGGTGAAACTTTGCCCCGCTGAAGATGACTTTGAAAACATTGGTCTCATGTCAAAATCTGCACTTACATCATTCTGTACAGTTAAGATCAAGTATCCAAGTGATGGAACAATAAGCAAAGCACAATTTTGAGTGTTAGGGGCTTTAACGAATGTGGGCAAATAGATGACAAACGGCTAAAATACTTTGCTTTTATTACCTTTTTTAACAAATACGTTGAGTACATCCATAACAACACAGTCCAGATTTCCTTTTTAATCAAGTGTTCACATCTACACACTTTGTACAGATTTGTATACAAAACAATAATTTACGTCCCATAGAAGTCTAGTTACACTTAACTATACAACAACTTGTAACTGAAATAAATATAAAAACAGGAATAATCACAGGTGATAACAAAAATGTAAAAAGCCATAGTACAAGTACACCACCAGCACCTGTCTTCTGATGTTGCATCTAAAAAGATATACATTTTCCCTTTCTACTGGCGAAAGTACATCTGAGGGCGAAAACAAAGATCAGTCCATAGTTTCATTACATAAGCACCAGTTGCACTGTATGAGTCTTATTTAGATGCTTGTCGATTATGCTTGTTCTGTGATTTAACAGATATCATGTCAGCTCATATGAGAAACCATTCATCAGTAACTATAACATACATTTTTTCTCATAAAAATCAGCTCTTTCAAATTAATGGGATTTCATTTTCCAGGCAGCATTGAAGCTGGGGTAGGTTTTCAACATTGGGCATAAATTCCATAATAAATCTGTCAGGATAATGTAATTCAAGTGGTCCGAGAGAAAACCTGCACCTCCTCTTGGCTCTGTTTACAAGCTTTAGAACATCTAGCCTGTAACGGGAAACTTGGGCCAATCACAGGGGATTTCAAAAAGAGGGCATTCCTTATGGTTGTTCTAGAAATGCAGATCTGCGTACCTTCAGATGGTGAATGCCTGATTTAATGGCAGAAAGTCCTGCCTAGACTGCTAAGCAAGCCAAACAAAAGGAAGATGGATTTATCAGAGTTCAACAATCAACACAAAAAAAATGTGTCAATATCAGTGAAGCGTTTCAGAGATGGAGAGAAAATGTTGCTTAACATTTAGCTCTGCTATGGCTAAAACTCCCAGCTACAGTTAGCAGGAGGCTAAAACTTTAGAAACATTTCCTCTTGATCACTTTAACAGTTTTTGATCACTTTAACGATTGGGAAAATTGAAATTAATGACTACTCATACAGTATGAAGCACATTCATTCGTATTGATCTGGTGGGAGCTGTTCAGGAGAGAGGGGAGAGCTGTAGGAGGCCTCTATTTTCATATTCTGTCTGTTTAGCCTTCTTCAAGAAAACCACCTACCCCAGCTTTAACGGATTAAAAATACAGTCAGAGCTTCATCTCTACTGCTTTGGGCACTTGTTCTGAACAACTTACAGTGCACTTACTGGCTAACTGAAATATCATAGGTAAATGATAATCAAGTGATGGGGTAATTATCGCCATACAGGTGCATACATGAACTGTTATCCGCTACCATGACACATCGATAATTTCACTGTGTATTTTGTGTTATTTCAACGACCGTGGACCCGTGTACTAAGCTAAGAATGATTGTTTCTTTTCTCTCAGTGCTGTACAGAATATGGGGGGGGGGGGGGGGGGTCGTCGGAGCACCGGGAAGCACAACAGCTGCTTTGTTTCTGTCATTCAATCTCACTCACTCACACACACACACACAGGCAACACATATAGTACATGACTTGATTACTGCATTCATAATGATCTTTTTTTTAAGATGACAAGTGCTACTGGGAACAGGTTGATATTCTACACTGCTGTGTTGAGTACACTTTAACATAATGACGCAAAGGTTTTGCAAATTATGCTTCAGTTTTGAGACGAATAATTAGGACCATTGTGATTGACAACTGATTGCTGCCTGCAAAATTAAAAATGTATATCTACAAAGAGACATCTGCACAATCTGCCATGCATACTGTTACCAGCGAAGGGACATGCAGTTAAAAGTGCAAGTCTACGGAGGGTGTTCTGTTGCTAACTCGGACAGAGCATTAATGTTATGTACATGTGTATACGTTTCTGAACAAACATTAGGATCAAAAAAGAGAAGAACAGAATAGACTAAGTGCAGCACGCACACACGCCACGATTTCAGTGTGGTGGTGTCTGGTGTCTAGCTGGGGGTGCACAGATTGGGGTGTGATGGTTGCTTCAACATTGTTCTTTGTTGTGGCACAGTATTTGGCTCGGTCAGAGTCACTCTGCCTGCACCACGTCCTTGTGGTGGCGCATGATATGCTGGTTCTTCTCCGAGGGTCGTCGGAAGCCTTTCGAACAGATCTCGCAGCGGTGCGGATAGTCTTTCGTGTGAATGGAAATCACGTGTCGCTTGAAACCAGAAGCGTCGCCGGTGCTGTAGTCACAGTACTGGCACTGGTAAATTCTCCTTTCTTTTTGTCCTTTGCCAATAACTACAGTCACACTGCTGGCTAAGCTGGCTGCACTGACTCTACCGGGCGGGCCAGAGGCGCTGGACGCACTAGGTGTAGACTTTTTAGGTGTCACAACAGGAGTGTGCGTCTCTGTCCTCTTAGACTCAGTCTTTTCAGGAGAGGCCTGTTGCTCCTTTGTATGGACAGACAAGATATGGCGACTGAGAACAAAAGGGTCTGCAATTTTGAAGTTGCAGTGCCGGCACTGATGGAGTTTCTTGGTGCGGTGGGATACTGAGTGCTTCTTCAGTTCAGATGGCCGGTGGAAGCCTTTACCACAGATGGCACATTTGTGTGGATAGTCCTTGGTGTGAACAGATATGATATGGCGTTTCAGGTCACTGGAGTTGGAACTTTTGTGATCACAGTGGGCACAATGGTGGGTCTTGTTCTCCTCGTGTGTTAGTCCATGCTGCATTAACTCCTCCTCCTCTGCAAAGGTCTGGAAACATCGCTCACATTTGTACGGCATCTCTTTGCTATGCTTAGTCTTGATGTGCGTCTTGAGATTAGAGGAATCGGCTGACTTGTAGTCGCAGTACAAGCATGAGTAAGGCTTCTCGCCCGTGTGTGTTCGCATGTGTTTCTTCAATTCTGAAGGGTGTCGAAAGCCTTTTCCACATTCCACACAGATGTGAGGAAAGCTTTTACTGTGTACTGCCAACAAGTGCCTATTGAGCAGTCCTTGCTCAGCTGTTTCATAGTCACAAAACTTGCATTTATGCATCTTAGTGGGCGTTGGAGGCGGCTGGCTCTTGGGTTCTCTGTGGTGATGCTGTAGTCTGTGAGAAAACAGCGCTGCCTGCTGGTGGAACTCTTTGCCACACATCTCACACTCGAAAGGGGCTTTGCTGCTCAGAGCGTGTACCTCCATGTGGTTGTGGAGGCTGGCTTTCTTGTTGGTGGTGAACTCACAGTCTGTACATTGGTACTTTTTCCTCGTCAAAACATCCTGGTGATGATTCTTGGTGTGGCGTTTCAGGAAGCCTCGCGACTTAAACTTTTTACCACAAAGCATGCAGGGGTAAACTGTCAGAGGCTGACCATATGGACCGATGATGATGGCTGCAGAGAAAAATGACAAGAGGGGAAATGACAACATGGCCATAATCTTGTTTGTCAAGTAAACTTTTGGTCACCTTACATGTTGCTGTTCAAACTCTTTAAAAATGACAAACAACCATTTATTTAAAAAAAAGTAATGTGAACCATATACGGTACACCTTATAATGACATGATTTAAATATATGTGCATATGTCAATACGTAAAGAAGCAGCCACACATTATTGGTGCTCACATAATATTTGAGGTTGTTTGAGGATTGTTCTCTGACAAACACAAAACTGGACTGCTGATATTATATATTAATCCAATCTAGAGTTGTGCTTGCATGCATGGCTTACAGTGAATAAGAGGGATTCCTGTGTCACAGTATTTCAATGCAGGGGTGTCTTCACAATATTACTCAAAGGCAAATGACAAATGAGCCTCTTAATTATGTTTGGATCGACTGGAATCAAGCTTAAGTCACAAACTGCAAACCTCAACAAACATGTGTTGTTTTATTTTACCCAAGATTTAAAATTCAATATGTTGCAGTTTTAACTGCAAAATTAAAATCCCTACAGACGCTGATCATTTATATCATGCCATTTGTTTTTGATCAATTAAATAAAAATATTAGACACTTATCAATAATGAAAATAACTCAGTTGCAACTTTCATCCTTAATGCATCTTTTCTGTTACTGAACGGCTCTACTGTAACAGTTATGTGCTATGGGGCTTTTTTATGGTGCGTTGAGACAAAGCGCATTTACAAAGTTTGTGTTTTGTTTTCACTGCTGCACACTTATCGCCCCTCTGGGACAAATAAATGTTATGTTTGACTTGATTAAGGCAACTTCCAGATTCATCAACTTTGTGCTGCTTACCTGTCTGTACCTGGCGAGGCTCCGACCGTCTCTTGCTCTTATTGCGTTGTCTGTTGATTTCATCGACCCCGTCAGATTCATCTATGTGCAGCAATGCGCTGGCTGCACCATTTCTGTTTTCACAACTCTCACTATCCTCCGCACCTGTGAGACCGACAAAATGTCTTGAACACAAAAATAAACAAAACTAGCATCTGCAAAGCTAAAGCCAAAGACACTCAGTGACGTGGTTGATGCACAGGCTTCCAGTGTTGTTTTAAAAGCAATTTAATAGACAGGGTGCTGACCATAAGCAGCTGCCCAGGCCACAGGCATGAAGTCCTTGTTTAGAGACACGCTGTCATACGAGCGGTCGTGAGTTACTGGCTCTTCGCCTCCTACCACCACCTCCATATAAACCTCATCAGTCACCTTGGACCCACCTGTAGATGAGCCTGACATGTACAAAACCGAAAAAACTAATGACGTTTAGTTTGATGACAGCCATCTCTGCTCGCCAGACGTGAACCACTCACCGTGGTGTCCTTGATTGTGATGAGAATCCCCGACAGACATGTAAACCATCTTCTCTCTGAGTGTTTGGCCTGAAGACTCTGTTAACGCAACGCTTTCCGTGTCTCCATCGCTGATGTCAACCGATTCTCCTGCAGAATTGAAACACATTTTCAAAATCATCCACTTGTGGGAAAATCTTCCACAAATTAAAATCAATTCACTGATGAAAATCCATCTTCATTTGCATGATCCGATTCATAAAAAGATACTAGAAGACCCAAGAAATCCATTGGTACCAAGTGTTGTCTGTTAGCTTGTCGGAAAAGGGATTAAATAATGTTAGGCTACATTTAGGTAGGGATTTTAGAGTGGAGCAGACTCAACCGTATCGTTTTATTTGGCTTTCTTAAGAAAATTTAAAAGCCAGATGAAACTCACATCTAATATTATATTTTGTATCAATCACTAATAATCAGGCTGAAATTAGACCTTTCTTTATCATTAACAGAAATTTAAGCTTAACTGCCACTCACCCATGTCATCCTCCCCAGAGTCAGCCTTGAAGATGTACACCTTTATCACTTCCTGACCGTCCTCATCCTTCTCCACTTCCTGGTCTTCCACAGCTCCCTCCACTGTTACCTCAGTTCCGTCCTCGGAGACCATTTTGCCAGCTTCGTCCACTAGTGAGGGACATACACGACATTTCATTAAAGACATACCAGTGTGTGTGGGGTCTGGGGTGACAGTGTTAATTCTGACCACATGAATACCAAGACATCAACACTAGTTATGTTAAATGAAGATGAAGCTTGGATACAGTTTCACCCTTTCAGTAGGTCTATAAAATGTATTAACCTTATCACAATTAATACTCCAACTGGCAAAAGCTTGTCTAAATCCTCAATAAATTGAACCCAGAGATCAAGTACCATCTCCAAAAATAGTTAGTTTAGAAGCAGTTCTGGTTTATCAATACTACAGAAATTCAAAATTGTGTTTGAATTCCAACATTTCTCTCATCTCTCTGCACATCCACTCACATGCTAAGTGCATACTAAATTCTAACACTGAATGGTGATATTTCATACCCATCTTCAGACTGTGAACAAAGTACCTCTTTGGGTTATTAGACAAGGGAAAGACAGTGGGGCAGTCAGTGCGTCATAATTGCTGCAATTATAGCAGAATTAAATAAAACTGACTTGTTTGTGCTAATTATGTGGCTATGAACCAGATACATTAAAACAAAATGACATTTGCTACAGATCAGTAATACAAACTTCACAAACTCTGTAGCTGCACAGAATTTTCAGCTACAGAGTCAATATTTTGGACACAAATTTGTCTCATTTAAACTACAAAATCAATAGCACTCCTCCACTGATCAGAGATGCGCCAACCTGCCCAGGAGCTGCTGAAATAAGTATGTTGTCTACATTTGGCACATTTTCATTACATTTATAATTAATGAGTGCTGTCCTTGATAAATAAATAAAGTATTAAACAGCTACTGTGTGAGATCTGAACGTATAACACTGAAGGTGATTATTTCATACAAGTCTTGGAGAGATAAATGCTTTTACACCTTTTCAACATCTGGCGAGAATGTGTCTCAAACTACTTTCAAAGTTAGTGTGAGCATTCACATTTCGATCCATCTTGAATGCTTCTTGGACGTATTTACACTTATCTTTTTTGAAAACTTTCCCAAGAGTTTAAATGGGGTCCAACTATGCTTTACAGAGGAGCTATGACACAATTAAGTCCAATCCCAGCACAGCAGAGATGTAAACTTACAGGATATCATCAGATAATCTCCACATCCATCTTGGTCCTCCTCCTGGTGCTCTGAGTCAAGCCCATCTTCAGGGATGTCTCCCATGGCGACACCTTCCTCCTCGCCATCAAGAGCCATCACGCAGGTCTCTACGGCGACATCTTCATCTTCATCGCAGTGCACGTACTCAGAAACCACGTCCTCAACAGCATCCTGGATGACTAGCTCGTCTGGGGCGAACCGGTGAACTGCCATGCCTTCCCCTTCGCCTTCTGACACCAACACAGTCTCTTGAAGCTCCACAACAAACTCCTGCCCACCAGCCCCACCCTCATCTGGAAGAGACAGGCTTCCTCAGTTAATCAGATTATTGTGTGTGGATGTCATTAAAATATTTCAAGTTATGTATCATCAAAGAATCCTACTTCTTGAAACACTGATGTTTATCAGAACTCACACATACTTTGTGTAAATACAAAGACACATTAATATAAGCATGGCTAATTACCCGATCCGTGTAATATTATTTTAGGCTCCTCAGAATGTATTGCAAGCCTGGTGACATCCTCATCCATTGTCCTCACACTGCATTTGTTAATGGACAGCTGAAAGCAAACAATACAAAGTTAAGATCTTTGCTGGCCAAAGTTGGAAACAAAGCTTAACAGAAGAATCATTATTAGTTAGATTAGATATGCATTAACATGCTGAAAACTTACTTAAACCAATCTTCTACATCCTAACATATAATTTCAGTAATTAGCATAATGCTCATTTAGCAGACTGGACCAATGCACTGCAGGACACCCAAGTCAATTATCTGCATATTATAGAATGATATGTATTGACAGCTGTTTGAGATGTTTTTTTTAATTGTGCTGTGTGTGCTGGAACCGTGAATATTAAGCAATTTAATCTACACCCACACAACCATTACCAATAAACGTCATCCCAACATTGTATGCTAACCTTAACAATCAAGTCATTTATTTTCTAGATGTGCCAGGGAAAGCCACAATGAGATGGTGTGGTGCGTGTGTATGTGTGTAATTTGACAGTTTAATGGGATTCACATGGTTTCTGTGAGCTTGATTAAGTAAACGTTGTGCACATGTGACATTTTCTACTATAACCGGGCAGGGTTTCAAACCATGATCTTTGGTAGTGACCAAAATATGTCCTTCACAGTTGTTATTCATTGAATCAGTAATATTTCCAACAATATTCTTCCCTAATAAGATATGTATTATTCATATGACAAATACTGTATTAGATGGTTATATAATTGTCAGTCATGTCATAGAAGAATATACATCTTTATTTTGCACTCACACAGACTTGTCTTGGATATACATGCACTTTAAAACTGTTATTGTTATGTTATTCTTGAAGCACTTTGTTGTTTCCTACGGCTGCACTGAACACCTTCTGTGAAGAGCTTCATTGGTTTTGACATATGAAACTAACTTATATTTACATAAAAACAAAATGATGGTCATCCAACAAAAAAGAAAAACACTGGGAAGAAATCCGGCAGCATTGGGAAAATTTAGTTTGTTTTTAAACAGCAAACACTCCATAGTCAGTTAAATAACTATTAAGAAGATAGTTGCAGTGCTATGTTGTGTCTGCAGTAAAGGGCAGCGAGTGAAATGACCAGTGTCATAATTGCTATGACTACATCACTACCTCAGCTACCAAAAACTAAAACATTTCAGCCCAATTGACACTAACATTTACCTTCAGATCATGATTATGCGCGACAAAAATATCTCACTGTCGCACACACAGAGACACATACACGAACACACACACACAGGGTGCTGCAGATATGTAAACACTGGTGTGGACGATGCAGTCAGGGTGCTATTTAATTTCAATTGAATGCACCATCCCCCACCACCTCCAGGTGAAAAATTATGACAACGGTGTGTGTGGAGGACTGGCGCACAACACAGGGCATCATCAGTGTGCTAAAAGACGCCTCCAACACATAAAAAGCCTACCAGGGTGATAGGACTGATGTAGCTACTCTCTCATGCCATGCTAAAAACACAGTGTAATAAAACCCGATGATGTGATTAACGTCAATGTGTCCATCTGACCGTTGGAGCTACGTTAGCCCATGAATACACACGCAAAGCACCAACTGTCACGACCAAAAACGCGCAATTAAGAGCAGTAGTTTGCGCCGACATGCATGCAGCGAGATATAACTACAAAATAATAATTTAAAAAAATAAAGGTTACATTAGGGCTTCAGTGGTGCGGCTCTGCGGGAGGAGTGCTAAACTAAACACACTCGTTTTCCATCACACTAGCGGCCGCCATTTTGTTAGCTCGATGCTAACGTATGCTAAAGATACCCGTCGGCGATGGGTAAATGTTAAATGCACTTCTTTTGATGGTTATAACGCATACTAACGGTTACGTTACATGACAAATAACGCTAGTCATCTGTTATTAGTGACTAAAAACCCTTTCCTTTTCAGTGGACCGGCCAACTAAACACGGCAGGCCTGGGTGACCAATCGCGGCCTCTTTATTCATCTTCAGGCCCGGGCCTGAGAAGAAAAGGCCCAACCCTTTTGCGGCCTCTCGGTCGCAATGAATAAAATAAATTAAATATCACATGCATGCAAACACAAAGAGATACGGACACGCACAAATGCAATCATAGCTCTTGTAAAACGGGAGCAAAAAAATGACCCGCGTACCAGATGTGTGCTGCAGGGATGGCCTCCGTCCGCACCTCGGCTTCACCACCAGGCCGCCTGGTTCCCCCAGACTCGGGCAGGATTCAGTCGGGAATTTAGTGTTATTTGGGCGGGCCGGAGAGGAGCGGAGAAGGAGGGGTTTAGGGGGTTGTTTCTGGAGCTCCAGCTGAAAAGCAAAGTAGGACGTCTGGAGCCAGGTCTTGTTCATGCTACAGCCCCCCGCTCCTCCAGTTCACAGGCCGCCGTCAGCAGGACACGTCACAGCCCGAGAGCAGCAGGAAAATGCGGAAGGGTTGTGGTGGAAATCACACCGGCGGCAGGCACCAAACAGGCCATAATCTGAGGTCCTCGGTGCAAACGGGTTGTGTCGGAACCTGCACTGTAGTGATAATTTTAATTAGCTTATACCCCGAGGTTGGTGTAGTCTAGTAATGGGTCTGAGGGCTGCAGCCCCTTTATTAGCCCGACTTGTATGCAGCGGGAGAGGTGGACAATAAAAAAGGATTAAACTATGAACTCAAGACGGAGAGCATCCAACATTTAAACAAACCGCTGACTATAGTTTTCAATGGAACACCCTGTCACAGTATCAGTTTCACTCTGAGTGTAAACCACGTTTCTCCACAACAACTTCGACCTGCTGGGCAAAAATAAGAAATAGTTTTTCAGAGTTAGATCTTTTTTGAGGATTAAAGTAAGGAAATATCCCACATTAACTGAATGTGATTTGAAGTAAATTAGCTTAGCTTTGTACTTTTTATCTGAATATTTCCATTCTACATTCAGAGGAAAATATTCTAGATCTACTTTTACTTACCTACAACTATCTGACAGGTAATTTACAAACTAATGTATTACATAAAAGTGACTATTGGCCCTATCTGCCTATGCATTTGGTGTAAATTAAACAGTAAGGCTATAATAATCCAATATTATAATAGTATGCTGGCTATAACAACTGTCAGGGACCGCTCTGCTGCATTATGAGTATGCTTCTTTTACTGTCTTGTGACATTTAGCTGATAATATTTTTTTACTTTAACATTTTTAATACACGACTTAACTTGTAATTATATTTTTTCTATGACAATCCTGCTATTTATACTTTTAGCTATTTTGAAGTTGTTGTTTTTTCACTTGCTATCTTTATTTTTACTTAAACTTCCACCACTGATTCTAATGTAATGTAATGGCACATGATGATTAACATCATCTACTACAACAAACAGTACTAGAACCAAAGGTTCATTCTTGGGTACCCTTTATTTCAGAAGTTATTTCAAAATGTATGGATTTTTTTTGTAATGGCAGTACAAAATATGAATGCCAAACAAAACATTCTCATGCAAAGAATTAGTTGTGTTTTTAAAAAAGGGTCTCAACATGAACCAGCGATTTCTGGAAATGATTGACGCATTAGGAAAAAATTCAAATACACAAAATCATGTTCATTTTTTTGTGACTTTAATTAAATCTTTAGATCATTTTACCATTATAGTCCTCCAGCAGTATAGTTAGCATAGTATTCCCAAACATCTGTGTTCAATCATCAATAAAATGAAAATAAAAAAATGTATTTTCAAAGGTTACAGTTTCAATTGTATTTATTAAGACTGTGCCAAATCAATGACCAAACAAAACATGATTATTGCTATTACCAACAGTCAGTACAGGTCAATAAACAGTAAACTCTATTTGGAAGTCATTTTCAGCAGATCCTCCTTTTCGATCTCAAAAAGACGCCAGCCCTCCGCAGAGGAGAGATCAGCTGCTCCTCTTCGCTTGTAGAACTCAATAGACTTAGTGTTGTTTTCTGCTACGATGAAGTGCATCCCGCTGCAGCGAGTCTTCACTGCCGTCTAGGAGAAGAAAACACAAGGGCATGTGAAGTAGGCTATTGAGTACAGTTGAAAAAAGGTTGCATCTGTCACCAAAGAAGCTTTAAGTGTATGTTGGTTACTCTACCTCACTCAGCACCTTCAGGATTTGAGAACCAATGCCAAAACCTGGTGAAAGATTAAATGTCAAGATTACAATTTACAGTGAGTTCATGCAAGTGACTAAGACTTTTCCCTGTAACTCATTAACCTTTACCACCATTGTATAACAGCACTTCTTAACAGTCTTACCACGGAACTCCTGCATAACGTAGAAATCTTCCAAGTACAGCAGCTTTCCAATCCAAGGGTCATATGTGAAGTAATACATGGCAAATCCAATCACAGTGTACCCTAGAAGAAAACATCACACGTTAGGGGTTGACTTTAAACAGTTTCTTGAGGAATATGATTTTTAAACTGTAAAGATTTGTGTCTCAGAGAGATGTTTTTACCTTCTGAGTTCTCTTCTTTTGGGACTTCAGCAACTAAACAATGGTAGAATGGATGATCTCCAAAGCCATCTTCAAGCAGATCTGCAAGTGGAACATTGACTTCATAAGTAGTGTGAACTTTTTTGAAAATCCAGATAAGTATATTAAGAAAATGTACGCTTATAGTTAAACATCAAATGGATTAAAGCACCTTTCTCGGTCAGCATGACCTTCTCCTCCATCTCTTCAAATTTAGCAAGTTCCTAAAAGCCAAAATGAAAGACACAAAAAAAGCCATGTGTTGTTTTGGTTGGTTTTCACTAGATATACAATAATGATTAGCTATCAAATGGCCTATTATGTTGTTAAAATATTAGGCTTTAACATTTGGCTTACCTTTATGAGTCGCATGATATCAGAGACATCCTTGGGTTCAGCTTTCCGTAAAATAAAACTGGCCATTTTCTCTTTTTTCCCTTTTTCCTTACTATTCCTCTGAATGTGAATAAAAGCAAAATTTGTTTCGTCATTCGCTTCTCAGGAGCTCACCCCCCGGCAAAGAATTTAGAAACTGTATACGGAACTACATTGGCTGTATCACACTGAGTGGTACAGCAGCTTCAGCAACTTCTCTTTATATATCCCTGGAGAAGGTAAACCTGTTCAATAACCCATATATGGCCCTTTGAATCCTGTTTCTTGTTTTTCTATTGGCTCCTTATCTTTGTGTCGGTCAATGGACTTCATTTGAATGCCGTTTAAAAGGTAAATATTAACCAGACCTGGAAAAAAACAAGCCTGGTGCACATAATGTTTATGACATTAAAGATGTTTCCCTGGTTAATCATTACAAAAAAAGATGTTGCCACATTGCAAATCTTGATACTCCAGACGGCCTCGCACACAGTGCCATATGGATAAACAAAATCAGAATTATGACAGTCATAAACAGTGGTAGAAGTATTCAGATCCTTCAGTAAAAGTATTTATACAACACTTTGAAAATACTCCACTACAAGTACAGTCCTGAATGCATTACCTTACTTGGAAAAGGTAAAAAAGTATTATACGCAAAAGTACTCATTATAGAGTAAAATGTTCCCTGTACTATTTCACAGGATGTTTTCAGATTAATATCACTGCTACATGATGTTTATGTTGCATAATACTGCTGTAGATGTTTATGGTTGTGCTAATGATGTTTAAGGTTGTGCTAATTTTAACTCTTTGTTTACTGTTGGTTAATTTAATCTAAAAGGGCATCAGGTTTGTAGCTTTGCTGTCCTGTAAGTACCACAAATCTCTAAAAAGTCAAGTTTACATGGTGTCAGAAAAAACTGCCCTGTTTTCAGCTTTGAGATAATGCATTTTCCAGCTGAGCCAAGAGGCTTTTAAAATAGTTTATTTAGCTTAAGTAGGAGAATGTTCTCAGCACTTAAAGGAAACATGGTTTTCACTAGACAGGAATGGGATGAAAAACTGTAACCTGAAGAGTAACTAAAGCTGTCAGACAAACAGTGAGAGTGAAATATACAATGTTTGAGATGTATATTTCCCACTGCAGATGTGTAAAATATCATAAGATGGAGTAAATGTACATTACACCGTTGGTCATAAATATACTGTTTGGTGTGCCCAGAGTTAGTGTCTGGTTTTCAGTGTCAAGTTTTACGCTTTATATCATTTGGTTGACATGCACAATTTGTTTGTGCTACTAACACGGCCTTATCAGGTAATCATATTCTCAAAAAGTTGGGTCCTATGTACATAAGTACTATTGCAGTTTCTTGTTTGCGCTGTTCTAAAGCCAGTGCACCTGTACTAAATGTCCGGAACATTATATATATATATATATATATAAATACAAATAAAAGTTTGCAATATACAACACAGTGATGTTTTCATTAGTGAGCTATATCCCCTCATGCAAAAGTTATGTGACTCAGCTTCTCGTGTGATGTCTAAAATACACTGTTCACTCTCAGACCACTCCCAGTGCAAACATTTTGTCATCCTTTGAGTAAATGCTTTAGGGAAGTCGTTCTAATAACTGACTGAGCCTGGAGCTAGTTTTACACAAATGCATTATGTCTGCTGTGTTTACCTCACATTTACATTGCAGCAATTTAAAAAAAAGAGACACCACAACCGATCCAGCAAGTATGCTAATATCTTTGATGACTCTTTGTAAACAGTTGTTGCTTGTGAGCAACTGGAAGCCACTGGGTGAATTCACATCAATGACACCTGTCATTGTACACAACACTAATGAAAAAAGAAAACGGCATACTGAGCTAAAACTGCCATTTCCTGTGGTCAGTCAATCAATAGGGCAGACAGACAGCATTTTATGAAAACACATTTTATTTGCACTTTCAGTACAGTGCTGGACTTCACAAACTGGGGCGACGAGAACTCAGATCAGTTCAGTTTATCAAAATACTTCAGCTTGCCTGAAGGGTCGGGAATGATCTGTGGGAGAGAATTCATTAAGTGAGTGCGCAATAAGTATTTCTTACATTAGACAATACAAAAATATACTAGAATATGCTTTAAACCAGGCTGTGAGTAAAGCAGATCCCTAACGACAAACAAATGCTCAGTTTTCCACTTCACAATGAAAAAATCTCCTGCAAGGGCCAAAAAACTAAACTGTCAGGCAGTGCTCACAGTGACAGTCTGTTCCTTCTAACTTACATGTGGAATGAAAATGCTTTACTTGCAGACAGATTGACCTGCAAATACAATAGTATCTGATCGAAGACGGTCCAACTATCCTAGAAAAACACTAGTTAGTGAGCAAAGATCTAAAATAAACCAGTGATACTCACTGTGTCACTGCCTGGCTTCCACCCCGCTGGACACACTGTAAAAGAAAATGACACAAATTCCGGTCAGCTGTGAGAAATAACAGCTATTGATTTGCTGGTACTGCTGTTTAAACAAGGTCCTCATACCTTCTCCGTGTTTGTCAGTGTACTGGAAGGCCTGCACAAGCCGCAGAGTCTCATCCACGGATCGTCCCACCGGAAGATCGTTCATGGTGATCTGCCTCAGGACGCCCTTGCCATCGATGATGAAGAGTCCCCTGAGAGAGACACGGACAGACAAGTGAGATTCAAGCATGACTTACTTTTAAATTTCTACACAGTTGTCCTTCCCATTCAACAACTCAGAAATCTTTCCCAAAGTAAGGGGGCTTGTTTTTATTGGGTTGCCAATCAGCGGAGTGAAATGTATAACTAGGCTATGATATGTGAATTTATTTTCTTGATAAAAATAGAAGAGCGTTATTGTTTTGTTAAGTCAGGCAATGCTCACAGTGACATACATCCCCGTCGCGAACCTCGACCTGAAGTCCGCTCCAGGGCTGAGGTAAAGTTGAGTGACTCCTGTGATTTCCTCACTCTTGATCACGTGAATTCATGATGTATTTCTTTGTATGTTTGGGGGTCGGGGATAACCCGAATTTCTCTATTGGGTCTCGAGGTAAAACAGTTTGAGAACCCTGGCCTACACTATGGAAGCATCAATGTGATTTGTAAACATTTTAAAGTGATTCATGCCTGTTTTATTAAGCTGATCGCCTGTAAAACTTTGATAATTGCCATAAATGTTAATGTGAAACTGTACCTCAGTGTGTGTCCCTGGTCCTCCAGGTAAACTCCGTAGTCTTTTGAAATCTGGTGGGTGAGGTCGGACAAGAGAGGGATTTTCATTGGTCCAAGTCCACCCTGCTTCCTGGGCGTATTGATCCTGTCAATAACAAGAAGTTTGAGGGAAAAAACAAAGCTCTGAGTTTAGCAAAATGATTCACACAAAGAAAATTCAAGAATAGAGCTCTGGAGTACAAAAATAAACAGCTAATGGGGGTAAAACATAAAAAAAGCACCCATTAATTAGACGTCTGTTATTATTGGGTTTTGTTTTAAGCCATTAAAGTGTGAGAGCATCTTGTGGGTGTAATGGGGAATCAATCTTACCAGGCCAGGTGGGTGAACTGGGAGTCGACAGAGCAGGCGACCACCTCTGTATTGATGGCTTGAAACTCATGCACTCGATCACTGAATGCAATGATCTCAGTGGGGCAGACGAATGTGCTGCAAAATATCAAAACAAAGCCAGAGTAGACTTTTGTTGTGCAGCAATTCAAGTGAATGAATCATGTAACGTGTGACTCGGGTGTTACTCACAAGTCCAGAGGATAGAAGAAAAAGACAAGATATTTGCCTTTGTAGTCGGACAGCTTTGTCTCCTTGAATTCACCGTTAATGACGGCTGTTCCTTCCCAGTGTGGCGCCGGCTTTGAAACTTAGGAAGGAAGAAAAATACATGTATTGATAAAAAAAGGATTTGACAATATCAAATAAATGTGCGTTGATACTGCAAACGACAAAATGTAACATGGGATAGAAAGATTACAGAAGTACTTTAGCCTATAAATGGGACATTGAGACCCTCATAAGTCTAAGCCTTTTTTTACATAAACTTGTTAAGGTGTATGCATTTAAACTGCACTGTACAGTAAAACTCTCAGAAGTTCTTTAATGACCTTTAATCTTTCACTTAACATCTATGTCTATAGTTCAGCTTATTATTTACTGTCACATGTATGCACAGCATAACACCGTAAAGAGCACTGTACAGTGCCAGGGGGGTTTAACCATATACATATTTTGGTGGTGCCTTCACACGGGACGCCCTGATCTGGCAGTATAAATACTAAGTATGTGTATATTCTTTATGTCCATATCAACATTTAGTTCTGTATTAGGTCCCATATTGCTCAGTATTTCATATCCCACGTTCCATGTCAACTTTTGATTACATACTCGTACTACTTTGTTTTTGTTTTGATTATTGAAATGTTGATTATTCATTTTGTCTATAGTTTCTCTATTATATACACATATCAGTCTATGGAGATAGTAACCAAGCATTTTGGTTGTGATGACTCTTTAAATCTTTATGACTTCTGTGTCTCTTCTTTGCCAGCTGCAGATTTCCTCACAGTTTCAATTTTGAATTGAAAATCAATAGAAATGAGCGTTCAATTTCGATGATCGGGATCAAAAGCAGGATTGGCGAATGAAAAAAAACATTTTAATTTGACCATAGACCTTAGTGTGGTAAAAATACAGAGGTTATAATCACACGTATGTGATTATGAAGCCTATCTTTTTTTAAAGAAGAATTTGAAGGGTGTGATGTCTTTTTCTTTACGAATAAAGACTTCATAATCTAACTAATCTAAATCGAATCATGACCTTAAAATCGAGTCTAATCGTGGATCTGGAGAATTGTGACATTCTACTTCTTTTTATTTTGAAAATGCATTACAACTGGAAGGTTTCCCCTCAGTTGAAATGGGCAACATATGGCAGGTGAACAATTCTGCTGGAGCACAAACACTGCACAAGACTGTACTGTGGCATGGACTAATCCCAAACCTCATGAGGACATGATGAACAGAGACCAGATAAGTGAAGAGGAACACATGCATATTATATGGACTCAAAGGATCATGTGAGTTTTATGGATGCCTCTGATAGTTTCTAAGTGTTTCTGTTATTTTGTCCAACCCCCTAGTGCTGGTTATTTGTTGAAAGGGGGCGGGGTTAAGGAAGGACGCAATCCAATGAATTTCATAGAATGACGTGTCCTACAAATAACACCAGGTTAAAAGTTCGGCCTCGTGTAAGTAAGTGACAGTAACATCTTAAACTGTCAACTGAGACTTATAAGTATGAACACCAGCTGCAGAGACAGGCTACACTGTCACTTTTGTCTCCTTGTTTTGTCCTGACGGCAGGTTCCACACAGCTGCTGCTTTTGCCAGGAAAGAACAAAAAAAAAACCAATATCACTGCGCACTTTCATGACGCAAATCACTGTCCAAAAATACTAGACACTCACTCTTGGCTTTGCTGAGGTGCAGGGAATGATCGGACACGGGCACACGGAAAGCCTCTCCGGGATAAACGTGTCCTCCCGCGTAGTTGTGACACTGGGAGTTTTTCACGCCTTCCTCTGCAGATGTGGTGGTGAGGAGGAGGAGCGCGGTGCAAAGCGCACACAAAAGCTCCCTCTTTATGTCAGTGTGCGAGAGAAGCTCCATCATCGTGTCGTCCCTGTGAGAGCGCCACACACCAGCGACTGGCAATGCCTTTCAACCTTTTGGCAGGGATTTGAAGAGTCTTCTTCCTCCTCTTCCTCCTCCTCTTCTTCTTCTTGGTTCAGGCTTTTGCAGCAGCTGGGGTCCTTATTGTTACATTACTGCCATCTTCTGGAGTTAATTAGCTCCTGGTGCCCCACTTCCCTCGCCATATTACTTATTTCCTCTTTAACACAGTTCCCTAAATAAATGTATAAAATAATTGAACATACTCTTGGCTACATATTTCTTGCGAACTGTCTGTGCATGATCTATATTTCATTTTGTAATTCACCACGAATATTAGCTGGTTTTACTGTGTGTGCTTTTAAATGAACCCAGCAGTACATTTCTGTAGATTCACATGTGAAAGGATGATTAGATGGTTTGCTTTAATTTGTTTCCCTGTTGCTGAAATTAGTATTTTTCTTCCTAAATCCAAGATTATTGATGACAAACTCTATTGAGGTATTAAACGTGACTTCTCCAAGAAGACATCTGTCATCAATGATCTCTCTGCACCCCTCTACAGTAAATAGTCAAGCACAGCATGCCCTAACATCGACCAAGACACCTATGTTTTAAAGTTACAAGGACTATTATTATATCACGTATGTAATATTAAGTCATCAGCAGGAAAAGTCATTTTGAATTTACAGACAGGTAACGATTTTCCTGACTCTACTTTAATAAAAGCTTATAATAATACAACAAGATATAATAACAATAATAATAATAATGATGATAATAACAACAATAATCTTGTTAAGTTTGGGGTCCCCTGCTAAAGCTGCTGCCCCCGCGACCCGACCCCGGATAAGCGGATGAAGATGAGAGATGAGATGAGACAACAATAATACAAACAACCAACATAACAACAGCTCTAGTAAACCCCCACAGATACAGTACATGCATTGCGTTCATTGTGCTATGGGAACCATTACTTGAAAGTATCAATAACACAAGTTTTAGCTCTGTTATTAACATTACTTGTCGCCCTCCACTCAAAACAAAACAAAATTTGTATATCCATAGTTCCTGGAATTTTAAATGAGGTACAAGGAGTAGATGCCTGTTTGCAGATTTCAATGTGGAAATGAAACTTTTGTAGAAAAAACACATCTGACACACATTATTGTTTCAAGTGGATTATTTGAATATGTCTTAAAATATGTTTGGAGGGTTGTTTAGGGTACATTGTCGGATGCATACATTTCTGATCCGCGTTTAAATGTTGCATGCTGTAAAGGACGAGTATGTTGTGGGTGTAAGAGGGAATGTATTAACTTTAGCTAACAGACGTGAGCTTGGTCCATGGGTCTGTGCCGCGCACCTCCAGGGGTGGATCGTTACAGAAGATGTAGTTACACAGGTCCTCCAGTGGGGGTTCAGGGTTTGTAATGGCAAACTCTGCAGCTTCTTCAACATCTTTGGTAATTCCCACATCGATCTCCTATATCAGCCAGACACAAAGGAAACAAAAAGCCAGAAAGTAAAAAACAACAAAAAAACCCACTATTTTTATTCATTGCCAGCTAAGTTAAGGCTGAGTGATGTTCTTTACAGGGAAGAAAGACATCATCGTATATGATTCTAGTTGTAAAGGGGCCATTTTTTAGGCTGTATGTATGGATGGATTACTGAACAGGCATCTGGTCCCTATAAGAGCCACGCACAGACCAGGAAGAGATGCAAAATGGCCAGAAAGACACATAAAACAACCACAAAGAGACACAAGTGCATCACAAAGCCTGTGTGTGTTGCTCCTATAGGAACAATGGTGGGACCTTTAACGTGCCTGTGCCCAGGGACCCATTATCTCATAATCCACCCATGGGACTATGGTATTGAATTGCTGTGCTTTTGAGAGGGAGATATTACCGTGGCAACCACACATCATATCAGAGGGTAGGAGCTCTGTGAGGACACATTACTGAGTGTATGAGATTATTCCAGGTGTAACACTGAGTTTCAATGTTACCAATTTACCACAGAAAACCCATTTTTATTTTTATATTTCTGAACTCTATGTGGCCTATGAGAGTTCAAGCTAAGAAAAAACCTCATGTGGCCTAATGAGCATCACTGTCAACACCAGTTTAGGTGTTTGGATCTGCACTGTGTCCTGAGTGCTATTACAACTGGATTCTATCAGGTATTTTTGCCTTCTGGCTTCAACTGATCACAAATCTTTTCATCTTTATATATCTCTGGCCCAATGCTATTATGTTTTCTGTTTCCTCCCCAGTTTAAATCCTTTTTTAGAGTTTCACAGTTTGAAAATATTTGCTACCTTGAGCTCCTCCACACTGGTCATGTTGTTGCTGAGAAGGCGGCCCCTCAGCATGGAGATGGGATCACTTTCTCTCTGGACCCTCTCGACCTCCTCCTTTGAGCGATAGCTGAGGTGGGAGATATTGGAGCAGGGACAAGAAGGCCATATTAATAGTTAATATCAAGAGGTAAACTTGAACGAGCGTTGTCCCCAATTTACTTATCCAGATTAATATAAGAGTTAAATGTTACATACATAAACATGTATCAACATCCAACAGTTAATTAAAATGGAAAGGCCTTTACTAAATAATTGTTTGATTAGGAATATAAATAAATATATTGCATACCCTGAAAGGTCATGTGAGCCTTCTTGTAAACAGTGGTTATAGAACAAACCTCCTTTCATCATTATCATCTTTCTCATGGAAATAAAGCAGTATTACAAAATGTATTACAAAGCACTCAGCAGCATCATTTAAAAATAATAACAAGGATGCATAAAAAAAAAGAAATGCTAAAAATGTGTAAATGTACATGAGCACATATGGGCTTTTACCTCAGGTGAGCATCGCCCTCTAGATGTCCAAGAAAACGATACGTCTGTAGCTCCAATAGGATGGGACCCTGAGTTAGAGGACAAGGAGAAGAGAAAAATATAAAAACTATGACAGTATGTATCTGTAATAATTATATGATAATAATAATCAACACCAGATAAAAAGAACAGCTGTGAACTCACTTTCCCAGATCGGCAGTGATCAGCTGCAAACCTGGTTGCCTCACGAACACACAGAACGTCCATCCCATCCACCTGGACACAAACCCACACGTTTGAACAGGTTTTTACCAAATTTTTAGATGTTTATTTAGAATCCTTTCACACATGCATAGGGAAACACTCATGCAGGGGAACAGTCGTTCTACCAAGTGAGAAAAAACCCTCTTCTGTTCTGTAAAAATAAATAATTAAGAACTGTACCCTGAGACCAGGAAGGAAGTCTCCTCTCGTGTAGAGGTCTGTGCTTGCAGAGGCTCGCTCCATCGGTGTACCTTTAGCAAACCTGTTGTTCTCACAGATGAATATGACGGGTAACTTCCAGAGAGCTGCCATGTTAAAGGTTTCAAAAACCTGACCCTGTGAAACACAGACGCATTTTTTTTTACAACTTGTCAAAATGTGTGTAATTTTACTCAAGACTTATTGGATAATATCCTATTACTTGAAATTCAAGTCAGTTTGTCAAGGAGCTTTGTTTACTCTGAGTCAGTTTTTGAAGATTCTACAACTTGCAAACTTAATGATTTCTGTCAAATACCTGATTAGCAGCACCATCACCGTAGACACAAACACTCAGTTCACTCTTGCTCTGATACTTGCAAGCAAGAGCTAGACCAGCACCCAGGGGAACCTCAGGAGAACCCAGAAAGGTTGCATTTAATTCATTTTTAATGGTTAATCACATGCATAAACAGTGTTTAAATGCAAACGGTTGCAATATGTAATCATGTAATAATAAAAGATAGTGTGACTTGCTGCTGCTCATGGGGGAATTTATGGGTCTCTGTAAATCACAAATAAGTCTTAGAGTGTGGTCTAGACCCTCTATATGTAAAGTGTCTTGAGATAACTTTTACTATGATTTAGCACTATAAGCAAAATTGAATTGTATTTAACTGAACTGAAATAAATTGAATTGAATTGAAATTGAATTAAAAAAAAGAAAGAAATATGTATATATATATATATATATATATACCAAGGCAGTTTAAAGAAAAAAAAATATTGGAATTATATGTTTCTACACACGAGAGAATTAAAGGTTTACAGTAACCAATAAAGATTAAGTGTCAGGATTTTGACCTGAATCCGCATCAATTTGGACAATTCTTTTGAAAATGTTTTTAGTAAGTCTCTCAAGTCACAGAATTGCAACACTAAATTGCACAAGTGCCATTTTTAAAGATGAGCAGATGAAAATATTGTTAAACTAAAAATACCGTTATTTCCTTCCTTTTTGACAAATGGCACACAACTATTAGAGTCAGTGGAGGACAATAAAAAACTGAGCTTCCCAGCTTTAGTCAAGCAACTACAGATGTTTCCATTATCACAATTTAAATAATTACCTGTGATCCAACAATACCATTTCCTCCATAGAATGTTTTAGTGAACATGTGCATGGAGCCTCCTCTGCCTTTTGAAATACCTTCTCTTCGGCCTTAAAACAGTGAAATGGGAGCAGTGAAAACAAGAAAAAAACTGAACTCAGGGGGATCCACAGTACAGTGTGTAACTAAAACTTACCAGCAAGCTCAGCAATAATTTCCTTAAGGGACCCACCCCTGGTGTAAGTGAAGCCGTGATTACGGTATGCAGTGATCAGATGGTCCGTTAAGCGAACTGCAGCTTCGATACCAACTGCACAGGCCTCCTATCAGAAGAAAACAAAAAGGTTTTTCTTTGTCTTATCAGAACTGGGGACTTTACAGAAGTTATCCATGTTGGACTAAGAGGACTGAAAAGCCAATGAAAAAGAAGCTTGTACATTTTAAAGATCTATGTAGTCCTTATACTTCCACCCAAAATCTATATAATTTATCTACTTTTTAGAGGAGATCTTGTACTCCACCTATGTTACATGCTGTGACATTCACATTCACAGCTAATGGGCCTGTAGAGTTTTGTTCGAGGGGACTGGTAATGTTTTTTTTTAAATTATTATTTCTTTTTTTTTACACAGAATCACATTATTCTAACTAACACATCAGTTGCACGTTTTTTTTTTTTTTTCAGTTTTCAAGCCTTTTTTATTAGATAGGGCAGACAGGAAATGGGGTGAGAGAGAGAGGGGAAGACATGCAGCAAAGGGCCGCAGATCAGAGTCAAACCCGTGGCCACTGCCTCGAAGACCTTCAGCCTCTTTACATGGGGTGACTGCTCTAACCACTCAACCACCGGCCGCCCCAGTTGCACATTTTAAAAGACTATGAATACAGTTAGCTGCACCAGGCTCTAGTGGTGAGCTCAAGGCTGTTAACAACATCCATGCTGCCAACATGCATGCAGTGACAATAGAGAGACAAAGTCCCTCCCCTTCCAGTGGACCATCATCCATGGGACCTTATTACGGTAAATGTAATGGAAAGAACCATGCCATGGATAACACATATGTTGATTGGCAATTTAAAAGATAATTGCGCAAGTCAAGAAAGTCACAGTTTATTGTAACTGTTGAAGTATCAGACACCCTGGATGAACCACATCAGGTAAGACGTTACTGTGTAAGTGTTTCTGTTATTTTGTCCAACCCCATTGCGTCTCAGCTCCCAAAAATCTACATTGGTGACTATAAAAATAAAACAATTATTTTCTGGTCCAGGACAGATAATGACTGGGACCAGAAAATCATTTTTCCGTTTCAATAGACACCAATGTAAATTTTTCAGGAGCTGAGTCCCCATGGGGTCTAAAGGAAGCCACATTACGGGGCGGGACTTCGAAGGGGCAGAGGGAGAGAAGCGATCCAATGAATTTCATAGAATGATGGGTTCTACAAAAAAACATCTGATCAAAAGGTAGGCCTCGCGTGAGCGACCCTCACATCTTAAACTGTCAAATGAGAATCTATAGAATCTATCAGTCAATAAGTGAGAATTCTGTCTAGTAAGCTGATTACCAAAATCATAGGATCCCTCCTATGGGGATCAATAGTTGTTGAGACGTATCAGCTTTGACTCAAGTGGTGGAATTAACTGACCAACATTGGCATCCATAGGGGTGGGGCACTATGCACATTGTCACTAGCATGACAAAAAAATCCCCTAAGAAAAACAAAACATTCAAATGACATCCAACATTAATCAGCACTATCATGCTGCAATTACACTCTGTATGATGTAGTGTTCTTTATTATAATGTGATGGTTTTTAATCAAAGTGGTTAAATAAAATTATATCAGAGGAAATTCTGTTGGACCCCACCTGGCCATTGTACAAGTGGCAGGCACCTCTGATGATCTTCTGGTTAAAGAGCTGCGCAGCCTTCAGCTCCAAACACCTGATCGTCTGCATGCTGTGGTAGTACTGCAGACCCTCCTTACGAGTCATAACCACCTGAGTGCCCGGGGCCTCATCCAGCTTGTGGACATCACATTTCTTACGTTAGGGAAATAGTAATAATAATTTACAATATGTAGTGTGAATGTATTTGTTTGACAACATTGACAAAAACAAGTGTTTTACCTTTATTTCAAAGGTAGCCTGGGTGAAGTCAGCATATGTGCGTGCTGACATCACCATCACAGGCCTCTGCAACAGGAAAAATGAAAAGTTAAATATTAGTCACAGTAATAGCATAATTTCAGTTCTTCTGTCAACATTAGCTTAGTTACTGTTTCATGTTATATTGTGATATGATTTATATTTGTCTATGGTTTCTGTTGTTTGTTGACTTAATATTAAAAATAGTATTAAATGTCAAGACTGACATATGCTCAGCTCAAGGGTTACAACTTAACAGCTACTCTTTTGAGAAGAGAAGCTGTGAAAAAACACCCCAAAAACTGCTATGAATATTTGGCATGTACCCCTACGGCCAGGTTAACGCCTTAATTGGTCAAATAGCAAATTTATACCTGGAAGAGAAGATGCATTGGAATAAGACAAGGGCAGCAAGGGATTAAGCAGGATAATGGATCTATACAACGATGGAAGGCTAATGTCGTTTGAACTACAAAAAACTCATGATATTTCCTCAAGGCACTTATTTAAGCTTCTACAAGATATCTCAATATCACTCACTTACTCAGCCACCTCTCTCAATGGTTGGGGTAGGGTATCGCATGTCTTATAAAGTGTTTGTATAGACATGCAAGTTTCCAGAAGATGAAATCAAAAGCTGCAGGCTACACACACGGTACACGTTTTAGGTTGCAATAGAATTGGATTTAAAGAACATATATAAGAACATCAAAACTACTTTAATCCCAGTACGCCAGAAACACACTCTTGGAGAGAGGTTCTTGACAGCCAGATAACAAAACTGAAAATCCCATGTTGGCCAAAGTTGTGCATCCTATTTATCCAAGAGATTTTATTACTAAGAAAAGTGACAGTGCACTAATAGACTTGTATCTCTGACAAACTAAGAGTGCACTAACTATAGGAAGGAAAACTGTGACCAAACCAAGTATGTCAGTATATAAAGGATCAATCAACTTTTGTTACTATGGAAAAACAAACAAAAGAAAATGAAAGGCCAATGTTTTTTAAGTGGCCTTTCATTTGGATGTTTTATCCTAAGATTTAAGTTTTTGTTGGTTTTTACATTATTCGTAGCCCTGGCGGTGGCATTTTTGTATAATTTTGAACATGCTATTGTCTTATTGTTGTCATTTTTAGTCGTGCATATTTGGTTTGTGATGTTTTTGTCTGTGTTGTTTCAATTTTGCTCCGTGAAACACTTTAGGCTACATGTTTGCAAGGAAGGTGCTATATAAGTTGAGTTAAAAAAAAATATCTGTGGTAAATTGCTTAAAACAAAATGTTGGTAAAGATGAATAAAACCAAAAACTGGAGTAAGATAAAATAAATAGATGAAGAAAGGGAAACAAATGTAATGGCCCATGTGATCTTCAAGATGTCTGCACATTGAAATTACTGTAACCTATATAGTCACCTCTTTTTATACTTGAATACTTTCTGTTTACATTTGATGGCATCCTGTAACACTCACCAATTTAATAATACTGTATGTAACAATAACACATATTGTTTAAAACATAGTAAATACATTAGTATTAAAAAAACAAAGTAAAAGTCAAGCGCGTACCATGTGAAATAGAAAATTAGAAAAAAACAACTTGGTTGAGAGATTTCAGTTTCTGTTCATCTATCATTATAATAATAAACATCAGAATTAAGATGGAGGATAATATCTGATCTGAGAGCAGAAACAATAAGGCAGTTCATTACTACGACACCATCACAAACTACAGCATCCAGAATGACCCTTAAGTGAAATCAGCACCTTTCTGAGAGTCTCAGCATGAACATGAACCATGAAGGTCTGTTTTCTGGTGTATAAGCAGGCTGACTTACATTTCTCCGAGAAGTTGTCCAAAGTACGTTGGAGATGATGTTCAGCATCTTGAACTGCAAAGCAACTTTCACTCGTCACATCACAGTATGGTCTTCAGGCTTCACTGTCAGTGCCTGACCTGTCTTTCTGGTTTCCTCACCTCGCTCAAAAATTGACACATGCCTGTAGTAAGATACACAGTCAATTGTGTTTTAATGGCTGTCATTTAATTAATTTCCCAATGTAACACATTTTCTCTTTAATCAACAAAAATGGCAAATTCTTTTTAAACATTGTGCTTTTTCTAAGATCCCATTCATTTGACGTTCTAGTCAAATAGATCTGGCTTCTGGGGGGTTGGAGACTGGATATTCAACAAAACAGTCAACAGCTTAAGTAAATAACTTAAAGTTAAGGAATGGTATTTGTAGAGTACATTCAGTCCCCCTGGTATGGACTAATGGAGCAAACCAGAGCTCAGATGCAAGTGAACACTGGACTTAAATCTGTCAAGTTAAAATTCAATTCAGTTTTATTTACAGTGCCAAATCATGAAATAAATGAACTCAAGACACTTTACATATAGAGTAGGTAAAGACCACACTGACTTATTTATGATTTACATACTGTAGACCCAACAATTCCCCCCTGAGCAGCAACAAGTCGCACTATCTTGAATACAAATAGTAATCATTATTATAATTATTATATAGAGTATTAATCCAGCAATCTTGTGCACACAGTGGCAACAAAAACCTTCCCTTTTACAGACAAGACCATCAAACAGACCCAGCTCTGTGGAGGATGGACATCTGTCTTGAGAAAAGACAGACAGATGGACAGAGAGAGACAAAGACAGACACACAGAGAGACAGAGACACACTTCCAGAGATGCAAGCAACCACAAAAATAACAGTAACTTTCATAATATCTATAGTAATGTGAATATGACTTATATGTTAAGGCAGTTAATATAGTAGAATAGTAGAAAGAACTACAGCTAAGGTGACAGAATATGACAAAAGTAATTATGGTGGTAAATATGATCAACGATATGAGAAGTGGTAATAACCGCTGCGATACAATGAGATATATGACTGATATTGTTCTTATGGCTACAAATTTTATAATTTATAAAACTAATGATAGTATATATCAGTAATGGTAATAATAGCAGCATGCCATGAAGCTCTGCTTTCTTCTTGTTTTTCTTGACGTTTAAGAAGCTTTTAGACGGTCGTGTCTAAATGGTATCCCTAGAATTGTGAAAACTCTTGCAAAACTAGTTCTGACGACCTATACTTACCTTAACCATTCAAGGTCTGCCTCACCTTGACCATCTTGCGAGACATTTGCACATCTTGGACTGTCATCTATACACATATCGGAAACCTGACAGATGCGTTAATGGTTTGAACAGAAATGTGTCAGAAATGAACTACACTGCAAAACATTCAACAACATACACATTTGTAAAGATAAAGGAAAACACATTTTCAATTGCAGTAATGAACTAAATATCAAATCAATTCTTTAATTGCAGGCCTAAGCATTCAGTTTTGTAGATTATCAGATAACATATATTGATCAAAATTTGTCTTTCTGAACAAATTTTCTTCTTTTATTCATATCTTATGCCTCAATGAACAGACACAGAGACATGCAAAGGTTAAGGTGAAAGGAAAAAACTGCATCAAGAAATTTAACATATAAACCAACTTGTTTTTACTCCTGAGTGTGATACCCTTCCACATTTCCACTAACGAACTGTTGTGTGAAGTTAAAGGTTAAAAAAAAGAAAGACATTAGATTGGATGTAATGAACTGAGAAATATCACTTCCTATGTAGTTTTCTGTCCCAAACAAAAGTTAGATAGCACTGTACAGTCCTTCATTCAATAATTTGCGTGCCACTGTTACTAAATGAGGAGTTCAGGTGAAACCTAGAAAGCTGCACTGAAAGTGACTCTCACTTTCTCAACGACTGCAGCATCAATCTCTCCACTCAGAGGTGTCTCTTGAGACTGCAGTTACTACAAGCACCCTAACCCCTTAATGTTAGGTGAATAAGGTATAGAAAAATACTGATGGGAAAGCTTGTGCAATAATAAAATCATGTTTATTAAATTATTATTTTAAATTAAAGCATGTTCAGTTCTTATCATGTTCAACAAACTCAAATAAACTCACCCTTCATAAAGCACCTACCTGCAGTAACTGTGCAGTGCTGGCTCTCCCTGCATCACCCTCACCACTGTCACCCCTGTTACTTTCCAGCTGAACTTCATCTCTAATATGAAAATAATGGAGATGAATAAAGTGTTGAAAAATACTTAAGTGAATGTTTGCATTAATAACACTTTTTGGAGGTTAAAGCTGCAAACTGACAGTTATATAATTTTTTAAGTTAAATATGTTAGTTTATTGCACTCTATTCTGAGTGTACTTCATGATTGTAAATGACAATTCATTTTCTGTAAAAGGTTAAAAACATACTATTTTGATATTGTTGAACATGCTATTACATAGATGGTAATATATTATTTTTGTTTCATTCCATAGCTCTTACGGTGTGTTCACGGTATGTTCAGAGTCTTCAAGGTGTCAAAAGAATTAATGGAGCAACGGTATCTTCTATTTTTCTCAAAAATAAACAAACGCTACAATCACCTCACAAAATGAATCACTTGCAGAACACTGATGTACTCACGACCGTTGACTTTACTACTTTATTGAACTCGCCATGGGACTTAATACCCTCCCTAAACATTATTTAGATGATAAATAAAGAGCAAAATGAAAAGTAAGTTGAAAGCCATGGCCTATTGCATTTATAAAGCAAGAATTACTTTGCAGAAAAACGCATTGTGCATTGGCCACGGTAAAGGTCAACGTTTGGCACAATTTACTCAAAACAGATACAAAGAGGAGAACACAGATACAGTATCTTACAGTTTTTTTTATTATAGTGGCGCACAGATAAAAACAAAGTTTCCATGGAGTGTTTTTCTGTGTCATCGGCCACCCTCAGTGTAACAGTTTCCTACAACAAATACTCACACTGTGGGCATTTTCAGTTGTATTAAGACAGATATTGACATTTTAAATTTGAGTCTGTCTTCTTATTTGACTGAATACTTCACATTGCAGGTAAAAGTCCCTTTCAATCTGGTACCCTTTAAAGGGATACAAGCATTGTTACAATGTCAAGGAATAACATCTTGATATGCAGGTTGTTTATACTTTGCTACCTGAGGTATCTGTGTGGTCATTTTTCTAAAACAGTAATGTGTTCCAGGTACTTGACGAGAACAAAACAAAAAACAGACTCAAATTCAAAATGTCCACGTATCCCTAAACATTTGAGCCAGTAATGTCCCACTGCTGATGTGTTCGAGTAACACACACCACCTTCTGAGCAAGACTTACAAGTAGCACACAAAGCTACTGAACCAACCATATTGAACCCTCTATTTGATTTGGAAATTTAACGTTAATAGTGAAGCTTAGCTGATGAATGCACTCTGACTGAAAGTCACATTGACATTCGCCGTTACTGCATCGATGTTTCAGCTTCTGGTAATCTTAAGGAGTAAATAATAACACACATTTGAAATTGAATAGGAGCGGTTTAGGTTTGTGTCATAAAACTCAAACCTGAGCACCGGAGTATCTGCAAAATTTGGCGAACACTTCTTCAACCATGTGACTTTTAGATGCACGCAGTAGAATCAGCTGCTCAGCTTGGAGTGTGACACAAACGTGAGGTGACACATTCATCCTCCAAACAACACAAGATCTGCCAGGCACGTTTGGTTTGGCAAGATAAATTAGAGAAGACAAAAAAGAGTTAACTCAGATTGAATGATTTATCGTGTACACTTCAGTATAAAGAGTACAAAGCCATTTTTACAGGTCAGTCTCTTTATAAGATGAACAGTGATGGATGGACATTTGCGTTATTACACCTCAAAAAGACACCAGAGATAATCCTCAAACAAGCAAATTTAGAATATATTAAGTATATTCTCTTGGGACCAGATTTACAAAACTTTCTGAATGAGAAGAAAACCTGATATTCCTTAAAACTAGCTTACGTAATTTCTTAAACGTCCCTCAAATAAAAACAATGAATCACAGGTATTAATTTATATATTTTGATGCATATATTTCATACATAAGGTGAAGACTTTAAATGTAGCCAATAGCCATCGTTAGATATTTTACAAAAAAATATAAATATAGGACAGAATTTCATGAGACTATGGCAACACTGATGAAGAAATGTGATGTAGGCTGTTTTGAACACTGAATGACAGTGAATGTTCTTGTCGATCTTTGTTAGTGTTAATGTCAGCACATCTTTGTGAATATGGTCCCTGCTGAGAAACTGTACAGCAGTGAGATAAATTTACTCGCTGATGGTTAAATCTCTGGGTCTGAGGCACTAGTTTATGGTATACTATAGTATGTGTGCGTATATGTGAGGGGCAGGGGGGAGGGGAAGGGGGGGTGATATATTATTTGGCGGATGACGTGATAAAAGATGAAAAAACTTTAGCTAACAGACTTCAGCTTGGTCCACGGGTTCGTGCCGCGCACCTCCAGGGGTGGATTGTTGTAAAAGATGTGGTTGCACAGTTCTTCCAGTGGGGGCTCAGGATCTGTGGTGGCAAACTGAGCAGCATCTTCGATTTCCTTCCTCACCGACACATCAATCTCCTACAGACACAACAGGTAAGATAGAAAATCAGAGTACTTTGCCGTTGGAGATTTGCCTACATCTGTACAGCCAAGGGATTTCGGTTATGCAGCTGTACTGTTGAATCAGAAAAACGCGTAACTAAAATCACATAAATCAAATACAGTATTATATTATAATGAAACTAAAAACTTTCAGGTATTGCTTTTTGGGTTTCTACTAGAACATGTTTACATGTATGTTTTAATGCTAAAACGACACTGTAGCTGCACCTTCTACCAATATACAGAACATTATAGTTGTGGCATCACAACCGTACAAAAGTCCTAAAGGCTCCTTTAAAAAAGCACAGTTTCTGAACACCGGCTGTCTGCATTTCTCTGTGGATTGATCGTTTTCGTACTTTCATAGTATTTATATAGCACCGCGACATTTTGCACTTGGTATTGTGTCTTGCACTTATATGCTGTTATGCCACATTCATGACCACCTAAGAATGTTGTGCTCTCAATCTCATTACCACAAAGACATATTCTTCTTTTATGAAAACATAAGACTCTCGGATTCTAAATTGAAAATATTTGGTACCTTGAGTTCTTCCACGCTGGCCATGTTGTTGCTGAGCATGCGGTCCTTCAGCAGAGAGATAGGGTCACTCTTACCGCGGACCTCCTGGATCTCCTCACGTGTGCGGTAGCTGAGAGAGGAGAGATTGGTGCAGGGATGTTGTAGGGATGCACTAATACAATCATTTTTTTAGAGCTGAAATCAAATCCAAGAGCTATAAAATGTAGGTAACCTGGCTATGATTTGTGATGCGTTTACATTTCTTTTTGTATTATTTAAGCCAGCCGTTTATCTGCTACATCGAATAATTAGTGTCATTGTTCAGTCCATTCCTACGCTGTGGTCTGGGCATTGCAAGGCCACTACAGTGGGAAGGAGGGTACATGAAGACTACTGTGGGACAGTGGCAAAAGTAAAGGGCAGCAGCACAGTGAGGACAACGTTTGTAAGCCAGATTATTAATACATAAATAAACGGATTGCTTGTAAATTACAAAAAGCTATTTAAAGACAATATACATATAGCGATTAGTTACAGCAAGTACTTAAATTACAAGTAAAAGTGATTTAAATTGAGTGCACGTCAGGAGCAGTGATCATTTACCTGACACCAGGATCGCTCATGCTGTGTCCATGATAACGGTAGGTCTGAAGCTCCATGAGAATGGGACCCTGATGAAAAGCAGGACAACAATAACTCAGCTGGGAAAGTGGGGATCATATATCCTGCTTGATATAATTCAATGTTTTAACTCACTTTCCCGGATCTGCAGTGATCAGCTGCAACCCTGGTTGCTTCCCGAACACAGAGAACATCCATCCCATCCACCTGGACACAGAAGCGATACCCAAAAATTCATTGAATTACAATGTACGATTTTTCCTTTAAGGAAATACAATGTAATACTTTGATCATACGGATGACGACACTCACTAACAAACAGCTTTTTATGAAGTTTCACATTACGGAAATATTGCTAGGTCTAAGAAATAATTGAGTGGTAAACTCACAAGTCTTACGTACTGTGTATAACAGGGTACTGGTACATTTATGGACGTTTGGAGTAGTACTGAGTATGAGTCATATATATTTATTTGGCAGACACTGGTTCTTACCACGGATATCATGTTAAAATTGACAAACTAAAACATATCTGTGCAAAAATAGAGAAAACATAAAATAATTATATTGTACTGTCAGTTTTATCATTTGTGGAAAGAAGTTTAAAGACATGAGTAAGAACAGTACCCGAAGACCAGGAATGTAGTCTCCTCTCTTGTAGTAGTCTGTGCTGGCTGCAGCTCGCTCCACTGATGTGCCCATGCCATACCTGTTGTTCTCACAGATGAAGATGGCAGGCAACTTCCATAGTGCTGCCATATTGTAGGTTTCAAAAATCTGACCCTGTGAAATACACAAAGGATTTCTTTTAACATGGCACAAATATATGAATACTTTTGTTGACTTTGTTAGCTTACATTAGAAGCATATAGCAAAGTACATATCAGTTTAAAGTCTGTTTATAGAGACAACTAAGGAAGCGTCTTATTTGATCTTGGTTTAGTCTTTCAGGGAGAATGCAGACCATTTTAGCTCCTTTTAGCAAACTTTGTGTCCCTGTGTTGACTTGCAGTGCAGTGTGTGAGGAGCCTAGGTTTGCAGGAAGTCTATAGGACCATTAGCTGCTCTGATAAAAGGTAGAGAAACAGATCACAAAACGTATCCAACAATACGTGGCTGGTCTAACTTAATTTCAACGTAATGGATGCATCAGTAAAAGTTGCTAATCCAGAGGCATCATTTCTTACACGCACCCTGCAACGTTGACTACGATAAGCTGCAATTGATCCCATCCAGAAATCAAACAAAGCTAGACTAAAACAGCAGTGATTTCTGTGATGTACCTGGTTTGCGGCGCCGTCACCGTAGAGACTGACACACAGCTGGTTGTTGCCCAGATACTTGCAGGCCAGAGCCACACCAGCACCCAGGGGAACCTGAGGAGAATTCAGAGGTATCTGGGGTTACATTATATCAATGTTAATGTATAAAGATGAAATTACAAGAAGCTGCTTCATGGAAATACAAGGTCGTACGTTCTTGTGATTTGTTCGGCACTGACATATTATCATTAGTCTGGGTGGTGCATGAGTTTAGTGGCAGTGGTATAGCATTGGGAAAACCGATAATATCAAGATTTTTTATTTTTTTTTAACTGACAGCATGCTGGTAGGGCATGTAGATTTAGCATTTAAATATGGTATGTTCCAATCTAATCATCAATCCAGCTCAGAGAGCATGTGCAACAAAGAAAATACCTGATTGTCACAATACCAGAATTTCAAACTACTGATACAATGCTAGTATAAAAAAAACACTACTTGATACCTCATTTAATACCACAACAAAAAGGAAAAAAAGGCCCTATACACACAAAATAAGACAAATTAATTATTTTAAATAAACCTTAACACAGAAAAAGTCACTGGAGACATACCAACACATTTGTACTAAAGTGATTGTTTGGTTAAAAATCTGCTCGTAGATCTGTTTTTTTTGTAGCTTCAAATCTTCCTTCGATGTACTGTATATTAATAATTAATGAAGATATTAGCGTTTTAAACGTGGTATCAAAAATATATCAAAGTGTTGATACTTTTGATAACCTTAAAAGAAACAATGACACATTGCCCAATTGGCTTTCAAATTGTTTGCCAATAGGCTTCAGTGATATACCTGCGCTCCGACAATTCCATTTCCTCCATAGAAGTGTTTACAGTACATGTGCATAGAGCCGCCTTTGCCCTTCGCAATACCCCCTCTTCTGCCTGCAAATAAGAAAAAAAACGTGGGGGTGAGAAAAGTGAGGTAAAAGAAGAAGCAGAAGAACTACTTGCATCACAAAATCGATTTTGATTTGAACCCATGTGTATCTTGTGACTGAAAATGTCTTATTGTCTCAGTGTTGCAGACTCACCTGTGAGCTCAGCCATGATCTCCTTCACAGTCCCTCCTCTGGTGTAAGTGTAGCCGTGGGCGCGGTACGCAGTGATCAGGTGGTCTGTCAGGTTGATTGCTGCTTCGATACCAACAGCACAGGCCTCCTACAAGGTGTAAACACACAAGCATGATGTCTGTGAGCATACATGCACTCTAGGATCTCATCTCATCTCATCTTCAACTGCTTATCCGGGGTGGGGTCGTGGGGGCAGCAGCTTTAGCAGGGGACCCCAAACTTCCCTTTCCCAGGCCACATTAACCAGCTCTAACTGGGGGATCCCGAGGCGTTCCCAGGCCAATGTGGAGATATAATCTCTCCACCTAGTCCTGGGTCTTCCACTAGGCCTCCTCCCAGCTGGACGTGCCTGGAACACCTCCCTAGGGAGGCGCCCAGGGGGCATCCTTATTAGATGCCCAAACCACCTCAACTGGCTCCTTTCAACACAAAGGAGCAGCGGCTCTACTCCGAGTTCCTCACGGATGGCTGAACTTCTCACCCTATCTCTAAGGGAGACTCCAGCCACCCTCCTGAGAAAACCCATTTCGGCCGCAAAACTGTAAATCCACACAGCTAAACAAATGTATCATATTGATATTTCTGTGTTCTCCTGTCTGTGAATCTTTTTAAAGGCAGACTTTACCTATATGCTATTAAATATTCTTCCAAGAGCTGCAAACAGAAATAATTTCTATAACATTAAGGTGAAACTCTTTCTATATTTTTACTGTGCAGTTTAGAAAAAAAGAAAGTGCACTCAACCTGGCCATCATACAAGTGGCAGAATCCTCGGATGATCTTCTGCTTATACAGCTGATCTGCTTTCAGCTCCATACGCCTCATGGTCTGCATGGTGCGGTAGTACTGCAGACCCTCATCACGTGTCATGACCACCTGAGTAGCCGGGCTCTCTTCCAGCTTGTGGACATCACATTTCTAAAATGAAATAAAAAAACACCCATCATAAAAAAGGCACAAACTGCCGTGTGCATTGACCAGTTAAGCAGAAAATATAACTTGGTGTTTGAAGCTTACCTTTATTTCAAAGGTGGCCTCGGTTGTGAAGTCAGCGTAGGTGCGTGCTGACACGACCGCTGCAGCTCCCTGCCGTTGCAGAGAAGATGTTTATTTCAACAAATCTGCTAAGGTCTGAAAAACTATAATACTATAGTAGAGAAATAATCTAATAGAACTAATAAGCATCATAAACTCTAGTCCACGTCAGACAAAATAGTGCACTACAATACTCTAACCCAGAGATCTTTAACAGGGGGTCCTCAGAGTTATTGCAGGGGGTCCGCCAATTTGATTGATAATCTTTGAAACACTTATTTTTCATAAATATGTATGAAAATGTACATTTACATGAATTAACAAAGATACATTTGTGAAAAAATAGTTAAATACTAATAACCTTGATGATAGGTTTACTGGCTTATAGGCACTAAGGTAGCCACTCACTGATACAATTGAGCTGAAGGATTCAATGTGCCTTCATAATGTATGTTTAATACATCCCAACAATACATATGATGTATAAATATATTAATATGTTGAAGACCCGCACTCTCGCCATAATAATAATAATAATAATAATAACTGTAATAAGTATATATACTGTGAAACGTTAAATAAACAAACTTCGTTCTCAAGTTGTTTCTTTTTCAGTACAGTTTAAAAGACAAATTTCGGTCGACAACTCCAACTAGTTGTCATCATTGTGATATATCACGTTATAGTTCATTCTAGTTAAGTTATAGTTAATTCAAGTATAACTGTATTCAACCACTTGACACAGTTTGTTTGACGTCACTAGGACCTCCCAGCTAATGTTATTATGACAATCTGAGTTAACAATTTAGGTACATAAAAATGCTTTAAACTAACAGAACTAATTGTTTTAAGTAGGAAAACGCTATCTAAATGGACTAGAATAAACCAGGTCAGTGGGGGAAGTCGTTATAAAGTAAAGGTATTTTAGGTTTTGCAGGACAACTCATCAGAATAGACTACCAGAAGTATAAATGACAACACAACAACACCGTGAAAACACAGCCCCTAACTCCATAATGAAGACAAAAATATAAATGTATTGAAAGAAATAAAGTAGCGGACCTTTACTGACCACAACACTGAGATTTATGTGCAGACTTTAGCTGTTAGCCAAACAGCTATGGTTCGGCCTCACAAGGTCAGAACCGCGACAACAGTCTTGTTTTAGGTAAATATTGAAGCTCTTAAAGGGGGACTGTAATGCAGGGCTAGGTAAAGACAATTCGTAGATTAGATGTTATCTACTTACATTTCTCTGAGCGCAAGCCTTCAACACATTAGAGATATTGGTCAGCATCTTTTCTGAGGTGGCTCACGGCTCCGTCCTTCTGTCACACAGGCCCTGTGTTTCCGGTTCCGTTCTTCTTCTTCTCTGGCTTCAATAACAGCAATGGCGGAAACTCTACTGCCAACTCTTCTCCGCTGGTCTGTCTGTGACAACACATGTATGACATAAGAAATCATTTAAACATTTAAATAAAGAAACAATGGCATTATATAATATTATAATTATTATGATTGTTGTTGTTATTATATTTTTCCCTTTTCTGACCTAATGAACAGTTTCTTCCCGCAGGCTGTCACTATGATGACCACTTAATATCCATAGTGTCAGGAGCAAACCCAATAAAGCCTGCTTTACATTAATAACCTCATACAGCATCATTTGCACTCTGCACCATTGCACTATTATTATGTTTACAATTGCATTGTCCTGTGTTTGTATGTACATATACGTATAGCTATATCTGTACATAGTAGTTAAATGTTTATGTATACCTTTGTTCATTTTTGTTATCTTTGTTTTTAGCTGTACAAGCACAGAAAAGACACCAAAAAGCCAGAGTCAAATTCCTTGTATGTATTCACACTTACTTGGCCATTAAGGCTGAATCCAGAATAGGAGAGTATTGAAGTAATCATCATTCCCTTTGCAAAATACAGAAATTACCATGATGGTGACTTTGCTTATGTTTGGGTCCAGTTAACTCCATGTTAGACTCCCATGACTTACTTGTAATAGTCTTATTTGGGAGTGGTAACACTGTGTAAAAAAACACTGTCAAAACCAATCATAGAGCATATGAAAATCACTTGTATTCAACCAGCTGGTCTCTCTGACACCGGGACAAGGTCTGTCGTTCACCACATCAGTTGCCGTTTATTTCAAATGTAACAATGCCACATGTATTGTCCCTGTCAAATACATGAATAAAATAAAGGTAATGCTTAACTTTCAGTAGTGGACTACTGAAACATGTACTCACTCACAAGTCTCACAAAATTAGAAAAAGCCATGAAGCATTAAAGTAATAAGATAGTGTTGAGTTGTTGAAGGCCCAACCTGATCATTTGTGTTAACCAGTTGTGAAAATTCAACCAAAGGAGAAAATGAACATTATGCCATTTGTAACAAGTGTTACACCATCCTCCATATACCATCAGATTCTGTTACCTGATTAGGGGTTTCAGAAGGGCCTTGAGGTCACACCTGATTTATCACTTAATCTTGAGGCCCTGTCTTTCTCAGGGTGCTTTCTCCAATTCATTTTTAAACCTTAGGTTATATTGGTGCATATTCCTAAATGCATTTATCATCCGACCCACCCAAAAATTTCAACAAAGAAATAAAAAAACATTTTAGGGACTGCAGGCAAACTAAATAAAGCTTCTCATGGGGCGTCTGCAGTATGCACTTTAGTTGATGGGCACTTAAAGACAATGTTACATTCACTCAGTGAACAGAGTGGGAAGATTGGGGAGGATACTGGGGGCTCACTTTTGCTGCAGGGCCCAAAACCAGCCGTGACCACTGCAAAGGCTTTTACCATTGTCAGACAGTATCAAAATAGCAATTATCCAACATGGTGATATGTGACCCTGCCTTATTGCGATGGATAAAGTCACAAAGCTGTGATAGCAGAACATGCCTCGTAGCAGGAGTGTAGCACCAAATTCTGGACCCTGTGCATAAATGTTCATGGGCCCCTCCCAGCATCTGATAGCCTCCCATTTTTCCACCAAAATAAGCATGTTTATGTGGGGTGTATAATCTGGGATATACTCCTATCCCACTGCAAGTAGATGAGTATGCCTTTCTGTTTTGTTTTACTGGTTCGTCATGTTCAACGCCATGAACGTGCAGGAAATCAGGGCTAGAAAACGATAGAAAACTGCATAGAGGCCAGCGAAAACATTACGATGCTACCTATATTTTGGCCTACTTATTCATTCTATCTTTCAAACTACGTTCCAAGTTTGTTTTTGGAAAAGGGTCTTGAGTCTGTGTCAGGAGAGCTCACAAAAACATAGCCTATAAAATGAATAGCTGTGGATGCAGGGAGGGCCCGTAGAGAAAGAAGATGCTCAGGGATAATAATTTTGTGCTATACGCCCCTGGCATTAGCCCTATGATAAGATCAGGTTAAAAAAAAACAGTTAATTGTTGCATTAATATCTGCTCCGGGTGCAACCTCGGCCTATATAAGCGAGCACGTATGGACACTGCGTGTTGTCCTTCTGCCTGTCATTGCATTGCAGCCCAGCTAAATTTGCTTGAACCTGGTCATGCTGCGCGCAGAGAGGGAAACTCCCCCATCCGGTATAATGCGTTAATAGCTTGTGTGTCAGGGCGACGCTGCGACGCACGGTGTGGTCGGTCGGTTGTAAACTCGATTGTGTGCGCATCATCATCTCTGCTCCATCCCCAGCATCTCTCTCTCTCTCTCTCTCTCTCTGTCTCTCTCTCTCTCTCTCTGTCCTTCATCCATCCCTTCAAGACTCTCCCGTCCTCTCCATCATCTCCAGCCTTCACAGTGACCTTCACACCACCTACAGAAGAATGGTGTGTGTGGTTGTTTTTGTCCACTGTGGCTGCGCGTATTGCTGCTGACGCGGAGGGAAACGGATACCTGCGCTGCATTGGCATCACTGCGGAGTGTTTTGGGGGTGACAGCACGTCCATACGTTTGGGCGCATTGTCCCTGTGACATCTACTATGGCGAAAACAGTCACATCATCATCCAGTCCACTAACAGGTAAGCCTGATGTAACGTTTGTTGCGGGCTTTCTTTGGTATCTTCACACTATCGGGCTCCGTTGTTGTCTTTGCAGACTCATGAATGACGTAATTGACATGTCCACTGCTTTATGTGCGTGGTGCTGCTGTCTGTGCTGTAATGATCCGGCCTCACTGTTTTGTTGATTCGCTCAGACTCACTCTGGTTGTTTTCAATAGATGCAGCTCTGTAAAGTGCACGTTTTTTTATTCCCTTAAGAATAAAACTAAATTCAAAAGGCCTTGTGTTTTTTTTTTTTCATTTAATCACGAGAAAAAAGTGAGCTTAACACAACCGGTGTGTCTCTTTGTTTGCTTCTCTCTTCTGTCGTTGTTGATCTCATTGGGCATTATATATTAAATGAGTGTCCCTTCAAAGCAAAATTAGGCTACGTGTTTGGCTTTTTTGGGGGGTGATGACGCGACTTAATCAGATAAAAGGGTTGGAAGAGAGGACGACTAGACTGTTTTTACTATGTTACAGGATAGACCCAGGGATTATATTGAGTAATTTTTATGAGCGTCAAACCACTGTGTGATGACTTTGTAGGTTCAGACTGGGTCATTGTGTCGTGTTGTATGTACCCTCCACGCCCTGAAAGCAGGGAAATCTCCCTGCATGTCGATAATTGCATTTGAATTGTTTGAGTAACTCCATATTATTCTAGAAAGGAGAATACTTCTTCCCTGTGACATTAGCTCACTGACACATTGGGTTGAAGTTGAAGACTGAAGGCACCTTATGTTTAAGTAAAAAGAAAAACAACCTCTGCAATTCTGCAGCTTGTATTTGTACAGTAACGGGTTTGATGTTAAAGAATGGTGCCCGGACAGTGGTTTAAGATGATGAGTGGTATTCTCCTCCAAACCATAAAAGCTAGAACCACAGTAAATGCATCCCAGTTCATTAGAGTTAGACTACCACTGTGGCCACTGAAGAAATCAATAAAATGTGAAATTATGGATGTTACAAGTTAAGCATGACGGATGTGTACAGTTATATGTTTAGTTAAGTCAGTAGAGCATTAAAGATCAGACCAAGTTAGAAAAGCAACTCTATTCTGTCTGACATCAGCCAGTTTACAGTAAGAGGGTCTATACAATAAAAGCAGAGAGATTTATCTATTTGATTCAGTGTATTTGTAGATTTTTTTTTTTAACTTCTATAGTTCATGTGGCGATTGAAAGGCATGTTCATGATTTAGATGTTGTTATTTGGAGGCTGAACTTTTAATACCCATATATCATAATAGATCTATCTAATCATCATTTAATACTATACAATTTGTTTAACTAGGTTATATCTGCGTCGTATATTAGTTTATTACCTTAAAACCGTATCACATTAATTGCACTTATTGATATTGATGTGAGAATAACAGCTTGCTCTGTGTATTCCTTTATTTGTTTTGTGTGTTAGGTGAAAAGATGGCACCGCCGCCCATCACTTTACTTCCTGACAAAAGATCTCCGACAAACGGTCACAGCTCTCCAGCCCGAACCGGGAAAACTAGTGAGTAATCCTCTCCAGCTTCTGTCACGTGATGCTCTCTTTACTCCCAAGGATGATAATCACTGACCACTCAATGACTTGGATTATTGTACAATTGCTATAGAAACGTTACAGAATTCATGATATGAGACTGGCATAGTTAAAAGTGTTTTAGGGCTGCTCTGTTATCAGCTGGTTACAGCAGCAATAATAACCCAAAGAGGCCTTCAGCATGCATGGAGTGACTATCACGTTAAGGACAGCTTCTTCCCCTCTCCCGGATATGCCTGCTTTTTGCCCTTGGCATGGGGCTGCTTGGCATTTGGCAACATAATGCTTTTTACACAGAGCAGCTCTGCACTGAGCTGAAGACATGTTTCCCTCTGCTGGTAACGAAGCAGCTCTGCAGGCCAGTACTGTGGTGCTGATGTTATTCCTCTTTAGACAAAGCTAAGTGCGCTCTCTCCTTCTGTCACGGTGATCACAGCTCCATCTAACACAGAGAAGAAACCCCAAATAAATGGACACGCGTCCCCTTCACACATCAATAACAACCATTCAGGTAAACAAAGTAAGTCTCTGTTGCTTCTATTAAATGCCCCGTTCTCTCTCCTTCCACGGCCTTTTTTGTTCTCTGACATCTTTGTTAATCTTTCAGTTGTGGAGGGTTATATGAAGACAGACGACAGGATGCGATTAGCCAAAGAGAGACGAGAGGAGAGGGATAGAAGCCTGGGTAGGTGATGTCCTTTTCTTTTGGCACGAGTGTGAATCAAGAGGCTGATTTTTGTGTATTCCTGCTCCTGCTAGGATTTTCAGTGTCGTCTCCTTGTAAAGTTTTTTTGTCATGACAGTTTTTTCCCTCCACAGTTTAATTGGTTATCATAGGTCTTTTCTAGCCAGTGGAAGTTGAGTTCACTGTATTTTTGATATGATGAGCTATGTCACATGAGACAATGTGACAGTAACGTAGAATAATCCACAGAAGTAGGTCAGTTATCATGCAGTTCCTGCAGTTGCCTCACAATGACAAAGTATTTCCATCTTCATGATAGTCTCGGGTGTGGATTCACAGATAAAAAAAAATCATTATCATTTTACATATAGTGTTTAGTTACATAAGAAATACGCTATTCTGAAAAAGGTATTTTGAAATGAGATTATAATGTTTTGATCAAAGTGTTGTAGCAAAATGTTAAAAAATCAGAGACTTTTACTTCTTCTGTTGTATATATCCTGAACTCTACACGACCAGCTGAATAGTAAAAATTCACCAGCAACAAAATTTGTCCTTTAACTCCTTTAACTGATATTTGTCCATGAAACCTGGAGCAGAATTGAATGTCTTGTCTCCGTCAGTGGCCCGGGAGCAGCTGATCAGGGAGAAGGAGCGCCGAGCTCGGCTGCAGTACGAACGCACAGTTGAGGAACGCTGGAGGCGGCTGGAGGAGCAAAGGCAGAAAGAGGAACTCCGCAGAGCTGCAGTGGAGGAGAAAAGGAGGCAGCAGCTGGAGGAGGACAGGGTCAGCTGATTAAAAAGAAAAAAACTACATAATTATGATCCTTATAAGTATGCATTCGTCTTGTCTACGAATGCATACTTATCCATCCATTCCATCCATTACGATTTTGTGTGTTCAAGATACATAAAAGATGCATTCATATGACTTATCGGTGGCAGTGTGTAAAAATGACAAAGTAGCAAAGCCAGTAGTGAGGTGACAGTGTTCAAATAAAGATCGGCTCTGCTGTGTTGCGTTCAGGAGCGACTGGAGGCCCTGATGAAACGCTCTCTGGAGCGAAGCCTTCAGCTGGAGCAGAGGGCCAAACGCTGGAGCAGAGGTTTCCCTACAGTGGCAGGTACGAACACAGCAGAGAGCTGCACATAGAGATTGTTTTGGATGCAAGAGGCATAGATGCAAGGCGTGACTGATCTGAAACGGAGCAGCAGCAGGATACGGAAGAAAAGTTTCTTGCATTTTGCTGTATTTCTGTGACATGACACAGTATGTATTCTATAGGTTTGTGACAGAGAGTCTTTCATATGGCCTGATCATTGCCAACAGCCTGGCTGCAGAAGAACGCATGAGCAGAACGGATTTAAACAAGACAGGATGGAGTTACATACCTGCACTGGTGTCCATGTAGCACTGAATTACATCTTTTAAACTTCAGTGAATAATTGATATCATGTAAATTTGACCATAACGCAGAAATAATGACCTCAGTGAAATTTTTAACAACAACTCGGGAGTCACCACAACTGGACATTTTCAAACCCAACACACAATGGCTTTAAATCAGACCAACAAAATGCCTGTTTTGGTTTATGTGACATCACAACATCCCTGCTGGTATGTTACCTCTCATCCAGGTCTCGACAGCTGGATAAGGAAATGCTCAGATGAACTGTTCATAACGCTCTGTTTGCTCTGCTCTGCTCCGCCCGCTGCCTATAGGTGACAGTGAGAATGCCCCACTCCCTTTCTCTGCTGCCTCCGCCTTTTCCCATGGCATTGCCTCCCCCCTTCCTGCTGTCAGCGAATCTGGTAAAGTTAAGCCCCCCCCTTGCCCTCCCAAATGTATCACCCCCCTCCTGTTCATCCAACAGTTACCATGTCTGTGTTTGTTTGCCCTTTGAAGCTGAAACTTCAACTCAAACCAAAGGCAAACATGTTCTGTGATGCATGCATGTTAAGCTGCTCCGTTGTTGAACCTGTGCAAATTAGATATAATTTACCCCTGAAAAGTAATCTGTATGGTCTCCAGGCTTTGGTATGTTTGTGTTCTGCTGCAGTGGCATTTATCTTGAGTTATCAGCGCAACACTGTGAAAACAGGCTTCAGGGACAGAAATTAAAGCTCCCGTATTGTAAAAAAATGAGATGTCCATTTCTTTTTGGATTAGCAGGTTGAGTTGCTATATGAATACTGTGAAAGTATCAGCTGCTACAGTGCCGCTGCAATGTTGATGCAGAGACGCCTAGGGCAAAGATGTGGTAGACCCTGAAACGCTGACCAATCAGAGCAGCCTTGGTCTTAAAGAGACAGGTACTAAAAACTGAGCCTTGCAGACAGAAGGTGAATACAGGTATATTCAGACGGACTGTATGAGAAAAATAACGTGTTTTTCAAACATTAAAGGATGTAAACATGTTATAGTAAAAACCGAAAAATACAAGAATGAACCTGGAAACCTTTAACCTTGACCTTTTAATGGCAGATGTTATCATTACGGGAGCATTTACTGGCACAAATCCAAAAATGGTTTTATGATGATCTAACCTAATTTTCAGGCAGAATCGAGATGAACCCTTTCAGTCTTTCTCGAGGGACTTTAATTATTTCCTCTTCTGTAGAGGCAAACTCTGCAGCATGACTGCAAGTGGACCACCATGCAGGGAAAAGAAGACAATAAGTAAATGCAGCAGCGTCAGCCATTTTATAGACTGAATCAACCTCCAATATTCGGCACCTTCAGCCTAGTATTCCTCTGTGACATGTTGGTTTGAGGAAGCACATATGTTCAGCATATACTGTATAACTCTCTTTCAATTTTCCCTAGAAGTCAACCTCCGGATTAGTTTTCCTGGATTAGTAACCTCTCAATAATTACAGGCTAAAGTACACTGGATCAGAATGACTTGAACATCTTAGTGGTCTTAAACACTAGAGGCATTAGTTTCACAGTTTACAGATGAGTAAGAAATACTTGTTTCATTTTTGTTTTGATAACCTGGCTTTCAAAAGAAATCAGCTAAGTGGTGCTGAATTCGGGTCCCTGGAGCAGACGGTTAGGGAGATTAATCGCACATGACCTAGAACAGAAATAAAATAGACACAGATACAGTCGTCCCGCTGAGAGGGCCGCACTCTTTAGAGATTACTCTTTTCAGATGCTGACAGATGGATGAGAAGTTCCAAGAGATAGCAAGAACACTGCTTCTTGTGTTGTTCCATGTGTAGGGCCTTTGCTTTCGTGATTGTGAGTTTGCACAAGGTCCACCTCTGTTTTCATTTGCTCTCATTGTTTTGGGCGTGGCAAGGAGAGAAATATTTGGCATTGGCTTTGGAATTATTGTTCACATGCTATCGTGCCGACGTGTGTGCTTGCATTGCAGTGGCATACAGATACGTCTGACTGCTGGCTGTATCAGTCAAGCCGGCAGTCGAAAGGCAAAGATAGGTTCAATATCCTACCCTCTGTCAGATCTAATTTAATTCTGGGAAATCAATGGCCTTTTTTTAGGAATCAGAACAAGAATGACCCCCTCTAGGTTTGTCCTATTGGACAGAAGTGCTGACTGGGAGTTGATCTGGACAGAGTTCAACATGCATCTGATGTTGAGAAATATTTTCTAGGTTGAGCTGAAAGTTTGCAGGTTTTTTACCCAAACCAAAAGTTGATTACCGTACATCAAACATATCACTCAGTAAAACATGGATACTGCATATCCCTATATACCATATTTATACCTGACATTTTTTAGTTTGTGACTTAAAATGCAACAGACCTGCCAACTGAATTTGGCTCGAAAATGAGTCTCTAAGCTTCAGCTGGGTGCAGCACACACTGTACAGCCGAGCCCTCCCCCTGGCTACCGTGTTGATGTCCCTCTGTCACTTGTGATTTGCCATCATTTGATTTGATAAGAATGGTGTTTGTCATCATGTAGCGCCCTGCAGCCCTCACAGGTCACCATTCCGTGGCTCGCTGAACCCTGCGGATCACAACAGAGCTGGACTTCAGGGAGGCTCTCAGTCCACTCCAAATACCCCCAAGGTCAGACCTCGTTCATATTCTTCTGCTGTACCTTGCTAACTTACATAACATCTGTAAGAATCAGACCTTAATGGATACAAGTGGAAAGATCGTGTGTCTTCAATCACTCTGCTTACAGAAAGAACGCCTGCGCAGAGAGAGAAGAACAGCATCCCCAGGTTGTGGATCCCCTATGAGAAGATCCGAATCCCCTGCTAGTGTCACAAGGCACTTGGCTTCCCCTACTACCTCCAAGTAAGACTATTTGTTTGGCAAAAGATGAACAAATGTGGCTGTCAGCAGGAACTTTGCAAAGCATTATACACATTTGCAGAGCCAATATTGTCGAAAGTGACATTTCCATTATCTTTTTTTATAAAGCAGGTTGACATGCTATATAGTTACTGTAAATGTCAAAATGCTAAATCCACCTAGAACGGTTCACAGTCTGTATTCAGAAACTGTGCCTTTAAACGAACCATCAGGACTTCGGTTGCAATGTCACATCTATGCTAGCAACAAGCATAGATGCCAAGAGTGTGGATGTGGAAGACCTGAAAATGCTGACCAATCAGAGCAGACTAGGCTTTTTCCGGAGGAGGGGATTTAAAGAGATGGGTGCTTAAATGGAGCATCTCAGACAGAGGGGGTTATACGGGTGTATTCAGACAGAGAGCAAGAAAAAAGTGTGTTTTTTTTACATTATGTAAATATGTTCTACTAGAAACCCAAAATATAAAAAGGAACCTGGAAATGAGCCTAATATGGGACCTTTAAAATGTTTTTCTTGTCATGAAACACTTTGAGCCAAACATCTCTATCTGTCTGCAGGCTGGCATCTCAGATGCGTGCCCAGTCCCCTAGCAATGCACATCAGTACCATTACTCTCCTACAAGACATCGTCCAAACCTGTCACCTGATAATAGGAAAGCAGAAGACAAGAAGGTGGAGAAACACAATGATCAAGCCAAAGCAGTGAAAAAGAATACCGACATCAACAGCCCAAATCCATCTTCACAAGATGAGAAGACTGTGGTCAATGTTGAAATCACTAAATCAAGATCATCTAAAGGTGAAACTTTGGATAAGCATCTCAAAGGTGACACATCTGAAAAAAATCTTTCCCCTGACAGAAAGAACCTTGTGTCTCCCAAAGTGGATACCTTAGAGAAGAAGATGCAGGGCAACACTCAGGATGGAGACAAGAAAAAAGGTGGATATTATTCAGATAGTATTTGTTGCCTTATGCTAAATTAGTGTTATTAGTACACTTATCTTACACAGGCCTTTCTGTATGTTTGACAGAATCGACACCATGCGCGTCCACTGGGAAGGTGGCAGCTGGCACAACAAATGCGGAGGAGGCTACCAAGTTGCTGGCAGAGCGAAGGCGTCAGGCTCGAGCTCAGAAAGAACTGGAAGAGAAAAAGCAGGAACGAGAGGAAGAAGAACGGTAAGCTCATTGAATAAATCACAAATTAAAGACAGCATTGGAAAGTCTGTGAGACTTGTGTCTTTAAATATGGTTATGGTTATGTGCACCTGCCGATCAGACAAAAGGAAGAGCAGCTGAGGAAGCAACTCGCACAGGAGCAGCGACAGCGCGAGGCTCAACAAGTGAAGGAAAAGAGGAAAATTGAGGAAGATCTTCAAAGGCTGAAACAAGAAGAAGACAAACGAAAGAAGGAGGAGAAGGAGCTACAGACCCAGATGGACGAAGAGGTGAGAGATCATTATAATGTGTCAGACAGTTGCCCTGTTGCTCTGTGTATAAGAAGTTAAAGTTTTGGTTACACTGTGAATTTAAGGAGAATCACTGGTCAGTTGTGTTATTTGTGTGCTGTCTTCATAGAAAGAAAAAGCCCAAGTTCAAGCTCAGGAGGACGCAGAGCGCCAGCGGCAAGACAGGGAACTGCAGACCCAACAAGAGGAGGAGGAGAGGCAACTCAGAAAAAAGGTTATTTTAAACTCATTTAGAGCAAACTCATTGAAGGCTGACTGCACGTTGCACTTTTGTTCTGGAAAGTTCTCACAGTGATTAAACCTTGCTCTTTTGCAGAGAATTGAGGAGATCATGAAGAGAACTAGGAAGGCTGAAGCTGACCTGAAGGTACTGTAAGAGACGCCCCCCCTCCGTTCTCGTACAGTAGTCCCGCTGCCTTTAAGCACCTGCTGATTAGCTGATTGTTCAACTTTGATTTATTAAGACTCTATATTTCTGTTGTTATTATCTTTATTAAATTTTATTGTTGCTGATACTTTGGTTTTGTGTCCTGATTACCACGAATGTTGACTTGATCGTCTCTGTTCTGCATTGAATCAAAAGGAGGAGCAGGTGGAGATGAAGCCTGTCTCACCACCAGGTTAGTATTATTCAGTCGCAAAAAACTTTGGTTTGCTTGCTGCCCTGCTTTAACCTACCCCTCTCTGTATGCCTTGCAGCTGTAAAAATGCAAACAGGGCATGCATGGTTTATGATGCGATTCATTTATTAGCTTTTGTTGAGCATGCGCAGCAGTATTCCAAATTTTTATGAGTTGGCTTGTGTGAAATCTCGATAGAGGATATACGCTAATAGTTTTTTTCAGCATCCTTGTTATTGTCTTGTAATGCAATAATACTGATGCTTTGGCTTTTGCTACCCAGAACAATGAACAGCTGTGACCCTTGTCAACCAAGCATTTTGTTTCTTCGATGAGCCACATACTTAAAACAATTTGGTGAAGGATATACAATATTTTCTGGAATATGGAGTAGCAAACAAGGACATTCCTCTTGGTGCTGATGGACCACCTTTTACTAGAGCCGTGGGAGCTGACTGTAAAATTAGCTGCTCTTGAAAATGCCCTTGGAAGGTCTATTCAGGGACTGCTGTGCGCAGTGTGAGCTCACACTTTATTTGGAGTGTCCAGTGATAATTCTCAATTTGTTTTACAATTGAACCCACGTCAATGTTTAGTATCAACTGGTCCGGTTATTCTGTTAATGTGGCATCCCCTATTAGTTCAGCAGAAATAGACTTGTAACAGCCGGTAGTGTAACGTTTTCCTGAAAATGAAATAATGCCTGAAAAACGTGATAAAATTCAATACCTGGAACAACAATAACGTAATAAAATGTTGTGATAATGTAATGGCATTTTTTCCTGATAATGCATTTTTTCTATCAAATAGGTGATCAAGACAGTTTTTTTAGTTGATCACCTATTAACAGAGAAATCCCAGAGAGTCGCTAGCAACCAGACATGGCTAACACTGAGTAGCTCGGGGCAGAGCGCTGAATCATCCAAAACGGCTTTTTTTTAACCCCTAATACTGTTCAAAATAGCCCCAAACCTCTGCAGTAGCATGATGAGAGCCCCTAAAAATAAAACGTAGCACCAACAACTTAGTTAGAGAACCCGGAGTCTATTAAAAAAAGACTGTTTTACAATGCTACAAGCCTTAGCAGCCAACTACATCCATATTTAGAGGCAGCCAAAACAAGTCGATTACAGAATGCAATGAGTTCAGTTCAATTATTTCCTCCTTGAACTGAACTCCCACCTACTGAAAACACATTTAACATACAAAAGCTTGACAAGACGTAAGTTGTTATCATCAGGCAAAGACGCATTAAACTAAAAATCTTTATCAGTCAGAAATGAACCCGCCCATACCCATGCTGACTGGCCGTTGTGCAAGGATCGTCCATTAGACCAGAGTGGCTTATTGGTCAAGTTATTACAGTATTGGATGTTATCACATTGTCAATCAGGTTAAACTCTAATTTTATCACATTTTCAGATGTTATTACAACCTCAGGAAACTATTAAACTATTGGGTGCAGCAAGACTCAAGTCAGTTGGTATCTGGACAGTCCATATAAAGTGAAGCCCCACTGTGATGTTTTCCATTCTCCACAGGTGAAGTAAAGACTGTTCAAACTAATGCTCAGGTGAACCAGCAAGCAATCAAAAAGGTTGGGTTTCAGGTTAAAGAGCAGGTTGCAGTCAAGGGGAAAGAATGTGCAGCAGCACAGATGGACTATCAGAAGAGTTTGCAAGTTCAAAACAACACTCATCAAGTGACACTGACACACAGTGTTCCTGACAAGAGACCGGATGCCAAACAAGCCAGCGAAAAGCAAGACGGCCAACTTAACGGAGAGGGCAAAGCCTGTGTTCTCAAGCAACACGGAAAAGAGGTGGAAATGAATGTAAACAAGCAGCACAGAGCACATGTTAAAGACCAAATAAACAAAGAGCCGACTAAGCCTACAGCAGAAACCAAAGTCGACCAAAGGGAGGGTTGTATGATGAATGGAGCAGTGAAGGGGGAAGGAAGTGCCTTGAAGAGAAGCCATATAACTGCTGAGGTAAGCAAACAACAAAGCCTGCATGTGTCAACAGCTGCTAAAGGAGGGTCCCGGATGGAGGTCATTAGACCCTCTGTGGCATCCCTGCCGGTGAAGCACCTATCACCACCAATCATCAAGCTGGAGCCACTAGACGTGAAGGGTACGGGGTCTTGTGACGAGGTGCAGTCCATGGAGGTCAGGTGGGTCATTAGGTAACCATGCATTGTTCTTGGAGGACAGAAATATCACATGTAATTTCTTTTTTTTATTATTATATTCTAGCCCGGCTTCAAAGGAGGAACTGATTTCAATCCCAGACTTCTCGCCCGTCAACGAAATCCAGCACAGCAGTGTGAGTAACACCCGTGCTCTTGAAGACCTGATGGACCTGACAGGCAGCATCACCTACCCCAAACTGTCCTCTGAAGGCAACACAGGCGACTGCAACAAAAACCTCATTGAGGGTGTTGTGAGTCCCATGTCGGACTCAAAGCTCATCGGGATGTCGCCTCCCTCCTCAAATAAACTTAGCATCCAGTAGTCTGTTAAATTTCTCTTTTACCCCCTCTCTCGCTAGGCTTCTCTCTCTTTTCCATCTTCTCTGTCATTCACACTGAAAATGTGACATCTTGTGAGTGCGTGTGGCAGAGAAGAAGTGTCACTACATTTATGGGAATAGAGCCATATAGATTGACTTAAAAAAACAACTCTAAACCATGACTTGCAATATAAAGAAAACATATATTCTATATTCTAATCACTTAGCAACTGACCAAGTATGTGTTAACGCCTTTGTCTAGTTTTATCGTTCATGCTATGAGGACAAGTGTGTGTGTGTGTGTGTGTGTGTGTGTATGTGTGCAAGATGAGCACATGTGAAAGCGGGTCAGGAAGAGAAGGTGCGTGAAATAATGACAAAGAAAATCAGGGTTTTTGATTATAGACATTTAGAAAACACTATAACCAATGTATGGTAAGAATTTCTCATTGTCCCTGCACAGATTCCTCACTGGGTCCCCGTTCAGTTCCTGTAGATGAGTAACAAAAGCCTGCTCAGAGCATTGATGACTGCATTTGTACCCCTGTCTTTCCACATCTCCCTCTTAAGCAATTACATCTAATTCAGTGTGTTGCTGGGAAAGGCATGACTATTTTATTTCCATGACAGCAAATTCTTCCCATGCAATGTTATGCATGCATGCGTTGATGGTGAATTTGGTTGGTCTGACTATGTTTTCCACATTTTACATTTGCAATGAGATTATTCTGTTTATCCTTTAAAAAAAAGTATCTTTAACTGGGACTTTCTAACTGCACGAGTTGGGAGGATGATTACAAAGCTGTCGACTTGAATGTTGTTGCACACTGAGAAAATGCTGGCATCAGCACAAGTGATGGCACGTACCTACTACATGTTTGTTGCAGACTACAGTGTATTGCTAACTTGGACTCTATTGCGAATATACACTAATTGCATTCATAAAAGCTTCATTTAACTGGCAAAGGCACCTACTTTTTAAAGTTTCCATTGACAACATGGATTTCCAGTGACAAAAATAGCTGAGGTTTCCAAGTCACAGCGCTAATGGATGCATTAATCTATTAGACAGCTATGTACCTAATCCAATCAATCAATATGTGGCTGTTAATATGTAACACTGAAGTGCACCGGGGCAGGAATGTTTGCTTAACAATCAGCCAGTAACTGTGCCGTGTATGTAGTTGCTGTCAAACAGTGTTTCTCCTTCCATCATGTTGTACTGTGTGGTCCTGTGTAGGAATTATCCAGTGGGCTTCTTTAACATCTTGAAGTGACTAATAATAGCAGTTTTTCATTTCCTGTGTTTAGATGTAATTTCAGTAGATGCCTTATGAGGGACTGATTAGTTACTGAATTTTTGTGTAAACCATTTTACAGTTTTTTCTTTGGCCACTGGGATTGTTGTGTGTAACCTGTAATACTTGAACCTTGTTTTGAAATGCTTCATCTCTACCATGCTGCACACAATTATTCCAACAGCATATACACATGATAAACTTAGAACATGACATTAAAATTTGTGTTCCTGAGACGATATATAGCCTGGAAAGACAGAAGTTTTAAAAAAGAATGTCTCAGGTGAAGTAGCCATATATTTACATACAGTATTTGACTGTTAGGATTTGCTGTATTTTTTGCATATTCAAACATGTTCCACATTGACTAAAATTAAGATTTTTTGCAAAGCGGACTGATTTGAAGGAAACTCAAATGATTATAAAGAAATCAGACAGTATACAACCACCTCATACACATATTTCAAAACATCATCTATTTAAGTAGACATTGTGCATGGTTAGCATGATCATAACAATGCTATCTGAAACAATAAAATGTAAAACTGAGAATATTGTGTTTCTGTTTGAGTGCTAGTTGTTTTATTAAGCAATTACTTTTGTTAGTAACTCCAGTCTACCCTCACTGATATGAATGGGGTAGATAAAATATAATATAAATACATCCTGAAAAATGACCTTGAATGTAATCAACACCCAGATTCAACAGCAGCTGAACAAAATAACCAAACCTTCATGAACATGGAATTTATTGCAAGACTGCATATGTTTTAGCTAGGTGTACCTAATAAACTGGGCGAGTTGAGTGTAAATTAACCCAGAATGTACATATAAGTGTACAATAATAAATATATAACCAATATACCAATTATAAATACCAACATAAATCACAAGTAAATTGTAGTTGCACAAAAGAACAAGAAGAATATGAGACTATACAGTACAGCCAGGCAGTAGGCTACAGAAAACAGGCCTTGATTACATAAAAACACTTGAGGGAAATGCACACATGTATATTTTTATGCACATTTTTCCTATTGGGTTTTTGAAAAGCATTGTTATTCCAGACGGAATAACTACAAAAACTGTGTAATAATACTTAGGAGTAAGTACTTATTTTGATACAATTTATAATTATTTTCTCCCAGAAAATAACCGTGTGGGTATGGATGACTAAACAAGTCTCAGTAAATAAAAAAATGCATAAATAAATGTATAAATAAATAAATACAGGATTTAATAAATAAATACAGACATAAATAAAGAAACAAATAAATAACTGCATAAATAAATAAATACATACAGAAATAAATAAATGAATAAATAAATGCATGAATAAATGGGACCTCTTCATTATTAACATATGGACACAGAAATACAGAAATAAATAAACGTAGGTGACAAATGTAGAAATAAATGTATGCATTTATTTATTTATTTATTCTTTAATTAATTTATGTATGTATTTATTTATTCATTCATTTATTTCTGTATTTTTGTATGCATTTATTCTTGTATTTATTTATTCATTCATTTATTTCTGTATTTGTGTATGCATTTATTCTTGTACTTATTTATTCATTCATTTATTTCTGTGTTTGTGTATGCATTTATTCTTGTATTTATTTATTCATTCATTTATTTCTGTATTTGTGTATGCATTTATTCTTGTATTTATTTATTCATTCATTTATTTCTGTATTTGTGTATGCATTTATTCTTGTATTTATTTATTCCTAGATTTATTTATGCATTTATTTATTTTTTTATTTATTTGTTTATTTATTTAGACAAAAACTCATGTTTAGTCCTCCATAGGGGTGGGCGCTGTGTTTCTAAGTTAATTCCCAGGATAAAAACATTTCTCTGTGGAAACAAAATAGAATACCGGTACACTGGCCCAGCACCAGCAGCCTCTGCAGACATGTAGTACACCCTCCGAGGCGGTAGGTGGCGCTGCAGTTCGGCCCTGTGTTGAAGGGCGGTGCTACCACAGTCCGTGTACGACGACGAGAAAAGCAGCTGTGTCGCACTTGCCAGTCATTTAATCGACGGTTTGTGTTTGGTAAGTAGTGAGCTAAATTACAGAATTACACGTATTTGTAGTTGAAGTTAACGCTTGGTGGTGTGTTTTGTGTTTAGCTTGTCGCTGCCTGCGTCCAGCGGAGTTACAACCTAACGGAGCGAAACACCAACAGGCGAGCTAACTGGCCTTAGCACACTTAGCCTAAAGGCTGTTAGCGTATTTTGATTTTTTATTTAATTCTCGAAATATTGATGTCACTTAACCGTCGTCACTGCTGTGGTCACCGCTGCAGTACAGGGTTTATTTTCTCTCTTAGAAAGGACATATTGAGTTAACTGTTATGTTCTGAGCCAACTGCCAGTCCCAAAATGGAAGCACGAGTAATTCAGACCCCACAGCAGGATTTAAGGATCAGGGCTGAAACTGAATCCATGGCGACCATAAAGAACACTCAGCCTTACCTCGAAGACCATTCAATAATAGATCTAGTTATTTTTTTAGTTTAACATATTTAATACACATATTAACGTATTCCGGAGTTATGCAAGATACCAAAATATGTATCGATCAGCGTCGAAATCGTTACCTTAGTGACCAATCTAAATCTATTCATAGTATTTAGGACCCTAAGTTGTTGACAAAGGCGCATGAATATTTATTTCTTTCCTGTGTAGTTCTTCTCTATATGGTGGATTTCAGGTTAATTCTAGGTTACGTTATGTAAGAGATGCACAATGTCATGGACAAAAACATTGTTGTGCGTCTGTTGACTTTGCATTGACGGGGAATTTAAGTTAACCTTAGAGAATTTCTCAAACCACGCATGGAAATCTACACGCAGTCATTTTAAAAATGTATTTATAACAATGTAGTTTGTATGAGTTGGTATGTATATATTCATTTGATGTATTAAGTACCATTGGAGTCAATGGGTGTCTCCTGGAGAGAAGGTAGCTGGAATGCCATGTTACCTAATCCATTGTAACCATGTCATTGTTATCTTTGATAGTACTGATTAGGTTATCAGTTAAAGAAAAATGCACTTTGAACCATCGTGGAATTATTTGAACTCTTACTCACTCACCCCACTGTGGATCAATAAAGGTGTATTTTATAATTTCAAATCGACACACTATAGTGTTTTATATATAAACAAAATACAAGGTATTGCATATTTTAGTATGCATTGCATTTATAATTGTGCACCATAGCTTTTGAGATTTTGGAAGGCTGTTTAATATTATTAACGTTTTAGCAACCTTTAACAAACTCGGCTTGTCCAAATTCTGATTGAACTAAAGAGAACCAAAAATAGACGGTAACTATAAGAAACACAACTGAAGTTAATTGCCTGAACAACTGACTCTGACATTGGGCTTATTTCATATATATGGTCAATATCAAACACAATAGTCTGCTTACGGTTAAAACTTTTTTCTTTTTTTTGTCCATAGATTATTCACTCTCTTCCAAAGATGGTTCGACCACATTTTGGACCACCGCGTTTGAAGCCCAGGTAATGTCTTTTGATTATGTCAAGATGCACTGAGATACTTTGGTGTTATGTTTGTGATTGTTTTATCTTATGTCATGGGTATTATTAGTGATTTAAACTAGATGCTGACCCTTGCTTTGCAATATTATGGTATTTTTAAAGTGGCATTGTGTGTTGTAATGAACAAATTTGTGGGTTTTTTTTGTGTCCGTTTAGACCTTACGGTGATGGTCATGGCATTGAATCGAGTGAAGGGAATTACAACCACAACTCCAAAAATCGAAGAGATGTCCAGAGTGGTTACCCGGGAAAGCCCCCTTTTCACTGGAGAGATTCCAGAGGTAGAGGACGACCCCCAGTTGTCAAAAGAGCCCCCCTGATGGGAGAGCAAAGGGAGCCACGTTTCAACCACTGGAAGTCCCAGAATCAGGATTCCTTTCAATCATACCCTCCCAAAATGGAACCACGCCATAGCCAGAGGAGGCCTTCTCCATCAAGGCCAAATCGCTCCCCCCATGTCCAGCATCACTCATCCTCTCGCAGTCCTGCACAAGGATCCTCAAATCAAAGGGGCCCACCTTTCCATGGCCACCCCTCAGGTCACAGATCACCTTCCCCAAGACATTTTCGCAACCACCCAGCAGACAGGAGGCCAGGCTCTGCACCAGGCTACCATGGGTCTTTCCAGGGCCACAAAAGGCAGTCAGGTTTTCACCATCAGGAGCAGCGGAGTCGAGACCCTCGTGGGAATTACAGTCCCAGAGGAAGGCCCCATGAGCACTCTGGTCATGGCATGAAGCGTTGGAACATGGCTGGAGCATTCTCTCATCCACACAATGGAGAACACGGGTCCTCTGGGTCACAGAGGAACCCCAGAGAGATGCATGGGAGAGGCTCATGCCCAGAGAGGTACAGGAGTGAAGTAACAGCCCCTGCTTGGTAAAATTAATAAAGAGGAGGCCTGAGGCTGGCCCAGTCAGTCACTGAGGTCATAATGATTACATCTACTCTACCCCAACTCAATTATTAGAGGGGATTAATGGGGGGTCTGATGTAAATGTGGTTTCACCTTCCATTGAGAGAGCAGTGTAACATCTAATTGCTCTTTAAAATGTACATTCTTCTACTTGTTTCAATCTCATGGCATTATGAGGGGGCTGCATTAAGATAAAAGTTAAGTCTCGCCCCCCACTTAACATGGCAATGGATCTGTCATTGTAATGATTTCTCTATTGTTTGATGGATGTGCAGGTGGTCATCTGAGCAAGACTCCAGGCGGCAGCGTGGACCAGTGGAGAGGCAGGGCAGCAGATCCCACAGTAGAGAAAGGGCACAGGATGTCCCTCACCCACCCCCTTTCAGATCCCCCTCATGGAAAGGAGGTCCACCACCATCATCCTCCTTCCACAGGAACCCTCAGGAGAGGCAAGTGGCAGGACCCCGCAAGAGGAGGATATCAGGCATCAGCATGCCCTCTTCAGACCCCGCACTGGAGCATGGCAATCCAAAATACCCCAGGAGAGAGAGGCCTCAGCTGCTCAATTTCCCCAGGCCATTCAGTGGTAAACCGATGTCTCTTAGGGATAGAAGTTACCTGGTTAAGAGCAGACAAGCCAGAACTGAGTCCCTCATGAGGCTCAGAATACCTCCATCTGTGAAACCAAGGCCTCACCTGGGCAACTCTGCCTCACAGGAAAACGTCAGCTCTGTTCTTGCTATCAGGAAGAGACGCTTCCAGTCAAATGCAGAACCCCTGAGAAATCTGGAACCAAGGAGGGGAAAACCCCAGCAGTCACCCCCCAGAGAAGAAGGCAATACCAGAGCGTGTTCCAGAGACTCTGATACAGGCAAAGAACAGGTGGAGTCTCGCCGGTCCTTGAACACACACAGGTACGGTAATTTCCTTCTAGAATTGTTCGCAGGGGCTTGATGATGATTAGGAGGTCAAGAAAGAATGTCTCTATGTGATGGGGGTGCCAGCTGTGGAAATGGAGATATCGCGATGAGCTTAATGTGCAACACTGATTCAGTCGATGAAAAGCTACAAAGGGTCTCAAATGCCTCCATCTGCGTTTTGCCTATGTTTCAGAATATCTTCGTATGAAGTGGGCTGAAGAGAAAGTGCTAAGTTACGCACCATATCGAAAACACCAACCTTTTAAAAACCCCGACAAATGTTTAATGCCCTTGATGAAGAGTGTGGAAAAATGTGTTGATTGGTCCAGATGAAGAATTCTTCAGTTTGTCAGCATTAAGCGTGAAAGAAAATCTATTCAGCATGTTGTGACCTCTCATCCTCGTTAGAGAACAGAAGCTTGAAATCTACACGTCAGATTGAACTTGAAGCTGAAGTTCTAACACGTAGTATAAAACAATATAGCTGTGTATGGAAAATGAGCACATGAAGAGGACCTCACTTAACATGGTGTCAAGTGAAATTACCATATCGCCCCTTTGAAATTGGCATAAAGGACTTTGAGAGAAAACAAGATGCATCAAATAAATGTCCAATGTGAACGGTGACCGTTCATGGCAATAACTAAAACAAGAAGGCATCAAAATTACAAGTCAATTGGCATGTTTGATCATGGGATTTCCAAAAACAAAGCTGGTGTGAGCTGTGGCACTTTGTTTTTCTTTGAATATAATCACAATTGTCAAGATGGATGATGGTGATAGACAATCACAAAAGCGAGAAAACAACGAAGAGGACCTTCTGTTGCCGGCCATTACTAGCCAACATCGGTGTTCGATGACAAAGTGCATGTGTATTCATTTTTTACTGCTAAATTAGCGGATACATAACTCGTATGCAGCCATTGACGTTTCTGACTCCATTTTTTAAATGCACATCAATTTACCAATAATGAATCGTTATAAAAGATGTTAAACAAAAAAAAAGTTAAAATCCAAGACAAAGAATCAGCAATTGAATTCAACAATTGATCTTTTTTGACAAATACCATCGCCATATTCAGGAATTGTTATCTTCACACATTCATCTGACTCATACCTATGTGCATCATGGACCTGGATTGACACAAGTGGAATTTGAAAGTCTAAATCTCATTCTCGCATTGTGCCGAGTACAATAGTTCCTAAAGGACTGGATCATATCGAATACACGGTTCTGCACCACCGGATATCTGAAACCTTGTGAATGGTCATAACTCCTATTTAAACAAAGATGCACCAGACTACTACTTGCACGTCATACAGTGTACAAGTACTGGAATTGTCTGCTTCACTGCAGCCATGAGAACTCCAAGGACAGAAGATACTCAAGTATTAACTCTATCAAATCTGGTATTTTGATGAAATGCACCAGGGATGGTAACGTCAACCCTTGCAAAAATCAACCTGCGACCATAAAGCAACTGTTTGGCCACCTGTATTTTAATCAGATCAACACCGCTGCAATGAAACAGGTGTGTCATTTGAAATAGCTGAGAAAAAGATAATATATGAAGTGGCTGAGAAGACTTGACATTAAACTCTTAAACGATGACGAGACACAAATGGTGAAAGAAGACAGACCTGTGAGAATGTATCTAAAAGAAGATGAGAAGATGATCAAAAGAGTGGCCAGAATACACGTTGGTACTACAGGGGGGCCGAAGCAAGACCAGTTTGGTAACACCATGTTATATTCTTAATATGAATGGTCTGGACCCACAGTTCAGCATGTGCTGTGGTCACCTGAATGTGAAAATCCGAGGTGCGCATCGTCAGCCTGAGGGAAATCAGAACATTCAGCCTAGTCTGATGGCCAAAAGATGTTCTCAATTGATTTTGGCCACTTTATCCCAATGTAACTTAAAACTACTACATGAAGAGGACATTGCTACCTTGTTGAACTTGTAATGTTACTACAGAACCATCAGATGATTGTCTTTTTTTATAAAATCTCTGCTTCAATGCCCCAAAGAAGAGAACATATAAAGGAATATAAGTCTCACATGGCACTGCAAAGTCTGTTGCCCCAAGACCTGGACTTGCTCGTGGGCAGACAAATAACCACTGCACAGCTATGGAGAAGAAGCTGTTAAGCTGACATGATCACCAGCCTGGATACTGGATGTTGAGCCTTCACTTCAAAAACATCTCCAAGACCCAATTCTCTTGAAATCCTTTCAATGACAATGATTGAAGACTTCTAAAGGAACTAGGAACGACCTGATGAACACAGTTCAGTCTGACCGTGAAAACAAGGCATTGTTCTCCTGTGCTTCTGAGCGAGGGATGATTTGGTGACGTGATCTAGACCGATATCTAAACGTTGTCTCCAAGATTTTCCCGCTCTAACGATCACTGAGTAAACGAAGAGAGCTCAGATTGATTCAGGGTACAAAAATAGGAGTAAAGAAGCATGGACATTCTATGTTTTTTGTAAGTACCCATGTGATGTGTGGCTTTATGATCATTTTCTTTCTGCCTGCAAAACAGTGCTGTTCATTACTAGTTTAAATAGCATTTCTTCTAAGAGTTGACAGGGTCATTTGATTTTTTTACTTTTAAAAACTGTAATAACTTGAATGATGGCGTGTTAATGTATCCAGGCCACATTTCAAGATGTTCATAATGATATAAGCCTCACATGATACTGGTATAGGAATGCTAATGTCATTAACGCTGCCTCCCCTGATCTCCCCTCAGATCTTCTCCCATAGAGAAACGTGACCTTGTTGTTTTATCCCACTGGCCACCTGGGCCGAGCTCCTCCTCAAAGGACGACTCGCCTATGAAAGATTGCAGCCCAAAGCCAAAGAATGGTAACTCAGTTCTTTTATCGTGTACTGTTAGTGCAATCCAGGGCCCATCCATTGCACTAATTGTTTTATATTAGATCTCATCAATGTACATCCCTTTATTGTTCTGTAGGTTTAGGATTATTATAGTTTTAAAGCTTCAACTTTCAACGTTTATTGTCTCTTTTTGTTTTGTAGAACGCAATTCAGATCACGATACCTCACCAAACAGCCGACTGTCAAAGACGAATGATTCCAGATCATCGCCTGAGGAGCGAAGACGGGGCTATATGGATAAGAGAGTGTTTAGGTACATGTTGTACAAGCAAAGTTTCAAATTCATTAGGAAGTGCAGTGTCTCCAGTAGGTGAAGTACAAGCTTTATGCAGAGTGTGCCCTGTTTCTGATGTTCCTTTGTATCTTTTCAGGCCATTTAATATGATGCAAGACAACCAGAGACCCTGGAGGCCCTTCAGGAGACCAGGACCAGGACCAGGCCCCATGCAGGTGAGTGATAAATGTACTGCTAAAGCTTGTGCCTCTGTATAAAATAATCTGAAACATTGACATCTGGACGTTGTTGTAATGTTAGATGTAAAAGGAATAAACAAAGGTAATAGCATACTGTTTGTACTCAGCCTTCATCACTGTTTTACAGAGACCGAAGTTCACTGGTGGTCCAAGGAAGATGGGCCCTGAGCTGTCTGGAAATGTTAGAAGACCGCTCATGGTACGCATACACTTTTCAGAGATCACTCTTCTTCTGGGTAATGTGAATTTTACTAATCGACTCTTAATATTTCAATTAGGAGAGCTTGGTGCCACGTCCCTTCCCAAATCAGAGGCCAGTGTTCCGGAAGAGTTACAATATCATGTCCAAATACCGGACCATGAGAGTGATGCGTCAGCGTGCACCGTACAACCGAGGGCCCAACCAACAGCGCTGGTGATAACCTCTGGTAAGCTTTCATGTTTTGTGACTGCATTCAAGGGGGAAACATGGCAATCTCAATTTACCAAGAAGGGTCCATCTTCAGGCTATAAAGTAGGCCTATTTGGTACTTTGCATGAGTCACAGCTGTGTAGCTGAGTCTGTCATTTATTCACTTTAAAAGAAATATTTGCAATCCATAATTGACCTGACAAGATATTCAAGAAATGCTGCTTACAAATTAATTTTTTTTATTGATCTTTGCCCAGGTGCCACATTCTGCAGACATGATCTCATCCCGATCTCCTCTGCTGTGTGGACCGTACACGCCCTCCATTCACTACAATCCCTACCTGCCTGTATATTGTGGATCTGGTGTTGCTTACATTTGTTCTCTGGTACACGTGTTTCAGTTGTATCTTTGAAGTACTGCAGTACTTTTGTTTTAGGATATTTGTAACATGCCATGACTGTCCTGCTTTTTTTCTTGTGGATTATTTGCAAGTTGCTGTGTGAGATTTTGGCAGTCCTCATTTTGCGGAAGCAATCGTTTTTGGGATTGTGAAGTCCAAGAAAAGCTTACCATAATATCTCACCTTTACAATTTGTAGACTTACCACATGATATGTCCTGTGTGATTAATCATGGGTGTTTTGATATTAGAAATAGCACCTTGTCAAAGACATGACTTAGCTACTAATTGTAAAACTTGTATAATCACGTTGAGTTTATTGTTCGAGAATTGAAATAAAATCACATTTAACAAGCTCTTTTTGTGTTATTCAGGATCCCTTCATCAATTATTCATCAGAGCAAATAAGAATCATGAGGTTGAAGCAACTGGGCTGAGGAAATAATTCAACTTTGATTTAAGCAAATGCAAATTAACAAAGAGCGAGAAATTCAAGGGGCTCTGTACCCTCTATATTTAAATGAGAAGTGATTTTAGGATTTTGCAGAATAAACATTAAGTTATGCTTCAGCAATTTCATATTTGCATGCCCATTAAGTTTAGGGGCTCAAAAGAGAAGCCAACAGGGACTGAGCCATCCTGACTTCTGTCCCCAGTGTGGGTCAAGCCTGCATGTTCCCACATTTTAACGGTGTATTTTATTACATCCTCTTCTCACCTACATAACCATTCATTTCAAACTCCACCTCCAGTTTGTAACTCAAAATTCTCTTAATACTCCAAATGTCTGGACTTCACCGCACCTGCAGACAGGTTGACTTCGCTGGTGTGTTCCTGTGAAGTGCTGAGGGCTGTCCAAGTGCACAATTTATCCAGCCTATACTCATTTAATAAGCCTCAATTCATCGCGATACAGACATGATCTAGTAGTTTTTCAAAATGCCAACTAAAAAAACAAAAACTGTTTTAAAACATTACTTGAATCATGTAGGCCTGAATAATATTCAACCACACCGTGGTATAAAAATATGTAGAGGTATAAGCTCTTGAATTGCCATATGTATGTATATACAGTATATATATGTATATGTATATATAAATATATATATGTATATGTATATATATATATATATGTATATATATATATGTGTATGTGTATGTATATTTGTATGTACATGTGTGTATATATATATATATATATCTGTGTATGTATATATATATATGTGTGTGTATATATGTGTATATATATATATATATATGTATGTGTATATGTGTATGTATATATATATATGTATGTATATATATATACATACATATATATATATGTGTGTGTATATATGTATATATATATATATATGTATGTGTATATGTGTATGTATATATATATGTATGTATATATATACATACATATATATATATATATATGTGTGTATATATGTATATATATATATATATGTATGTGTATATGTGTATGTATATATATATATATATATGTATGTATATATATATGGCTGCTAAACAGTTCTGCAGGAATTCTCAGGACCATCAGTGGTATGCAGACTTGACATGGCAGTGAACACGTCACAGTACATACGACTGAAGCATGTCCCCAAGTCCTAAAGGGGTGGACAAGCTGAGATAGATGCGTCAGGGTTATTTATTCTACAGCTGATTACTTTGTGACGAGCAGACTGGACTTTTTGTGTGTAAAATCAGGAATGTCCCTTTAAGTACTGTTTAGGAACTATGTATTTAAAAAAAGCCAATCAAATCCCTTCTTGAGGTTCCATATCAAATCCTCACCCTTTCTTGCTTTTTTCTTTCTCCTGCCCAGTTTAAACATAACTCATCATTGTGTAACTGCGCTTCAGTTTGTCCCTTTTAACACACCCCTCGCCCTTCAGCCTGTGACGCCCCTTCGCTCTGCCCCAGAGATATTTGTGAGCGGATCGGATCTAAACTTAGCCCTGACAGTATCACTCCTCATCACAACATACTCTGCAGACCACAGTGGGTTACAATGGATGGTGTCACGTTACCACAGATGCTGCTGTATCTCACCGGTGTCGCCGGCCAAACAAGGTGAGTGTGTGCCCCAAATCCTGTAACTGACAATATAATCTGGTAATTTGTTTTGTTTACTAATGATTGTCCAGTATAATCTGTCACTGTGCTCCTTTCTGTGCATTGGTCCCAGCACGTGTTGCACATTTGTTCACTGGTTTGGCATGAGAGAAACAGCTGCCTCTGCCTCTGGCGTTTATCTCATGTTATGAAAAGCACATGTAACATTTAAACAAATGTTATGACTATTTTTCTATTGATTTGGATTTCTTGGTGGCGCAGCATGATGTGTGTCTTCAATGAGCCAATTTCTGCTCCACTGATTTGTTGCTTCAATCTGTCATTTGTAGATGTAGACTTAAAGACTGCAGGTTTTTCTGTCTCACTCTCTACACTTGTATTCCTTCTCTGTCACGATGGGCAACTATAGCTCAGCTCTCATTCCTGGTAAGCCTCGCAACTATTATTGTTACAGCTATCTGTTGCAACGTACTTTGAAACACTACCATCCTTGAATGCTGCATGTTAAAAAAAGGCTGAATGTTAATATCACAACAATGTAGGTTTTGTTACTGTGAATTACTTCTGGGTTCTGCAAGGTGTGATTTTACATTTATTCTTGGTTTCTCAAAGACACCGAAGAGTTTGATTCGGTTGTGTCAATCGCGGAGAAGCTGAATGAGCAGGTGGCTCATGCTGCAGATGAGAAGTTACAGTCAGAGCTTCAGACTCTGGGAAGTATACACTCTTAGTAGTTATCGAGAATTGTTATATTATCCTGCTAAACACTACTTTTAAAACCTGGCTCACTGAATGAAAGGTGCGTGTAGGTCTGTGTGTTTGTGTCCCATCTGTCCTTGGGATAAATTTAACTTTTCTGAGCTGCCACATACACACTACACACTACACACTACACACACAGCCACAGCAAAAGATATTTACTTTAACTCAAAACAAGGTTAAAAAGGTACTCACCTTGTAATGAGTATGAGCTAAATTTTCAGAGTTCTACTTGGATTAAAACTTTTTTTTCATACTTAAATTGGGTGAAGTGCCCTTTAAACGTTTTCTACTTATGAGATGTTTCAAACTTAGACTTAATTTACAGGTAACACTCATGATGGAGGAGAGAAAAGAAAGGCAGAGTGGAGAGCTGGATTCTTTAACACTTCGAGAAAACTCTGAGGAAACTGAGGGATCTGCCCGGCCTATAAGTGTAAGTGAAGTTCTTCAAGCACTTCAAATTGACATTTCAGATTTTTGTTGTGTTGTCAGCCAGTAATGTTGGTGTGTTTTCCACAGGCAGCAGCACCCCAAAGTGTGCCCTTGCAATCCTTCACCTCCCTGTTACCAAAGGCTCTCTCTGCCGTACTACATCCAAAGCTGTCCCCAGGCCTCAACTCCGACCCCCAGCCCAACGGAAATCCGCCCACCCTGGCACAACTGCAGACAGAGCTGAAAGACCTGAGGGGCCAGTTTGAAGTGATGAAGAGTCAGCACAAGTATGGCTTTGTTAATGTAATCAGCTTCATGACATGTGCATCCCTGCATCCCTTTATGGTTTTTTTCGATGTGCTAATTTTGACAACCTCTTGTGTTCCAGCAAAGAAATTAAAATGCTGATGAATGAGCTCGACGAGGAGAAAAGGATTCGCTTGACTTTACAGGTGTGCCATGAAGCCACAGAGTGATGCTGACTGCAAGAACGTGCTCAAGAATATCATCTTGTTCCTTAGTGTTTTTTTGCAACTGCGCTCACGATTTGACTTTCTGTTTTATTGTAGATGGAGATTCAACGTATGAAGAAGCACATGTCTAAATGAGTAGAGAACATCACCAAGGACAAGTTAAAAAAGGTCCTGTTGTATCATCTGATAGATGATAATTTCTAAGTTGTAAAAGAAAATCAGGCTTGCTCCTTTTTTACGAAGGAGTCATATTTTTTTTTTAGAAAAACACTTCTCTTACGTGGTGATTTTCTTGACTTTTTTGTTGGACTGGCGAAGGGGCCGGCCAAGAGGACTGAATGTTTTTTACTGAGTCATTGCTGAAAGTACAAAGGTGTGACACATCGGGAACTGACTTGAGATCAAAAAAGGAGTGTCTGTTGACCATTTGCCCGGTTATACATTCAGTTTGTTGGGTATATTTCTGTAGATTGACTCTTAATGACTGTATCATTATAAGCATCGTGTGGTGGGGGAAATGTTTCCTCAAGTGTTTTGAAGTTTCCATGAAGAGAAAAATGTTTCCCATGACTGTTGAATTTTTTTATTTTTTTATTTTCAACATTTTTTCCTTCATCGAGCTGTGTAGAAAACATTTGATAGCGAAACGGAGAGGAGTGCATGAAATGAGAACCGGCAGTTAATCAGCTATCATTACTTTATAATAATGTGAACATGAAGCTTCTACCATATCTTAGTGCAGATAGTTTTCAAAAATTTAAGTTTTGCTTTTTGATCTACTGTCCAAGCTGTCAGGGAGGAGGAGGAGGATTGTGAAGTGATTAAAATTGTTGCCGATTGTTGACCTGACTTTTTATATATATAAGTATGAAGCATCCTCCATATGCACAAATAAATATATAGTTACAAGTTTTGCATATGTTAAAAATGTTTGAATGAGGAAATATCTTCTTGAACATAAGTCCAGCACTTTGGTGGTTTTCGTTTTATGACAATAATTGCTAATACTTGTTAAGTTGTTACTCTTAATGAGAAATGTGTGAATCTACCAAATAATCATTTAGGAACATATATTATATATGTTATTATATATGTTATGGGGTGTATCTTTTAAAACCAGCATTGAGTCACAAAATCCATTAGAGATAACTTGTCATCTTAAGTCATTATGAGATTAAATAAATTCCCAATTCAGGCAATATATTTCTTTAAAAAAAAAAACCCACATACATTTTCTCCTAACAACACATGTACATAATATAGTATAACACACATCATTTTCAGATTACAAATGATCACATTGCAGCCAGGTTAGTACTTTTGATATGCTATCTTTGAAGTCCTTATTGTTTTCCTGTACAATCCTGGGGCGACTGAAGAGTCAGCTGAATCTCTTCCAGTACAAGCACAGTGTGAAACTTTTGACGTGGTGTCCCATTTAGACTCAGAAGTTGGATTCTTCACAGGGGATTGGCCTGAAGGTGACCTCTTTGTCCTCCTCCAGAAGGAGGTCATATCGACAGAGAGGCCTGTGAAGGACAAAAGTCAATATTCATGAAGTGAAAACAGCTCAAATCCAGTGTCAAATAGATTAGGATATTACATTTTGTTTTCATTTTTTAAATCACATATTGTATACCTCTCCTCGCGTTCCAGATGTGCGAGACGGATTCGGAGAACACGGAGCTTATATTTGGGCTTGCATACGTTCCCAGTGGAGAATTTTAGAGACACCTTCTTCACTGACTGAACATCTTTGTCAAACTGGGCGAACAACTTGGTCTCTGTGTACTTTTTGAATTTTGATGCTTTACTGATAAGGAAATGAAAAAAACACGGTACTGAGAGAAAGCAGTAACAGAGGGACAAAGACAAGTCATGGGGGAATATTTGCTGCAGAACTTCAGATAAATAAGTGAAGGCTTACTGGTTGATGGTTGCCACTGCTTCTTTACCGTCACCGTGGAGTTTAACAGTGATGTATCCCCAGCGCAGATCCTCGTTCCATATCATCACCTCCATCCTGTAGTTTGTCACTGAGAAATTCAAATTCTTAGTCAAAAACATGTCCTCCATTTTGAAGTGAAATGATTGGCCTCCTTTGTAGAACTGGTTACAGCACTTTATGACCTGTTTTGGCTCAAATCCTTCCTCGTGAATGCAATACTGTCAGAAGAAATTTGAAACCATTTTGAATGTCAGTTTGAATTTCTTATTTTATTTTCTGAACTGACGCATTTCTAGGGTGAAAGAGAGATCAATGACATTTATGGGATTGATTCACAATTTTCCACGCATGTTTCAAAACAAAAGTCCGGTGTTAATAAGAACAGTGGTTGTTGGCAGTTGGTTGATGTTATCAATCATCCTCGTCATAAAGGCCATGAAGAGACCCCTTTGCAATAAGCTTCTAAAGTTCATCTAAAGAACATTTTGCACTACGAAGACTTGAACTTTGGAAGATACCAGCGTGATTAAATTAACTCAGACTGCTGAAGCCTCACATTATATTTAGGGAGGGAGCTCAGACAGAGAGTAGAATTATCTCAGTTTGCCTTGTGTTACATTTTACTTTCCGTCTTTTTTTGTAAGTGCCCTGACCTGGCCTCTCTTTGAAACATTTGCAACTTAAACCATTTGAGGTGCAAGACCCTTACTTACACATTTTAATATGAATCCTATTTCTTGCAGTTTAAAGTGCAGTTATTAAGTTGCCACATTGAGATGACTGTGTCTCATTCCAGATTGTGATTTTTCATATTGTGCTACTTACTGCAGAACGGAGACAGTGCATTCGTGTTGAAGTAAGACTTTGTTTGGCCCAGCCCCACCAGGACATCTCTCCACTTTGCGACGTCATAACCTGAATTTGAGTCAAACAGCTGAATCAGGTCACATCCATTTTCCCATCCGATTACTTAAAAACATTAAGACCATAAATATCTATAATTCTTCAACATTCACTTATTTCTTCATCACTAAGAGATTATTAAGGCACCAACCAAAGACAGGACATCCAGCAGCACCAAAGCGGTCACAGTTCAAGCAGTTGCCATCCAGAAAGTCTTTGTAAGATGAGCAGGGGAAGGCCTGGCTGACACACGTCTGATTCAAAGAGTCAAGGTAGAGCAACACTGATCTCTGGTGGTCGCATTTAAAATAGGCTCCTCCTGCACACAAGTCAGAATTGTTACCATACAGCATTGTTCCATTTGTTATAATACAAATCATCACGTGTGATTATAAATATATCAATCAACAATTTGATAATGGTCCTTATGTTTTTGTCATTTTAAAGACTTTACCGGAAAAGATGGTCCTTGGGCAGCCGGGTTGGTCCGTTCCACCGTTAGCATAGAAATCAATGTGACCCAGAGGTTCTCTGAAGCCCAGGGCTGTGAATGACATGACAATAATAATAATAATACATCATATAACACATTTAAAAACAATTTCAAATGACTGAGTGAATGAATAACACAGTATTTCATTTAACTGACCATCTATATCTGTGTGCAGGACATCCACAAACTGAGCGTCTGAGGGGTCCAGTCGGTCCTCTTCAGAAGTGCCAGTGAACTGAGGGCCAGCTGGATCCAGGGCTGCAAACATCACATCACTAGATTATTATCAAACCCAGCATCAGCTGATGGGAGCTAAAAATAGCACATTTGGGCAGACTGCCTATTGTAATTATTATTGAGTTGTCATGTTTTACTGTGTGAACTTTCTATGCCTTTTCCTTATTTCCAAATTATCCCTGTTGCTTTGGACTGTGTCTTGATTTCTGTTGAAAAAATCTTTGACCTTTCGGACAGCGTTACTCTTTTCCAAAATCTTTTATTATTTTTCTCCTACAGAAATATTTTTGTTACCATCATGTCTGGTTTCTGTTTTAATGACTTAACTTTTTCTTTTCTTTTGTTTTCTTTTTCATTTTAAAGGTCCCATATTGTAAAAAGTAAGTTTTCAATGTCTCTTTGGATTAATAAGCAGGCGCTATATAAATACTTTGAAAGTATCTAAATGCTAAACCCACAGAGAAATGCACACAGCCTGTATTCAGACACTGTGCCTTAAAATGAGCCGTCATGACTTCTGTACGGTTGAAAGTGCTGCTACAGTCATACCCCGGCAGCAATGACGGTGCAGAGATGAGGAAGACCCAGGAATGCATACCAATCAGGGCAACAGTCAGGCTTTTCCAGAAAGGGGCCTTAAAGAGATAGGCACTAAAACCGAGCGTTTCAGATAGAGGGTGAATACAGGAATTTGCATTAGAGACAGTATGAGAAAATAATATGTTTTTTGAATATTAAAGCATGTAAAAATGTTCAAGTAGAAACCTAATTACAAGTATATGAACCTGAAAATGAGCATATGTCCACTTTAAAGTACATTTGACTGTCATAATTGTCATAAAATGTTCTTAATGAACATATCAGCTATTTTTTATTTTCTGATGCAGAAGAAAGGTGCCAAAAAGTTGTTTAACTAAATTTCTGGGTCTTCTGCATTTGCGCTCTCAGCATCTCTGCACCATCATGGCAGCGAGGAATAACTGTAACTATATACAGTATAGTTGCCACATCACAAGCGTACAAAAGTCCTGATGGCTCGTTTTAAGGCACCGTTTCTGAATATATACTGTGTGCATTTCTCTGAGAATTGTTTTGACACTTTCACAGTATTTATGTACAGTAGCACCTCGACCAGCTTGAGAATATAAAAAAGAAATTTTACCTTTTACTTAATGGGACCCTTAATTATTGTGCTGTTTGACCATGAACTAATCTCCACATTCAGAGCAAACAACGTGGTTCTCCTATGTATGAATTTGAACCATGGATCTGAATTTGAATGTGCACACTCTTACCTGTAATCCTTCCAATTGACCTATTCAGGTTAGCACCTACGAAGCCTGATATATGAGCCCCAAGACTGATGCCGATCATGTGGATGGAGCTGAGAGAGGCACCGTGTTCCTGGAAAGATTGGTTATTAGTCTGGTTGGTAGTCTAGACACAGCAGACATGATCACAGAGAATGTCATGTGCATCATATACCTGCATCATTTCAATGAAAGCAGTAAGGTTGTCGCCTGCCTTGCGCGTGTTCTCCACTGTCTTTAAATAATTCACATTAGCAGCTCCGTGGTTCCAGTCCACCACTATGACATTCATGTCCTCCCTGCCCAGAAGCAGCTCCATGAACTTCTGCAGCCATACCGGAGGAGATCCCGTAGGACGATACCCATGAATGATAAAGGTAGTCGGTCTGGACAAGTTAAACTGCGGATGGGCGGACAGGTTGGTGTGGGACACGAGTGTACCACAGGTGCTATTATCCCTGGTGTACAGCAACAACCTTATTTTGAGGCTGGTTCCAATGATTGCATGAGCGATGTTTAGATCTGTAAATTCTTCGCACCTCTGGGCTGGGAGAGATAGTGGGAAATAGAGCAAAAGGAGAAGGGATTGAGGAGGTTAACAAAAAAGAATACACGGCGCATTTTGATCTACATTTTAAGCATTGCTTAAGATCCTTTATATTTAGTGAGGTCTCATCCAAAGTTTCTGGCATCATCAGTGACATAGTGCCATAAATGACTCAGTGTGGGAGTATTCAGTGCAACACTCAACAAACAAGCTGTTTTCCATCACAGCTTCGCCCACCAGACAGACGCGTCATGAACAAGTTTGACTAGAAATGCAAACAATATGGCAACACTGAGAAAAACAGTGATACATGAGAAGGACTATGGTGTTGTTTGATTCATTCAGTAGCATTAAACAATCGGATAATTTAGAAAGATTTTTACCATTGTCACCTACCGAACTACATGATAATTAAGCAAAAGCAAAGCAGACAAAATAATTTAGATACATTAAGTAGACATTCAAAAACTAATATCCATCTGTTTCTCTTAACAGTCTTCTTAGCAAACTAGGTGTGTTAAGATAAACATTTCTATGTGACATGGGAGTGAAATCTAAATAGATTTTTTCTCTCTATCAATCTGACATCCTGAAAACATTTTATCAAAATTTCATTTTCCTAATAAAAAACATGCAAAGGAAGAAGTATACCACTACAAGTACTGAGATGGAAGTAGCATTATGTTTAAGAAATGCCATCAGCTGTTCTCAGTAACTATTTCACAATAGACGCCGCTTACCATATGTATATCATCATTGTGTGGCTGCAAACAGTATGTATCAGCTGAGAGTCCTGTGTAGGTCCATATAGTGCCCGTGGTTTTTTGCAAACCACAGTGAAGGCCATTTGCTCATAATATGCTGGTTTTCCCCAAAAATTTCAGTTCCTCAAATGATGCTTGACGTTTTTTCCCCCCAAGAAGTACAGTTGCTTTACACTTACTGACAAAAATGACTGTGTGTGTGTGTGTATGTTTGTGTACATACATTTACATTTGAGAGTGTTATGCTTTGGGCTTTACCTTTGCATATTTGAACAGTTATCGGAAGGAGCAGTGTCAGATATTGCCACAAGAACATGCTTCACACCAGCATGTGCAAATAATCTGTTGGTAGAATTATCAGTCAGACCATTACATAACAAATACACACAGGCCCTTCAGATGTTTTTCTGATGCTGCACAGGTTGTTTTATATATTTTCTTTAGCCATTTTGCCCTAGATGCAAATGTCACGGGTCAGGCAAAGAAAACAGGTTGGTGGCTTATCTACTTACCTTCCAATGTCATGAATGGGTGGGAAAAAATTATTAACATTGCCACTAAGGCAACTTGCAGGTTGAAAATCTGTTTTTCTAGCCCCACCCTCTGTGAACAATATCAGCCAATGACATAAGTGAAACTGAAATCTGCAGAAGTCTGTCTGCGACTAAGTTCTTCTGCCACAGTAAACGGCTCTATTACTCAATGATCTGTGTCTCCTTCAGATTACGTTTAACACGTCTGACAACAATGAGAAAGCATGTCATTCTCATCAAAGTCTTACCTTTGCCGTAGGATAATACTTCCTGGTGTGGTGTCAGTCCAGAACATTACAGGTCATCCTCTGTTTGTACCTCCACATATTTGGGCAGTGTATTCACTTCAGGAAGTGAGAGGAGGAACAGCAAAGCAATGCTCCCGCCCTGAATGCTCTCACCAGGATAACCACACCCCTTGCCCCAGGTCATCGTGTTCACAGGTGAAACATTCCTGTGAAGTCACTCCTGGTCCTTTAGAACTCAAACCGGTTATGAGACTGTTTCTTGTGTCTCTGTTGAAGATGATTTGAATCTGTAAACAACTCAGTCTCTGTGTCTATTCTTATTCATGTACAAGAAATCAGAGTGAAAGTGAGACATTTCTAAGCCTCTGTTGCTTTTGCAGAGAGGAATATTTCACCCCTAAATTAACACTACACACCTGGAGTCAGTCAAAACTCCACTTATAAGTTGCACAACAAGTTTTACTTCATATGTTTCACCAGTGTAGGTTATATTATTATACAGTGATATGTGCACAACCTGTTTGGAGAAGGTGACATTTCAGAGCTTTGAAGTTGTACTAGCCTTTCCATCCCTCATTATTATTCATATATGTATGAGTATATATGTCTGTATATAGACTGTATGTCAATATGTTTTATAATGATTGTATTTTTATGTGAAAACAAATCAATAGAAACCAAAATAAAGTGGGAATCGATTGTCTCACTTGCGGTACTTGAGTTTCAGTTGCTATGGGTGTTGACTGGATCTTTATTTTAGTTTGAAGCATTCCTTTATTTTATTTTTAAAAGGGGGGTGGTTATGTCTTGGCTGAATTGAGAGTAGGGGGAGTAGGGGCCTTTTTAAATTTTTCTTAATATACCGGATTTAAATTTTTTAATTAATGTAGTGGGGGGGTGTATTATGACTGTTATGTTATGATGACTATAAATAGGCTACATTGTTTAGATAAATTATAAAAATAAAAAAAAAGATTCAATGTCTTTCTCTCTGCCGCAATAATTCTTGTACAAATCCTAACATGTTCATAATTACAATGCTAACATGCTGATTTTTAGCAGGTATGATGTATTTTTAGCATGTTGTCACGCTAACAGTTGCTAATTAGCACCACAAATCTAGGTACAGATGAGGCTGATGGGCATGCATTTGGCATTCGTTTATAAACCATAAAAGTATTGGACAAATTGAAATTCTGATCTGATGATGCTGCAAAATGAAATGTTAAGGCCAAAGTTATTAGCCTATAATTTATCCTGCGGGCTACATGAATGTAATGAAACCACAAATGTCATGTGGTGCCAGGGGAAAAGTCAGTAAGCTTCATCTTCTGGGGATGATGGATGTCTATAAAATGTCAGTTTTGAGATATTTCAGTCTGAACTGAAGAGGTGAACCAACTTACCAACATAATTTTAGCCGCTAGTATGGCTATTAATAATGTACTAAAGGCAGGGCAGCATGTCATCGATTTCAAGATATACCCAAACTGTATTCACAACAGAAATTATGTAATATCCAGCAGTGTATCCACAGTCGGAACACGTTGTCCCTCTGTTTGGTTCCAAAGGCTGCCAATGTAAAAGCTCTGGGCACACAGTTGCCTTTATAGTTGATCTTATCTTGCTTCCCCCTGCACAAAATGGTACACTATTCAACGTTTTCTTCAGCAGCTTCTACGTGTCGCAGCCTGGAAGGAAATGCGAGAAAAGTTTCAAAACATGATAATTCTTCACATTCACTTTTAACTGGACTGTGTCAAAGTTAATGGAGTTTCCTTATACACTGCATACACTACCCTGTTGCTACAAGCTTCCGTGTTGCCACATGGTTAAAGAGAAAGTCCTGATGGCAATCTACATTTCTGGATGTGAAATTTTCAGAGTGACTTGAACTTTGCTCATTACGTTCTCCTGTCATCGGGGTCAGGCAGGCCAATGGGATGTATACTTAAAAACACACACAGGCTTAGAAATCCTCCTGTGTGCGCTATAGTTAGGCCAGCTGAGAGGAGCAGTAGGTGGGTGCAGTGGTGTTGTTAGAAGACAAGGAAGTATAACATCTGGGATGGCTGGAAGGCGAAGAGGCCGAGGCGGCCACGTCCAGCAACAACAGGCCGCACAGAACCAGAGAGGAGGCCCTCGCAGGGTGAGACCAGTTCTGTTAATATGAAACATGGCCAACGTGTTTATTCTTACACTTCAAATACTAATTATATTAAAACTTAGAGTCCTATAAAGGAGATTCTTGTTGTCTTAAATGTCTTAAAGACTTTTGTTTTTATGTGACAGGCTTTGAGTATTAGAAATGTAAACTCTCTCTCTGTTGTTATTTAACTTGTGCCTGGGAGTTGAGAGTTAACTGATTAACTGGCTGGGTTGATGATGCCATGACTCATGTGTATATCGTAAAAGCGATACTAAGGAAGCACTTCCATAGTATGATGAAAAAAAAGGTAGACTGAGAAATCATTAAAATTTAAAGTAATTCATTCTTAATTATGATAATCAGTTTAAATTGCTGTAGATGTATCAAATAATTATGAGGCACATTAATATCATAACATTGTGGTTAGTACAGTATGTAGATGCAGGTGTAGTATGACTTCTTACTTGAAGGTGTAGAGTGGCTAAATTATGGCTAGCTCAGAGACTCATGAACAACTACTGAACAAAGCACTGATCATTTCAAATTTCCTGGTCTAACACAGCACAGGAAACACCAGAATCAGAGTTCAAAGTATACCTTACAACTCAGCAGATAAAGCATCGCATATGTATCTTCACACGACACAAAGTCCAGGAGATATGGACACTGTTACTTCAGAGTTTTAAGATTATTCACCTCCATCTTTAAGATATCATCAGTGCCGTTGATGATATCTTTTTTTTAATCAGATCTAGGGTGGACAAAGTTAAGTTATAATACTTTCTGTTTCATTAAAATAAACCTATAACATCACTGTTGATATGGCTCGAATTCTAAGTTCTGCAATATTTTCTTCCTGCACTGTTTTGTTTTTGATGATCCAGTGATACTAAGCCTGCTCACAGCTAATGCTAATATCAGCCACACAGCTGAGCACAAATTGCACATCAATACAAACAAAACTGAAGAAAAAAAGACCCATGATCTGTGTGAGACCAGAGTTCGGTGGCCTCAGACATCAAACAGGTTACTTCATATACATATTTAGGGGTCCACACTTATAACCAACTCAGAGTGTTTGGTGCAAGAACATCAGTGATGATAGAGTCAGTTTTACGCTATGATATCACCAACTGGTTTTGGGAATAGATACAGGATCCCATTCCTTTACCAGTTAAACTTATTAATGAGAAAAATGTTGGTGGACAGACAATAACACAGTCCCTAGGACAACTGCAGTACATATCTAAACACTTTATATTCCGAAATAAACATGTGAGCTTCCATGTGATGTAATTTAAGGGGAATGTGTGTTTTTGTAAATCTAATGTCTTGTACAGTGCAGCATTTTGCCTTTTTTTTCCCCTCTAAGACAATTTTCTTCCAAGGGAGAAAAACAAAGATACATTGACCTTGAATGCTAGCATGTTTTAGATGCCACATGACTCCTAATAATACCCTTTTCCTCTTACACTCCAAATACATGCAGGTTTGATTGACTGGAAACTTTACAAATGCTCTTAGGTATGACTGCAAGTATGAATATGCATGTGTGTATATAATGGCAGCTTGTTTAGTGTGTGCTGTTCCCGGCACTTAATGCACGATGAGACCCTGAACAGGATTAGGTCATTAGAAGAAAATGAAATGGAAAAATACACGTTTGGTCACACTCATCATGTTTTTTTTCTCCTCGTCTCTCTATGTATTCAGGCTCTACGGGAGCCAGCTGCTTTTGCCAAGTCTACAGGATGTGAATCACAGATCCCCCATGAAAAGTTGACCATTGCCCAAGCACGGAGGGGGACACCAGGTCACACTTCTCTATAGTTTTTACTGCCATTGCTAATTAATGTCATGCAACTGAAAGTGTCCTTTCGTCAGTCCCAGCTGTGGCAGCACCCTAAAAAGAAGAATTAGTAAATGCATTGCAACGACCCGATCTTTGTTTGGTGAGAGCTGCTCTATTTATTGCTGTTGCATTCAAGGCAAGGCAACTTTATTTACATAACACATTTGAAAGTAGTAAATGTACTGACAAAGCAGACGGGTTTTGACGTCACCTTGTGTATGTTTACTATGCAGATCATTGACATTAGGCCTGGCAATACAAGTCATTTAGTGCTGCTAAACCTATAGTCCACACATGCCAAATGAAAACATATATGTTGGATGTCTTGAATCTGATTTAATTCTTACCCTTTCATAACCTAGTGATTGTTTCTCAGATAGCAGCTGATATCAGTAAAAAAAACCTATAAAAATTGATTTAAGTATCAGTGAAATATTATTTTACTGCTTCTTATTTGGCTGATTGTAGGGTTGGTATTATTATGATCTCTTTCTCCAGGAATGTGTCATGCCATTAAATTAAAGCTTTAGAGTCAGATTTAAAGTATTAAGGTCTTCATTGGCTGAACAGATATTGGCCCAGTTACAAAATGCCCCATCAGTAAATCTTTATAAATAATAGAACAAAGACAGCAAGGTTTTGTAATGTCATGTTGGTATTTAAAGACATTGTATTTCTTATCTCATAGCCCATCGTCCCGTGCGAGTCTACGCTGATGGGATCTTTGATCTTTTCCATTCGGGGCATGCTCGAGCTCTGATGCAGGCCAAAAATGTGTTCCCCAACACACACCTGATAGTAGGAGGTAAAGCATGGATCTCACTCCCGCTGATACAGTGTGTAAACGAAACAGGCCTTTATAAGTTTAGTGTGAATCGTAACATTAGAAAACATTTGCCTTTAAGGACTGAAATGTTTGGCTCTGTGGACTAAACCTTCCAGTGTAGTAATTCCAGATTAACCCATACTTCCGGCTTAATAATTCTAAATGTAAGTCTTCTTCTCTGTTTGTCCGTAGTCTGCAGTGATGAACTAACCCACAAGTTCAAAGGCTATACAGTGATGACAGAGGATGAACGCTACGAAGCCCTGAGGCACTGCCGTTACGTTGACGAGGTGGTGCGGGATGCTCCCTGGACCCTTTCTGCAGAGTTCCTCAAGAAACATCAGGTCAAAGTTTATGCATTCACTGGAAAGAGTGTATCAGTCATACAATGAAAACAACAAAGATCTAGTGCTCAATCAGTCTGAACGCTATAATGTTACGCTAACAGATCGACTTTGTGGCCCATGATGATATCCCTTACACCTCTGCTGGATCAGAGGACGTTTATAAACACATCAAGGAAGCAGGTGAAGATATGAATATTCATAGAATGATTTTCTGTTCTGTGATTTCTTGTCACTTGAATTAATTACAATAACTGATGTTTAATGTCAGGCATGTTTGTGGCCACGGAGAGGACAGAAGGCATCTCCACATCCGATCTGATCACTCGTATCGTCCGAGACTATGACATCTACGTTCGACGCAACCTGCAAAGAGGCTACACCGCCCGGGAACTGAATGTTGGATTCATTCATGTTAGGGAAATTATGCTTTATTGAATTGAAAAAAACTGAATATTGATGTTTTTGAAACAAACGATACAGGAAAAAAAATCACAAGTGTGCTAAAGGTTGCTTGCTTTGTCTTTTAACTGACAGGAGAAGAAGTATCGGCTTCAGGAACAGGTGGACAAGATGAAAGAGACGGTCCGTACGGTGGAGGAAAAGTCCAAACACTTTGTCTACAGAGTGGAAGAGAAGAGCCAAGACCTCATTCACAAGTGGGAAGAGAAGTCGCGAGAATTCATTTGCAACTTCCTGGAGCTTTTTGGCCCTGATGGAGCCTGGGCAAGTTCACTTTTACATTCATCCGCATTAACAATACATTTAGTTTGCTGTTTAGTGATACATTTATATCATTTTGATAGATACATATATAGAAGTGATATAATTTAATTTAAAGTCTTATCATCACCTTGCGATTACCAAGAGACTTCAGTAAATCATTGCCCTCTGGCCAAAAAAATGTCCTGTAAATAACCCCCATAAAACCACAAACTGTTACTTTTACACTTACATAGGCCACACAGGCAATTGTCCGGGGCACCACTGCATGGGGCAACATGGGGAAGGGGTTAAAAGTAGCTTGGAACTTCCCCCATAACTGTGTTTTACCAAGATAGTGGTACACTCTAAAAAAACACTGGGTTAAAAACAACCCAACCGTAACCAAACTGCTGGTTTAATGTAGGATCGGCGTAGCATTTAATAAACCAAATGGGTTTCCGTTTTTACCCAACATGTTAGGTTACCCTGATTGATACCGTGATTTACCCAGAATGCTGGGTTGTCTTAACAAAGCTGTTACATTAACACTACAGTTGAGTTACTGTGCTAACCCAGTATTTTGGTTATATTGGCTACATAATTGGGTTAACTAGTCAACCTAGTTGGGTTAAATCAACTCACTTTATGAGTTATGTCAATTTGCCTGTCAAAAAAGGAGTATTTCACATCTTCCTTCATAATCATCATGTTTATACGGAAGCAGAAATCAGCCATGCTCGCAAGTCTTTTTTTTATGCTGTTTTCTCAAGATCACAAGTTATTTGGTTATCTTGAGAAATTAGCTTAGCTTTTTCGAGATAACGAGATAATCATCACTAGGAAATGAATGACTCTTTTCCTATCATTACTTATAAATGTTTACCAGCAGTCAGATCGAGCTGATAGCAGAAGGATATACGTGTACGTCCAGTTTTCAAAATACAAAATACTTATATGGAAATACGATTAAGTGGATTATATGTATATACAACCTATAACTCATTAACACTGAACATTGTTGGCCACTCTGCGGGCAATGATAAAAGGCAGCCTGTGTTATGGGAAGAGGAACTGAAGTTTACCGGACAGGTTGGGTGAAAATGAAGGCACAAACAACAAAACACAACATTACACCACAGTAAAACTTTCTTTTGTCTCTGTCCTTGTTTAGCACGTGATTCAGGAGCGCAGTGGGCGGATGCTTCAGGCCCTGTCACCTTACTCTTCACCCCGGGGCTCCCCCAGCAGCAGTCCCACCAGAAGACGCTCTGTTTCTCCTGACTCCTCTGCTGCCTCTGCCTCTCCTCCCTCTCTCTCCCCTCCTTGCTCCCCCTCCTCACCTAAAAAGGCCACACGCTCCTCTATCAAAGCTGCCTCCACACATAAATGAACATTGAGCTTATCGTGATTGTCTTCTTACATGCGATTGGTCATTCACCTGGTACATAATATGTCTAAGTGGATTATTCATGAAAATGAGCAAAAACAAAGGAAGTACTATATTACTGGTTTATTCAAGTCAATATATCATAAGGTAAATAATCATTTTCACTGGAAAAGAAAAGGAAAAGAAAATTAAATGTTTCCTTGGATGTCATTTATCTTCTGTCATTTGTTACTTGTCTTTAATAGCTAAATACATAATACATACTCAAAGTTACAAAGTTATTACTAGGTTAATATGACTTATTCATTTTCTATGTGTCTACATGTCTATACATGGAATCACACTTCCTATATCACACATATCATTAAAATAATCACTAAATATCTCAAAAATAATAACTTAATATCTCAAAATAATGACCTATTATCTCAAAATAATTACTTGATATCTCAACATAATGACATAACATCTCAAAAATAGTAACCTAATATCACAAAATAATGACTTGATCTCAAAATAATGACATAATATCTCAAAAATAATGAAATAATATCTAAAAAATAATGACTTGATATCAAAATAAGGACTTAATATCTCAAAAATAATGACTTGATATCTAAAAATAAGGACTTAATATCTCAAAACAATGACTTGATCTCAAAATAATGACATTATAGCTCAAAATAAGGACCTAATATCTCAAAAATAATGAAATAATATCAGTTCATAAAAAATAATGACTTGATCTCAAAATAAGTACATTATAATTCAAAATAAGGACCTAATATCTCAAAAACAGTGACTTGATATCTAAAAATCAGGACTTTATATCTCAAAAATAATGACTTGATCTCAAAATAATGACATAATATCTCAACATAATGAGATAGTATCTCAGCCATTATTTTTGAGATACCAACTCATTATAAAGACTCACAGGACTTTTTTTTTCATCACACCACAGAAATGGGCTTCCATAGTTACGCCAAAACGGGTCAAAGTCAGGCACAGTTAAAATGTATTTCTTCTTTTCTAGTTTCCTTTTATCGTCTTTGTCAAATCAAAGCAGACTGATGAGTTAGGATACATGGCGTATAAGGAGTATACATTCAAGTCCATGTATTCAAACTACACGTGGGACTCTTGAGAACTACAAACACGATCTGCGCATGTCCCGGTCTCACTTAAAACCATGGACATGACGTCACCGCCAGCTAAAGTCCTACAGGGATTAAAGATGGCGCCCTCTCACGCACTGAGGTGCTGCAAACGGGCTCTGAACTGGGTACCTGTCCTGTTTATAAACCTGGTTGTCGGATGGTCTTATTACGCTTATGTTGTGGAGCTCTGTGTCTGTAAGTACACTCACTTTTATAACTATTTGAGCGGAAATTTTGCTCGAGTTGACAGTTTCTGGGTGGCCAACTTCAGCTGGCGAGATGTAAAGTCAAACCCGGGTCTGCATAATGTACGTGCGTTTAAACCTCGGCACAGTATCACTCTATATCCTTTTGTTTCCGGTACTTTTGCAAATTGGCATGCATGCTATCCTTCATGACGGCAATGTTTATTAATAAAAGCGTGCAACTTTTTTAGTTAGATTGGGGAAGGCAGTCTCTGTGCTGTCATCAATGAATAGCCTAACCTCATCACTATAGTTGTCGCCTGATTTACAGAAACAATAGATGTTACAAAGCATGTTAATTGGAATGAAGGTGCATGAAATAGAAGCCTTAACTCTTTTGTCGCATGATTTTTTTTTTTTTTAAATGGATTCTGTTGGTATAACGGTATAAGACAGCTCTCTAACTTAAAAGCTCCATTAAATGATAAAATAGGCTACATATTGTTTTAAATGTGTGCAAGTGTATATCCTGTTGTTGTTTCCTATGTTTCTGTATATATATGTCGCCTTAATTCTGGCACATGGCATGCATTTATTTTTTTTTAGTTTATATGTATTTTTAAATGTTTAATTTACCACAAGTTGTTATTTTATAAAGGATAATTCTAGACATTTATTTAGTTTAATTGTTGTTTAAGCTTTAATGGATACATCTTGAAAAATAACGTTTAACACATCATTAGTGGTGGCTATATTTTAACCACACGATGCACAGGTTATTCATTGTCTATGGGAAGATGTAATGTTGGCTTTAGGGTCAACTGGTGTAAGAGCAAACAACCAAACCACCTTCACCTAAACATTGGTAATACAAAAAAATCACATGGTCTCTATAGTCATTAACGATCTGTAACTGACATAAGCAGATGCAGCCAAAAACATACACAAATTATTGTTTCAGGAATTAAAAATAACAGACTCATCATTCAGAGGATATGAGTTTCATCTCAAAACATCAAACATCATCATCATCATTACACAAGCACATCTGAAAGCAATTTGGCTACTAGAGTATTGACAGTGGGCTATTTTTCAACAGATAAGATATTGATAAGATATTAATCAGTTGTGTGTGCCGTGACATGCACTGCCACCCGCACTCACAGTAGTCTTTTTATAGTTTGTTTCAGCCTGGAACTGATGATACCATTATCAGGATGTAGACGGACTGTAGTTATGTCTGTAACTTGGCGTTGGTGGTCAGGACAGGGACATCCCTGCTGCTTAAACAAAGCTCTCTGTTATGGGTGGAACACTGCTGGCCGTGCCAGGCTGCTGCCACATGGTGTGAGAAAGGGGTAGTGTGTGTGGTGTGGGATGTGTATTCATGATTTCTTAGCACTTCAATTACTGCTCACTCATATATATATTTTCATTGCTTTATGTAGATACAATCCCGAACAATGCAGAACGAAGTAAGTGATAGCCACAATTCCTCTTGTGTTAATCATTCAAAGATTATGTGAGAGGTGCCAATGTCAATGCAAATCTATCTTTTTCTTTCTCGCAACAGTCATCTATTTGGTCATCTTTCACATTTTCTTCACCATGTTTATATGGTCCTATTGGAAAACTATCATGTCCAGACCAGAAGGCCCCTCAAAAGCGGTAAGCCAAGAAAAAAGCTGTGGAAAAAAAGTTTTCCCATCAATATAAATTATGATATTATTATAAAATATAATTATATAAATTATAACTAAATATACATGTATAGAAAACTGTCCATGACTTTCAAATACAAGTTTATAGCATGTTATTTGTCGGTCTGTCTCTGATTCCGGTCTATTCTCCTCCTGTCAGTTCGGTCTGCCGAGAGCAGAGAAGGAGCTGTACGAGAGAGAGGAGCGAGCTGAGACGCAACAAGAGATTCTGAAGAAAGTGGCGAGGAGTTTACCCGTGTACACACGCACGGCAGGAGGAGGTAAGGCTTTCACTGCAGCAGCAAAGGAACTGTGCTTCTTATTTTAACGCCCAGTGGTTGATTTAGAAGCAGGCCACAAGGGAAAACTTCACTTGTTAAGTAACTTTTTTACATTACTCACCATTGCCTGATATTAAATTGCATAAATGTGTCTTCCCCTTTTGAGTAAAAGTGCAACACTGTTTATATCTTTACAGAATGAAGTGCTCTATGATATTTCCCTGCTAATGCACATCAGGCACATCTGTCTTGTACTTACTAATCGCATGTGTTAGGAGGGTTGATTGGACTCAGTTGCATCTCGTTATCCCTACAGGCCACACCTGACTATTTCCACACAGTACTTTACTAATTCTACTTTCTTTTTCTCTAAACAGCCATCCGATACTGTGACCACTGCCAAGTAATCAAACCTGACCGCTGTCATCACTGCTCAACCTGTGAGATGTGAGTGTTTTCTAATTGTATAATCAAGGCTTATCCTTTTTATGTTTTTACTGATTTTCCCCTAAAGGAGCAGATGTGTTTTTAAACTGATTCCCATTCCTATTTTAGTCATCACACAGTTATTACTATACACAAGTTATTTCTTTCTGCAAGAAAAACATTAATTGCAGCTTCTGGCAACAGAAAGGGAAGAGAATGCAAGTGTTGCTGTTGAGAAATAAGACAATAAATGGTTTAACAGAATGTGTGTTTTTTGCTGCTATACAACCAAATGTTCACCCATTGTTTGATAAACAACACAAACAAAGATACATTCCCATTTCTTTTTTAAAAACCACCAAGCATTTTCTGACATCGACATGTGCTCATGCATTGTTAGTGCTTCTGGATAACTGGATCAGTAAAATGTTGACATTTTTGAGACTGTGCTAATTGAATGTATGTTTTCCTTACTCTCCTTCTTCAAGGTGTGTGCTGAAAATGGACCATCACTGCCCCTGGTAGGCTTTTCTCACTTAACGTTTTTTTATTTAAGATGGTTTAATTCCATCATGATGTAGTCTGCTTGCCGTGCTGCCTGTCAGCAAATGCTATGGTATTCTTTTGAAAGGAAATGTAGAGCGATAAACATAACTTTTCTGTCTCCTGTTCCTGTCATGTTTCTCCTTCAGGGTGAATAACTGTGTTGGATTCTCAAATTACAAATACTTTGTGTTGTTCTTGGCCTACGCCTCACTCTATTGCTCAGTAATTTGTGCGACAGTCATCCGGTATTTCATCAAATTCTGGACTGTGAGTACAGAAACTTCCTGTTATTTCTTTTACATCACCATGATATGCGTTTAAATGCTTGCTGTGGTTGTAGCATCTTTTGCATTTTACTCATAAGATCAGCATTCAGCAGCCTTGGGTTTAAAAACTATTTAATTTCTTATAAACTTAGAAATGTTGCGATTTTGAACCTCATCAATCATTAAATACAACTAAAACATTTAGTGCAGTCAGGCTGTGGTAAGGCATGTGGTTGATTGCATTGTAAGATAACCAATTGGTTTACAAATGTGTCACTGTGGTGCACAAGTGTCACATGAGCACTTATCAGGAGAGCCTCTTCAGCATGCTGCTTTGCATGAGACAATGGCTTCTGTCACGTAGTCCATCAGTAAAGGGGTGTATTGTCTTATAGCAAATAATACTAATACCAAGGTAAGAGGTTGTAGTGAGGCAACTACATTTCAATAAAATGTTTTAATTTTCCACTTTGCTGCAGTCATTCCTTGGGGTAAAGATGACTTGACATGAGAACAGGAAATATTCTTGCATGCTGACAAGACTAACACTTTTGTTCTCTCGTTCCCCTCTAAAGAAACAGCTGCCTGACACGCATGCCAAATTCCACATCTTGTTTCTGTTTTTCGTGGCTGCCCTGTTCTTTATCAGCATCCTGTCCCTCCTCATCTACCATCTGTGGCTTGTGGGAAAGAACAGGACCACTATAGGTAGCTATCAATGGATTGTAACATGAAATTGAATATAACTTCTGGTTATATCTCTTTTAAAGTCCCCACTGACTGAACTATATGTGGCATCCTTTTTCAGAGGCTTTCAGGGCTCCTGTCTTCGTAAACGGTCCGGACAAAAACGGGTATTCTTTGGGCTTTAGCCGAAATGCAGCTGAGGTATTTGGAGATGAGGGGAAGTACTGGATTTTTCCTGTTTTCTCAAGGTGAGTCTACCTTGACCTAATGAAACTGCAGCTGTCAATCACCTTAGCTGTCACAATGATGCAACTAAATAGGCAGCATAACTGTATGTCTATTAGGGGTTGTAATTTTGATTCAGAGGACTACAATGCGATTATAAAACCATTATTGATGTATCTGAATGCATCCAATTCTTTTTATTTATATACATCCATTCTTACAAATGGGAGAGATGTCAACTGAAGCATTCATATGCTGGTTTCTAAATCTGGGGGTGGCAGTCGGATTGTATCCATCTGCGGCTTCTCACGCTCACCCATCCTCTAGCTTAGACCGTAAAAACAACACACATGTTCACATCTGTTACATTTCACGATACAATCAGTTCAGCCGTAGGGAACATACAGCCCGATCTTACAAAATGATTACAGGAGATCAAAATGCTGTGAATTGGGTTTTAAAAATCCAATTATTGACCTTTCTGCATCGAGACATAATCTTTCAAGAGAGACTCACGATGCATCTTAGAATCTGTTTTTTTTCCCCACCTGTATTGTCTGTAGTGTACTTGAGGCCAAGACTTCTAAACTTCATTTCATATCATTAATATTGAAGCTATTTTAAGGATGTGAAGACTTGTCTAAAAAGAACAGTTCACCTTGAATTCATCTAATGCTAACATGCTTACTAATACTGTCTGTATCTGCATAAGTCTGGGAGATGGACATTCCTACGTTACCAGATTGGTACACATAGATCCCGAACAAGCAAACAGCGTCCTCCAGCAAAATGGCAAAAGGCTAGTTTTTTTTCCTCCAAATCTTTAATATTGAATATTGAATTTCAGTTTTGATGACTGGGTGTTAATTCTTATGCAACTTTAATTACAGCCCGGCTGATAGGGAGGCCAGCCCTTCTGCGCTTGGTAACAACATACAACACACAGTGGACGACAGCAAAGACAAAATTGGTTTGTTGATGATTTTTCTCACCTTTTCATCTTTTGTATTATGTTTTTTATCATTATGTTCCTGCTCAAAAATCAAAGCCTTCAGCAGTTCCTGAAACGTGTCCTCATGTTTTTCCGCTTTCAGACGGAAGCCAGATAGTCTCGGTGACAATGGAGAGAGAGCCATAGCAGGTTTGTGACCCTGACATGAATACTGTAGAGCGTCTTTGTAGTTTTGCTGGTTTTGTCACCCTGTGTTTATTTATACTTTTGTTGGCTGTTGCTGCACGTTGCAGGTAAATCAGTAAACTATGATGCCTTAAACCAGGAGCATCAGCACCTCTACAGGAGCCGTCCTCCACCCTCATTTTGAGTTTGATGATGCAGCCTCATGTTTGTGTGTACATCAAATGGACCGTCCTTCATCCAGCGTGCTTTAAACTGGGCACCGCAGCGGTACTGTTGTCACGTCGACAGGGACTGTACAGCGACCTTGTAGACTGCGATTCACAGGTTTTGTCTTTGTTTTGAGCCAAAGACATTCATATAATGTTTTCTTGTCATAGCATCCGAAAAAAACTCTGGGACTGTTTACTCCATTTTGAGCCAATATGTTCATGATCTGTTTCTAGACATGGATTAATCACATTATACATTCCTACTAGAGAATCACCCTTTGTCAGTATTAACCAAGCATTAACAACTAAGAGAGCAGCGAGATGTGTGTAACTCGTACAAAGTGGTGAGACATTTCAACACTGTCAGCTGTGTGCACAATGTGTCTCATCAGTTTTAAACTCAAAGCACAGTGCAATTATAAAGACCAGTAGCCGATTATCAAATGGTCTGACTTAGTTTACAGTTTACATGATTGAAAATATTTCAAAGTCTTTTTGTTTACACTTTAAAATATTTACTTTTCTTTTACATTTCACATTTTATACTGTGGTCAAACATCCAGGTGATATAAGCTTAACGTGTGAAGACCAAATCCAGTTAAATTGGTTTCATCTCATTTCAAATAATAAGCAATAGATCACATGGTAATTATCGATGAGATTGCCATTTTTAATTGCACTATAAATATTTGTAATATATTTGTTTTTTTATAAATTAATTACAGTATCTATTGATTTTATTGTAATGTATTGGTTGCTTTATTTATATTTATTTCATTTTTATAATGGGCATTGTCCTCTTCCACAGAATGGTTTTACTTTGATGATCAATCCTTTGCTATGTGTTCATTTTTAAATGAATGTCAATGATTAGATCTGTCTTCTTTATTGTTTTTCCAGTTTAATGATGATTTTGTTTTTGAAAGTTGGAAAATAAGAGTACAAAATGAAACCAAAATAAAATCGTCAGGGACATTTGATCCACTGTGTTCTTGAGTCTGAACCAGGATAGATAAGGTGGGCTCATAGTCTATGGGTAGGCTTTATATACCAGTAATGAAAGATGAGGCAAGTGTCATCATAAAAAGCTCCTATCTGTGCTCCTGGCAGTTTCACTGGATTAGGCTGGTTTTAGTAGAAATGATGCACCGCACAGTGTGGGCGATGCAAAAGTGATCAGTGGACAGTAATAAAAATGTGCAGATGCTGAGTCACCCATGTGCATGTACTCACAAAATCTGTCTGTAGTTAAATAACTAACTCCACACACTGACTGAACCTAATTCTCCCCCAAGCAGCTCGAGCTGCTGATATAGTCTGATAAAGAACCGCTGTTCTCCTGAGACAGAACTGTTTACGCAGGGTGACCTTCATTGTTCTGTAACAATAAATGTAAGAAACGTTACGGTGTGTTCTCATTTGTGGAAGGCCGCCATATCTCTTTAGATGTTTATCATAAGCTTATACTATAGAGCTGTCCAGTTGTGTTTGAAATATGATGATTCTGTCTGAAAAATGCAGGCTTTTTTTTTAAAAAAAAGATTATTTTTTGGCAGTTTTTAACCTTTTATTATACAGGACAGAGAGGTGATGGGGTGAGAAAGAGAGGGGGACACAAACCTGCTGACGCTGCCTCAAGGACCTGAAGCCGCCTTACGCACTGTGCCACCAGCCGCCCCAGAGTGCAGGCTCTTGACAATCTTGAAAATAAGTTGTTGAGTTGGGGTGATATCTGCCTCTTTTATATTGGAAATCGTGTCTGTGATGCAAATATGACAATAGTAAAAAAAAAAAAGAGGATTTGTGATCAAATGCTGAGCATATTACAACTTCATTTGTACTCTAACCATAAGTCATTGCATAATATACAGAACAATATGTTTGATTTTTTTTTGTGGCTCTAAAGAGGCTGATATTCTTGGCTTTTAGTGATATTTCCCAACAACCATTTAATGGATTTCCATGACATTGCCCTCGGGATGAATTGGTGATCCCTTCATTTTTCATCACCATCATCCAATAAAGATTTCCATATGTCCATAACATAGTTTGTATAAAATAAGCCTACCTCTGTTTATTACTAAATACCTGCAAATCTAATGACATTATCTCAGCTGTAGTTTGTCTTTTCCGCAATCAAATGCTGCTGCACCTGCTGTTAAGCATGTAGTTCAAAGCACCGCTCTGCCTGTGCAGTAAGTACCATCTCATAGAGCTGACACCGCAGACTCTCTAGTCTTGTTACATCGGAAGGTCCCTGGAGCGCTGTCCTGTGGGGTCACCAAGAAAAAAAAAATGTCTCTGTCACATTTGCTACGTTAAATAAAATTCATTGGTGGATATTCCATCCTCAGACAATTGTAGGAGAGACGCAGAATGAGAAACGTGGAACAATATAATCTCTCAGTTCTCAAAGAGAGAATGGCAGAGATAGTTGTGTCAGGAGAGTTTCAAGATCATTAAAGTTAGTGCTGACATGTTCAGGCAAGAGAACTTACTGACTTTTTTCAGGAACAGGAACATGACATGTGGGAGCTAGGGAAAGGTGAAAGACCTCAGTGCCATTCACCTCCATAACAATTCAACGGACAAAGTTGTAAGCCTCAACACTTAGCTTTACTTTGAAAAAATGGGGGGAGAAGTGGGGGACATAATGTGACATATTAATGACATACTAATATATAGAAAACAATATGTAATTTGATTCAGAATAGCTTGAATTGTAATTGTGAAAATAATATAATACAATATAATTATATAGCACCTTTCACAACAGGGTTGCAAAGAGCTTCACACAGTAATACATAAAATACATTTTTCCTCTTAGCTTGAATGGAATTCCTTTATCTTTTTATGTCTTTTTATATTTATGAGAAAGGAAACACACCCTGTCAAAGTTCATCTCTCCTGACACACTCAAATGCTCTCACCCTTTTCACTAAAACTCTGACCTTTGTTATTTTAATTACTGTGACTTAGATCTGTGAATTAATGAGTGACATTTACGTGTCACTCATAAACTGTCGTCCCACCTTCAGTCCTTAAGTCACCTAAAGGATAAGGTACACTTGCTGTTGAATCTGCTACGAACGGCAAACCCTGCAACTTAAAAGGAAATAGATTACTTAAACAGACCTTGTTATTTCACAACGGATCCGGTTTTACTGAAGTCATTTTTCCAACGAGTTCAATTTAAAGACTTTTTTTTTTTAAAGCGTTATTATATAAGCCTATTCTTGAAATCTTCAAGAGGAATATCTGAACACCATGGAGGAAACTCTCAACAGCACCATTGATCCAGCTTGTTTACAAGAGCCCCCGCTGGCTATGGATGTGATAAAGCGTAAGTGAGCCATGTTATCATTCCAGCTCGCTGATAATGTTTCCTTATCAACAAGTCTGAGTTAATGACTTCACTCAACAGTGTCACTGCTGAATGTAACGATATGATAGTGATTTCTTCTTTTATTTTCCTCTGTTCCAAAATATAAATGTCCATATATATAAACACTCACACACAAAATGTATACTGAAGTATGAAATAATACCTCGATCCCCTTTTTGTTTTAAATCAGAGCTAGATAGGTTTGAATTGTGCCTGTACTCCGTGCTGACCTTCATGTCCTGCGTCTCCCTGCTCATCTACCTGGAGCTGTGCGTCTATATTTATAAAAAACTACCCTATCCCAAGAAGACGACCCTCATTTGGATAAGTGGTGCAGCACCGGTAAGCATTCGGCCTGTTTTGATGCTATAATATTACTGCTAATTCTAAAACCAATAGGAAAATAATCATTATTAACCACTTAATTGGGAAATAAGTATCAAGAACTTGGTCTAGGCCTTTTGTTAGTACAATGTCAAATCAAAATGTATGCACATAATCGTATTGTTTCAGGTCATTGCCACCATGTCTTGTTTTGGGATGTGGATCCCAAGGGCAGTCATGTTCACTGACATGACGTCTAACTGGTACGTTTTCTCATTCACTTAATTATTTTCTCACTCTTTCTTTCATTGATACTTCTAAAAAGCTGAAATATGATATTAAATCTGACATAAATAGGGATGATCTCTCTTACGTGCACTTCCTTTTCTTCTTTAAACGTTAAAAACTAGCAGTGAGCAGCATTTGTCTGTTATCAGATAGCTGTGACCGGTAGCTAGATCTCACTTTGTCGTGAGCTCAACACAACCGTTATCTTGTTTGACATATCAGCCTTCAGGTTATAACAGACACCCATATCTTATTTTATTATATTTCCTTCCTAGTTATATTTAGCTCAAGTAGCTCACCTTTGTTCCTGTGGAAAAACCAGGCTGTCATTGCAAATATTGTGAACTAAATGCAAATTCTGGAAAATATAATGAATAAATCCTTACTTTTTCTGAGTAATTTGGTATTTTAAGTTTCCATGCAAAAGTCCTGTTTTATACATAATAATACACTGCCCCCATGCATTATCACTGTAAGCCACGACACCTTGTTTTTATAAATACTAAGTGAATTATTAAACTAAAAGACCACATCTCCAACCAGCGTGCTCAACTTAAATAAAAAGTACAGGAAATCTTCAGAGGCTTTCGCCGCCCTGCATTTTATGTGCTTTCTGATTTATCGGAGTTATGTACAGTACATTCACTAAAGCGTGTGTAACAGCTGGGTCATAATCCATTAGAAGGGCTATTATGGATTTGTCCTCACGTGTCAAGAGTTGGTTCCCGAACCTTTTTAACCATAAAATTAAAGGACTTTCTTGGCCCAATTCTCTCAAATTCAAGGACCCAACACGTTATGTCTGGGACACTGAACGTGACTAATTACTGCTACAACATGAGGTTTTTTATGAGAACTAGCAGACTTTACAGAAGATCACAAACAATTAAAGGGAGAGACTTTCTGTGTTACAGTGATGGAAAACTATGTGGGCTCTTGTCTTCTACAACACAGCACAGCAAAACAATATTTAGCGGATTTCTATTCTAGCACAAAATCTATAATTTAAATACTTTTCAAAAACTTTCAAGGCATTGTTAGCATGGCACCATGTTTGATGCAATAAATACCCGAAAAATGTATTTGTCATTTTGCTCCTTTGCTGAAAAAAAAACATTTAACATGACATTATACTGTGAGCTCGGTACACCAGAGGAATTTTTGAAGGATTACATGTGTGCTCTCTGTGTAGTTATTTTGCAGTCGTGGTGTATAAGGTCTTGGTTCTGATGATCGAGGAGTTGGGGGGCAGCAGTGCTTTTCTGAAGCGGTTTTCTGGTAAAACCTTTAAGATCACAACAGGACCCTGCTGCTGCTGCTGCCTCTGTTTACCCCGGGTGCCCATGTCACGGTATTTTACCTGTTTATACACAGTCTGGGTTTAACTGTTCTAACTGAATCCGGGTTCTATTGAGAGTCAGTATACACTGTTTTACTGCACATTGTCTAATCATTGTGCACATTTCTAACATGGATCTTGGTCATTCAGGCGATTGTTATTCTTCCTGAAGTTGGGAGCTCTTCAGTATGCAATCCTAAAGACAGTGCTCTCTGTTCTCGCTATAGTATTGTGGACAAACGGCAACTTTGATCTCGCTGATGTAAGTTTTTGAAATGCCACACATCTGATTTTACTGAAAATTAAATGAACATGACTTGAAATTGAAACATTTCTTTGCTTCTTTTTCAGTTAGAGATCACTGGCACAGCCATTTGGATTAACCCATTCATTGGCGTTCTCACCATCATCTCCCTGTGGCCTGTTGCCATCATCTTTATGAACATTAACAGCTTTCTTCGCACCCTCAATATGGTACCCAAGTATGCCATCTACCAGGTGAGTCAATACAAGCAATATCATATGCTACAGTATCAGTTGCAATCTCAAAAAGGTTATTACATTTATCTCTTTTATATTTTTTAATTTGCACTTTTCTCAAGTTTCTTACAATGGCTGATAAAGGTGAGAGTAAGAGCCTGTGTGTTCCTATAGAAGGCTGCAGGGATGACGTATTTTTGTGGGTCAGCCTGGAAGTTGGCATTGCTAGGCCTGTTGCAATAAGCAATAAATCCATTAATGGCAGTATAACTTTTAATGAGCTTGATAACTTTGCCAGCCGTGATCATGTCCATCTTTCCGTTTTCCTCTTTTATAAAGAGATTGGAGGACAAGAATTTTCACTCCGGTGCATCTGTTTCCTCTGGCCCATTGCTTCCTAAGCGTAATCAGGAGTTAACCCTCGTCTTGTCTCGTGTGAGTCACTTGTAATTCGCACGGTCTCTGTGTGGGGAGGTGGACCCCTGGCGTTACCCAGAGTGCAGCAGGAGAGCCCTGTGAGGAGCAGGTTAGAGGACACGCTAGTTGAGATTTGGAGGTATAAAAACAAGGATGAAGTTGGTTTCAAAGCCGAATGCCACAGCTGCCGTGCGGGACCCCTGAACCACTTCATCTGAGTGAGCCGGAGTGTCGCATTTATTGTAAAACAGCATCAGAGTCCATTTTATTTATTGTTTTTGTTTGTTTTGTTTATTCATTTTGGATATTACAATGTCTTTGAATTCTAGTGTTATATATTCTTTAGAAATTAACATTTATTGATCTTTGAAAGGGTGTACTAGAATTATTATTATCATTATATCAGTTGAAAATGGTCTCAAAACGGAAATATTATCGCTTCTCACAATAATTTCTGGGACAATTTATCGCCCAGCAAAATTTGTTATTGTGACAGGCCTAAGCATCGCCCTCGACAAAAAAAACAACAAGATTTTGGATTATTGCAGAAAATAAGCTCTGGGGCAAAAAAAGTATATCTAACAATTTGTTCAGCAAGATAATTTTAAACACCAGTTTTTGTAAAGTAAAAACTTTATGTTCTAAGGCTACAAACAAACTAGACGGTCGCACGCGCTACACCACCACCACTAGCTTCCGACTATCTTCGCTGGTACAGCGCAATGATGTTTGTAGTCTCAATGAGCCACTTCTTAGCAACTGCCTTTTCAAAGTCACGTACAAGCTTCAAAGTCACTGAGGTATTTACTGACATATTTTATGTTGTAGAAGAAAACATGAAAATCGCTTATGCATGTGCTAACATGACCTTACACAGACCTTATACCAGGCATCTAACCAAAAACCCATTGTTTTTTTCCATAGCTAATACTTGTATTGAGTCAGCTGCAGACATCCATCATTAACATCCTGGCCTTGGATGGGACCATCGCCTGCTCCCCTCCCTTCTCTTCTCAAGCTCGTGGCTCCAGTAAGAAATGTCTCTGAATTTTCGCTGCTCACTTGTGAGGTGAAACAATTCATTTGAAACCCTGATTTCTTTCTCTCTCTTTCTGTCCTGCAGTGCTAAGTCAACAGATGATGATCATGGAGATGTTTATCATCACTCTGATCAATCGGTTTTTGTATCATCGCACATATGACCCACTTCCCTCTGAGTCACTTGACAATGAGCACAACGGTGAAGTCGCCCGGCAAGCTGCTCTCCTGGAGCATGACGTCTAAAAAAGGAGACGTGATGAAAGATTGGAAGTCGGCTCTGCTCATCTAAGTTAAGAGTTCATAAAACAACCAAACCTGAGTCATCTTACATTAACATTTTTACCTCATTGTTTCACTCACATGTAAGGGGAGAGAACATCACTACTCCGGTGACTTTCAAGTCTTAATTCTTTGTATTTTTCACAAAGCACTCACTGATATTTTTAAATATCTGCATTCAGCCTTAAAGGGTTGGTTCACTAGACGTACTACTCTCTCCCCTAGAAATAGTCCCCCTAAAGATTGTCCACAGTGAGGTGTGTGGGTTACCCAGAGTGAATACTGTAGGACAATGGTTCTGGAAAGAGATGTTGGCTGTTAAATTGTTGACATGTTTTTCATGTTTTCATTTTTTTCCCATTTTGTAATAAACTGCCCCTTTAAAGGAATATTTTGTTATGTTTGATTGATACCACTCTCCTGTCTGTAGAGTAAATATGAAGCTACTACCAGCTAGCTTAACTTGGCATAAAGACTGTAAAAGAGGAAACTAGTCTGTCATTGTGCCCAGAAATCCTCCTACTAGTTAACATTTTATATGTGTTTGTTTAATCCATTGGTTTTACAAGGGGTTATTTGTAGAATTTTATTTTTACTGTGCACAGTGACTTCCTAGAGTCTTACTCTCATATGGCAGCAACCCCTGGGGCTAAAAAAATGAAGCTAATGGGAAAGTACCAAATACTGCAGTTCCTCGAATGGCCACTTGAGGCTGTCTCCAAAAGGTACAGAAACAGTTTTGGTCTCTATAGCTTATTCCCTTGTAAATGACAACTGTATGGGAGTGACATCACAGAAATGTCATATTTTATGTATTATGGTGTTATACGATATTTACCATACACATATGACAGTGGCATCAATCTTCTCATCTAAATATGCATTGCCCACAAACAATTACTTACACAGACAATTACTTTACTAGTTTCATACTGTAAAAAACAAAGTGGATGAAAGGTTGGAAATTGAAAAAGTGGTCGTTTGGATTGTGCAGGTTTATGAATATGTGCGGAAGAGCAACATTTTTACATTTGTCTCGAGAACAGTAAATAACAGCACCTATTTATTTGTGTTAACATGTGTGTCTGTGTGACACAGATAGATAGATAGATAGATAGATAGATAGATAGATAGATAGATAGATAGATAGATAGATAGATAGATAGATAGATAGATAGATAGATAGATAGATAGATAGATAGATAGATAGATAGATAGATAGATAGATAGATAGATAGATAGATAGATAGATAGATAGATAGATAGATAGATAGATAGATAGATAGATAGATAGATAGATAGATAGATAGATAGAGCTAGAGAGAGAGAGAGAGAGAGAGAAGCACTATAGTCATCACAATAATGGTGACTTTAGTGTATTTTCTTTGTACTATTATGTATGTGTGTACTCATTACAGTGCCCAGGTTGCATGCATTTACTTACAGTATACTGAGAATATTTAAGCACTTAAACATAATACATTTTTGTATAATTACTGAGCAGCATGAATCGGGGCATATTTGTAACACTGTACATTTTTAATTTTGTTTCAGTAATTGTAGAAATATTTAATTAAGGAAACTTAACTTTTGTTCTTTTTCCTCTGTAACGTACCAGTGTGTGACTCTACCCACAGCCTGGGAAAACAGCCAGATTTGTTCAAAGATTGCTGACCCACTTACTCGGATTTATTTGGGACAGGGCATGCATGTGGATGAGACGGCAGCTTTATTTTTAGACTGAGTGTACACTTCACTGCCGTCTACAACCAAACTGCAGCACATGTTGTTTTTTAACCAACCACAAGAGGCCATGCTTGTTCCACCCAAACCAGCAGTCTCCCGTCAAGTCACATGATTCTTTATTCTATATCTATTGTATTTATTTTGTACAGCTATACTTTAAAACAATATATACAGACATAGTTTTACAGTGCCTTGGTTTAAAAAGAGCAATTAAAGTAATTTCTGTTTGCTTGGCACAAATGCTGTAATATTGATTAAACAGACTTAAAACTTTAAACTAGCTGCACATGACTTTCTAGGTCTTTACTAAATTTAATTGAATGTATCAAGTAATTTGCAAAAAAGGTGTTTTGTCAAATCAATACCTTGAAGTGTGAAAATAAATAATGGCTTAAGCACTGTGTTGTTTAAAGGATTTGTCATATTTTACTAAATGCTAGAATTCAAGGCAAGGCTAAAATTAATTCCGAAAATGAATATTTGGATACAAAAATATTGAAAAAACAAACGGTAAGTGAAGAGTTATATTAACGCTGCCATTAATTAAAAGTATGTAATCATCAGTGGCTTTATTGTCTTCAGGACTGCTGTTGACTCTGTTATGGTCGGTAAAAGGTCATACCCTCCCACACGATTTATCGCTTTTAATGAAATTTCACACTAAAACATCAACAGTAACACGTCACATGTGGTATTACAGTTTTTATGTTCTATCATATGTGTTGAAACTATGCTTTTTGAAGAAATATGCAGCATAATGGATAGCTTGAAATATTGTACACATACACACATAGACTATAGGCCAGTGTCTATAAAAGTGCTAACATTTTATGAGTGTAAAACAGACTTGGGTGAGTTACTGTAGGTTGCTGTGACATTTAGAATAAAAGCAAATCTGTTCCATTAAAAGATTATTAGGCTGTATATAGAGGTACACTGCATTAATCTGGATGAGATGTTTATATAAAGCCAGATCATTTGGAATTGAAAATTTGGCCCTATTAATGGAGTATTTGTCTTTGCTGTTATGTAAACAGAGTCATCAGACAGAGAGGAAGAGAGAGAGAGGAAGGGAAAGCTGTGTTCAGGGTGGGTTGATGACAGCCCCTGGCTCTGCATTGCTGACGAAAGCTGCTTAGCTCCTCAGTTGCTATGGCAACCGGGGAGAGCAGCCAGACATAAAACGAGGCAAATGGGAGGGGCTTTCAAGGGAGAAGTAGAGGAGAAAGGGCTGGATGGGAAAGAGACAGAGGGAGGGATACGGACAACTGATAAAGAAACACACTGAGAGCGACGGAGGTAAAGCAAGGCTACAGACGGAGACAGAGACAAGGTCTGGATATAAATGTTCACTCCACTGGCTGGGGAATAAAAACTGCAGCAAGTGACTGGATGATACAGAGTAAGGGGGAAACATAGAGAAGATGGATGTACAAACGGAAAACATGGACCCCCCGCCTTGTGAATCCCAGGCTAGTGGAAAAATCAGAAAAGGATTCAAGCTGTTTGGCAAACGCAAGCCAGGTAACATATTTTCTATTCGAAGCAAAGGGGATGGAAACAACAAGTCACCTGTTATCAGGAGCAAAACCATAGATGGATTATCTGAGAGCACTTCACCAGATTCAGAGCAGGAGCCGGACAAGGAAAAGGCACAGGGGGTGAGTCAAGGAGAGAGGGAGCAGGCAGAGGAGGAGCAGCTCGGTGAAGATGGCGTTCTGGCTGCTTCTCGCGCCTCCATTTCTTCAACCAGCTCAGCCAAGTCTCTCAGCTTCCTGTCGTTGCTGAGGGGTGGCCGGAGAGGAGTGGGGGACCGCAGAGTCCAAACCGTGTCACAGCCAGTGAGTCGGCAACGTCGTGGGCTGAAGGGTCTTTTTGGCAATGTTAAGTTCCGATCGAAAGATAAAGAGGAGAAGGAGGAAGTCCCCCCGAGCCCACTTCTCATGTCGTCCCGTGCCAACAGTGTTGAAATCATCAAAGAGGACCTCACCCTCACCCCCAAATCCCATCCTCGCTCTCTGGACAGCCCAGATACTAAGAGCATTGAGGCTGACAAGAATTCAACAACACAGGACAGTACGGCCACGTCCCCATCAGAGACCATAATACCCCAGGTGATGGTGGGTGATGTGAGTAAAAATAACGAGCATGTGCCGCCTTTACCCAAATCTGAACCACCATTGGTACCTGGTGATAACAGCCTGAGCTGCTTGCTGGCAGACATCTCTTCTCTTCTGACCTTTGACTCAATCTCAGGGGGTGGAGACTTCATGGCTGACGTGGAGGCAGAGTGGGGAAAAGCCAGCAGTCCCGTCAATGCTATAGCGAGTGAAGTCACGCCATCATCTGCATCTCTCTTCTCCAAACCCATCATCTCATCCCCACTGACCTCCACCTCTGTCTGCACTGCTGCTACGGCAAAACCCTCTCCTGTAGCGGTCCCCGCCTCCGCGCAATCCTTTACTCCTCTGACAAAGATGTCGACCTCTTCTCCCATTGCCAAACCAAGCTCCATCATCACAACGTTTACCAAATCTTCCACTCCGACTACTCACTCTGTCAAATTTAGCTCGGACTCTACTTCAGGCTCTGACCCTTCTGCCAGCATAACAATTAAATCAACTCCTACTCCCGTTGCAACAAAACCCTCAACCACACCTGTAACGCTAACAAGTTTTTCTGCTCCAATGTCTCCCCCCTCGATGACAATTAAATCTACACTGAGCCCTTCCTCTAAGACTACCACAGCTCCACCGAACACTCCAGCCACTGTAGTCAAAGCTCCCTCAATTAGCCCAACTCTAACTTGTACATCTAGAAAATTGGCTTCAGCGATTGCAGCACCTTCTCAAATGATTGCCCCAGTAAGTAAACCTATCTCTGTAGCTACTCCAACTCCTGTGTCAGCAACACCTCCACCTGTAACCCATAGCCCTCCCACCCCTATTACTTTTACCCAACCGCCACCTGCTATTTTGGATCCAGCTCACGGTTTGATATTGGAAATTTCCTCTTCCTACAAACCATCTCTAAGTTCAGCTGCAGGAGAATTTAAAACCCCAGTGATCGCATCACTGGCTTGTGCTGTTACGACATACTCTTCTCCTGTGCCGGTTATCCCCTCCAAGATGACAACGGTTCCCACGTCAACCACAACCTCAGACTCAGTATTCGCAGGCCTTTCCAAACCTACAATCACCTCTAGCCCAATGGACTTAAAGAAGACCCCTTCCTCCCATGTAAGTGTCCCATATATTTATCCTTCCTCTACCCCGACTGCCACAGCTAGAGCCCAACCCAGCCCTGCATCTGTCCAAACTCCATCAACAACTTCTTTAGATAAGATTCCTCCCACTCCCACAACTAAACCCACTCCAGCACCAGTCTCTTTAGATAAGATGCCCCCTGCTCCCACACCGACCCCAACCCCTGCCACTCATGCTGTAGTTTCTACAGCATCCCCAACACCTCCTCCTCCAGGTCAGATGTCAGTCTCTCAATTTAAAGCCCCTCCTGCTCCTGTTCAAACCCACATTTCTGTATCTAAACCTCCTCCTGTTTCTGCGCAGATCCCGATTTCTGTATCTAAACCTCCTCCTGTTCCTGCGCAGATCCCAATTTCTGTATCTAAACCTCCTCCTGTTCCTGCGCAGATCCCAATTTCTGTATCTAAACCTCCTCCTGTTCCTGCGCAGATCCCAATTTCTGTATCTAAACCTCCTCCTGTTCCTGCTCAGATCCCAATTTCTGTGTCTAAAGATTTGCCTACTCCTGCTCAAATTCATGATTCTCAATCTAAAGCCCCTCCTGCCCCTGCTCCGATCCCTGCCCCTGCTCCGGTCTCTGCCCCTGCTCAGATCCCAGTTTCTGTATCTAAAGCCCCCCATGCCCCTGCTCAGATCCCAGTTTCTGTATCTACTGACCTTTCTGCCCCTGTTCGTATTCCAGTTTCTGTATCTAAAGATCCTCCTGCTGAGATCACAGTTTCTCAATCTAAAGTCCCTCCTGCACCAACCCCTGCCCCCTGCCCTGTCACTTCTCTTCCTTCTACCCCTGCACCTTGGCTGAGTGAGGCCCCGGCCTCTGCTAAGATGAAAGTAAGCGGACAGACATCAGTCGTTGGGCAACTGACTAGTCCAAGTAGCACAGGTGCTCAGACCTTGTCATTTAAAACAGAAGAACTGCATAACGAGTCAGTAACGAGCCACCAGGGTCCGTCCAGAGAAAGGAGGATACCACAAGCAAAGGCATCAGGGCTTAGCAAAATACCTGTAGTGGGAGGGGGCAGAGCAGGCAAGCTACCTGTCCGTGAGAGTCAACATGTTGATGATGAAGCAAGGAGAGACCCACCTACTCCTGTACTAGAAGAAGAGAGGCCCCATTTCAACTCACATGATGAGGGGAGCAAAGATAAAATCAGTGATGTTGACGCTTATGTGCCCACCTCGAAACACACCCAGGAGGAGAGTCAGCAGCTTCCCCAGCCCAAAGTCCTCACCAGTTTACCGCGTGACTCAAAGATCCCTGTGAAGCACGGCGCACACACTGCCTCCCAGATCCCTCAAGCTAAAGAGCCCTCTCGCACCAAGATACCCGTGTCCAAGGTTCCTGTCCGTAGGGTTGGTAATAAACCTGCAGCTGGCAACACCCAGATAAGAAAATAAAGCAATGGACCGAATCAATCAACGGTACAGATTATGGCTTTGACTGCAATTTTCTTTTTCAATATAACTACATGACCACCTTTTTTTCATATTTCTGGACTGTAATTCTTGGCTTCACAACACCATAAGTGACAGTAACAGAGTCAAGGAGGCAGACAGCACTCAAGCACAAAACATCTCCACAGGGAGCCGAAGCAACAAGCTTTGCTCTTTGGTGCTGAGCCAACTGGACATGCACTCAGGAAAGGTTCAGGGTTACACCTGAACACACAGCATCGGTAACTAAGGATAAGCAAGATAAAAGGTCTTCTGGGAACACACACACAACATGGGCGAGTGCCTTTTTAAGGGTGCTTTTTCCGACAGACTCTCAGAATTAATCTTTTCTACAGTACTTTTAACTTTTGTTACTCCCACTTTTTTAGGAACGGTCAAAACCTTTTACATCTTTCTTTCCAGCCTGTCTCTTTGATAATAACCAGTCCCTTTACTTTTTATTTATGTCAGGAGAAGAACAGCAGGAGCTCTATAAATTAATGCAATGACCAAATTTACATTCCACACCTATCTCTGGATGTATGTAGCAGAAAACGTGCCATTAATTTTTTGCACAAGTCGTTGAACTGTACAGCGCCTGTGTCCGCCTGCTCATATGTAACATGATCAGATCTCACTGTGAACTATGGGAGAGACTGGTTTTGAGGGAGGGATTGAAATAGATGATGGACAGCAGCCATTATGAATGGCACTGTGGACGTTTGAACAAGACAGAGACAATGCTGAGATGAGATCTCTTGTACACTGGCACATCCTTGTCCTTATCCAACTTATACTCAGATGAGAACAATATTTCTGTGTATAGTCTCATCTCATCTATGTTGTTCTGTTTCCTATTTAATCAATAAAACAATATGAGTACTTTGCAAGATGACATCTGTTTAAGTTGTGAATTATATTCTGCATGTTTTCAATATTGTGGCAGTTTGCAGGCAGATAAGAAATGTGGGCACATATAAAATGATTTGTATCAAGTAGAAATACCCAATCTCTTGAGTTAAGTTCATGTGGAATGGAATTACGTAAGGGAAAAGTTAAAGAACAGAGTAAAGAGATATGACAAACATTTTATATTTGGTTTATAATCCCTCACCATCTTACTACAGCCTGGGCTCAGAGTGTCCTCATCAGACCATCATCCACACTCAAAGCTCACTGACCTGAAAAGCAAGCACATGAATGTCAGCAGTGCCCAGCAAATCAGCTGCAAGGGAAAATGCTTAACATGCATACCTTATTATCAGAAAAAGGGTTAGGGAATGTGTGTCATTTCTATTCTTAGTGTGAAATGCAGCCACTGAATGTGCTGCATAATGCCTGAGTGGGTAATTTGATTTGGACATTTACTATCAGGTTGATATCATTAAAGATGATGAAGAGCAAAATGCAGACAGTTACTTAGAAAAGGCTGTAGTGAACAAAAACAAAAAAAAAGTAGGAAAAACATGTTTGAAAAACAACTCTTAATAGCGACTAGTGTTGAAAATCAAACCTCAGGTTAAGGATTGGAAGCTTATCAGAGTCATGGGGTAATAAAGAGGAGTTTGGTGTTAGGAATAAGGCGTAAAGGACAAAGGGTGGATTTCTTACAAAAAAAGCAGCGCAGAGGGGACACAAAAAGACCTCTGTGTACTTCAGGAAGCCAAAGGCTGCAAGCTGAGAAAAGAGGACCATATTTGCCTGAGAAAAACACGAGGATCTCAAAACATCAGGTGCTGATAAAGACTGCAGAGGGTAAAACCGACGAAAAGAACAGCTTCCCCCTGAGGCTCTGACACAACACAGGATTGCTTCTTGATAACACCTGCAATTTGGGATTGAAAGGGTTCAAAAGTTGGTTTGAACAGCATATAGATTCATAATCACGCCTGTTATGAGGGCTCACATTGTGATACGGTGTGATCAAATATATCATGCTCTCCATTACAGGAAATTGCGGGTATGAATTTGCATCCTGTAGTTTTAAAAAGAGCAATCGGAAACAGCCGTATTCTGTGAATGCTGCCTTTTGTCAACATCCATTCACATGATTCTCCAGGAGTGTGTCTTTCATGCTTATAAGTGAAAGTGACAACAGCCTTGTGGTAAGTACAACAAGGGAACATGTTAGAATAAACTTCTACACAATATTGCATACGTGGCCTCAGACTACTACTGTTTATAGGTGGTTTGTGTGTCTTTAAGGCCAGCCCCTTGCCCCAAATATGCTACAAATATTTGTACAAGTACATCAACAATAACCAAGGCCACCCTGGCTTTCTATGATCTGCGTGTGTTTGTGTCTGTTTCTGCCTCTGGAGAGACGATGTGTCTCTTTCGACCCTAATTTAGCATGCTTCATTCTGTGTTTCCATGCCAACCCCACTAGGTCAACCAATGAAAGGCTGCAAATGCCTGGAGGAGGAGTTTAAAACATGAGTGCCTTAATGAGCACATTCAGTATACATGCTAATAATACTTCATACACCCTTTTAAATTAAGTTATTCATTTATAACAAAAGAGCAAAATAATGCTTCACTGTAATTTTGAGAGATATTTTACATAGGTGATCAATGTGCTTCCAAACTCTGTCTTTTTCATTTAACCCGAGATGAACCAACCGTGACGGGGGGAAAAATCAACAATGATGAATTGTGAGTATGTGGATGCCTACAAACATCAAAGCTGAAAGAGATGTATTGAAATGTATTAAAAAGGGGCTGCACCACACTGTAGATAATACAACATTCCAAGAAAATTTTATTTCTGAGTTTCTGAGACATTTCAGAAATGTGTCAGATATACTGGGAGCTGACAAATTAGCACAAAGTTTCACAGTTATGGTGTTTTTGACTCTTATCATGGCTTTTATAAGTTAAATTGAATTAAAGGAAAACTAATTTAAGAGGTTTAAGGAGTTAAGCTTCAACACAGGGGCACTGTGCAGCCCTCTCTAATATAAGACAATAAAAAAAATTGATTCCTATAATGACACATTACATAACAGTGTAAAATAATGCTGTGGTACTCATCATGTTGCCATGTTGGGATTTTAAAAGCTTCTTTTTCAGTGCTCCATCATACCAAGAAAAACTTCAGCAAGGCAAGAACCCATATAACCCCCGCAGGATTTTACACCATGTGAAACAAAATCATCACACAACACAGAAAGTAACCAAAACACAAATCTGATTCATAATCAAAATTATTTATTCTTATTCATTTTGAAACATGACATGAAATGTCAAGTATAAAAAAACTGGAGCGTAGAGTCAACTAAAATTACCATGTTCATACACAAAATATAAAATATTACATTTCTTAAAAATATATATATATATAAAAGCGATAATTTGCTTGGTTTACAGGCTTACATCTCGTACGGTGGATGACAGTTTGTGGATGAGATGCTAACATGACGGATACCTCTGTTCACCGAGAAGCATCCAGGAAAGGCATCATCTCATCTGCAACACTGTCCGCTCTGCAGCCTCATCTGCACTCTGCAGTATGTATGCCAACACCTTGCTGTTATTGTGATCCTCCGTCAACAAATACAGTCAGACTGTTCTAAATAGTCAAACGATATACAAATCAAACATATGGATTGCATAAAACGTTCAATACTAAATTATATTTAAAAAATCAGTTTGTGTTCAGGATCCTGAAGATGATGGTTTTGCTTCCAAATAGCAAATCTTACACTTGATATGCATGTGCTTATAGATGCACATATCTGATATATGAGCTTTAGAAAAGAGGGATCGTTAAAGTGTATGGAGCTCCGGCCAGGACATTACGTCATTTCAGTGCAATAACTCTGCACTGAGGACCTCTGCTGGTCAAAAAACATAATGACATGCTTTAGAGTAACATGCGGGTGACGCAGTACATTCAGCATCACTGCTGCAAAACATGGCCTCATCATATCAGGCCTACAGCCTCAACTATAGATAGAGGGAGCTAGCTGCAAAGTGGTAGGCTTGATACACAGTACCATTGTGATCTGTGCAAATGGTCTACTTTTATGAGTAGAATATTTGGCAAAAACTATTAATAACTCATAACAATAAAACCTGAAAAGTGCCTGTAATTTCCTCTCCTTCATGACTGAAGTTTTCATATGTGAAGAAAAGCCCACGTGAAGATTAAGTGGAATGAAAGTGATGTAAAGAGACATGAACGTGGTTTGAAGGAATACTGATGATGGACGTTCAGCTCTGCTTTAAATAAGCAGACAAGACCAGCTTATGCTTGTAGTCTGGCATCAGCAATAAAATGCTTGAGTTGAAAAGGTAAAATAAAACTCAAACGAAGTACATTTGAATAATAGTGACAGTATAGAAGTAATAAATGTGACTTGAAATTAAAATGTGCATTCTTGCGAACCGGAATACAGACAGGATGATCGTATGTGGAAAAGGAGTGCTAAAAAGTTGTGACCCACTGATACAGCCCCATGTCCAACCAGAAGTAGAGAGGAATGACTAGGAAGAAGGCAAAGAAACAGACCTACAACTTAAATCCTGTAGAGAACAAAATGCTAGGTTATATAAAGCTGTTTGGTGTCTTTTATAGAAAGACAGCATCAGTATCTACCACAGCTTAGAAGTGTAGCAGATGTTGCGTCTCTGATCATTTAGAAGCTTCTGATCAAGTTTTGACTGAAAAAAAGCATAAAAAGGGAGCATATGAGACGAGCAGCAAATATTTTGTTTAAGGGAGGCTAAAATTGGAGAAAGTAACAACTAAATTGGTGCGAGATTTGGCGACGCTTCAGTCTCTCACGCCACATAAACTACAAAAGGAATAACTATATAGCTTAATTATGAAACCTGTATATAAATTATTTTCATCTGTCATATATGATTACATTATAATGTGTGTTTCTGAGCGTGAGTTGTAGGCTACAAATAATACAACAGGAGTTCATTTTTTCAATCAATCTCAGGTTGCGTTGATACGAGTGCCGCAAAGCTTCTCGTGTGGCACATTTAACGTTGAAGTTTAGTGGTGTGAACCCTGATCTGTTGGGATCAGCTACACCATGAAATGCATGTGTCCTTCAGCACCCGTAACCATAACGTCCATCCAGATACGCATGGCCTCAGGCGACGGAGCAACCATGTAGTACACCCGATCGTGGGTCTTCACACTGAACGTCAGCGAGGGGTTGGGGCTCTTTAGGTGCGGAAGTGAATGTAATGTTGAGGGAAAAAAAGTGAAATGAGAACAAGAGGGGAGAGGGGGTGAGGTGATGTGTGTGTCGGAGGGAGGAAGAAGAATGAAGGGAGAAAAGCAGAGGATAAACAGATTTCAACATTACTTCATAAAAAAAACAAAAAAACAAGGCATGTGTTAATAATCAAAGACACGCATGCGTGCACATAAACAGACTTACTTTGTGTGCGTTCTTTAAATGGTCATAGTACACCTCTTCTATGGCTTGGAAGTAAATGACTCCTTTCATCTTGGTCTCATGTTTGTCTGCAGCGGACAATATAAACAGAACCGACAAGGCTCTGATCAAAGCTCGGTCTCGGCATCCAAAGTATTCTGGCATAGCTCCAAGGTGACATCACTGTTGCCGTAACTTTGCTTCACGTCTTAAAACTGCACATTTTCATCAGAGAGCTGAAAGAAAGAAATAGCCCACCTGCATAGTAGGTGAGCGTCCTGCGATTCTGGTCGAAGACAAACCAGCGTTTCTTCCATGTCTTGATCTTGCCGCCCATTTTGACCAGGAAGCCTCGGCAGGTTTTATCTGTGATGGCCAGATGGAAGCAAGCGTCTGGGTTGTGTCCAGCTGCCTCAATATGGCCGTGAAGATCAAAGTCATCTTTCCTTACAGGGAGGTAGCGAGTCAGCCGGGACTATGGAAAAAGCAATTAAATAACAGATTGTTCGAGGAGTATTTGCACAAAGTTTACAGTGAAGAAAAAAACAAATCAGATCAACCTCTTCTCTTTAGTCATTCTGAATACCTGTGATCTTTGTTTCTCTCTGAGCTTCACCTCCCTCTCTACGAGTTTCTGTCTCCTGCTTGTCTCCTCCTGCAGTCGTTTCTCCAGGTCCTCTCTTCTTCTTCGCTCCTCCTCCAGAGCATGCCTACGCATCTCCATCTCACGCTCCTGCACATGTCACATAGTGTAAATTACATCAATCAAACGCACACACAATGACATACAAAGGGAGTTTTGGTTAGGTTTGGGACATTACCCGATGCTCCAGAAGCCTGTGCTTCTCAGCCTGGGCCTCTCGGAGTAAACGCTCCATCTCCTCGATCTTCGCCATATTGGACGTACTAGCACTGATGGAAAATGGAAAACACGAGTTATCAAACAGGAGAAGAACCGTATTTCTCTGATAATATTATAATATTTGAAAATTTCTCCAAGCCAATGACTATGTGCAGTACACCAATCATTCAACACTGTAAAACACATCACTTCAAATCTGTTATACTGCACATGTATTGACATTTGCTGCTGATGTTTTGCATACATGTTAGTTGTATTGTATTGTTTTGGTATCAAACCTCCTATTGCTTATGTTCTGTAGTTATATTGTTTAGATCCTCTACTTGTATAGCTGCTATTTATTATATCTTATCTCATTTGTTCCTTATTTTATTCTTTGTAAATGTGTGTGAAGTCCGTGATACAATAAACCATTTGAGGCTGACAAAATTGAAGTTTTGTTGTCCTTGCATAATGACAATAAAGTAAATTATCTTGAACCTATAACAAACAAACACACATAAGAAAGGAGGCTATGCAAACAAACTCAACTCATTTGTACAAATACCTAACACAAAATGAATAACTGGTCTCTAGTTTACAGGTTTTTGTTGCAGGAAAAAAAGGTAACACCATGATGTGGGACTTCCCAATTATGAACTTGTAAGACCCATCACTGCAACCTTAGACACGACAAAACGACATGAACACCATTACAAAGGTTGTGACTGAATATGCTAATGTGTATGTAACTGTAAGAAAGCGTGAGGACAGCTAGAGATGTGGATATGTTTGTCTCTCATCTGACACAAACACAGAGTCTCTTCACAATATCTCTCCTGATCATCTTCCGCAGCCTTCTAAAAATACAACTCCTCTTCTTCCTCCTTCTAAAACTCTTTCAAAGTAACCTTTTATCACTACGTCACTGTGCTTTCTTTCTAACCTGGAGATATTATCTGGGGAGCAGGCGGAGAAGCTGGTCTCCAGGCTGTCAGAGCTGTCCACGCTGACGGTATCTGAGGCTTGGCTGTTGTCCGGGTAGGAGAAGGAGTCCAGGAACATGCTGGGCTCAGACACCATCCTGCTGCAAAAATCACTTCTTCTCTGTCTGTCTTCATTCATGTGTGCATGGCTGTTGCCTGCTGATGGAAGAAAATATTACAGTAAGCACTACCTAACAACACCAGGGTTGAAGCTCACTAGTTGGCTTAGTGAAATAGCATCTTGTGATCATAATTTTATGAAATTCTGTCTGCAGCAACCAGGCCAAGTTACACTGATTATACTGGAAAGAGGCTGTTACTTTGAGTCAACAGGACGGGAAGAGGCACAGGGTTAATTAAGCATGACAGTACCCTCCATTATCAGCACTCTGTATTAGGCTGAGTAATTGTGTGGAATTACTGCTTAGCTTAAACCACTCTCAATCGTCAAGAAAAAAAAGTAATGAATATGTAAAAAAAACAGTAGGACTATTATGCTACAGTATTTCTCAAAACCTCATTACACATATCTAATGAATACATAGTTTACACCATTACCAGTGAAGATACTTTGTATGTGCTACATGTTTCAAGCAAGTTGGGCAAACAAATTCCTCTCTGGCATAATGAACAGTACTTTGTGAAGGCAAGCGTGTAGTCTTTGATATCAGATGTGGACTAAATGTGGCTCTCATTTATATTATTATTGGATCATTTTAGCATTTACTGTCCTGAATTTATAACGCCTGAGGGTTAAAGCCAGTCACACAGTATAGATTTGATGCAGATAAGATGTGACAGTTTGGTACTCTGACTCACTCTTGGGCAGGCGGCGGGTGCTCAGGTCCCTGGGCGGAGAGAAGCTGAAGATTTGCGGGATGACGCTGCCACAGCTGGAGCTTTGGGACAGAGGCAAATGAGCCTGAGGAGGAAACGGCACCACGCATGCTGTTTAGGGTCAGTCTCTACAACCGTCACACGACTAAAAACTTCTCTCATTCGCAAAGTACTTCCTGATCTATACGGGTGTTGCAACACATACTGAAAGTGTGAATTCCTGTTTGGGCGGATCATTCTCTAGGGATAAAAAGTTCTGAATAGTGATTAATGAGGGCAGTGAATTCCCCTCTTGTGCAGTCCAGAATCTGAATGGGCCAATATTTTGCAACAGTTTTTCAGTCTGCGTTATTCTTGCTGTAAGGCCTAATGCCGCTATAGTGCTGCTACAGCGCAGATGAGTACCTGACCAATCAGGTGCAGATTGGGGCTCTAAGAGATAGGCGCTAAAATAGAGCATTTCAGAGAGAGGATGAATACAGGTACACTGGTGATCAAAATTAGAGAACAATTTATAAAAACTTGATTCATCCAAAAAGAAGAGCTAAACCCCATAGAGAATCTCTGGAAAATCCTTAGCAACAAAGTAATTGCTAAGAAACCCACTACAGTTACTGAACTGTGGAAGAGATTGTAAGAATGGACCAAGATCAAACCAGAGCAGTGTGAAAACTAGTGATGTCCTGTGGGTGCAGATGTGCTGAAGTTCTTCAAAGCAAGGGCCTCTACATTTGCTATTCATTTGTTTAGTCCTATAGCCCTAAGAAAACATTTTTTAAATCTTCTCCTCTGACACAGTGGTTCCTGTTCTCTAATTTTGCTCAATGTTTTTTTCACAAAATAAAGGTTTTTGTTGAAGTACCTTGGTTATTTAAAGAAACATGCTAGTACAGCAGGTGTATAGCCAAAGCGGGTATTCTATCAAATTATGGATGATAAACAATAACAGTATTTCAGAATAAATTAAGTATTAATACTTTGTTCTCTCATTTTGATCTCCAGTGTATATTCAGACAGACAATATGAGAAAAATAATGTGTTTTTTGAACATTAACTCATGTAAACATGTTCCAAACCCAAAATACAGGTATGAACCTGAACTTCAGCATAATATAGGACCTTTAATGTTTGCTTAGATTATTGATTATTGTTTTTACAAAAAGGTAATAATGACCTTGGGAGGAAGCGTGCGTCCCAGGGATCTGCCGTAAGAGGTGAGGAGCTGCTGGCTCCTCTTATGAGGTAGGCTGTCAATCAGGTGGGAAGAGTTTTCTTTGTTGCTTCTTCTCCTTTCCTTCAGAGAGTGCTGCAGTGATTACAGAAATCACAACGGATAAGAAACGATAAACATAACAGGACTTTTCATCAGAGACACTGAAACTTTGGTCATTTACTGTGTGACAAAGAAAGAGGAGCACTCGGCTGGTGGAAATATAAAGCACTATTGCAGCTGTGACTTACACCTACCTCCTTGATGGCGACAGGGCTGTTAGTGAAGGTCCGCCCCTCAGACAACTCTGCATACTTTCCTTCCAAAGATGCCAGTTTCTCTCTTTCCTGCCAACATCAGGATACAATCTTCATGTAAATTAAATCAAATACGTATGTGCTGTATCCGCATGAGAATCATTTTCTTACCTTCTGAAGCATGACGAGCAGATTGTTTTTCTCTCTCTGGAAATTCTCTCTCTCTTGCTGAGCCTGTAAGGTAATCTGCGAAGACTGTTTCTTCAGCGTCACGAGTCTCTCCTGTGACAAGAAAAAAACAGCACAATATCACTACACAGTATCCTGCAATTCTATATCAAGCAAAGTAATATTGTCACATTAACAGATACTCCAAATGTTGTTTTATTATGAAGCAGCAGCAGAGAGAACAAGAGCATATTTTCCTTTTGGGATATTTTTTGTGATATTTGCTTTCCTACAACTACTAGTCCTTTACACATTGACTTAATATCACTCACTCTGTTCTGCGCCCTCTGTGGAGTTACCCTCAATTGAAAAATCTATATATTCTAAGTCTTTTTTTTTTACTATGTAAATAGTATTTCATGCTTACCATTGCTGGTATTGCTGTCTCTTGTAAATAGCTCATGCTTTGTGCTGAAAATCTCACAATTTTGCAGCTTTATTTTCATGCAAACCTGTAGTAAGATTAATGACAACACACCACAATGTAGTAACTGAAAAAAAGAAAATTCACAATGATCACCACAAAAACTTTTTTAGGATTTACATGTGCCTCGACAGATCTTTTATTTCATATGATTGGGCAGATTGATAAGATTAAACACTCAAAAAATGCACTTTATCTGATAAAATAGGAAACTGAAAGTAGCCTCAAACTCTGCACTTTTTTAAAGACTACAGACAAGTAGTCTACGTCTTAAGTGAGGGACATTTCTGCGGGTCTTTTACTGAAATCTGAGAGCTCATCATGATACAATACGTTGGTTCAAACATGCACTGAGTCCAGACAAATACTAAAGATCTACTTTTTCTAAACCATAAAACAGCAAGGACACTGGTGAGTCATGTTCTGTTAGCATGCTCCAAAAATACCCACAGTAGTAACTATACTGAAGATACTCCAGGCTTAGCAATTGAAAAGTGATGCGGTGCCAGCACTGACTGCGATGTGTTAAACATGCAGTACATGCTACATGCACACGCACAAAACCTCACCTTGCGTGTGACCATGAGGCGCTGACACTCGGCGATCTCTCGCAGTAGCTCTTGGCTCTTACTCTCTTTTTCCTCGTCCTGATTAATTTCTCTCTCCAGCTTCTGAAACTCCAAATCCTCCAAACTTTTTGTCTGCTCTTCAGCCTCCTGAGAAACAGCACAGACACATGCAATACACCAAATGTAAGGTAAAAGTACATAAATAGATAAATGCACACTACAATCATATCCCACAGTAGATATGAGATGTGGCCTGAAAATCCTCAGTAAGATGTGACGAGAGAGGCTGAGCACATCGGCTGCTGTTAAAGTGAAACCACAGGAGGGTAACACCAGCTCATACTGATGACAGTAACCGGGGCAACTGTGAGCATCTGAGGGTGCTCTCTGGTCCTGTGCTCTACTCATAAGCATGGACAGGAGAAGTAGATCTGTCCTATCCTGAGAAGTTAGACGCTAAGGTGGTCGGCTGCAGTTTAAGACCCAGGTGTGTTTTCTTACTCTGCCGGCGAGAGACCCCTCCCACACACACACCACCACCACTGTAGCGCCTCACTTCCACCGTCCCACCTGCGTGGTGCAGTAACAAAATCTTATTTAACACTCAGGTGTAAAGTGTCGTAACGTTAAACAAACCCACATATTTGGATCATCTTGTTGGCCTGTCTACCCACTATTTCCTGGTGCTTTGGCCTTTAAGAGAGAGAGGGACTTAAGAAAAATGTCTTTCCCTCACAAACAAACACTTTTTTGGAGACATTTCTACCGACGTCTTAACTGAAGTGAAAAGAGCCAACTGCAGAGCGCGCAGAACTGCAGATGAGGGCACGGCAGGGACGGACCTGAGCGTGTAGCAGCATGACCATGTAGGGAAGTCCGGTATCGTCTACGTAGATAAATTCACAAAATTCAAAGAAATCGCTAATAGCAACCAAATCCTAGCGTTCAGAGCTGAGCACAGCTGAGCCAGACGGTGGACAGGGCTATACCGACAGAGTATAAATGCAAGTACTTCGTTATTCGTATTTATTATTTTAACATGAGTATACAATATTATAAACAAATGTATAGGTCAGAAAAGACAGAAAGCATAATAGGCCCTCTTTAATGATAATTAACATTTTGCACATTTTGGACAATGTGTTAAATCTTGTGTCCTTCAAAGTGTCAGGTTTTGGGTGATTTTAGTTTTCCACAAAATTGGAGTCAGATGCGCTAACATTTTTTTTTTTTTACACATGGTAACTATTTGGGCCCATTCCCAAATGTGGGTCTAAGGGATACCAGGGCAGAAACAGAAGTTGAAAAATGTGAGAGGGGAAGTAAAGGGAAGGGATCCAGGATTACAAAGAACAAGGTCAAGAGGGATAATGAAGGCGCAAAAAGAAACAAATTGGCAAAAAAAGAAAAAACAGGTGAAAAATCACAACTGAGGTATTTGGTTTTTCTGTGAGTTTTGGCGCCCACTGCACTAATTCTGGAGGATTCAGAATGAACTGCCATGTAGTGTCCAGTGGAGTTAGTTTAGGTGTGCTGCTGCAGAGATAGTGAGCTGACAGGTCTAGATGCAGAAACACTCCGCCCTGGCAAATACGTCTGAGCCCCCTCCCTTTTACACAGATTTCAGTGTCCGATGTGAAGCAATCGATATCACAAGAGCTGACGAAACCTGAAATGCTGTCTCGATTTTCAGTTGTGTTACTTTAAAACAAAAGGGTTTAGTCTTCAGTTTAGTTTTGAATCAAGTTTCAGATTACAAAAAATATTTTCCACTGCTAATTTTTTGTTTTAGTTTACTATAATAACCCAGATGCCTTTCCATTTTACCTCATTCCCACATGCCTCAGATTTTTTTTATAATAATGCTGAAATCTGTTTATCCTCTGCTTTTCTCCCTTCATTCTTCTTTCTCCCTCTCACACATGCATCACCTCACCCTCTCCCCTCTATTCTTATTTCACTTTTTTCTCAACATTACATTCACTTCCGCACCCAAAGAGCCCCTGATGTTGCACATTTGGACAGTTTTAGGTGAGGGTCTTTTAGACGACCTTTATGCTGCTTTGCAGATCTAATTTGTGATGAACCTCCTCGAGCTGGTGCTGTAAGCATTTCCTCTTGGAAACATAATTTGTTTGTTTGGTTTTAAAATGAATGTAACTGAAGCCGTGTTAAAGGAAGCTGCGGTTGACCTGAACTGATCCCTGAGAGTTTACTTGAGCTGTGGTTTAGTGTCTAAGAATGTCTGCCAAAAACCTATCATGGCTGGATCATTTTACATTTTTACCTGTGTATTCTCAGTGTGGCTCGTCTTGTCAATACTATGAATCTTTTTCTTAAGTTGATCCAGAAGCTCCTTTTCCCTCTGCAGCTGTGTAACCTCCGACTCCTGTTCCCCCTCCAGCAGAGCACACTCCACCTCCATCTTGCGGGAAACAGCACCATTCATAAGAAAAAAATAAATTAAAAAATCCCATAGAAATATATTATCAACTTAAAGTGAAACAAACAAACGTATTGAAAATAATCAAGACATAATAAGATTAACAAAAGAGCAAAATGCATGCTCACTTCAGCTTTACTGCGATGAGCCTGAGTGATAAACTTCTGCGCAGTGCTCTTTTTTTAGTTATCAATCAGTTTCTTTATAAGAACAAATACTATGAAGCTGTTCAGATGTCAGTTTATACATTGCACTATGCAGTCTACCTCTCTGACAGACTCCTCCATCTGGTTGTCCAGGTCTTTGATCTTCTGCTCGAGCTCCTCTATGTTGTTCAGGACTTGGATCCTCTCTTCCTCTATATGCGTTACTTCCTGTTTCAACTGCACGCTCTCCAAGGCCTGTGTTGACATAAGGAATGCATATAAATGCTTGGCTGCAAAGGAGACTTCACATTTTGAATACACACATGCAACTAAAAACACATGGATAGTGGACGTTTTGAGAAATGCACAAAACATCATACAGTAAATTGTTTGTAGCTTGTCTTTGTGTTTGCATGTTCAATGCAGAACATTTTGAGAAACTAATTTTCCAAGTATAGAATGTGTTGTTGAAGTAATTTGCCGGCCGGTAGAATCAGTTTTTATGGAATAGACGACAGCAGCTGCTGTTTTAACTCATCGGAAGCTGGATCGCTGACAACAGGGGCAGGATTCTTTTCTACTTGATGTAATGGAAATCTCTATCAGTGCACTCCACTGCCCGCCATGCCAGAGTATTTCCACTCTACCAAAGTCCTACATCCTTCATTCATACTCATAGATGTTAAGAGATCCTGTTTTAGCAGGTATTCTTTCTTTTAGGAGCCAGGAGGATTGTTTTCATGGTCACAGCCTCATGTAGCCAGCAGCTCTAGGATTTATAGTTTCCCAGACAGCTTTCTGAGTACTCTTTCTTCTTGCGCACACTGCTCTTCAGAATGCAGATGGTGGAAGAGAGGGTATTTGGAGTCTGTAAACCTCTGTCACAATTGACACATTGCAGAAATTACAGCCGCAGCTTGGAAATGTAATTTCAATAAACTTGAGGTGAGTCTATGTCTTTCACATAAAACCACATTGGTTGAATACCTGTGGTGATGCGTTCACTACATTCTGATTTTTACAACATTGATCTTGCCTCAGTGAAAAATTTCAATACATCTGGAAAAACGCATGTCTCTTCCATGCATATACATTAGCATTCCTTCACTCACACACACCCGCACACAGAAGACATGCGCACAATAATTCTCCTTGGGATAAAGTAATTTCCTGTTCCCTGGAGTTTGAATGGCTGAGTGCTGAAACAAAACTAGGACTTCTTCATTAAAACCAGACACACCATTAGGTTGTTACTGCTCAAGAATGGAAAAAAAGCTGCACTTTTACAGAGACTGTAACTCAGAGGCTCGAGGACTGGCAGAGTGGAGGACGAGGGGGGCTTGCCTCGGAACAAAAATCACATTATTTGACATGTTTAGGTATATTGAGATGTGTAAATTAAACATGTTATTTTATTTCTCAATAGGTGCAGCAAGGCTTCAAAACTGTTAAAAAAAAGCAGATGAGAGAGAATAGTTGTAACGTCAAAGCTGTGAGGAGGTCTTGTGCAACTGTGATTTTCCTGTTTATATGTCTAAAAAACCCCACATAAACAGGAAATGTACAAACTACTGACTGCACACACTTACTGCATAAAACTTCTGACTAAAAGCTCGGTGATTTTGAAGAATCTGCGTCAACCAAAAGTGTTGACTAATAATAATGTGGAAGACACACTATATTCCCCCATGGATGTGGTAACAACATATGAGCCTGCACAAGAGCTTCATGCCACATGTTTGCACTTTTCCTCTAGACACATCCAGTTTGAACCAAATAAAAGGCAACCTTTGTTATTATGTGAATGTTTTTTGGACCACTCCATCACATACACATACACACTTCCTACACAGTTCACATATGGACACATTTGGGTATTCATAAAAACTTTGTTATTTGGATTTTGAAATGGTGCTCAGTGGACGCGTGGAAAGCATTTACTCTTATATTACAAAAGGTAAACAAAAAAAGATCAACAAGCCATCGGCAGTCTGATTAACTGCATTCCACAGGGGGGAGGGGGTGCGTCCCGTAGGACTTGGTGCCCTCTTCACAAACTTTAACACTCATTCTGTAGCAGGAAGCTTGAGTGAAGGCAAAGAAAGGATGTGGATAAACTGTACCTGGGGCAGATTTTCTCTTCTTTATCAAAAATATTAAGTCCAGGTGATGCAGCCTAATCAGAAACTTCCTACAGAGGAAGGCCTTTTTCCAAAGCAGACATTTTGACTTGTCCCAGTTGGAAAAGCACAGGTGTTACTAATAACATTAACAATGGCTCTGTTCAATTCATGTGCAAATAAGCCATGACAGTGTGACAGTGACCCTGCATGCATATTATAAGACCATAAAACCAGAGCAGCTAAATGGAATCAGACTTTTTACACATGTGGGAAATTCTGCTGTCAATATGTCCTCTATGAAAAAGGCCCACTATGACCAGCAATATTGACCTGCTCAAATCCCCCGATCATTTCAAAGACATAACTTCTCTAGGATGTGGATATACCGTATATTATTACCCCAATCTCCACCCTAAACCCTAAACTTTGAACCCTCATGGACTGAACTGACATCACCTGGAAAGTGGTTGAATACGAGAGGGTCCAAAGGCTGGGAATGGTAGAGACAGGAATGGGACAATGCCAAAACATGTCATGTAAAATTGTGGGTTTGAGCAGGTTTATTCCTTTTTACTTTTGTGTTCTGTTGTAAAGCACTTTGTGGAAAATTTGTGATTCATGATTTTGGGTTATATAAATGAAATGTACGTGACTTCTTCTAATTATACAATGTTTAATGTTAAGTATATCCTTCCTGTACTTTAATTAAATTTTGAACATTCTTTAGATAATTGACTGTGATTCAATTTAATTCCCCGTGTGTTATAATTTGTAAATATTCAAATTTCACCCTCATGACCGGATGTTTATGAGGACCTGTCGATAGGCATGACTTTGGCAAAACTTACTTTGGCTCTGTGGTGGGTGGAGGGTGAGGGGGCACTGTTGTTGTTCATGTTGATAGCAGGCGAGTGGGACCTGGCCTCTCTGTAGTTGCTCTGCTGGCGCTGGCTGACCTGCTGCTCCTCAGCAAGTTGGAAGTCTCTGGCTTTGACTCCAAAGCAACTCTCTGGAGCCACGCTGCTGGGAGAGTCAGAGAACACTGACTCATCGTCTGACACCTGCAGCTTCTCCAACTCCTTATTGATCTTCTGCAGGTCAGAAACAGCTGAGCCCGCAGGCTCTCTCTCCACATGGCCAAACTCAGTGCACAGGTTTAAGATGGTCTCTAGACGCTGGCATTCCTGTAGACAGGTGATGCATACTTAAATATTTTAGACTTTACTGTTACTTTCATGCTTTCAAATTAGGTCAAACATGAAGTTAGGAAGTTGTTAAAGTAGTATAAAAGTGTATAAACCATGCCCCCAAATAAATTTCAGTCAAAAGCAACTGGACTTGGTAATTTGTCTAGGAAGACATTTCACTTCTCAACTAAGAGGCTTCATCAGTTCATGTACGCATCTGACCAGGCTGGGACTGGTCCAGAGTTCCACTGGTTCCTAGACAAATATCCAAGTCCTTATTGTATGAACCATGGTTCAAACGGACACTCACCAATCTCTGCACTTTCTGCTCCCTTAGTCGTTCATCTCTCTGGTGCTGGTGATAGTCTCTCAGCTCCTCTTTGCCATTCAAAGAGCTGATGCTGCCCACCCTTTGTCCTGGACCCAGCCCACCCTTCCCAAAGGACAACCTCCTCTCTCCGAAACTAAGATCGAAGCCTGTCCCGTCCATCTCTACACCCAGAGAGCTCAGAGAGGCCAGACTGGCCCTCCTGGGAGTGCTGGGCATGCTGGCTGGTACCGTCACATCTGGTGGCTGCTCCAGGGATGAGAGACTGCGCCGTTGCCCTGCGGAGCCCCCCCTGTGGGAACCCACTGAGTGTCGTGACGGTAGCGACAGAGCAGGGGGGTCTGCTGCGTTGTGAAGCCGCGGCAGAGAACGGCTATGCATCCCAAGGCTGTTAAGGGAGCCAGTGGAGTATTTCCTCTGCCGGGAGTCTCCTCCAGTTTTACCCTGAGAGTAGAGCCTGCGACCCATGCGAGGGCTGGACGGCACGCTGGCTGCTCCACTTTTGACCCTGTGAGAGCGAGGTAGGGGCTGCCCATAGGAGGAGAGCAGAGAGCTTCCATCTGCTGCGTTGGAGAGGAGCAGACTGTCTTGTGACTGGTGGCGAGAGTGGGAATGACGGAGCAAGCCGTTGGGGCTCAGCTGGCGTTCACCTTGGCGAGGTGACGGAGGCACACTGCTGCTGGTCATGTAGGAAAAAGTTCTGGCGGCAGACGGAGGTCGTTCGGTATTGCTGAGGATTGACAAAGGCCTGGTGGACTGAGATCCAACAGGTGAAGGCACGCTGAGGTACTTGCGGCTGCACTCAGCTGCCCTCAAGCTGGCCTCCAGAGCACTCTTCCTGCGCTGCAGCGTCTCCATCAGGTCCTGTAGCTCTGCCTTAGAGCGAGAGCCCCTCAGCAACGTCCCACCTACTGAGCCACTGTTGCTGTGCTCAATCTTCACACAGTCTGTAGAAAAGAGAGAGTTGTCAGAGCATGAAATCCTGTCCCTTTTTGGTCTATGTAATCCAGTCAGGTCTAATGTAACCTATTTAATAAGCACCAGCTCAGCTAAGAGCAGTGCTATCACTCATGTGCTGAGTAAGTGGGGGAAAACCAGTGAAGAATGTATGCTCATACAGTTCTGAGTCCAATACAAACAGAGGCTCAATCAGTGGTTAAGCTTCTTCTAAAAATGGAAGTATGCTGGTGGGCCAAGACAAGCCAGAATGCGTCTCGACTGCACGAGAATTCACTTATCCCCAACCCAAATATCTTAGCAAGCAGTGTGAGAGGTGCCCTGCGTCATGGGTGGCTGGACGCTGAATCAGTACAGAGTTGTGATATCAAAGAATGTCCACCTCCTGTACTCCTTTGTCACAGAAACTCATTAACACATTTGGGTTTTATAAATCAATTCTGGTTTGCCGAATCTAATAAAACTTGGATTATTAACTTAAGAGTGAGACTGTTATTTACATGTATCCTAACTTGTTGTTATAGATCATGAAGGAATAAAACCTCTCTTTATAGAAATAGCTGTAGCTAAGATTCTCAGCCTTGTATGGTATGACCTGCATTGACAGTGGGAGTGTCTTTAAGAAGCTGTAGCAGGTAACTAGACAATCTCAGTAATCCACTGGTACCAACCACGTCAGCTCATCCGGAGGGGGGTAAACAACGTTCCAAAGTTTTGGAGGGAAAAACTGACATGGCCATTCTCAAAGGGGTCCCCTCTTACCTCAAGGTGTGTGAATGAAAATGGATAATATAAATGCCCACGAGTCTCCCCTTTGAGAGCTGAGACTTTTGTGCTAAATTGTATTGATGTGTGATGATGTAAGTCCCTAACCATTTTATTGTAGTGAAACAGTTTTTTCAAACTTGACGTCATTATATAAAACGAGCTGTTGTGACCTTTAGATCACAGCCTCATGAAACTTTACAACCACTAACTAGAAAGCTAGGGTATTCAACAAACATCTTCGCTCTAGCTTTCCAACTGAACCCACTACAGACTTTAAAAGACTAATAGTTAAGAGGTTAATGTTATTTCAACATGTACAGTATATGTGTGCACATGCACGTACTTCAAGCCATCCCTGCTTTTTCAGTCAAAAGTCTGGATATGCCACTGCATTGTATGTGTTTTTCAGGCAATCATGATTGAAAAAATAGGCCCGAATCATGTTCCAAGAGGCACATTTGACTGCAACCCTGAAGCGCTTAAAGTCTTGAACAATGGACTGAACAAACAGCTGTTCCAGTTGAAGGAAAATTATAACTCAATAAAGCTTTTCATGAAGCAACTAATCCAGACTTAGCTATCTGTCTATCAGCTAAAATGATCTGGTTTATTGTCATTTATCCGACTCTGTTCTTTGTACATAAGTAGGGGTTGTGAGATTTGCTGCTCAGCAAACCAATTAAAGGGATAAATGTCAAGAAAAAAGGAATATTGTATGGATGACACTGGGGGCAGTGTAATTTCTTTTGTATTTAGGGGGAGTCTTAGGTAAGAACTGGTTGGGGGGAATGATCAAGGGTGATAACATTTTTGAGAATAAACAAAATACAGATAAATGTCAAGGAAATAACGAAAACAGAAACGTATGAATGTTGTCTTACCTGAGCTGTAGCCCAGTGTGGCGACCGCACTCCTCTGAGGAAGCATGCTGTTCATCACACTGACCTCCTTTCTCTGATGCAGTCTGAGGATGCAGGATTCAACTGGGCCCCACGTGCTTTGTTCCCTGAGAAGAGGAAAAGGGAAGAATCAATATGAAACTCACACATCATACTGTAAAAAAAACAAACTTCTTGTATTCTACATATTGTCAATAGGAATTATAGAAAACAAATTGATCCTAATCATATTGGAATCCACATAAATACTGAATGTAACAACTCAATTCAGTTCAACTTTGCTCAGTATTCCTGCAACATCACACAGCAGCATATTTCAATCTAGAAACAAAAGACTTAAAGAACATCACAGGAAGTTGAATCCGGCCCCTCGACGTCCCCTCTAACAACTCGACAACAATACATCAATTCAAGCAGATATTTCAGATGTGCATATTTAAATGGAGAGGGAAAAAAAAAAACTTTCCTCAAGACTAAGTAGGAAAACAGATCCAGAGGAAAGTTTTTATGCCTGGCTCTGTCACCAATAAAAGGCAAATCTGAAAAGCAGCACTCTGCACCTTAATCTTTGTTCTAGCCTCAAGCTCATGACCAGGACTCCAAAGTATTCCCTCAGAGCCTCAGGCCAGACTTACTGAGACAGCAGTCAGAGTCAGAGGTTCAGACGGGGTCAATCTGGACTGGGACTGCTTTAAAACTTTATTGTATTTGAAACATTTTTTCTCATTAATTGAGATAATACCAAATATTTGCAGGCTATACTTTAACAACTTCAACAACTTGTTGATTCCTTTTCACTATTTCATATACTTAAGACTTAAAGGCCCTATAATGTAATAAGTGATATTTCCATGTCTTTTTTATTATAAAGCAGGTGGAGGGGCTGTATAAATGCTGTCAAAGTATAAAAACACTCAATTAACAGAGAAAAATGTCCTATTATACTTTTTTAATTTTGGGCTCTGGTGAATTTAGATGGGATTTCTGACATTTTATTGAGTAAATAATTAATCAGGTCACTATAAACATAATCAATAGTTTGGAAAATGTAAAGAACAGCACTAATACAGCTTCTCACTCTCAGTTTTTCCAGTGAACAACAGCACAAAGAGAAAGTCACACTCTCTCCTCTTACAAAAAGAAGGTTAAAATAAATAATTAAAATAAAACCAAGATGTACATAGTCAGCTCCCCACAATTCATGTCAGAAAAATCCAACTGAGTGAGGATATTTCACATCATAGGGATTTCAGTGCTTTTTCCTGAATCCACAGACAGGGCGCACACACACACACACACACACACACACACACACACACACACACACACACACACACACACACACACACACACACACACACACACACACACACACACACACACACACACACACACACACACACACACACACACACACACACACACACACACACACACACACACACACACACACACACACACACACTAACACACACACACAGATGGCTGATCCAAGATTTTCTCCTCCTGCTGTCTGGGGAGAGGGCCTACAGGAAGTAGGGTATCCTTTTACACAGTCACACAATCAATCAGCATGAGTTCATTCTCCAGACCTCCTGAAAAAAGGGGTGGGGGGACCCCTGGCTTCATGTCAGGAGCATGAGTTTTTTTTACTGCATCACCCAGACAACTAGCCAGCAGGATAGTGCAGATCATAAACGCAGAGAGATGTAAACAGTTTGAGGCATGGCCTCAGATAAGATGTTTTCATTTCATGTGTGGAAACACTGTGAAGATAAACACAGGACGGTGCATAAGGCTCAAGCCACAGCTGCCTTGTAAGTCTCATTGCACAGACAAAGACAATGCTAATTTCTATTCAAAGTAAATAGTAATAATAATAATAACAATAATCATCATCATCATCATCATCATCATCATCATGATAATAAAATGTAAATAGTTATTAAGCAATAAATTAAATTAATCTCGGGCCAACAGCTAACTATTTTTTTTAGTTTTTAAAAAATATTTCTAATCATTAGCTCTATGAAAATAGAGATATATTGCTGTTCTAATTCCCCTAAGCCCAACTAGTGACATCTAGTGATCCCAATATTCAGTTTAGAATTATGCAAAAAGAGAAATAAAAGAAATACTCACATTAGAAATGTTTATTTTGGTTCAACTTATTGATTAATGCAGTAATTATTTCATCTGCTTTTACAATAATCTGATTCAACATCAGGCACCAAACAAACACACTTAGGGATGTCGTTGGCTGTCGTCCATTGTGTTTTAATTGGTCGTGTCATTATCCAGCAATGTTGAAACATCAATAGTGAACCCCGACCTCTCAACAAAGTCTGTGGCAGCTCAAAATCCCCCCCTGACTTTTTGGGACATTTTCTTTTGCAACAGCATGACACATTCACCTTCGCCTCAGTTACAAACACAAGTCATACTCGTCATTTTATGCACTTTAACGTTACATTTGGCAGCGACTGTGCACGCAGTCAGCATGTGATCAACAACGTTAACGTTAGATACTTGTCTGACATAGCGATGTAAATGAGACAAAAACGTGTGTTTCGCCCGGAGCATCACAGTTTGTATCAACCTGGAGAATTGAGTTGCAGACTGAATTTACCTCTGTGTGAAAAGAAAAGCGACTCACCTTCGACTTCTGTCCCCTTCACATAGTTGCGAGTAGTAGTAGTGTTTTAGCGTCTGTTGCTGCTGAAGCTGAAGTCCTCTGCGTGTGTGTGTGTGTGTGCAAAAGCAAAGTATGACAAAGGATCAGACAGGAGACCCCCTCCTCTCCCCTCCCACCTCAACTTTTAGCTCAGACTCTCCTCCCCAGGAGAGAGAGAGAGAGAGAGAGAGAGAGAGAGAGAGAGAGAGAGAGAGAGAGAGAGAGAGAAAGGGGGAGAGAGAGAGAGAGAGAGAGAGAGAGAGAGAGAGAGAGAGAGAGAGAGAGAGAGAGAGAGAGAGAGAGAGGTAGGGGGGAATGTTTACTTTGCAGCATCAGGCCCTGCTGCTGCCCCTCTCTGGTCGGATAGAGGATTGCTGGTATGTAGAGGAGCAAATGAGAAGAAGAAGACGAAGAAGTGCTTTCATTAGTGGGTCCTGTGATCAATCACATTTGTTTTAACTCCCTTTTTGATAGATAGTAATTCAGACAATTAAACAGATGAAAATATTACGCATTACATCTTTAATTATAAGTGTCTTCAAATGAATCAGTAGGTTTAAATCCCCTCTAGCACACTTTGCCTTCTGTCTGCAGCTGACTTAGACCTCTGACCTCACAATGATCAATAAGCTGCACTATCATGTTTACATTATGTCATATTCCAGCATGTATACACCAGGTTTGATTGAGTCACTGCTCATCTGTCTTGTGACAGTGTCTGCATTTTCTTGCTATTTCCTAGACTGGACTCTCTGCTCTTCATGTTATATTTGCAATGGTAGCGGTCTTCTTGCTGTTGAGCCAGGTTGTTCACAAGGAGCTTCTTCTCAGTTTTCACACAGCGGAGAATTGCCACAATGTGTGTTTTCTATAGAAGAAAAACCAAAAACTATGCATTTGTTCTCAGAGTTGTAAAAAATAAAAAAAAGACTCTTAGATTGTTGTTTCAACAGTATGTGGAGGCGGGAGGAGGCCCCATCGCAGTGTTTGAAACAGAGCCAACCTCACTCCCCCTCCTAACTGTGCCGGCAGAGAGTCCAAACCCCTTACAGTCAGGGACTTACCCGCTCTGCAACATGGAGCGTATACAATACTTTGATCATTCTTTGATCTAACCTGTTTTTATAAAAACTGATCCAACGGCATGTTAAACGAGTGAATAAAATATATAGAAAAAACTATCAAGTTCAGGGAGTAAAATTAATGCAACGTTACTCACTTAAATCCCACTGAAAATCTTGTACCATCATGCAAAAAAACTCCAATTACATCATAGGGAGGGGGCTGCGGAGTTGAGCCTGGACGAGATGATTACTTCCAGACACAGAGCTGGGGTCTCACACACACACACACACACACACACACACACACACACACACACACACACACACACACACACACACACACAAATCTGTCCACCCCCCCCCCTCTCTCTCTTTACAATTTCAGGAAAATAAAAATGACACATAAATCTCAGGAGGGTCTCATTTGAAAACTGGGAAACTTTATATTTATTGCCAACACAAAGATTTAATTGTCATCGAGCACTGGAATGTTACTCAACTTCCTGTCCAAAGAAGGTTTTTGAAAAAAATGGGTAAAATTTTGAAGCAACCACACCACTATTTGCTGCAAACAGCTGTATGCATATATATTTTCAAAACTATAGGCTAGTCTAGTCTAGTTAGTTGAGAATGGAGGCAATGGAAAAAGAAGGAAGGATGGTGTCAGATTGTGGGAGTGGGTGTACGATCACTCTGGTAATTGTTGGAAGGTCTGAGTCACAGCGTGAAAAGTTTCAAGTGTCTCACCCGATCACAAGAGGCCAGAGTCAATAGGCAATTTGTTGTTGTTAAATGTGGTTCTGTTTGTTTTCTTTAAACCGGACTTTGACCTTGTCGACTCAACTTTCGCTTTGTTCAATCTAATTTAATCTCACCAGGCTCCTCAGCTGTCTCTGGATACTTTGGCCCAGTGGTACATAAAGTTTAACCCCCATCTTCAAAACCTTCACACACATGAACTGCTTCAATTCAAAAATATGTATTTATTCAGAGCAGTTCCTATGACTACTAATGACAGAATGAGCCATCCCAAAGCCATTCTGTGGAGTCACGCCACAGTTCATCTCCATAAAGGATGCATGCCTGTAGTAAATCAAACCCACATCACAGCTATTTGCAGGGTTTAGCTACAGTAGATGACCACATTCATTTCATTTGGAAGCTGGCTCAAAGTCCACTTGAAACCGCAAAACAAGACATTTGAGTGTTTGTTCTGCTGTTGAGCCTGAAATGACATGGCTGTGATCTGGACATGTTTTTACTAACATTTTAATGTCCTTATGTGTAGTTGCAATTTGATCATAATGAAAATCAAACGTGAGTCCGTCGTCCACAAAGAACTTTCCTAAGAAAGTTCCTCCACTGGCTGGTTCATGGCAATGTAAACAAAATAACTACACAGAGCCGAACGTCTCCACACCGGAGCCTCCTCACTCATCCTCATCCGAGGCGAGAGATAACAACAGCTGAAGTTAGTAGGAGGGAACTCCCTGAAGGCTTTCTTTATTTGTGCACTCGTGAAAGAAAGCAACATATTTGATTTCTTTTGCAAATATTTGTCATCATTTACCATTATGAAAACCTATCTTCAACCTGTTGATAAAGATGTCAGACATCAGAAAGCAAATCTGTACTTCTGTTAGAAAACATGTACATCACCAACAACCAGAACTAAGAAGTTACGTATTTGAGCACAGTAGAGAAAATGTTGAAATAAGTTCATCTTCATTTTAAAGGCAGGAAAACAAGCTTACACTCGATGTCACTAATAGTTTTTCACATTATACAATACAGTTACTGCATGATGGAGACATGAATATTTAGGAATATTACAGAATCCCATGTTTGATCCGGATGGGTCTGTTTGTTGGAGGCAGTTTTTACATGCATTATCCTCCACTCGGTGTTGATCTTTTATGGCCAGATGCTTTATTTACTTGAAGTTCATAATATATGAAGCCCAGGCTCAATGTTTCCAAATCCATCCATCTCTAGACTACTGGATTGCAATGCATCATTACCCTCCACAGGTGGTCGCACTGGTTTTTCTTCTTGTTTTATTTCAGCGGTTGGTGGTAAAGCCACAGTACAGTCCTCCTCTGTGTTTGGCGTACTGTCTACTAATTCCGCCTGTGTTTCAAACTGTAGTTGCGGTCTGTCGCACTCAACTCCATGTTGTCGTATTATGTATGTAGTATTTAGTTGTTTGTGAAGCCCTCCTTCGTCACAACCTGCCCCATTGCATCTATGTGAGGCACTTCTGGTCTCCACTGCTGTACCAGTAAGAGAAAATCAAAATTAGTTATTCAGCAGCAGAAAGACACTGTGTTATTGCATGTGACATTGAGCTATACTTGTGCTTTTGCTTGAACCCAAGTTGTGCTGTTGAATTTGCAATGTCATTGCTTCCACCAGTTAGGTTGTTTATGATTCCATTTGTTTCATTGTTAAACAGCAGGATATCTCAATACTGCTTTAGCTTTTATGGAAATTCTGTGAAAAGTTTGACTATCAGTTGAAAAAAATGATGAGTTTTTGGTGCCAACAGTGCCACAATATGGTCATTTATAAAGCACTTAAAAAGAACACACTATGCTCATATTCATGTCAATATACTGTATGTGTGTTTTGGGTTTCTACTAGAAAATGTTTAATGTTAAAAAAAAGTCTACTGTTTTAGCGCCTGTCTCTTTAGGCCCCACTCCTGAAAAAGTCCAGTCAGCTCTGATTGGTCAGTGTTTCCAGATCTTCCACATCTGCACTCTCTGCGTCTCTGCACAATCATTGCAGCTGGGCTGTAACTGCATTGTAGTGGCATTTTCTACCCATATAAAGTACAGTTGTGACATCACAAGCACATGCCCTGATGGCTAATTTAAAGGAACAGTTTCTGAATACAGGCTGTGATCATTTCTCTATGGGACTTTTAACATTCTCACTCCTAACATCACTATGGGGCATGGAAGCAAATTTTTTTTTATCTCCTGGATTTTTTTTTTCTCTCACTACAGGCCAGACCCATTTCCAACTAAACACATTTTCTCCCAGTTTACTCCATTCTAAAGCTCACGACTCATTTCAACTCTTGCACTCCTATCGCCCATAAATTTCCATGGCTTCCACTGGGTACTTTAATCTGGATCTAGATGCAGTTTTACCTAATGTAAACAACTTTTCTACCAAATGCTAAATGATTACCTTGCAGGTTCAAGTTCATAATATTACCATAAATATAATATACTGTATACCTCACAGCTTTGATTCAGGCACCCATTTTCTTGGATTACCTTACAGAGTGAATATCATACATACCTCTTTGCCTTACACATTGAGGTAGAGCTACAGTGATGGTGAACAAGAAAAATGCTGCAGAAGCTGCAGTGCTCCACCATGACCTCTGCCCACTCTGCTCATCCAGACCTGCAGAGCAAACATTTATTTTGGTAAATTGTTTCTATTTTCCACCCTGGATTAGTAGAGTTTACGGAATAAAACACTGTAGTACTCACTTATTGATGCAGCAGTGATGTTTACTTTGGTTTGAACGATGTGTCTGCTCTGCAGGCCTGAAAGGGTGCAGGTATATGTCCCTGAGTGCTCCTCAATGTCTGGCTTATAAAGCAGAAGAGATCCGTCTCCCAGAAGAAGCAGGTCCTGGTCCAGTTCAGCTTGACCCTCCCACAGGTTAAAGGTGTGTCTGGTTTTTGTGTCATATCTCAAGATAACTGTGGGCTCAGTGGATGAGGTGAAGGTCCAGGTGAGGGAGAAATTCTGGAGACTGTGCGGGGCGATGCATGGGATGGACAGTGCATGGCCCTCTTCCTGTGTTATACCCTCTGAAAGATATAACAGACATCTTTTGATTTTGATTTTTCAGAAATCATCCTCTTTATGGAAAGTATGTCATTGTTTAACCAAACGCACCTTGATTTTTCCAAGAGGCAGTCCACACCTGGGTCTTGTCAGCTGCCATGAAAGAGCAGAAGTAAGTATAGTTGGACAGGTTACCCAGAATCCTCAGCGTGCTCACCACTGTGAACAGACCTTTGTGATCTGTGGTTTTTAAGGTTGAGTTGTCTAGAGCTTCTCGGGCAGAGGGGGGGTCTGTGGCCCATGTCACCTGAGGGACCGGGTAGATGTTGTGAGAGGAGCAGGTGACCAGCTCGTCACTCATCTCCATGACCACTGACTGGATCAGAGCTGGGAGAAAAGCAGAAAAGACGACAGCGTAAGCAATGTGTGCATTTCTTTGTACATTGTAAAAACATAAACTGTAAGAAAAAACGGTAACACAACTGGCAGCAAAGTTTCCAGAAGGATACTTTGAAAATAGTCAATAACCATATTAAATTACAGTAAATTATGCATTTATTAACAATAATATACTGTAAAAACATTAAAAACGACTGGCAGCAGACGGATATGTTTCCAGATGGATATGGTGAGTTTCCAGTAAATAACCTTATTCAATCACAGTATATTTAATGTAATTTATCTGATTTTGACTTTAAAATGTGCTGGTTTTTTTTTTGTTTTTTTTTGTTTTTTTTTACAGTTTATTACATGTATTTCTTTGATCCAGTAATTCACTGTAATTTTACGGTATCCGTGTGGAAAACGTTTTTTTTAAAGATTTTTTTTACAATGTCATTTGAGCACTTTATACTGAACAGTATTTATATAGCACCTCGGCCTGCTTTAGAATAAAAAAAAAACACAAGAGCCTCAACTTTTTACAATATAGGACCTTTAATGCAGAATCTTTTTTTTTTTTTAGCTTTCTTCCTCATGCCAGTACATTAAATAATGATGAATATGATAACATGACAAACAGCCATTCTGCTGTCTGCTTTCCAACTGTTTTGCCATTAAGACACAGCCAACAGCCATTCTGCTGGGCAGGAGTGGAAAAAAAAGCATTTTCCACCTTGTTGTCACGCACTTGAGAGTAATTTATGAATGGAGACACTTCACCACTCAAACGTCCCTGCTTCATCAGTGGGGAATTCATCCATTTTAGACACCAGAAAAAGAAAGCCAAAATCAAAAGGGGAGGGTAAAATGGGCACAATTTCTAATACTTTGAATGTAATGCCACCAAATTGTACTGACCTTTCACCTCCAGATTGACAAAGAGCTCCTGGTTGCCCTTCCGTGTGCTCGTGTAACATTTGTACCTGCCCTTGTCTTGAACTTTGACCCTCCTGAGGAGCAGGGAAGCATTGCCGTGAGGAATGTGGGAGTTGAACAAGCAAGTCCTTCCACTGAAGTGCTTGTTCTGGAGTCCAAACTGATCCTTGTTGTAGTAGTAGCTGTGAACGGGAATTTGCTGCTTGTACCAGTGGATCACCACAGTGCCGGTGGGTCTGAAGCTACAGGGCAGGATGCAGTCGTCGGGGATGATGCAGCTGACGTTTGCATCTGGTTTGAGATGTAAAAGCTGTTGTCAAGATTCAAAGCACTGCATTGTTTATTTGTCATTATAACTTTAAAAAAATTTAGAGTTGTACTGATCTACTGATCTACCGATTATCTGTCGTAGTTAATTATCTGCCGTAGTTAATATATATATATACAGTATATTCTCTATCTTGTAAGGGGAGTGGTGCTTGGCTGAAAAACTATTGAGAACCTCCGCTCTGCTCTATGACAATAACAAGAAAAGTAACCATCCTTCCCTAATTTTACTTTATAATGAATAACACATTCTTTTAGGCATTTTTTGTAACCATTTCAAGCCACATCTGTGGTGTTTTGGGGTTTGCAATTGTCTCTAGCCAACAGACGTCACAGTTTAGAACAATCTAAGACTATTAAGTACAACACCATGATTTTGTTTCAAACCACACATTATTGTTGCAGCTGTGTCTTTGAAGTCAAATGAAAAATACCAGTTTATATATATATATATATATATATTATACACATACAACAGAAAATAAACTAGATTATTTTGTTTGTGATTAGGTCATGGTGCTGCACTGCTCATGCCTTCAGACACATCTGCGACAACAGCAGTTAAAATTCGAAATCCTCTTTCTGATATTTTACACCAGCATGAAACTGCACTAAAGAGAATTGCAAAATTCATACAAAAGAGCTTCTGTCCTCTGTGTTTATTGTCTAATTAACATCTCAGCTGTTGGTTGCACTAGAGTTAAGACGTTTTTTAAATCAAAGTCACACTTCACATGGAATGAGCTCTCGCTCCCCCAGATGTGTGCAGCTGTCACAGCTGGGTTACACTCAGTGTGCTGAGGACACAGTGCAGCCTGTTTTCATTTCATGACATGAACAATTGAACTGAGAAGCAAAATCGTTGTTGACATATTCATTTAATTGAATTTATATCCATTCATTGCATTTTCTGTGGCTTGCATGACTTTTACACATCAGTAAATAAATCTATACATATATCATCAGTGAATGGGTGGCAACATAGCTTTCTCTATAAGGTAACATTATGCCTACACAGTTTGCAATAATAATCCTAAAAATACTAATATAAGCATAATTTACAAATTTCTTTTTTCCATAGGACAAAACTTAATTTACCCTGAGATGTTTGCAAAGATATATCAACGACTCTTATCATTCGCCGTTAAATCCTTTTAACAAGCAAAAATTAGGTGATGAATGATAATGATACCAAAATAAAGCTTGGCGCAATTGACCCTATTTAGCATTATTTACTTACTGCCAAGAGATAATACAAGGGAGTACTCATTTAAAGCATCTTATCTATTTAATCCCCATTGCTGAGAACAAATCACGCATCTATTAATTGCAGAAACAGATGCTGAGTGTTACAGTACCTTTTGAGTTTGTCAGTAACAATTTCTCCAAGAATATAAGCAGCATAATAATGAGTCCGCGTGTCTCTGCCATGTCAGACTGCAACCACGCAGGTGTTGATCCTGTAACAGTTTTTGGTGTGCAGTGAACTGTTTCTGTGTGATTCCACTTTACATCCTGCCTTACTCTAATGAAACACTGACTAATTAACCAGGCAAGTAAAAGTTTAACTAGCCTCCTTGTGAATGCTTCACTACACAACACCTCTACTGAAATAGTTCACAAAAACACATGTAACACCCACGGTACATTTTTTTTTTTACATTCATGTCAACTCTACCAACTAAGAAACAGATCATACATCCTCACAATGAGAGGAAATACAGTTAATTGCTCAGCAGAAAAAAAGCAGAGAAAAATATGTAAGTGGATGGAAGAAGTTAAACAAAAGAACCCTGTCTGCTTCTCCTATAGTGATGTGACAATCCTGTTTATCCTGAAAAAAACACACACTAAGTACATCATCTCCACATCTTTTGAATACCTAGGCTTTTCTCAAAAACTACAGATTAAAAAAAAATATGCCACATTGTTACAAAATCCTGTCATTTATTCTGTTAACCTCATGTGTAGTAACCTCAATAAGGAATGAATCACCCTCCTGTTTTTTATAACTATATGTATGTATATGTTTTATATACTGTATGTTTAATTTTTGTTCAAGAAAACTGGAAGAGACCTCAGTCCCACGTGGCCCTACACAGGCATTACAGAGTATAGATGGATGGATGTAATGGAATTAGCGATTTCAATTTGGGCAAGCTCACAAACAATTTTCATTTTAAAAATAAACCGTTTTTTTTCAGTTAGAAGTTGGCAGTGGTGCCCTGAAGGTTAGATAACCTGACCGGAATCCCCCCCTCCCCCCGGATTAAACTCTGGGTGGGGAAAAGCAGCACTTGCCACTCCCTTCTTAGCCCGACTGAGGTGCCCATGAGCAAGGCCTTTAACCCCAACTGCTCCAGCAGAGCAGCTCAGTGGCCAGCAGACCAGACTGTGGTTGTACTCGACAGCTTCCAGGTGAGAATGTGATCAGGGTGTTTCTGACTCTCAGTAAAACTCTTCTCTGAGTAATCAAAGGTAAAGAAAAAAAAATACAAAAGCCTATGTTGTTAATTTGATATTTTGGCATGAGACATGGTTGGCTGCATAAATGTGAGACAGCCGTTCTTAACATATTGACAGATGATGACCTCTAGAGGGCACAGATGAGATGTCACGTTCACATGGGAAAGGCTGCCTGCTGTCCAGCAGCTGCGGGGTCACATGGACAACAGAGCCAAGGTCCACGTGCATGATTCTTTAAGATGGCATCGCTCATGTCTGCCCTCAATCAACGATAATCCCAGATTAAAGGGGCAGTGCCACTACAGTGCAGTCAAGCCGTTTGTGTTTTGATTTCATCACTGATTCTGAAGTTTCTCTTTCGCTGTTTTTCATTCTGAGGTTCTCATGTTCTCATTTGTTTACTTCTCCTTCATTCTCATCAGCATACAGAATGATTGACCGTATGTCTATTGTGCATTATACATTATCAAGTTAATAATCTGTCACGTTGAATGTTTGCTAATTTTGAGTATGATGCAGATCTACTGTATATATGGACAGCTTGCTGGCTTAATTACAGTTAAATGCATTAGTCTCTATGCATTTAGAACCAAGGTTTCAAAAAGATTATTATTGTTTGGCTTGGTATGCATAGTATTAATAACCATAAAAATATAAAACTAAAATATGAAAGTTTTTCATGTGATCTGAAAGAACATTTTTATCTTTCTGTCTTTCTCATGAACCAGTGAGAAGTTATGATGCTGTCAATGAATCCCAGCTGTTTGTGGGGCTACCCAGTGTCCATCGGTAGAGGAAAGCAAGCTGTATTTGACTGAATATGATGAGGTAATGAGGTGGCATGTACAGTAAGAGACTAAAAAACGGCATAATAATAAACGTGTATGACTAGTTTTGCATGGAAAACATATACAATGATGGACTGCCTAATAGGACAACTTAATGTTCCATTAAAAAAGATCTTTAAAAATGCTTCCTGTGAGATGTCGTAATATTCACCTTTTGTCTCAAAAAGGGATTATTTCCACTGGATGATATCTTTTCAGATTATATGGTATTTTGCAGTTGAAGTGGATTGCATTTTACTGTATTATTACTACTTTAATTTAAACCATATGAAGGATGTAGATGAACCAGTATTTGTTTTTACCAAGATCTTGAATAGGGAAGTCAGCCAGGAAGTCTTGAGGAGACCTCACATACGGGATACAGGCATGGTAAGGCAACCCCTCAGTACAACTAAAATCTAGGTTTGGTCTTGGTTAGATCGACATGAAAGTCTGAGGGAAGAAAGAGCACCAGTCCCTCCAATTCTTATGAGCTGAGTATGAGCTTCTACCCTCCGGCAGACCATTTAGACTATAAGTGGGTGAGTCAATCATTTAAAAAAAAAAAAAAAAAAAACTAAATCCGTGCTCTCTTCGGTTAACAGGAAACCGGAAAAACCTTCCTGGATAGACTGGTTGTGCAATATGTTGTTTAGCAGTGGTGCTCTGTTGTTTTTTAAAGTGTGCAGTATGCTTTGTTTTAAGGTGCAATGTCGTTTTAAAAGTAGTGCAACATGTTTTTCTGAATCTTACCTATCACACTTGATCGTAATGACCCCAACCCTAATGCAGTGACACTAAGCCCAAGAAAAAAATTCCCTAAGGGGACAACAATATATTTATTGCATCGTATAGTGTATCGCAATGTATTGTATATTGTGTTGTATCCTCTATTGTATATCGTACATCGTATTTCGTAGTGTCTCTATAGTATCGTATATTATTATATCGCATTGAATTGTATAGTATCTTATCGCATAGTATCATATCGTATGTTATCGTGTTGTATCATATGGTCTCTTATCGTATCATATAATATTGCACCGTATCATATCGTATCATATCGTATTGTATCGTATTGTATTGTATCTTATTGTATTGTATCATATTGTATCACATCGTAACATATAATATTGTATCTTATCATATTGTATAATATTTTATCATACCGCAAAATATTGTATCGCATCGCATTGCATCGCATCACATCGCATCACATCGTATCATATGGTATCGTATCGTATGGTATCGTATAATATTGTATCAATCTAAACCACAGTGCTGGATCACAAAGGAGGGTGCAGTTTTCTGAATAATTCACTGACGTGTCAATACACTTTTTCGGAACCTTTATCTAAAACCTTTCTAAGTTTATGAGTTGACTCCATGTTGTGAATGATGTTGTTCTGCAGGGATCATAGAATTATTTATACTTACACTGACACTGTAATCCTTTTTTCTAATATTTAGACTATAGGGAAAACAGTTCAAAGCCTCAATTATGAATCACATCCTCTGCTGTGAATGGTATCTGCTCAGAAGTCATAAGTGCAACGTTTGCAAACGTAGCCCATGACATATGTTTCCTCTGGATGGGATATATGCTGCCGCCACTACAGCGCACAACTCGAGGGAAAATCCAGCAATGTATTAAAGTAGGCTACAGGCTTTTTATTTTTATCTGGTCAGAATGATGATGAAACTGCTGGTTGTATTATCCCTCTCCCCGCCCTCTGCTGCCTCCAGTTTGTAGGTTACTGAAAGATTTCACCAACCACAGATAAGAAGATTAGTGAGGAATTAATGGTATTCCTTTGTCATTATAGGAATAAATTGATATTTGGTTTTAAATCAGAGGGTGGGGACAGTCGGGAGTCGGAGCAACATTTTGAAGACGTAAGCAGAGGGATGGCCAGTGGCAAGCAAACTCAACCAAGGGATGCCTGTCCATTGCACTGGATATCTGACTGATGTTCACCATGTTAGAGGAGATGAAACAGCAGGATAATGCAGAACTAGCTGGTTGTGAGTGTGGTGGGGCAGAATGAGTGCTGCTGGGACATGGACGTGCCTGTAGAGGACAGGGACAGCTGTGGCATTCCCTGGGTGAGACACTGATGCGGTGAGAGGAACATTTGTGTTCCTCTCATCTTTCCAGCCCCAGCTTAACCATGAGAGTGGCCCTCCTGGCGTTAAGACTGATGTGCTTGGCCTGGTTGTGGCCTGTCACCTACAACAGCAGCCTTTTCCCAAACAAGATGAGACACAAGGAGGAGTACGGAGAGAACACCAAACAGAAGCACGGAGGGTGAGCCAAAGTGGGATTTCTCATGTTACTACCTGCTTAGTTGTAATTGTGGAGCTGCTTCTGCTGTTAAAATGTACTTTTTGATACCTCGCACCTGCTATTTTGCGGCTTTACTGGAGGCTTCTACTTCACAATACCAACACAAATACGGTTATGAATTTGGAAATACAAGTATTAAAAGGTAAGAGCAGGTGATTTATCATGTGAAGTGAAAGGTAATCTGCACATTTCATTAGAGTGACTCTTTTATTATAAAATGATATTCAGAATTATTCAACATATTTGTAACTGCAGTGTTCAAATGGGAAAAAATACATTTCATTTTTGGTTCAAATTCATCTCTTCATGAGGATTTCCAGGAAGACAGTGAAGACAGTTTAAAAAAGCAAAAAAAATGCAGGTGCAAGGCCAACTCATTGTGACAAGAGAAGCCCCACAATATGTCTGAACCAGTTGTGTTAAATAAGTAAAAAAAACACTTTCATATCCTTTAGACCAATGCCTTTGGTTGTAATGAGAGTGCTGAATTCCAATTAACCACCACTAACTCCCTCGACCAGATGTCAATTCTGAGAGTTAGATACAGAGAAAGAGTGTCTACATTTAGTGTTTACGTCTTTTTGGTTCTCAGACGGGTGGATCTTAAGATGAAAAAGATGGACAGCACCAAATCTCTGCTAATTAAATCTGAGCAGCTACTTCGGATTGAAGACCATGATTTTGCAATGCGGCCTGGTTTTGGAGGTAAGGGATCTATATCTCCATTAATATATATATATATATATATATATATATATATATATATACACATATATATATATACACACACATAAATATACAATATATATTCTTTCTTTTTATTTTTCTTCTTATTTTTAATAACCATGTGCTTTCCTGGCGACTCAGTAAGGTTAATGTAGGTTACTGTGTTACCTTTGGTATTACGCCTCCCAAAAAACCCCGAGTGACCTAGATTGTCTGTGCGAGACAATGACAGTAGACAGAGTGACAGTAGCACTGATAAAATACTCGGAACTGCATAATTCTGTGGGGGGCAGGGCATGGAGGAAAAGCCTGATGTGACAAGGTTTTTAGAGAACAAAAAGGAGAATGTTTCATTTTAATCTTCATATCTGAGACTTTGTATAGTTGCAAGGTTTGTACTGTTTCTATATTTCAAAGCACAGGTTTGGATTTAGTTCTATTTTTTATTTTATTTTAATATTTTCACTTTTAATTCAAGCATATAGTGTACAGGATTATTAGAATAACCACTTTACCTTCATATAAATTACCTTATATTTTCTAGTGCTTCAGACGCTGCCTGTTTCCTGTGTCCTTTTCTTTTCCAATCTCACCTTGAATCTAAACTTGAACGCTCCTATTCTCTGGTCAGAAATGATAGCAGGTTCATTAAATTGTTGAGTGGCTGTCTCAATCCTCTCCGTCAATGTTTTCTCGGTCGATGTTTTCAATTCTGCCGGAGAGGTTGCAATATTCTTGAAACACACAAATGCAGAAGATGCTCTAAATTACAGTCCTCTTTGAGAACATCCAAGGACTCATGACTCTTGCCTGCCATTTAGTTACAGGAGCAGTTGTTCCATATAACCACCTGTGACCAGTTGACTGTAACGGACGTCCTCTGTGGCAACTCTTATGTCATAATGTTTTCTTTGCAAACAATAAGATCTTACAACATGACCAGTGTAGGTGGTTGGATTGGGTGTTTCGTAAAACCCTTTATTCCTTTCATTTATTTTTCATCTGAAAATAAATCTACTGTCAATAATTACCATTTTTCTAAACAGGCTTAACTCACCCAAAACCTTTCATTCATGTTTCAAAACCTAGATAATTCAATTCAATTCAATTCAATTATTTATAGTGCCAAATCATAACAAAAGTTATCTCAGGACACTTTACAGAGTAGGTAAAGACCACACTCTATGACTTATTTATGATTTACATAGACCCAACAATTCCCCCGTAGAGTACGGTGGAAAAGAAAACCTTCCCTATTACAGGCAGGAACGTCGGACATAATAAACTATAATAATATCTATAGTAATGTGAATATGACTTATATGTTGTGGCAGTTAATACAGCAGAATAGTAGAAACAAGCACAGCTAAGGTGATAGAATATGAAAATGATAATAATTATGGTGACAAACATGATAAATGATGAGCATCGGCAACAGCAGCTACGACACAGTGAGACATACCACCGATGGTGCCTCTATGGCTACAAATTCCATAGTTTATAAGACTAGTGATAGCATATGTGACTAATAGTTATAATAGTAGATATTGTGTCAGTAAACTGGTCAATTCCTATACTTACTACACAAGGATGTCAGTTTTGTCTGACTGAATGCTTTTGTGTATCACTAGTGTATGAACCTTTTAGATTCTAGTTTGAATAGTAAGTTTAGTGGGAAACAATTTGTCTGTACAATAGTACACAGAAGAAGGTTATGCACATTTGTACGTGTAGAAAATTCCCCATTGATCCTTCATGTAAAGTCATACACAGTGAACAGAAAATTAGCTACAAAATGACAGCCATACCAAAATCAGCACCAATGAAAAAACCTGCACTAGTTCATTAAAAACATACAAATTATCCTCATTTAAACATTTCAAGTCAAGACACGTCGTAATATCAGGAGCTATACTGTACATGTGTGTGCATGTATTGAAAATGGTCATTTTCTGATGGCTCAATCAATGATTAAATGTTTTGAGGTTGTGAAAAGTCTGAGATTTTCACTATGATTTAACTAATATCTTTTGTTCAGCAAGCCAAGTGCAAGTATTACAAATTGTAGATAATTGTGCTCATTCTTTTTCACTTTGGCTCAATCCTTATTTTTGACATTAACTTGAACACTTTTCTGATTCCTACACTCAACTGAGCCAATTTCCATAACTGACTCTGTTTGAGATGACACTATCCAATATCAGCTGACATTAATGCATGTAATAATGTAATCAAAAAAAGTTTCTAGCTACCTTTCTCCTTGTAGTCCCTCAGGTTTGCATTTACAGTCTTGTACCTTTGACCTTTCACAGCAGTTGCTCTTTGTGGGAGAGTTCCAAGCCCATGCACAACCTCAGTGACCTACCGTAAAAAAAATAACCAGCCTTTACCTCTAGAACCCTACATGCCTGCTATAATCCATCCCACTTCATTTTTCTACTGTAATCGTAGACTGATGGTTTTGAGAGCTTACCTTCATTAGATAATGGCAGAGAGAGGACGTGATGTTACACATCATACATTTGCAGTATTCTGCCACTGTGTTGCGACCAAAACAAAACAAAGTCAACCTTGTGACCAGCCACATAAAAAGTCACCATACACAAAAATTAGTCTTAAAGTAATGTTTTTTATTTTTATTATATCAAATACTGCCATTAATTGATTAAATGATTAAGTCCATTAGCCATAAAACAAGGTAAATGGCCTACTGATTGTAGCATTTAATTTTCTTGAACAAACATTTTGGATTATCCATTTAAACTGCTTTGGTGGCATTAGGGGTGCAGCGATATATTGGTATACTGTGAGATGAATATCGACAGTTATACTGTGTACATTTGCTAATCTACAGTGTTGAAAAATATGTTTTATTCATTTTCAAACTTCATAAATGTACTTCAATTAAAAAATGTTTTGAAGTTTCAATAGCGTATGCACGGTATTATAAATAACTCACCAGGTAGAGGGAAAGTGTTTTTAATCACTGCAGTAGGGGTGTGAAAGGGTTGCCACCCTTGTGAATGCACACAGACTCTGCTCTGCCACCCAGAGTTTACTGTGCTGATATAAACAATAATTGTGTAATACCACATACCGTGAAACCGTGATATTGCTGTACCCTAAAAGTGCTATTCTGCAACGATAGCTGGTATATGTACTTTCAGTGACAGTGTTTCAATAATGGCTGGCAACACAGGCACACATAGCAGTGCATTTAGTTTGTTTCCTTGCTCTAACCCCTTTTGACATTTTCTCCCATGTTTGTGAGGGTTTACTCCCGGTCATGAGAACTCAAATGCCCACTGATAGGATTGTTGGTGTCAGTGATTGTTTGTCTCAGTGCATGCTGGGAAAGGCTTCAGTCTCTTATTGAAAAAGGCACTTAAAGAACATAAACAGTTGAACAAATGAGGTTTGTTGATCTACATTACACAAGGGATGTTAATATCCATGTAGGTTGTTGTAGTGAGTCAAAATGACTAAGTATTTGTTGTGGCATCTTATTTGTGCTTCATAAGCAAGCAGCAGAAGTAAGCAGCAGAACTGTAGAGAGAGCAATGAGGATTACTGCTTCAGTCAGGTGTTATGTATTAATGTTGTGTATCTGTCAGTTGCGTGTAGCCGATGGAGTGACGTTGTAGCTATACAGTATGTATTAAAAAGTGATATGATTGCAACTCTAAGCTGAGTCATGTTTAAGAGCCAGCATGATGTCAGGGGCATCACAGCGTTTTGTCTTGGTAGTGTGTAAGATGGAGCTTATATGGTATAGCTCAGCAGTTGGATTTACACATAAATAATCTCTGGCAGATGTGCAGACAGATGATTCATGGAGGATGTGACCCAACTGTCGCTCAAGCCAATCCATTCCAAAGTTTGACCTTTTGCAGGTTCGGCTATTCCTGTCGGCATCGATGTCCAGGTGGAGAGCATTGACAGCATATCTGAAGTAAACATGGTATGTGGCGCTAAGATTTCTCCAGTTAGTCTAACCAGTATGTCTCATTTCCTCTGCTGGGCTTGAGCATCATTGTTGTTGTTGTTTTTTTTAGGACTTCACCATGACTTTGTACCTGAGGCATTACTGGCAGGACGATCGCCTGGCCTTCCCGTCCAGCAGCAACAAGAGTCGTACCTTTGATGCACGTCTGGTGAAGAAGATTTGGGTTCCTGACGTGTTCTTTGTCCACTCTAAGCGTTCTTTTATACATGACACAACCATGGAGAACATCATGCTGAGGGTTTTTCCTGACGGCAATATCCTCTACAGTGTCAGGTAAAATATATATATATATATATTTTACGTTACTCATAAAGAGATTACTATGAAAATAGGAATTATTAAAGCTAGACTAAGTTTTGCTGAGCAGCAACAGTTTCCGCCATTGGGGCTACACATGGTAATGGTAAGAGTCCCTCCTCCAAGATTTATTATTTGTCTTGATTTGTTGATTTGTTTGTCTGTTTATCAGCAACATTTTGGAAAAACTGCTGGCTCAAGTTTCATGAAACTTGGTGGAAGGGTGTAGCACGGGCCAAAGAAAAACCACATTAAACTTTGTTCCACTCCAAAGTTTAATGGGTGGAAAAAAATAAGCCAATGCAGAAGTACCAAAAACAATTGTGATTCCACAAACGGCCACTAAAAGACTGGCTCCAAAAGCAAGTCAGAACTTTACAACTTTACCACAGAAATAAATGTGCTTTACAGCCTCAGTTTTGGTCTCTAAAGCTAATTTTACTATTCATGACAATGGGGTGTATTTTTTTTATATAACTGACATGTTTAAATTATACCAAGGCTTAAAGTTCGGCATAATTAAGGGCTGGACACTTTTAGTGACAGGTTGGTACAATCATAGGAGACTGTGGGCTTTATTTAGCCTCCTCAGCTCCACTCATGCTCCACCTCTTTGCCCATTTTCGGATTAACTGAGAGTTAGGTAACATCATGCACTGCCAAGATGACGAAGACTGGCGTCACTGAGGCTACGTCCATTGGCTGTCGTGACGTGACGTTAAAACAGCAAAAGTAGAGATCACAGTGAATTCAGTGATGTCACTTATTTGTGTCAGTTACACAGATGGCTAACATTGGTTTCAGACCAAATCCCTTGTTTGTATTGAAATGAACAAGGGTGCCTTTTACTGCATATGCATTCAACTGTGTGTCATTTCTACTCTTAAGAGATTACATAGTCTCACTTTGACTTAACCTGTGCATATTAATCCCATTCAGTGAGTCATTAAATATGACTAATCTTTTAAAAAGGACATCAACTAAGACATAAAACAATCCACTGGAGTATTAACACAAGGTTTAGCGAGTAGAGCCTGAAAGGAATATGAGAAGCTTTCCATTTCAGCCACAGATGTCAACAAAACGGCATTGCCCATAACAGCTTGCTGAGGCCACAGAGCCTATCAGGCACAGACGCAGTTAGTAAATGAACAGATAAGCTCATGTCACCATCCACCATTTTAACTGTTAAAAAAATTAGTCCAGTAGTTTTGTTTTATACCGTTTTTCGTATAGTACTAGCTGGTTGACTGAGATTAATGTATGCCTTAAATCTAATCTAATATGTTCTGTGAGTACTGTGATGCTGAATTGTTTTTTGGCTTTATGTGGGTGTTTCTTTAACTGTAAGCTGTGTTTTAGGATCACTGTGACTGCACTTTGCTCAATGGACTTCAGTAGTTTCCCTCTGGACACGCAAAACTGCTCTCTGGAGCTAGAAAGCTGTGAGTATCAAACTACAGTAGGAATCTTTTTGTGAATGCCTGATAGGATGCCCAAAGCAATTCTCCAGAGGATTTATGTTTATTCCGTTGCACAAAAATCTACTTTACCAAATGTGCTTGCTTGACGTTACACAACCTTCGATACACTGATTTGTAATTTAAAGGCACCGGCTGGAGATACAGCTGAGCTCACTAAATTACATACAACGGTATCCAGGTCAAAAACCCTACTGGACATATTTCGGCATCACACTAATGGGACAGAAACACACCCTGAACTTAACAGCTCACAATGTATTACCATACTTATTTACTTACTTACTACATAAACACACAGTAACCATCACCATCTTTTTGGATGGATAAATCGTGGATTTTGATCTCAGAGGAGAGTCAGCAGTCCCATTTCTGTGCACTCTCTGCTCGCCTCTGTGAAAAAAACACCCATTGCTCTTCTAAGATGCTTCTCTCCTCTCTTGAAGATGCTTACAATGTGAACGACCTAACGCTCTACTGGAAGAACGGGAACGATTCATTAAGGACTGATGAGATTGTGCTCTCTCAGTTTTTTATTGAAGACTTCCAGCCTTCCTTCGGGCTCGCCTTCTACAGCAGTACTGGTATGTGAGGTTAGAGACTTGAGGGCCCCTCTGAGTTGTACCCGGTTTAGGAACAACCAGAGGGCTCCTTAATTAAATTAAATAGTGTATGCCATAAAACCCCTCCTGTTTTTTTCTAAAAAGGGAACTTTCAGATGTTTACACCTGTATACAGTGTTGTGTTTTCTTCACCTTCACACCTGCTGAAAGCAACAGCAAACAGCGAGAACAGTGTGATGATAACTGCACTGTAAAAAAACGGTATTGAAATTAAATTACAGTCAATAAGCATATCACAGAATTACATGTAATAAACCATAAAAACAGTGTACATTTTAAAGTCAAAATCACTTAAATCACGTTAACTATACTAACTATTATATGGTAATTTCAAGGTATCCGTCTTTCTTACAGTTCATGTTTTTACAGTGCAGTTAATAGTAGAGATTTATGTAGGCAAAAGTAAAGAAATAAAGCTTTCCACCTCAGTTAATCAACTCTGACTGACTCTATTCTGTAACATAATATCAGTAACACTATGTGTCTAAACATCCTGAGCTGTCCCTTTAAAGGAATGTAACAGTAGAAGCAGGCAGGGTTTCAAAAAGCTGGCTTAGCAGTATGTCATACAACTCCACTTTTTTGAAACTCTGCCTCTACACATCTTCAGTGTGAGAAAGAAAGATGGAAAGAGGGCCAGGGAGATTTTCTGCTCAGTGTGAAATAATCTTGTAGGGCCCTATCCGCTCTAAGAGGTTGTTATATAACATCAGTTTAGACAGATCTGCCCCAGAACATAATCACTTTCTCATCTGAGTTCTAGGTTCTCCCTGTTGGTCCATCTTGTACGTTCTTAGATCCATATTTTACAAAATCCTGCACAAGTGTTTTTTTTTGTTTTTACAATATTTCCCTTAGTGATCATCTTGTTTTCTGCTTCCGCTCACTGTTATTATGCCCCGCACCCTGCCCTGCCTGTCCCACCTCCGCTTTTGTCCACTTATCATTTTCAGGTTCGTACAATCGGCTCTACATAAACTTCATTCTCAGGAGGCATATCTTCTTCTTCATGCTTCAGACGTACTTTCCCACCATGCTGATGGTGATGCTGTCTTGGGTGTCTTTCTGGATAGACAGGAGGGCTGTACCTGCCCGCGTGTCTTTGGGTATTTGAGACCATCTGTCAATACATTCTCACTCACTCCCAACTCGTTACATGGTCACTTGGTCACTTGTTCAGGAGCCTTTGGCATCATTTTTCAACGTGCAGTGAGTACAGATTATGTACACTGGAGCGGTGCGCAGCTACACAGAAGTGAAAGGGTGCATTGTGTGTCGGTATCAAATGCTGAGGGCCACTGACCAAGCTGCCGTATTTGACAAGTTTGGAGTGAGGAATTGGTCATTATAGTCTTTAACACATTGACAGACTAAGGCCTATTAAAAAATACCATAAAAATATCACTACACTCAGTTTTTCTGTTTTACTTAAAGGGATACTTTGGCATTTTGGGAAATTCGCTTATTTGCTTTCTTAAGGAGAGATAGAAGATAAAATCAGTACCACTCTCGTGTTTAACCTATATGCTAAAGACAAAGAAGCAGACAGTAGCCATTTAACTTAGTTTAGTTTTGCCCAAAGACTGAAAACAGAGAAACAGTTATCCTGACTATGCCTACCAGCAGCTCTGAAGCTCACTTATAAACGTGTTATATCTAATTTGTTTAATCCATAAAAAAATGCAGTGTAATATTTTAAATTTGTGTTTTACATTGAGTTATTATGTACAGGACTATTTATTTGGCCAGGCGCAGTGAGTTCCTGGAGTCTTGTAGTCACAGTGAGGTTGCCAGAGAAATCCTCCCATACACGTTTTTCTCAGCAAGAAAACAAATAAGCAATTTTCAAAATGTCGGACTATTCCTTTAAGCTCTTTGTTGGCTAAAGTTAGGTCAAATAATTCTAGTTATAGAAATTGAAAAACGCTTAATATATTAAAAATAATGTTCATGTGAAAATTATTAATATTAGTTAGCTGTGTTGTGGTGTTTCTGATCTACTGACTTATACTCATCAGTGTATTATAATGTCATGATGTGTTGTACTGGTGCTTTCTGTATCCAGGCATCACCACAGTTCTGACAATGTCCACCATCATCACTGGTGTCTCGGCCTCTATGCCACAGGTGTCTTACGTCAAAGCCGTAGACATCTACCTGTGGGCTAGCTTCCTGTTTGTCTTCCTGTCTGTCATTGAATACGCTGCCGTCAACTATTTCACCACAGTGGAGGAGATGAAGAGGCTCAAGAGGGCAAAGGTCATTCACATTCACTTTCTTCGTGGCCTAAAATATCTTCTTCTATCATTATGTGACATGTTAATTTCCTACCACCTAAACATCCTCTTTTTTTTCTACCGCTGCAGATCCCCAACTCATTCGACGCCACCCAGGCTATGGCGTTCGATGGTTGTTTCCATGACAATGAGATGGACCTGACTTCTTTTACAGAGGTCGCTAGCACCCCAAATACGGAGAGGAACACCCAGACCAGAAACTCTACCGTCTCCGGACCCACAGAAGGCACCAGGCTACGCCGCAAACACCCTTTAAGACAAAACCTCAGCTTCATTATGAGCAACAGCTACATGATCGACTCCTACTCCAGAGTCATATTTCCCCTGGCTTACCTGCTCTTCAACATTATTTACTGGAGTATGTATGCGTAGCACATTCACTGTGCACCAGAAAAAAACTTTATTCATCTTTGACAGTTATATCCATTATACAGTGTAACACCAACAGGCTTCGATGAACTGACTTTCTCTCTTCTGCTTTGGGATAGGACCACAAGTTTGCACACTGTCTGCTGACTTCTACTCAAGGGGTGTTTTACTTGTAGAAAATCGAAGAGCAGCTGTTTCACCGAATGACTTTTATTTTTGCAGATGCTTATGTGTGTTTTGGGCATGCCTGTTTTATAAGAGAAAAAGTTTTATTCAGACAAATTTATTTTATTTCTTGATTAGACAACATCATATATATATACTCACTGTACATCGTCTTGAAAAAATAAATAGATGGTCTTAAAAGATGTGTGTCAGGCTAAACATTTTCTAACAAAGCTTCACTTTATTTATCAATTTATTCTTTTATCTTGGGCGGTACACATTAATTAACTTCAATGTGATGTAAATGTCTCAGACACAAGGAAGCCGAAATTCAACAGAAACAGTAAAGATGCAGCCTTAAAGAGTTATTGCAGTGTAAGATCAAAATTTTTCAGCAAATTTGGTCATAAACATTTTTTTTCGAATTCGAACGTTGACCTGGAAGGTGACTGTGATGATAAAAGTTTTGAGATAAGATTGTGGTTTAGCTTAAACCCACAAAATCTGTCCCCCTGGTGAAAGTCCTGTGTTTTGAGTCCTTCTCTTATACTCCATCACCTGGTTTCCTTCTTTGCTCCGGACTTAATTTCTATCCTAATAAATACATGGATAACATACGAACGTATTATTTTTCATAGGTATATGCAGAAACAGTGAATGAAAACAGCCTGAGCTGTGAAATAAGACAACTGCCTAGATCAGAAAACATGGAATTTAACGAGCCAATCAGATTTGGCTCTCCTTGTTTTGTTACATGCAAACTCATTGGAATAAACTGAAAGACTCCTTTCACATACAAGTGGGTTATGTGATCCATTAAGGACGTTGCTTTAAAAGCTGAGGATTGAAAGTTCATTATTAACCTCGTAAACAGTGGTTAAGAAAAGATTTAATACCCGAAGCATCAAAGTCATACCTCCATCTGCTGATCAAAAGCTCTAGGACATACTAAATGGACCTTGAGGTGAGATAGTTTCCTCCACTCATTAATGATACATGTAGAACAGACACATACGGCAATCATAAATGTAGAGTAGATGAGACTAAGTACAACAGAGGATTATAAAAATATATCCTTTAATAAGCACAAATCACAATCATATAAAAGGTTATATATAGTATTTATATTTGATTAATTCAAATGCCATTTTATAAATATTTCAGTGTGACAGCAGTAATAATTTGTCCTAAATAATGCAAATATATATAACATGGATTTATAAAAAAATATACAATATATTATAAAATATATACAATATACTTAAAACCGCACACTATTAGATGATACACTGAATTTGATAATAGAAAAAGAGACATTTTATACTTATTTATGTAAAATCGAAATTAGTAGCTGAGGAGTGTAGAGAGGGGAATACATAGAGTCGGTTATAATACTCCCTTGCAGAACATCGAGGTACGGTACGTGAAGCCAGCAGGATGTCTGTTGCATCAAAGGTGATTGATGATAATGTGATAAAATGTGACCAGAGGCTTGTTCAAAGGCTCATTGGGGGGCATCATGCGTTTAAAAATATGACTAAAAGTGACCATTAGTCATTAAAGCTTTGACATTCAGCCTTGAACTTTACCACCACCATGTGTGCTTTGTGGGCCAGTGGGTGGGTTCTTCAAGTGCTTTCTGGTGTGTTGTTTCTCTTTAGAGAAGCACTTGTTCATTCAAATATTTCCCTTATTTTAGGCATTTTAAAGGAATATTTAGAAAAAATTACACTTATTTGCCTCTCGCCAAGAGTTACAAGAGAAGGTTGATGCCACTTATGTCTGTATGCTGATACAAAACGGCACAATAGCAAAAAAACTGTTGTTATACAAACCTACAAACCTTCTGTGTGGTGCCAGAGCTTTAATAAAGGATGACAGATATCATCTTGATTGCTCTACCTCCCTGTAACACAGTAGTCTACATACAGTAAGTCTGTCATACAAGTCATACTGACAATACACCATTTTAAATATATGCAACTAAGGGTGTTTAGGGTGTGACTGTTCTTGGTTATCTCTTCAGGCGTAAATGCTGCGGTAGGTGACCAAAATACCACGTACAATGATCAGCAGAAGAAGTTAAACAGATGAAGTATTTTACATTGCACAATAAAACTATTTAATGTGCTGTGTTTCCCAACCCTGAGACGGATGTGCAAATCTGGCTTGTGGTTGTCTTTATTCCCCCTGGTGTACAAAAAGAGAACTACACATATTATTCTTCAGTTTCTACCTTGGTCTTATTAACAGGAAACCCAAGCTGTTTGTTACCACTATACAATACGGTGTACTAATTACTGTTTATTGTTAACAAGTCGTTAGTGCTTTACAGATCAAAAAGCTGTTATAAAGCAAAAAAACAACCCTCTGGATTACCAGGCTATGAAAAATCTAATTCAGGATTACTTTGTTTACATACTCTGCCAGCATATTTTATCCTTATTTATAATTTTATTTCAATAGTAAGCCCTCTCACAGACTGTTTGACCCCTGACCTCCTCTAGTTTTTTCATTTATGATACAAATCTATTTTGTATTTAGCCTAAAAGAAGTTGAACGCATTGATTTCTGTGATTAAAATATTTTGCATGACAGTGTACTTTATCGTAATTGTAATCATCATGTTCTTAGTGTTTTTTATACATGACGTTTCAAAATGATTTCAGTGTTCCATATCACCTACGCACACTCCTCTTCAACTGTATTAAATCCAGCATTTGCCTGGTTAAATATAGTTTAATGAGCCGTAACGATAGAGGAAATACACGTGTGTGAATGCGTAAAGAGTACAGTAATGACAGACAAGCCCCTCCCATTCATAGTCCTGAAAAGCAGGTGCGTAACAATACAGACTATTAATAATGGTGCGTGACTTCTTCTGACGCAACAGTACATGTCTCAATGACAGCACTAGTGTTACCCTGGAAACATTTGTTTCTAGTCATGGCTGTCTATAAAATCACTCACAGGGTTATTAGGACACACCCTGAGGCGCACCTTTACTGCCAAACAAAAATTGAAAAAGATCAATCTCTTCCTTCCAAAAACCTAAAGAGACATAGTTGTGTTTGGCTGATAATACAGCACAGTGGACCTTTCTGTTCTGGTATAAGATCAAACAATTTCCTGTTCAGGAGGTGGACAGTTGTTGAGCAAGACTAAGGTAAAGTGAATGTATGTAACATCCACCTGTTCAGGTTGATGTCTCAGGGGCGTGCCACATGTGTCAGCTATGACGCTGCATGAGAAACTCACACAGCAGCCTTCTTACAACAAAAGAAACATCGCATTTGTGTGGGTTGAGGGAAGAAAGTCTAATGTTTGTAGTTTGGCTTTGTTTTCAACATTTGAATTTGCTCACAGGACGTTATGTTCCAAGAAAATGAAGACAAAATCATGAAAGCTCCTCGCATTTGTTCTGATGGATCTGCATGTCGGCACATGTTTGTCCCCTTTGTCAGGTAAAGTGGTGGTGGTGGTGGTGTGGGATCACAGCTCATCTCAGAAATCACAGCTGGACCTGGTTTGAGTCTGAATTGATTACCAAGCTTGTCTATTTATGGATAAATCTAAATCATGTACTTATTTGCTTCTTTATTTAAACTACTAAGCTGATACTATATATCTTTGTATGTGTTTCTTTTCCTTTATGTCATATTATCTTATTTTTTTATTTTATTTATGTGTTTATTTATTTCTCTGACGTTTGTGAATATACTGGGTAATTAATAAGTCAAGTATTGATTCGTTGTGCACCAGCAACTTGGTGGTGGGAGAGAGATGCTCTGATTATAGAGGCTGGAGAAAATGTGGATCTGTGCTGTTGATGAAAAATTCTGACTATATCATCTACAATCTGTAATTATACTACAACTACTACTACTACTACTACTACTACTACTACTACTACTACTACTACTACTTATAATAATAATAATAATAATAATAATAATAATAATAATAATCATAATAATAATCATAATAATAACAATAAAAATAATAAGAAGAAGAAGAACAACAACAACAACAATCGCTGATGTTGTGTTTGTTGTGATTTTTGTTGTTGTTATTGTTGTTGTTGTTGTTATTCTCAAATACTAACATTTACTTTATTTGCAGGCTTCGATAACGTATTATTTGTGCACTTATGGAATGTTTATTATTATTATGCTTTATAGGTACACTTTTTATATAGTTTTTAATTTTTGCTGCATTTGAAGTTCATTTGAAATATTACTGAGGCATGCCAGAAAAATAGTGATGAGTACGATAACAGTGTGTTCACATTACACTCCTACACTACAATGAGCCGAACTGTAATGCCTTTTAAAGCATATTTCCAACACACTGGTGATATAACAAAACTGTTTGTTTTCACAAAATGAAACACTTAAAAGTTAAAAGTTGTGCCAATTTAGCTCATGTTAAGTATGCTGTAGTACCCAAGGAGTGCTTGTGTATACTTAAGTACAGTATACTTGAAGGCAACAAAAAAGTACAGTAAGTTACATACTAAACATGTATTTATTTTAGTATAGTCTTTAACAAGTATAATATTTTTTCACCTGGCTCACCTTGTGTCACTACGCACTCTCCTTATATTACATAAATTACTTTTTTCATAATTTATTTGAATACATAAAAACAGTAACCAGAGTATAGAGAGTTAAATGCAAGTGTTCTGCTTCAAGAACTTGTCAATTCACTGCATGGTAACAGCACACCTTCATAACAGAGCTAAACACTTCTAAAAAGCTCTGGCTTGAGCAAACATTCAGCGTTTGTTCATAGAAAACAACATGTGTGTCCATACAGTGCAATATAGTAGTATCTGTATATTACTGTTTGCACTTTCCCTAAGCTGTGATAAAGGTAATGTGTTTGCTCTGTTGAACTGCATTACACTGATTATACTTAAGGGTGTGTCCGAACAGGAATGTGTGTGAGTGTTTAATTTTCTATTATTCATTTCTTAAAAACATTGCAAGATATGGGTAATTGACTGAATGATGAGAACCAAAGAGAAAGCCTTTACGATACAATTGCAGGAAAGGTCTTCAGCACTCATGGGTGTGATGGGAAGAGTGATTAGCCTGAGAAGATTTTTGTATGACTCATTATTTCACCCTTTTGAACTGCTGTTTAACAATGGGTATCAAAAGATAGAAAAGGCATTGCAATAAAGCCCCAACCAGACATTTTGATTTCATTTAAAACTATAGCAAAAAGTGAAGTAAGTAATTGTATTTGTTACATTACAGACTGAAAAAGCCATACTCACATATCAAACATCTATACTGGTTGGAGATACTTGTTCTGGTCGTCCTATTGGCAGGTATGGTCTGACATCAGCTATGACATGGTACAGTTGTATTTTTGTTTTTTTACAGACAATAGAGTTGCAGTGTCTGTTATCTAGTAACCCTATCTGGACTGACAACTCTACACCTTTATTTAGAAACTGCAGTGTCTGACATGTCTGGCATGCCAGTCATTCAGCGTCCGTCATGTCACACACACACACACACACACACACACACACACACACACACACACACACACACACACACACACACACACACACACACACACAAACATGTGAATATGATGAATTTCCCTCTTATACCTGTTGTTCTAGTCTGAATGCTGTCTGTTTCCTAATCACACGAAACTTCTCAATGCTGTAACTTCTTTGAAGAGTAAGGCCGAAATTATGTCAAAGAAAACCAAGAAAATCAGAATGTAATTCAACAACTTTGAGCAAGTGTCTGCCATATAAACTTAAACATAAAAACTTAGAGTTTAGAATCAGGCTAGAATAGAGGGGGAAACAAACAGATTCGATAGAAATGATCTTATATATTACCTATAGTTAAATTATTAATAATCAGTGTCTGTCTTGGAAATTTCCAAAAAATCTATAAAACAACCCCATGTGGGATTAAAATACTTCTTACATCTACTGATGTCCATTGTCTCTCATACAGTACTACAGGTTTAGGTCACAATTATCACCATTACACTAAAGTTCAAATTTGAATTTCCTCTTTGTAATTCATTCTTTTCAGACTGATAAGATGTATACTTTCCCCCCAACAGGTCAGGTATCCTGTAATGAGACATTTGCTGCTCCTTCCACTCTTTCCATTACTACAACAAATGCACAGATTTCAGGTATACCGCTGAATATTGCTACTTACTGCCACATCACTTTCATTCACACTTCCATCCTGCTGCATCTGCTATAACACACTACTGTCGCCTGTCTGGTCTAAGCAACTGATGAATACACAAAATAAGTCACATAATAGGGATAGATGGCTGTCACTCTGTGGCAGTAGTAGAGGAGACCTATTCGTAAAAAGGAAAAGCTCTTTGCTTGCTTTTTCGGAAAGCATTGCTCTGTGAAAAGCCGATGTTAATGGTGTAGTTCTGGCTGCCCTCATTCACTGTTTGTACACATAACCATTTAAGTTATGCACTGTAATACACATGTTTATTATTGTAAAAATGAGGTCTGGTGCAAAGGACATCGGCTGACAGCTTGTATAGGGCCTTTTTTGACCATTTTTAAAATCTGTCTTCACAACTACTTTCTCTTTTTCCATCTTTTGACAGTATACTACGCTGTTGTTGTCACTGTGGATGCCAGTGAACCAAAGGATGAATCAGAAATCATTACCTGGGTACGTAAGGAAACTGGCCATAAACTGGGTTCTAATTAAAATACCAGATATAAGATGTTTATATCCTTTGATTACATATCATGTAGTAGTATCATGTTCATTTTCTCAGCTTACCCAGGTGTTTCAAAACAAGCTGCAGAGCTGTTTATCTCCAAATCCTGAAGAAACAACTGCCACACCTACCTCTGAGACCACACTCATGACGACAGCAACCACAATGTTACAGAGCTACAACACAACTACAGCTGCAGAAACCACAACGTTACAGAGCTACAACACAACTACAGCTGCAGAAACCACAACGCTACAGAGCTACAACACAACTACAGCTGCAGAGACCACAACGCTACAGAGCTACAACACAACTACAGCTGCAGAAACCACAACGTTACAGAGCTACAACACAACTACAGCTGCAGAGACCACAACGCGACAGAGCTACAACACAACTAAAGCTGCAGAGACCACAACGCTACAGAGCTACAACACAACTACAGCTGCAGAAACCACAACGCTACAGAGCTACAATGCAACTACAGCTGCAGCAACCACAACATTACAGAGCTACAACACAACTAAAGCGGCAGCAGCAACTACATTAAAGAGCACGACCACAGCTAAACCTGCAACAACAGTGTTAAAAAGCACTTCCACAACTTCACCTACAACAGCAACGTTAAAAAGCAGCACCACAACTGAACCTGTAACAACAGTGTTAAAAAGCACCACCACAACTGAACCTGTAACAACAGTGTTAAAAAGCACCACCACAACTGAACCTGTAACACCAGTGCTAAAAAGCACCACCACAACTGAACCTGTAACACCAGTGTTAAAAAGCACCACCACAACTGAACCTGTAACAACAGAGTTAAAAAGCACCACCACAACTGAACCTGTAACAACAGTGTTAAAAAGCACCACCACAACTGAACCTGTAACAACAGCATTAAAAAGCTCCACCACAACACCTGCAACAACAACTTTAAAGAGCACTACCACAACTAAACCGGCAAAAACAACAGCATTTAAAAGCACCCCCGCAGCTAGACCTGCAGGAAAACCAACAGGGAAACCAATTCCCGGTCATTCGAGAAAGGAGCGCATAGCTCGTCAAATTGGGCACAGTGTGACACAAACCAGGTATCCATAAAACATAATGATTTCCCTATAGAATGAATGAATTAATTTCTGAATGGCAGGATGAGGGTCCAAAAAAAAATTCTTCTTTTTCAACACTGTGGATAGGAGGAGAATGAGTTCAAATTTAGACAAGATACACCTCTGTTGATCCCCAGTAGAAAAATGTGGTTGTTGCAGCATATCTGGCTTAAGTTTGCTAACATTAGCCACCATATGCTCCCTGTCATACCGCACCAAGTGAAACAGTAGAATATCTGTGTGTATGAAATTAAGCAGGAATATGAATTGAACTTTTTATTTGTAAAAGGAAACATGGGATCTCATTAGTTTTGCCTCAATTTATTTTTCAGTGCGATCAGAAATGAAACAACGACTGGCCTATTTCAAGTAAGTAAACATTTAAATGTGTCTTTGGTTCACGGTGCATAAACAGAGGAATCATGTGAATTTGCGAATGATTTATGTCTTAACAGGATATTGAGGTTTCATGTGCCACGAAGACTGCAATAAGGTCAGTGAAATCAACTATTTTCAAATGACTAAAATGTGTGGGAATAATCTATTTGTTGTTAACACTGATGTTGTACTTCAGAAACACCACCTGTTCTGTGATACTGCAGCTGAAGCAAAGCATCCCTCCATGTTGTATCCTCCAAACGCTCTGTGCGGCCAGTAAAACATCTTCTGACATCCGCGTGGTGGGAAAAACAGCAGATAGAACAAGTGAGTGTTGCACACTCTGATATTCATAATTTCCTATAAGTTTCCCATAATACAATCAACCCTCTGTGTCATTTAACAGACCCTCTGCAAAATCAGTGCAATAGCAATACACAAGAGCAAAGCAGTTGCACTTATACTGGTCAAGCCGGTGCATCATGGTAAGATGTTTGGTTTATATTTTTTTGTAACCATATGAGTGATATTTTCTTAAGCAGTTTTTATGAATTGATCTTTAGGGTGAATATATGATCAGTGAATGTATTGCCTTTTTATAACTTTTTATGAGGTTGTTGGGTCCTTCACAACTTCAAATGTTGCTTTGTTTTGACAGTGAATTTCCTGGGGCTGCATATGTTCCTCAACGCAACTCAACACACTGTAGTGCAGGTGAGCTCTGAACATTTACCCTATACAACTTCAGACCACAGAGAGTAAAGGAAGTATTCAACCCCTTTAATATGAGTCAAAAATGAAGTTCAAGGAATTGTTACATTAACTTTATTGTGAGAGCAGTTGTGAGGATACAGAGCTTTTTTAAAGGTTCAAATAGTTCAACATTTTTGCTTGAGTTTGGTGAGAAGATCAATACAACTCTGACATTTGTGCGGTAAATTCCAAACAGAGGATCAATAAAGGTGTATCTTATTGTATCTGATCTTATCTTAAATTTCAAGCTACATAGTTAGCTTATCTTAGCGTAAACTAGAGGAAACAACGTAAAAAGTAAGAACGGTTGAAGGGTGAATATAGAATAAAGAACTTGACACTGATGTGTTTCTGTTCACACTGACATCTGAATGCAGTAAATCAACATGCCTTGACTTTGTTTCAGTTAAGAACAGCACCTGCAGCTGCTCTGCTTACTGCAATGGGACTGGTGAGTATTTATCACCCAAAAAACACCAGAAAACATCGAGTATTGTATAATATTAGTATATATATTATAATCATAAATACTATCTCAATAGTTAAAGTCAGAAAGATCTATATACAGTAAGTTCATATGATTTCTTTGTTTTCAGATGCTTACTACACTTTTAAAATTTCAATACGAGATCCAGAGATTACCTTGTCATATGTCTCGTCTGTGGTAAGCTAACGTACACACATTGAACACGCATGCATGTGTAAGTGTGGGTTTTATTTGTCTCTAATCATCCATTTTACATTCATTAATTATTGTAGCATTAACCTATAATTTTGTGTTTCTTTACAGATTTCTAAGCTTAAACACCTAAACTGCTCTTCAAGTGCAGAGTGAGTTTTGCCAATCTTCAAGCGTGTACACATCAGATCTGCAAATTAAAAATACATCACAATTTTTCTAATGTTCCTTTGTAGTGCTTCATGTCCATTCTCCATCATTGCATCTGCATACAAGGTAATCAGTCACCAAAGTGTGATCATTTTGCCATTCATTCATTCATTCGTTCATCTACAACCACTTGTCCCTGTCCGGGTCGCGGGGGGCTGGAGCCGATCCCAGCTGACATAACTTTCACATTTAATGTTAAAAAAAACCCACATTCTTTTCACTGTCTGAATAAACACACCATTTAGAGCCTGTCTCTTTAAGCCCCCCTCCTGAAGAAAGCCCAGTCTGCTCTGATTGGTCAGCGTTTCCAGGTCTTCCACATCTGCACTTTCGGTGACTGTAACAGCACTGTTGCAGCACTTTAGTTGTCACATCACAACCATACAGAAATCCTGACGGCTCATTTAAAGTCACAGTTTCTGAGTACTGTAATGAGCCTGCTCTTCCTGGTGAATTGAGCGTTGGGCAATATCTTGTTTTTGATTCTTGCATTTAATTGAAGAAATTGGCCACTTGTTACAAAAATGCATTAGGTGCAACTTCATCCCGTTTTCTCTTTTTTGGGACTTTGTCTGAGCAGCTTATTTATACAATGCTTAAATATTACTTTGAATATTTAAAGTCCAAGCAGCATTTTAGCTTATTCTAACATGCCATTTAAGATATTTTGACTAAAATAAAAAAATTCTACTCAGGATGCCAACGTGGAATGTTGGGGAACAGCAACAACGTGAGTGTAATCCTTTAAGTAGCTCTGCAGGAATATTTCTATGCACTGATGCATCAGAACAGGGACTGAAATCTGTGCACTTCTGATATTTTAATTATAGTCTTCAAAGCTGCAGGCTGATTTTAGGCTTTGGCCAGGAGGTTCCTATCTGCAATGTGTCGGCAGCCTTGATGAATGTGTTTCTTTCTGAGAAAGGAATCAGTTACAATGGACAACTGACCCGAGCAGGTATTGTATATTAAGTACAAGGAAGCAAGTCAACATCACTTCATACAGTGAAGAAAATAGCTGTAAAACTCCTTATATGTGTTTTGTCTTTTATGCCACACAGCAATTTGTGGAAACCCAGAAGTCAGTGACAATCCACTAAAATCCAAGTTCATGTGGTTCAGCATTAACCTAAAGCCTGCTGCATTTTGTACAGCCATTGAAGAATCTTACATCCTCACTTGGTTTGTATGATCTTCTATGCTATCGTCTGCAATTTCTTTCAGGACTGATTGTATTGTAGTTGATTAACAGGGGGGGAAAGTACTTTCACCCCGTATCTTAATGTAACCTTTTTATTTATAGTCAAATTGGAGAAAATGCGGTTGTGCAGCTGAAAGAGCAGTGTGTTCAGGAGGTGTTTACCACATCTAGCCCAAATGTGACAACTGCATACCAAAACACCACCATCAGCCTAAACGTGACAACTGCACGTCCTAACACCACCATCAGCCTAAATGTGACAACTGCACGTCCTAACACCACCTCTTCTGTAAATGTAACTTCATCTCCGCTCACAACAGCTGGGGCCCTGAATGCCACCACTAGTGCTAATGTCACTGCATCAGGTTTGTTATCACCTCAGCACTGTGTACAACTCTGTTGCAACATTTACGTCATTAATGTATCATTATAGTGTCCACTTCAAATTATGTTGACCACAGCTGAGAGCCAAGCCAACGCACTGCTTGAGCTGACCAGAGACGTGTCCAAGCTGAACTCCAGCCAGGTGGATCAACTGGTGTCTCAGCTGGAAAATCTTTTGTCAGGCCCAACCATCAGCCTGGCTCTGGGGAACACCTCCGTCCATATTGTCAGCAATCTGCTGGGAGCCTCTCCCGAAGTACTGTCCGACTCCTCCAACAGGTTACAGAATTAATTGGTTCATTTATTTGACATTGTCTAACATGTTGTCTACTGTTAAAGAAACAATAGTAAAACTCAGGGGTTACAGACCTTTTTTGCACCGTTTATATATTTGCAATTTTTGTTGCAGGCTGCCCAACTTGAAGCTTAATCCACACTCTATTACTACCATGGAGGACTTTGCCTCTGTAACTCGAGAGGAGCCTCTACTCAAAATCTTTCAATTTCGCCGTAAATAAAAAGGAATATCAACTCCATTATCCATTAATCATCATTTAAAAAAGGAAAAACAAATACAAGTTATTCACCAAACATTAACAAAACTGGCAACCTGACAGGAGCAATTTACAAAATGTCTACAAGTGTACTGTTTCTTTTGTTTATAATTTGTCATATTTTAAAGACATAATGATGTAAGCAATAAATCCTTGACAATGTAACTATACATTTTCTCAAATGTAATCTGGGGTGATTCATTTTATAATCTGATTACGTAACCCAGATTATATTGTATGTAATCTGTTACTACCAAACCCTAGACATGGGGTTTCACATTTGTCTTTTTGTGCGCTCAAATGCATGTATGTTGCATCGAAATGTTTCGATAATGGACTTTTTAGCACACTAGTAAAGCACAAGCTAGTGTTTCGAGGCCTGGTTCTGGTCCACAGCCCAGGTGTTGGAAACCACAGATGAAGCTGAAATGCCACTAATATTATAATTATTTATATTTTGCACCAATTACTGTATTTTTTCATCAGGATTATAGGGATTGTCGATACAGTGGGGTTAAAGCTGACCATTGATGGAGAGGCTATGACCCTCTATTCTCCGAATGTGGCTCTGTCTGTGAAACCAGCAGATGGCAGCAACTTCGAGGAAACATTTTTCTCCATCTCAGACCCCAATCATGTACAGGTATGACATCAATAATCCAACAGTTGTGATGTTGTTTAGACAAGCAATAGCCTGTGGAATACTGTTTTTTACAGCTATGTTACACATGTTGGTATTTTAGAAATTAAGATGTCTAACCACTGAAATGAGAAATTAAGTTTCAGGTTGAGATACAATGCTACATACCATACTTATCACTGGTAAAGTAAGTACATTAGTTTAGCACTGAACTTTAGTATAATTTTAAAGTACTGGTATTTTACTTTAGTGTTTCCATTTTATGCTACTTAAAATGCATACGACACTATGTTGGATTAGTTTAAATCAGCTGTTTTCATCTTGTGACAAATCACAATGTACAAAAAAGCAGCTTCCAGTTTGGCCCTCTTGTCACATGTCTCAAATGTCTATCAGTGTTTATCAGTTCCATCACAGATATGTCATCTATACTTTTCAGATGAAATAACAAAATATGAATCCACACTTTGGTAGGAGAAATCAGTTTTTCTTTCCTCTTTAATCAATCATCTCATAACCCTTCAGATTTATCTTGTGACCCTTTGGAGGGGACCGACCCCCAGATTAGGTAACTGATACTTATCCAAGTATTGTTTGCAAGTGGAAAAGCAAGGATAGAGGCCTAATAATTAAAGAGCGTTTTCATTCCAAATACACCCTTCTCCCAGCAGAATGTGTGTGTGTGTGTGTGTGTGTGTGTGTGTGTGTGTGTGTGTGTGTGTGTGTGTGTGTGTGTGTGTGTGTGTGTGTGTGTGTGTGTGTGTGTGTGTGTGTGTGTGTGTGTGTGTGTGTGTGTGTGTGTGTGTAATGAACAAACTGAATGATGGTAATGACTGCTTTAGGTGTACCAGCTCCAGGGCACTGGTATTTCGCTTACATGGCCTTGTTATTTGTTCCATGTGCATTTTAACTTCTAGGCTATGACAAAAAAATTAAACAATTTTAAACAATTCCACAAAATGTAATGATTATCTTAAATCTGAAAAAAATACCTGTATTAATATATAATCTGGGTGTTAGATACAATCAGTATATTCCAATGTGGAGGGGCTGTTGCTGTTTCTGCCTGAGAACATTCATTGAAGTGAACTAGGTCAACCTACTTCCTTTTATCACAATGACATGACTTGTAAAATGATTTCTAAGGGTACATCTCTGGATTACACTTGTTTTGTACATGTTGCACCCAAGAGGAAATGGGTTGAGCTATTACAGAGCCGCTATTACAGAGCCGCTATTGCTAATAGCGGTCTCTGAAAGACTGATATCAGATGCCCCAAATAAAAAAAAAAAGTTAAATTCATGTGGCCCATTTGTGCTGCAGGTCCGTGGGGATCCCAGGCTCAGAAGAAGTGGGAGAAAAGACCGCTCCATCCCTCAGGGCTCCATCAGGCTGCCCCCGACTCTCACACAGGACCTGACCACTGAGGAGCAGCAGCTGGTCTCCAGAGTCCAGTTCAATTTCTACCAGGAGAGCACAGTGTACCAGGTCTCTACTTTTCATACATCCCATTCAAAGAAATATATGCAGAGGGAGGGGATTTCGATGCAGAAAAGTTTCAATTTTATTATGTATTTTTAATTGTATATTCCTGATTTAGAATTGTAAAGGAAACAGAGGGGCCACATTTTAATTTATATATTACAATCTGACAACTTGTGCTTTGTGTGTTGTATGCCATACAGGACAGATCTATTGGACAGCGCAAACTCAATAGTGGGATCCTGGGAGCGAGTGTGGCCAACCTGTCAATCTCAGAACTGCAGGACGATGTTGTAATTCACCTGAGGAACACTGAGCCTGTTCCAGTAAGTATGTTTGAAAAAAAAGAAGTTTTTTTTTACTATGTTTGGTAAACTGCTTTTCTCATAGATGTGTTGACTTTTCATTCTTAAATACACCACAGCACTAAGTGTACAGCCCCATCAAATATTAACAGACTTTAAACCTGATCTCAAACCACCTTCTTTCTAAAAAACAACAAATAACTTCAAATATAACAACAGATAAAGGACAAAGTTGACAACTGTACATGTTTTAGCAGCTGTTGTTTAAAGACAGATAGGCCGCAAGCATGCTGTAAAAGTAGTTTAATAAAATAAAAGTCATGATGCACAATTTGACATTGTAAACTGACTTAGTTATTGAGCCTTTTCCCATGTTTTACAGGGAAATTTTGTGGCCACATGTGTTTTCTGGGACTTTACATTCAATGGTATGTACTATGTCTATCGGGATCAAGGGACTATTACCGAAGATGAAAATATGTATAATCTGTAATTTCTACCGGCAGATGGTTCAGGTGGTTGGAATCCAAGAGGCTGTTTTGTCCGGAACAGCTCAGTCAACGAGACAATTTGTGGCTGCAATCATTTGACAAGCTTTGCTATACTACTGGTGAGAAGATGATCATTTTTCTAATTTGGTCATGCATCCTTTATGTTTCAACACTTTTCCACAGATGTTTGTTTTTCCTTGGTTTTCTTCCAGGACTTTGCCAGAGATCCTCTAACCAGTCGTGTACAGGCCACCATACTTACCTTTATCACATATATTGGCTGTGGAATCTCTGCCATCTGCCTGTCTATCACCCTCCTCACTTACTTGGCCTTTGGGTGAGTATTGAGAGTCATAATATAAACATCACACATCCAACATTTTATATATCATAGATTAAAGTAGCAATCATTTTTTTCTTTTTTATTATTATCCTACCACTTGGAGTCACAAGGTTTCTGGCCCTGTTATGATGCAGTTTCAGTGTATGTTTTTTTGAGAAAATTATTAATGGTTTAAAGTGCCTTGAATTCTTGTTTCATTAAGTTATCAAATACTCTCAAATAAATTATTTTAAGGCGTTAACAAAAATCCTACCATGGTTAAGTCCAGACTCGTCCTGCTCTGCCTCTGACTGGCTAATACTTGCCGGTTTTGGGTGGGTTTATTAGGTTTAAGCATGAGGAGTGAGATTGGTTCAGGTTAGGATAGAAATATTACAGAACTTTCAGTTGTTTGTGTCCCGTGTGAAGCCAAAGTCAACATTGACTTATTTAAAGTTAAAGTTAGGTAAAAACATTTAGTTTTAACCCAAACTATTATCTTTTCCAAAACCTATACAAGTAGTCACGTTTCACAACATTAACCACGTGTTGAAAGCTGCAACATTGAATGGAACTGTCATATATGTAAGGTCAAACAACCTATTCTGTTGTTTAGGTATGAGGACTTGGTGTTTTTGTTGTATAAACATTATTTATCGAGGCCACTGATATGCTTTGTGTTGTTGAACGCTGCAGCAAGTTGCGGAAGGACATTCCATCCAAAATCCTTATCCAGTTGTGCCTGGCTCTGCTGATGCTGAACATGGTCTTCCTGGTGGATGCATGGCTGGCTCTCTACCCAGACGCCGTGGGCCTCTGCATCTCCACTGCCTGGTTTCTTCACTACTTCCTGCTGGTTACCTTCACCTGGATGGGACTCGAGGCTGTCCACATGTACCTGGCCCTCGTAAAAGTCTTCAATAGCTACGTATCACGCTACATGCTGAAGTTCTCGCTGGTTGGCTGGGGTGTCCCAATGATTGTGGTCATTATTGTCATTGCGATTGATAAGGATAACTACGGCCTTGTCTCCTATGGAAAATTTTCCGATGGCACTAGCGATGACTTGTGAGTCTTCTTACAGACGCTGTTACAGTCACATGCACCTAAGTTTTACTCAAACTTACAAGATTCCAAGATTAAATAAAACCTGCACAAAACTTAAAAACTAAACTTTTCATTCTCTCGCATTCATCTCCCGCAGCTGCTGGCTGAAAAATGACATCGCTTTCTATGTGTCAGTGGTGGCCTATTTCTGCCTCATTTTTCTGTTCAACCTTGTCATGTTCGTTGTGGTGTTGGTCCAGTTGTGTCGAATAAAGAGGCAGAACCCTCACAACTCGCAGCACCGCACAACACTGCAGGATGCGCGCAGTGTAGCGGGGATAACCATCCTCCTGGGCCTCACTTGGGGCTTTGCCTTTTTCGCCTGGGGGCCTCTTAACCTGCCATTCATGTACCTCTTTGCCATCTTTAACTCCTTGCAAGGTGAGTTGACTGACTTGGGAGTAGGTGTTCATCTGTTAAGGCCATTTTTTCACAGCAATAATAGGAACATTTGATTGTATTACAACTTTTTTCTCAACGTTGGTATTAAGGCTTTTAGTCCTGTTGGCTCACCTTTCACACTAAAATGTAGAGTAAAAGTAAACTAAACATTTATATAGATATTTACACTACCAAGGTGTGTCATATAAAAAGTATACAAAGAGCCATAAAATGAAGTACTTTGATCATCTTCATTTAAAAATTGGACATCTCATAGATGTTAAATGATGTTAATGTTAAAACTATTGAAAAAAACGAACTTAGACCAACTTAGACCAACTTAGACCAATAATATTCGAATATTCATATGAATGCAATCTCTGTTTCTTTAGGTTTCTTTATATTTGTGTTCTACTGTGCGGTGAAGGAAAATGTAAGGAAGCAGTGGAGGACCTACCTGTGCTGCGGCAGAATGAGACTAGCAGAGAACTCAGGTTAGAAATGTTCAACTTACATTTCACATCTCTACCAATCTGGCTGGAAACCTTTACATGTTTCACACTCATGTGGTTTGGTGCATCAGATGCACAGTGATGGGAATTAATTAGTTACATGTCAACGATTACATGATTGCCAATACATTTCCTCTTTTATCTTGAGAAATTTCTTTTCACAGAATGGAGCCGCACTGCAACACAGAAGACTGTGAAGAAGTCATCAATGACCAGAATAACATCTCTTACATCCTCAAGGTCCTCCAGATCTAACAACTCCTCCAGCTCCTCTTCTTTCCTCGTCAGTGACTCCTCAGAGCAAATTAATGGCATCAGTAAGTGAAGACAGTCTGCCATTATGGGGGGGGGGTTGATAGAAGTGAAGTTAAATGTATAAACCAATAGATGGATAGATAAATTGACAGAAAGATATATAGATAGATAAACAGATAGATAGATAGATAGATAGATAGATAGATAGATAGATATATAGATAAACAGATAGATAGATAGATAGATAGATAGATAGATAGATAGATAGATAGATAGATAGATAGATAGATAGATAGATAGATAGATAGATAGATAGATAGATAGATAGATAGATAGATAGATAGATAGATAGATAGATAGATAGATAGATAAATAGATAGGTAGATAGATAGATAGATAGATAGAGAGAGAGATAGAGAGATAGAGAGAGAGAGAGATTAAAAAGGTTTATTTATCCCGAGGGAAATTATCGTACAGTTTCAGTTTCAATACAAAGATGGGAAAGGATCAAGGATCTGATGGAGAGAGAGAGAGAGAGAAAGAGAGAGAGAGAGAGAGAGAGAGACAGAGAGAGACAGAGAGAGCGAGAGAGAGAGATAGCGTTAAGTCGACATGATTTCAGATTCACAAAATAAGTGGTCAATTTAACATTGCTTTTGCAAAGATAGGAATAATGCCGTAGTGCTGTGTTACAGGTAGCCCATTTGAAGACAGAACAATCACAGCGGATGAAGACCCCAGTATGGATGTGGTCCTCAACGAGATCAACAGTCAGTACAGGAACCAACAACAGTCCTGATCAAGAAAGGACGACGGACTGTTTAATGGCTCTTTTTCTGAAATAGTTGTATATAATGTTAATAGAGAGTAATTTATATACCGTACATATGCAAGTCCTACTTTATACATTGATTTTTACACTTTTCTATATTCATGCTATTCTTAATTGTATTTGCACAAAGAATCTGAAAAACCTTTATTCCTTTGTACAGTGATGTTATCAATATTATAAGTCATATTCTAATGGTATCCGTTGTTTGCATACACTCACGATGACTCGTGGTAAATGAGTTAATATCAGGACAAGCCAACACGTGTATCATTTTTGTAATAAACTTCTGTAAAGGACTTTTTGGTAATAAAAAGAAATAAAAGAAAAAATATATAAATTAAAAAGAATTATGTTAACATCTAGCAGTCTTTATTAAAGCTACAGAGCAGTACTTAATGTGTCAGCATGCTTATGTTACTTTGTTACCACTAAGCTGAGGTTGACCGTGATACAGTAAGGAAGGTGGTGGATAAGTGAAGACTTTGATAGCTGAAAAGTAAGGGGAAATACAAAGGTCTTCAGGGTTCGTCCTATGGGGCATTCATTTCTGTGAAGTGGAACTCCATCCAATAGTTAGATTTTCATTTGGGGTGAAAGTTTTGGATGACGATTGCCATCCCTAGAAGGATGCAACTAGAGCGCCTAAGAGATTATTCAAACCCAGGCACAGATTCTGCAGATTCTGCAGAGTTTCTGCTGTGACAATCAAAGAATGTCCACACCGGTCAATAACTTCAGGATGGATTAAGGTGACACATTGTACACTCATGGTCCCTTGAGGATAAATTGTAAACAACTTTCTTCTAGTACCATGAAGTCAAATTTTTAATGTGTCCAATGCTCTAAAATATATCCAATTCATTCTCCATTGATCAGCTAATCGTTTCGGTGTAACTGCACATTTGCAGAAAAACATTGTTTTTAAAAGATGTGACCAAAAGCACACACTTTACAACCTTCACTACTGAGTGTATCTACATTGTTTTCCTGCTCACTGTTTGTATCGACGTGTTTTCCTAAAATATTCCAGGGATGTCCTGGATGACTATTATTCATCAATTCTATTTATTTGAGAGAAAAACAAGACAAGACATCTTCTCCCAAAACACATTTAAATGTTTAATTGAGGTCACAAAATTGGGACAGAACAAGTATATGCAAGCTGAATTCACTCATTTACATGCACCTAATAAATACTTTAAAAAAAACTTTTAACATATCAGGAAAAAACAAAAGGTGCTATAACAACGACAGTGTTCATTCTACTTCTGATTGACTCTTTTTTAATCATTTTAATTTCAAAGTCCACATAACAATGCATTTATCCAAACTTTGTCTCTAATGTTCATGTCACGTTTAGTCTGAGCACACCTTTAAGCTGCTGCTGGAGATTCAAGCAGAGAAAACTGAAGGTCTTTACTTCTTCCATACAGAGTAGAAAACCCATCTGAAACAATAGAATTAAGGATTGTACACAACAAAAATGTACAGTGGCCATCCAGGAATGTATGAACAGTTGGTCTAAAATGATAAATCCAGTCATCAGTTATGATAACACTGGGCTTTTCAGAGGATCACACAGTGTGTTACAAAAAGCAACAGATCAGAGCAATTAACTTAATGAGTATGACCAATAGAAATAAAATCTGATTTGTAATAAGACGTAAAATATAATAATTAAAATACTTTTATGGGTGTTTATGAATTTATGCAAACCAAAATGGGATATAAGATTTGTAAATTATTCAAGTCACAACAATAACAATAAAGTCAAAAACCTTAGAAGTGATAAAAGGATAATGCACCAAGTAGGAGGGCACACACGCCACCACTTTGGTGAACTCTACAGGAAACGAGAGCTTCCCCAGCTGTTCCTCGTACAGACTCAGTGCCTCTGTCATGGTCTCAGCGTTACCCTGGTGAGCAGTAGCAGGAAAAAAATGTCAGCAGACAGTACGAGTACACTCTCACACACTACACTAAACCTACTCAGCAGTTACTAAAAATTACAAGACTCACCTGTGTTAAATATTTGCCTGAGGGATGCAGGACTTTCATTGACAGATCTAAGATGAGACGCAGGAACTCCCATGTAGAGTCTACAACAAGCAGTTAAACAAGTTCAGACACAAGTCGAGCTGCATTAATGTAACATCACTGTGTGAATTTGTGTTTAAATATTCAAAATAAAGAAGATATAGAAACCTTCTTCTGGCTCCGTGGATATTGGGATTGCAGTCAGATCATTGATTACATAATCAAACAACTTTCCATCCTGGACATACTTCTTCAGCACAGGAACACAGTCTCCCACTAGTACCTGTAATGCAGAAGACGAGGAGAATTATTCAGGTGCACCAATATTCAGCTCAGTGAAGAGGAAAACATGTTATGCCAGTAACATATGAATATTCATTCAGCACTCACTTGGTAACAGTTTCCCTTCAGGTTGTCGAGGACATTGCTGCAAGTTCCTCTCATGTGCTTTTTGCACGCATCAATCACCTTCTGGTCGATGTGCACACTTGGTTAAAGAATGATCGATCAGGTGCAGATGTACAGTTATACGTATAAGTAAAATATTGTGCGAGAAACTACACTGGCTTTTGGAAAAATACAATAGAGAAGTTTAGCAGGACAGAACCCACAAAGGATATATCGAGAACGGTGACCATCTTCGGTTTTTGTTTGACCATCTCAGAAAGAATGCCTCCATCACCTCCTCCTAAAATCAGCACCTCTTTTCCAGCATAATTCACTTTTCCACTACCCATGATGGTTTGAGTGTAGGCCAGATCACTCTCTGACAGGTCTGCAAGGAAAATTAATGATTTACACACTAAAATAATTGACCAGTTCTTAAAAAGAATACAAATATTACACTTTAATGTTGATAAAGACACACTAAAAGTGTACTAAAAGAAAAAACATTGATCATCAATTCATGAGCCAGAATGACTGTATCTTGCCATGTATTGTAGTGTTTTATACACTTACTTAAGTCATCATTGAGGATGAGGACAGTTCCATACTGATGTGAGTGCAACATCTTTATGTTTTGGTATGGAGAATCTTCTTCGTATATCAGCTTGTCCATGTCATACTCAACTATTCTGCCGTCAGTTGTGGGCCAGTATCGGTCAACTTCTGCTCCTCGAATGAGGGCTGGGAGCCTTTGGGGTAAATGGTGAATAAAACAACTATTAATATTACTGCAACATGCGAGCTGCATTAAATACAGGGATCACCTTTCCACAAAATGAGCAAAGCTAAAAACTTCCAGATACGTACCTTTTAATCCTTGTAACTTTGCCATTTAAGATAACCTTTAGCTTTTTTTCCAGTGCATTTAAAAGCTGTGGAGAAACAAAATTGAGTCTGAAACACCATAAAAGCTTAAGTGCACAACAATTTTCATCAGTGGGATACTTTATAGTGTTACATTTGCACAGGCAGTGAACAATTCAGCAGCCATATCGTTTCACTTTGCTCTGTGTGTATCTACTGGTGCACTGATGTTTGTGCACCCAAGGCAATACTGTTGGATACAGGTTCTCATCTTATGTGTCTGTCACATATCCAAAAGCTATTTAAGAAAAGTAAAGCATGATAAGTCACAGGATCAAATGACATGCTGCACCGTGGGACTTCTTTTGTGATTTGGCTTTTATGTAATAGATAAAATATGTTCATTTATTTATTAAATTCCCCTAAATTGTCTAGTTGTGCGATCTTATCCTCTTCATAACACTGCAGATCAACGGTGATCAACCCACGCAGAATAGCAAACCTGAGGATTGAAGTGGTAAAAAGCAATAAAGTGAGTAGAACATTTGATTTCATTTAAAATATATATATTGGTTTTTTGTTTTTTTTAAATGACATTCTTACCGGCCATTCTTGCCTACAAATGTAGCAAGGTATCCATGTCCATTAGTTTCATGGAAAGTCTCCTTCATTTCCTGCTCATGAAATATGGACAGTAGATCAGGAACTGTCGCAGCAGAGTCAGCTGGGAAAAGAGAGAGGGTGGAATAATGAAAAACGAACCATTTTGATGCTTTATTCATTATCTGCATCAGTGGTGGAAGAAGTTCTCAGATCATTTACAGTACAAAAAGTAGCAACGCGACAATATAAAAAAAATTAACAATAGAGACTGTCTTGCAATGGGACCACACCAGCCACAGCACCAAATCAGGGGTTTTCCTATTTCCTCACACCCTACTTCCAGATCCAATGCTGGGACCATACCGCTGTTCGAACTCTGCCTTCATTTTGATCTCAGCTACACCTGTAAAGTAAACTCAAAATCTTCTTCTTTGTGGTAGTTCCTGCTATAATAGGTGTCTCAGGAACAGGTTTTGCCATGATGACACACAAAGACTCACTAGGTGAAAACAATACCAGCGTCTCTGTCATGGTTGGTATAACATGCACTCATCTTACCTGCTGCAGAGAGCTTGAAGTCGAGAGTGTTATGTTTCAGTGCCATGTCTGAGTTCAGCGGTCATCTGTACCTGGGAAAAGGCTGCGAGTATTTATGACAGAGTAAGGGACCAACTAAAACTGACCACCAAACAAGACGTGGCTGCTGGTTTTAAAAATTGATTTTGAAAGAAAAATAATCCATATATTTAATTATTTAGCTGTTCATCAAAACATAAATATACAGCAGCAGAAAGGTGAATACACTGGATTTTTTCTATTAATGCTTTACGAAGCATACAAATTGCACATCGGGTGTCTTGCTTTATCGTCCCAAAACAAAACTTTAGCCAAAATATTACAAAAATTGAGACTTCTTTAGATCCCTCAACACAAAAAGTCAACTACGCCTTGAAGAAAATGGCGCACCATAATGTCTGCAAGAGTCAGACGGGTACTTTAAATGAAAAGTAACAACACATAATGCAAATGCTTGTTAACAGACAACATTACCTACACATATAAGAGCAAAGAAAATGAGCAATATGTGTCTGTGATGTAAAACAAAGGGGAAAAGTTAATTCGCAGAACTTAATTGGGGGGACGTGGTAGGTTGATTAGACCATAACATAGGGAAAAGTTAGGGACTTAAATGAAGAGAACACATATGAATTGAATTGGGAATATGAATGGATAGAAAGTTTTTCTTGGAGCCTTTAACACCAGCTGTTTTGGCTTAGTTCTTACTAACTGTTTAAAGGGTATCACTTTTTTTCGGAAAAAGGAAGAAACATTAAATATTTACACCTACAGTAGTAACTGCTAGGTGCAACAAGCTAACTGAACCAACTGACAGAACAAACTTGCTAAGATATGACCCCTTTTTAGTGAGGAGCAAATAAGATAATATCTGAGACCTGAAACTTTATAAATATTGTTTGATAATGATGTAAATGTTAAAGAAATGAAGAAACACAACATGAATAAATACAAAAGAGTATGGCAAATTAAGGGATTTGCATGAAGGACGGGTGGGAGGGTCAACAGAGCGACTCCCCCTCCTATTTAGTTGTTGTTTCCATTTACACTAAACACAAAATCAACATCTTCGATGCAAATGATCAGAGCCTGCACATAGTCTCACAGGCAGAACATATTGATTGAAGATTGGGGGAAAGACCACCTTTGCAGGCGCTGATCATTTGCAGCACCATCTCTGCAGCACCACAGTTATGAAGTCTGGACTGCTGGTACAGGTGCCTTTGTTTCTCCATTTCTTTTTCCTGTGGTGGACACAAACATCATGAGCATTTGGGGATATTTCATTTCACACAGAATTTAACTAGAATGAAATATTCAATGAAATATTCAGGGTTTTTTTTAAAGAGTGGGCTGCACCAGCTCTTCATTAATCCTTTACTAGCTTTTAACACAAAGTCCTTCCCAATTTTCTAGTTTCAAAATAGTTTCAAATTGTGTTGCAACATAAACTTAAGAAATGTCTCAGCTGGGGCGCCCAGTAGCCCACATTTGACTCCAACCTGCGGCCCTTTGCTGCATATCACCTTTCCTCTCTTTCTATCAACTTCCAACCTTCTATCAAATACAGGCATAAAAGCTAAAATTGTCTCGGCTAGTAGAGAAGTAGTCTCATGTGTAAATTGGTTGCTACAAAGTAGTTATAGCACTATTAGAGCAATTAACTATGTATACTGGAAGTCACTGCATCACTATAACTTGGTGGTGTGGTGGTTAGCATTGTTGCTTCACAGCAAGAGGGTTTCTGGTTCAAATCCCAGCTGCGTCCCTTCTGTGTGGGGTTAGCATGTTCTCATGGGTTTTCTCCATGTTCTCTAGCTTCCTCCCACAGTCCAAAGACATGCATATTTTAGGTTGATTGATGACTCTAAAAAGTGCCCTTAGGTGTGAGTGTGTGAATAGTTGTTTGTCTCTATGTGCCCTGCCATAGACTGTCCAGAGTGTGACCTGCCTCATGCCCGATGTCAGCTGTCAGCCCCCCCGCCCCTGGCAAACCCCGACAGGGACAAGCAGTTGAAGATGAACCAATAATGTAATGTGTAAATGCATGAGATAGGTGGATATAACAGGAGCACCCCTATTTTAGAGGTAGAATATATATATGTATATATATATATATGAGGAGCTCTTTTCCAAAACGCTATAAATCCATTTTAATAGTTTTCAGGAAAATTACATTTTTTACCTAAACCCACACATTTGGTTAATATTCAATTTATCTTGTCAAAATGGTTTATGGCTCAGTCTGAACATGTTGAACGGACGGACGAAACAAAAAACTCTCCCGCTTCAGGGCACCGCCATGTTGGATCACATCGAACGGTCACTGAATTCTGATTGGTCGAGAGGACGTATCGCATTTAGGCTAAAAATAGGTTTGGCGCTGGTCGCGGTTTGGAAAGGAACTGCATCTCGAGGACCATTTTAAACAAGGAAATATAGCGATTTGGTGTGAAACATTGATGAAGCAGTGAATAGGTTCTGTATACAGCAAAGTGGCATGACAAACTATTATTTTTTTTAATTTGGCTTTTATCTCGTTTTTGAAAAGAGCTCTTCATATATATTTATTGTTAATGTATGTATACTCTGGTTTTGTCTACATACATGGAGAATGTGTTTCCGAGTAGTAGTATAGAGTATAGTACAGTTTAGAATGAGATGGACATATCTGATTATGCAAAAAATTTTTCTGATCTTTATTTACTTGTGTGAATTGGTTCAGTTAAAGTTAAACATGGCAGTTACTGAGTGTAAATATTTACTAACAATGCAGCAACTCGTTTGTGTAAGCAGTAAACGTGAAGGTCTTCTAACTGACTTCCTAACTGCAGGCACTTGCCTTCGGGTGAGAGGCGTCCCACTCTGTAAGAACTAGGCTAAGGTTGAACCTTCTAACAGCTGGTGCGCCGGGATCCAGCTGTTTAAAAGAAAAACCTTAAACCCCTTTAAAAAAAAAGGACAGGAAAAGTTGTCCATTCTATCCATTTACATTTTTAATATGATGACATAGAGAAGTACCAACTTGTTGACCTTACCTCATCACTGGAATTGCAAGGTTATGGCTGATTTTTAAAAAGTAGTCGGTTTGTTGAGCCATTTTCAACCCACAAAATGCATTTTTTGGATTTATGACTGACTATTTATTTATTTTGATGAGAGATATAAATACTAACAGTCATTTACAGCTCAAAAAACTAAAATTCCATTATTATGACGCTCATTTTCTTTTCTCTTCTCGTCTTTTAACAAGCATTTGCATTGTTACCACACGTTCTGTCACCCCATTATTTTCTCAGGGATTTTAAATAAAAGTATTTTTTCTGCATCTTTATTTAAAAAAATCCATTTACATTCAAATTTCTACTGCTTAATATCCAATTCCCCAGCTCAGTATGAACAGTGGAAAGAAAGCAGATGCTGAAGTAGCCACGCCTGGTTTGGGGGTCAGTGGTAGTTGGTCCCTCCCTCTGTCTCTGCAGATAAATGCTTGCAGCCTGCCTATTCCCAGGTATAGATGACCTCTGAACTCAGACATGGCACTGAAACATTACACTCTCGACTTCAAGCTCTCTGCTGCAGGTAAGATGAGAACTTTTCTTTTTTCCCTTTTATTATAAAACTGCAATGACAAATAATAACATACATACAAAAAGATTACACATTAATTAGAGAGAGAGAGAGAGAGAGAGAGAGAGAGAGAGAGAGAGGGATAAAAGGGTTCAGCAATTTAGACAATTATACAATTTACATTCATTGAGAGTATTTTTTTATTGCAGAGCAGTTTATACAATTTTATTTTGAAATATTATACGATATTTTTGTAACTAACTGTAATAATTTGGTGAACTTGGACGTGAAGACCAGACAGGTATAGATAAAGAAGATGAAAGATTGTCCTTGACGAAACCAAGCAGGCAAACAAACGAAGGCAGTCTTTATCCAGGGTGGGATTGCAGATGGGAGAAGCCTTAGCCGTCAGGGCTTTCTGGCAAAAAAAGGCAAGAGGTCAAAGTTAAAGCAGTATGTCATATTGGCAGGAAAAGGCTGAAATTATTACTGAAGAATATTGTCCTACGAAGCCTTAGTGCAGTAACTGAGGGTAAAAAAAAATGTATTTAAAGTTTGTTTATTGTCACAACACATTAATATTTGGCCCACTGATGATGGATTATGCTTTACTAGTTTGCCATTTAATAATTATTATCAAATCAATCATAACATCCATACTTTCAGGCCCCAGAAATCATGTTATTAGTGATTTTGTAGTTACTGCACTTGTGCTTTTTAGGGCAGAATACACAAAGACGATCTGACAGGGAACAATTGGAAATGTGCGGGAACAGTATGTATCTGCAAGGCTGATGAGGAAAATGGGAACAGGTTGTGGGTTGTGGGAGGGATTTCAGGTGACTGATGGTTAAAGCATGGCAGGTTTGGCAGGGTGAACAGAGGTTGACCTGGGAGTACAAAAGATATACAAAATTGGAAAACTTCTGGAAAACCATAAATCATAACTGAAACAATCACTAACTTAGTGATAATCCTGCAGAATGTGTAATGATATGGCACTGTCACTGTCTACCTGCGTGAGTAGCATTTTTATTTTAATACATTAGTACATTTTGTAAATAATACTAGTGTACTTTTCCTTGAGCATACCTTTGAATACATTTTGAATTGAAATAGATCATTTTTACATTGTCATGTGGTTACTTTCATGAAAGTAAATGATCTGAGTATTTCACCACTTATGCAGGTAATAAATAAAGGGGGGGGGGATTATTAATTTTTTCATTGTTCCACCCTCTCTCTCTTTCCAGCTGACTCTGCTGCGACAGTTCCTGATCTACTGTCCATATTTCATGAGCATGAAATGAAGGAGACTGTCCATCCAACTAATGGACATGGATACCTTGCTACATTTGTAGGCAAGAATGGCCGGTAAGAACGTCATTTAAAAAAAAAAAAATTAAAAAATATATATATATATAATAATGGAATCAAATGTTCTACTCAGTTTATTGCTTTGTGTCATCTCTTTATCATTACCACTTCATTTCTCAGGTTTGCTATTCTGCGTGTGCACTCCCATGGGTTGATCACCATTGATCTGCAGTGTTATGAAGAGGATAAGATCGCAAAACCAGACAATGTAGGGGAATTTAATAATAATACAAATGTATTAATAATAATTAAAACATCTATAATCTATTAGCATTGCAGCATTGCATGTGATCCTGTGACTTTTAAGCCTTTTAGGGGATGTAATAACTTTTATCACGCTTCACTTTTCTTAAATAGCTTTTGGATATGTGACAGACACATAAGATGAGAACCTGTATCCAACAGTATTGCCTTGGGTGCACAAACATGCACTTTTCCATACTCAGCCCTTTTGGGCTGACTGTGCACCAGTAGATACACACAGAGCAAAGTGAAACGATATGGCTGCTGAATTGTTCACTGCCTGTGCAAATGTAACACTATAAAGTATCCCACTGATGAAAATTGTTGTGCACTTAAGCTTTTATGAGGTTTCAGACTCAATTTTGTTTCTCCACAGCTTTTAAATGCACTGGAAACAAAGCTAAAGGTTATCTTAAACGGCAAAGTTACAAGGATTAAAAGGTACGTATCTGGAAGTTTTTAGCTTTGCTCATTTTGTGGAAAGGTGATCCCCGTATTTAATGTAGTTCGCATGTTGCAGTAATATTAATAGTTGTTTTATTAACCATTTACCCCAAAGGCTCCCAGCCCTCATTCGAGGAGCAGAAGTTGACCGATACTGGCCCACAACTGACGGCAGAATAGTTGAGTATGACATGGACAAGCTGATATACGAAGAAGATTCTCCATACCAAAACATAAAGATGTTGCACTCACATCAGTATGGAACTGTCCTCATCCTCGATGATGACTTAAGTAAGTGTATACAACACTACAATACATGGCAAGATACAGTCATTCTGGCTCATGAATTGATGATCAATGTTTTTTCTTTTAGTACACTTTTAGTGTGTCTTTATCAACGTTAAAGTGTAATATTTGTATTCTTTTTAAGAACTGGTCAATTATTTTAGTGTGTAAATCATTAATTTTCCTTGCAGACCTGTCAGAGAGTGATCTGGCCTACACTCAAACCATCATGGGTAGTGGAAAAGTGAATTATGCTGGAAAAGAGGTGCTGATTTTAGGAGGAGGTGATGGAGGCATTCTTTCTGAGATGGTCAAACAAAAACCGAAGATGGTCACCGTTCTCGATATATCCTTTATGGGTTCTGTCCTGCTAAACTTCTCTATTGTATTTTTCCAAAAGCCAGTGTAGTTTCTCGCACAATATTTTACTAATACGTATAACTGTACATCTGCACCTGATCGATCATTCTTTAACCAAGTGTGCACATCGACCAGAAGGTGATTGATGCGTGCAAAAAGCACATGAGAGGAACTTGCAGCAATGTCCTCGACAACTTGAAGGGAGACTGTTACCAAGTGAGTGCTGAATGAATATTCATGTTACTGGCATAACATGTTTGCCTCTTCACTGAGCTGAATATTGGTGCACCGGAATAATTCTCCTCGTCTTCTGCATTACAGGTACTAGTGGGAGACTGTGTTCCTGTGCTGAAGAAGTATGTCCAGGATGGAAAGTTGTTTGATTATGTAATCAATGACCTGACTGCAATCCCAATATCCACGGAGCCAGAAGAAGGTTTCTATATCTTCTTTATTTTGAATATTTAAACACAAATTCACACAGTGATGTTACATTAATGCAGCTCGACTTGTGTCTGAACTTGTTTAACTGCTTGTTGTAGACTCTACATGGGAGTTCCTGCGTCTCATCTTAGATCTGTCAATGAAAGTCCTGCATCCCTCAGGCAAATATTTAACACAGGTGAGTCTTGTTCTTTTTAGTAACTGCTGAGTAGGTTTAGTGTAGTGTGTGAGAGTATACTCGTACTGTCTGCTGACATTTATTTCCTGCTACTGCTCACCAGGGTAACGCTGAGACCATGACAGAGGCACTGAGTCTGTACGAGGAACAGCTGGGGAAGCTCTCGTTTCCTGTAGAGTTCACCAAAGTGGTGGCGTGTGTGCCCTCCTACTTGGAGCAGTATCCTTTTATCACTTCTGAGGTTTTTGAAATTATTGTTATTAAAGTGACTTTAATTAATCTACAAATCTAATATCCCATTTTAGTTTGAATAAACAACCCTAAAATATGTTTAAAGTATAATATTTTACCGTCTTATTACAATTCAGATCTTATTTTATAGATTTGGTCGTTATTTCTATTGGTAATAATTACTTACAACTTATGTCTGCTTGCTTTACATGTCCGCCTCTGAATGCACGGTGTTATCACAGTGGTTAAAAATGCGAACTGACTTGTGATAAACTGGAATTATCATTTGAAATGATGTGTTCATAAAGTCCTGCATGGGTACAATGCAATACTGCACATAGTGGTTGTTTACAATCCTTAATTCTATTGTGTCAGATGGGTTTTCTACTCCGTATGGAAGAAGTAAAGACCTTCAGTTTCATGATCCCTGCTCTATCAACCCTGACCCACCCCTTGCTACAACAAATCAGTTGGATTTAATTTGTACTTTGAAGGAAATTAAGATATTAAAAATGTTTTTGGGGTAAAATGTTTTGTCTTTTGTTTTTTCACTGAAACTAATTGAATTCATGTATATATTTATATATACAGTATATATACTGTAGAGTATATTTTCCCTTTTTTAAACTCTGCCTACTCTCAACTAGATGCACAGTTAAGTACCTTTTGTAAGACAAAAACTTTGAAAATCAAAGGATAACAGGTTCAGTAGAGAATGGCATGTTTTAAAGTTATAATACACACTAAGTATCCTCCCCTGCTCATCAGACAGAGAGATAGTGAGACGAAATGTGCAGTGACGGTTGAGCGACCTTAAGAATCAGAGTGAGAGCCGTTAAGTGAGGACAGTTAATAAGTGGACTAAAATTATATTTTTTGTTTCACATTGGTTTCATTTAAAGCATAAATAAACACAGACAAGGCTCCTCACAACCCTGCTGGAAGGTGCTACATTGTCAGACACACTTTCTTGTGCGTTGTGCGTCAGTATGAGATTCTGAGGGTGAGGGGCGTGACCAAGCAGCGGTTGTAAGACAGAGGGCTGCTACGCACTGTTATTGGCTGAAGGTTAAACACCCACGTGGGGTTGGTGCCTCTTTGCTGACACCCATAAACATCTGTTCACTTCAAAATAAGAAGAAAACTAAAAATCCGGGCAGAGTCTCAGATACACACACCACACACTTCTAGTAGGTCATAAGGGATGCCTCGAATGGATTACTTTTTTATTGGCTTATACAGTTTCTTTATATCACACATTATATACACTAAACTTAATGGTGATAAAGCACACTGATTAACAGGAAAATGGGCAATCACAGGCTGACAGGATGAGCAACAGACAACCATTCACACTCATATTTAAACCTACGTGCGATTTGGAGTCAACAATTAACCTAAGCTGCATATCTTTGGACTATGGGAGGAAGGAGAACCCAGAGAAAACTACTTAGGACGTCTAAATAATTAGTCAATTGAAGACAGAGCAATCACAGCGGATAAAGACCCAAGTATTGTTGCTGCCCTAAATCGGTCTTGGTGTTCAGTGTGCACCATAAACATATTAAAAACATATCGGACTCAAAAGGATCAACAAATAGTACAGAAACCACTATGTACATAGACAGCTTAATGGATCCAATTATGAAATACTTCTGCATGTCCTAAATGACAGTGTACATGACACTTGATTTTTACACTTTCCTTAATTGTATTTGCACAAATAACCTTGACAACCAGTATTCCTTTGTACAGTGATGCTTTCAATATAATTAATCATATTTTAATGTTATGTACACAGTGATGTTGACACACTGTCCACACCAATACCAGTACAAGCCAACAGATCAGCCCTTGAGGCCTTCAAACAGGAGGGTTAAGTAGTCCAAAAAGCTCAATATATTTAAGAATAAGTAAAATTCCTCTAGCTACAAAAATACAGCTGGAAATGTCTGATATTTTGCACATTTTTGACTATACATGATTTTTTCCTAAGGAATTAAATCCTAATTCACCAGATCTTTTTAGAGCATTGGACTAGCACACTGACAACTGTGCAAACTTTTATCAATGGCTTTGTTCTTGCTCACTGTTTATATTGGTGCGCTTTCATAAAATATCCAAAGAATGTCCCACATTTTTATTGATTATTATTCATCAACTCCCTTTATTTTAGAGAAAAAACAAGTCAAGACATTTCCCCCAAAACGCCTTTAATTGTAGAGGTCACAGAAATTATCTCAAGTGGGAGAGAACAGCATTTGGTGAAATTATATTGAATAAATAAATGTAACTGAGTCCCACAGGGTTGATCACGTGTAAACGCGCTGTGTACTGTATATGCAAGCTACATTCACCGTCCTTAACATGCACCTAATAGTCTTAAAAAACTTAAAATATATCAGGAGAAACCAAAAGGTGCTAATAAAACATGACAAAAACAGCACAAGCACAGAGGTGGCATTAAAGTGGTGGAATAGTTTCCCTTTTAAAAAAACATTTGGACTTAAACACTTCAGTCTCACTGGGCATGGTCACATTGCGTTGATACAATCTGAAAGAATCAAATCACATTTAAGAGGCAGTAACAAAAACAGAGCTTAAAAGCAACTCAGTTCAGCTGTGCTGAGCCTTTACATTGGCCCATAACTCGACATGAGCTCATAGTTCATGAGTTAAGAACCTTAGAAAAACTAAGTGAAACAAGAGAACATACGCCTGTTGGAAGATGAGTTACACCACATTATCAGTGTATCAAATCAGTGTTTAAACATTTAACAGTTTCTTCAGAGTACATGCAAATGGATATTCCAAATCAAGTAACACAAACTTAATACAACTGATAAGTTGTAGCAAACAATGGTAAAACACAACTAAAACAGCAAGAAAGAAGGGAGATGAGGGTAGAATGGGGTTAAAAGAGAGGGAATCATAAAACCACCATTGTACCCCTTAAGATGTGCTCAGACTCAATGCAAAGTCCATTTCCATCTTGATTTATTCACACCAATATGACTGCTGGAGTGTTTTGCAATCTATGCTTATTAACTAAAAACAGCCAATAGCTGTTCATAGTAGCTGTAGTGAGTCAGCAGTAGCCCACTAACAATAGGCAGAGACTGCCACAAGTATGTGGAACTCCAGTCATACGATATATTTCTCCATATCGACTCTTTAAAGACCACTTAACGACGCATTCATCCGAACTTTGTGCCGCCTTAAATTTCCATGTCACGTTCAGTCTGAGCACACCTTTAAGGCTACAGCAGAAATGGGAGGAGCATTCACATTCCAGCTGCTGGAGATTCAAGCAGAGAAAACTGAAGGTCTTTACTTCTTCCATACAGAGTAGAAAACCCATCTGAAACAATAGAATTAAGGATTGTACACAACAAAAATGTACAGTGGCCATCCAGGAATGTATGAACAGTTGGTCTAAAATGATAAATCCAGTCATCAGTTATGATAACACTGGGCTTTTCAGAGGATCAGACAGTGTGTTACAAAAAGCAACAAATCAGAGCAATTAACTTGGTAAATACATAGTAAGTATGTACTATGAAATAAGGACCAACACATTTCTGTTCATTATTCATGTGGTTTGTTTTTTGAGCTACACTACAACATTAGAACATTAAAAACCTTAGAAGTGATAAAAGGATACTGCTCCAAGTAGGAGGGCACACACACCACCTCTTTGGAGAACCCCACAGGACAGGAGAGCTTCCCCAGCTGTTCCTCGTACAGACTCAGTGCCTCTGTCAGGGTCTCGGCATTACCCTGGTGAGCAGTAGCATAAATTACATTTGGCTGGGAATATTTCTTAAAAATTACAATACCAGTACCCTTCCAGTGATCTGGAAAACCTTTTTCAGAGAACGCTTGCAGTAGTTAGCTGTGAGCAAAACAAAACCTTTCTTTCTGGGGATAAAAAGCAGGTATGGTTTGACATCAATGGGTCGATATGCTTTCATTTTACCAAATTCTCATTGGTTAAACAATCATTTTTTTCTTTGTTCAGCTGAGGCATGAGTTAGTTGAGGCTTAGTTGAGCATGAGTTTTTTCCCCCCATTAACCAATGAACTGGTTGAAGAATAGCTAGAATTTCAGTCGACCAAGATTTTCTTTGACTACAGCCCTAATTGTTTGACTGGAAAAGTTTCGATTCTTCTTGGTATTCTTTTATTATTTCGGTCGATACATTAAAAAGATAAGCAGTGCTAAGCCACACCAAAATGAAAAATTACTTCTGCTCCTGTTAGCTGATTTCCCATTTCATAAAATATTCCTGTTTTACAATAAGTAACAACATTTTACATTAAAATACTGACCAAGAAGCCTAGATCAAAGAACGATGTCATTCCCTCCCTGACTGATATCCAACTGGTTTAACTGTGCTTTGTTCTCTCCTTGCAATATTTCCTGCCCAGATCATATTTCAACAGGAATACACCAAAAAAGAGGAAGCAAAATACTCTGAATAAGCAGTTTCTTTGGGGTTTTAGTTTCAGTGATGCAGACGTTTTTAGTAGAAACAGGTATGGAAAGATTTGCACTAAACATTATCAGCAGTTATTAAAAAGGGAAAAGACTCACCTGTGTAAAATATTTCCCCGAGGGATGCAGGACTTTTATTGACAGATCTAAGATTAGACGCAGGAACTCCCATGTAGAGTCTACAGCAAGCAGTTAGGACAGGTTCAGACACGTGTTAACAAGTTGAGCTGCATTTATGTCACACCATAGAGAATACTCACCAGCTGCTTTTTTTAAGGTACACTTATTCAACTGCTGATTAACGCAAATATCTAATCAGCCATCATATGGCAACTTATGCATTTAGGCATGTAGACATGGCCAATACAATCTGCTGAAGTAGGGAAGGGTAGAAGGGAAAGAATGTGGAATGGCTGTTGGTGCCAGTCAGACTGGTTTGGGTATTTCAGAGACTGCTGGACTACTAGGATTGTCACGCACAACCATATCTGGAGAATGGTTGGAGTTTGTGTGCGCCAACACCAGATCTCAATCCAAAAGAGCATCTTTGGGATGTGGTGGAATGGGACATTTGCATAATAGAAACTGACAAATCTGTAGCAACTGTGTGATGCCCTCATATGAACCAAAATGTCTAAGCAATGTCTCAAGCACCTTGTTCAAAGTAGTACGAAGAATTAAGGCAGTTCTGATGGCAAAAGAACATCCAAACCGGTACTAAGATAGTGTACCTAATAAAGTGGCTGGTGATACAATATACTGAATAAGAAAAAATTACAGAAACCTTCTTCTGGCTCCGTGGATATTGGGATTGCAGTCAGATCATTGATTACATAATCAAACAACTTTCCTTCCTGGACATACTTCTTCAGCACAGGAACACAGTCCTCAACTAGTACCTGTAATGCAGAAGACGAGGAGAATTCACTCAACTTTCCAAGTTTTTTTTCATTTGGAGGACGCATGTGCTGCATGCATGCATGTATAACACAATACAATTGGACCACGATATGCCCCAGCAAAGGAAGGCAAGAAGAGGATTGCAAGCTAGTAAACATGGATGTAAACAATGCTTGATTTAAAATACTGAATCTGTTTTGTAAAAGGTTTTATGAGGTAGGAAATTGAACACATTTGTAAGACTTTGTTTACCAGACAACTCCACTGGGCCCCTTTAACAGAGCCAGTTCTGTGTTTCCCCTAGGATAAAGTTGTAGCAGCAGCGGTGAAGCAAGTGTGCGTCGTCAAAGCTGACCCTGCTGAAAAAGGCTCTTTGGACCTCAGTACATACAGTACTTGTGCATAATAACTCATCTCAACATTAAAACATGTTAAAAAACTGCTGATTCATGAAGTTGAAATGATAAGTTGATCAAACCAGACTTCCTAATTTAACTACAAAACCTAAATTAATGTGGAAATGAGGGTCACTGTCTGTGTGGCTGACTTTGTGTGTCAGGTTTGGGGAGTCGGCGGCCCTTTGAATGATGCCGCTGCTAAGGAATCCGAAGTGTACGAGACATTTGTCCAGGCATGTATTTTACACTTTGATTCACACATTCTAAGAATAAGTGTGAACAGAGACGATCATTGAGACTTGGTAGTCTGACGCTCACGTTCTGTTAAGGACATGGATGGAGACCAATCTCCTCAAGTTAAAAAAACTTTTTTTTTAATAATTATTCATAATTAAAATAATTCTGCAGCGGCAATTAAATTCCAGCAGCAGCCTCCACTATTGGATTCATGTAGGGGAAACGCTGCAGTTGATAACCAGCTACTTGATGTCAGTTAATCCGGTGCACCAATGTTCAGCTCAGTGAAGAGACAAAAATGTTATGCCAGTAACATATGAATATTCATTCAGCACTTACTTGGTAACAGTCTCCCTTCAAGTTGTCTAGGATATTGCCACAAGTTCCTCTCATGTGCTTTTTGCACGCATCGATCACCTTCTGGTCGATGTGCACACTTGGTTAAAGAATGATCAATCAGGTGAAGATGTACAGTTATATGTATTAGTAAAACACTCTGGGAAAAAACTACATTTGCTTCAAGAAAATATAATACAGAAAGAAGAAAAGTACAGCAGGACAGAACCAATAAAGGATATATCCAACATGGTGATCATCTTTGGTTTCTGTTTGACCATCTCAGAAAGAATGCCTCCATCACCTCCTCCTAAAATCAGCACCTCTTTTCCTGCATAATTCTCTCTTCCGCTTCCCATGATGGCTTCGGTATAGGCCAAATCACTCTCTGCCAGGTCTGCAAGGAAAATTGTTTATACACTAAAATAATTACTAATAACCATTAACTTATAAACACACACAATTATCACCATCAAAATAACGGATGCACGTTTAATCTATCACAATGCATTACTCTCATGTTGATTAATACACACTAACAGTACTTAAAGAACATTTATTGTATTGTAGTGTTTTATACACTTACTTAAGTCATTATCGAGAAACAGGACATTTCCATACTGCTTTGAGTGCAATATCTTTATGTTTTGGTATGGAGAATCTTCTTCGTACACCAGCTTGTCCATGTCATACTCAACCAGTCTGCCGTCAGTTGTGGGCCAGTATCGTTCAACTTCTGCTCCTCGTACGAGCGCTGGGAGCCTTTGGGGTAAATGGTGAACAAAACAACTATTAATATTACTGCAACATGCGATCTGCATGAAATTTGGCGAGCGCCTTTCTAGACTTCCAGATACGTACCTTTTAATCCTTGTAATATTGCCATTTAAGATAACCTTAAGCTTCGTTTCCAGTGCATTTAAAAGCTGTGGAGAAACAAAATTGAGTCTGAAACACCATAAAAGCTTGAGTGCACAACAATTTTCATCAACTACTGGGATACTTTATAGTGTTACATGGGCAGCACTCAAATGCCAAAACACATAGGCAGTGAACAATGCAGCAGCCATATTGTTTCACTGTTGTTGATCCACAGCAATTAAGGGCACAGTTGTATCGTTCATTCGAAACAACAAATCCTTAAATACTTAATCTGCTATCTGTAATAGCATCAGTTTCGTCATAAATGCAGAGTGTATCTTTATTGAAAGAAGAATGGCACTGAAGGATGTTTTTGCTCATGATACACTGTGATTTATCCAATCACCTGCCAGGTGTGTTTTGAAAATGTCGGGCCTTTTCCAAACAGTTTTTAACCAGATGGTGTAACAAAACATCTGGTGAGTCATGTTAAGAGACCTGCCTCCCACTTTGAAAACCTGGTCCTTGTGAAAATGCATATTTGTGCAAGTAGAAAACATGTGCATAACCTTGGACACTGGTCCTCATCTTATGTGTCACATATATGTCACATATCGAATAGCTGAAGGAATAGTTCTACTGTAAGATGTTGTAACTATTGAACCTGACTCTCGCCAGATGACTTTTGTTCTGCCTTGCTTCCACCTTGACTCCGCCTAGATCCGCTCAACCATCTGAGATCGCTCGATAGCCGAGTGATTTCAGGGTCCGCAAAAAATGGTCAGGCCAATCAGGACCGCCGGGTAGGGTTTTATAGATGTGACGTAGCAGAGAAATCCTGAAATCCCTTCCCAGTTGAGCGATCTCTGGCGAGAGTCAGATTAGCAACTATCATCATGTCCTTGCAATATTTTTGGGCACAGTTGTTTATGTCAGTGGAAAATACGGTGTAGGGTGTTTAACAGTACAGTATGATTTTTCTTTATAGCTAACAAGTTGTAAAACTAAATTTTATTTAAAAGTTAGAGGATCACATGACATGCTGCACTTTGGGACTTCCTGTGTGTTTTGGCATTTAAGTAATAGATAAAGTATTGTCTTCCTTTTTAAATCACCTACATTGTCTAGTTGTGCAATGTTATCCTCTTCATAACACTGCAGATCAATGGTGACCAACCCATGGGAGGGCACACGCAGAATAGCAAGCCTGAGAAATGAAGTGTGGGGATAAAGAGACACAGAGCAATCAAGTCAGTACAACATTGTATTTTACTAAATAAACCCAAAATCTATGTTCAAAAATTCACACCCTGTTGCCTCAAAGGGTTTGTCATCTCACTTTATGCAAGGAACTTTGAGTGTTGACAAGTTTTCACAGTGGAAAGTAAGATTGTCAAAAGTGTCAAGACCTTCAATACTAGGTTTCAAAATTATATGATATCCAAATTATATCTAAAGTACCAAAGCAATAAAAACGTCCATTCTACAATCAGATATTCACCCCAAGGCTGCATATATTAAACAACAGAGAAAAAAATTCAAATTAGCTATTTGTTTCTTAGTTCTGGTATGTTCAACCTTTTATTTTAAAAACTGTAGAAAAACAGAATCCTTGAAAAATATGTGTTGCAGCAAAGTGTTTCCATTTCGGCTCAGTGTGAGTCTTCATTGTGTCTTGCTGTCATTTACAGCTGGTTTCTTTAACCCCCGTTCTTTTTCACTGTAACTGAGTGAGTGAGTGTCTGTCTGTTTATCTATCTATCTATCTATCATCATCATGTATTTTATCTTCATGCTCTTATCTGTTGATGAATATTTTGTTATATGGATATTCACTGACCCACTGGTCACCTATCAACCAATCACTCTAGACATCTTGAGCAATTTCACTCATGAAAAACAAAATGTCAGAGCAACAGGTTCAACCCCACCCCCCTCACCTCTCAGCCTAAGAGTGTAAAATGTGTAGCATGTGTAAGGCTAGCCTAAACTTGTCCAGCAAGGGTCTGACAGCAAACTGTCACTGTTAGTGACACACCTCAAACTACCAAGGAGAGGAAAACGCTAGAGGGTTATATATGGGAAACAAAAGAAGCTGTCTGTCTTTATGCATGTAGTCTCACTTAATTTCCTATGGAAACAAACAATAAAACTCTAGGTTCCACATGGCAGCAAATAAAATCTAAAAATATGTAATAAACTACACGACTCTTGAGATGTTTCTGGAAATCCCTGCACCTGTACCACAGACTAAAGAAGACATAATGCTTTTGTTTGTCAAAATAATAATGTGTCAAAGAAAAACTGTTGTTCTTACCGGCCATTTTTGCCTATAAATGTAGCAAGGTATCCATGTCCATTAGTTTCATGGACAGTCTCCGTCATTTCCTGCTCATGAAATATGGACAGTAGATCAGGAACTGTCGCAGCAGAGTCAGCTGGGAAAAGAGAGAGGGTGGAATAATGAAAAGCTAATAATTTTGCCGCTTTATTCATTATCTGCATCAGTGGTGTAAGAAGTTCTCAGATCCTTATATAAAAGTCAATACTCTTGTTCATTTACTTGAGAAAAAATCTGAATAACTTGCAAAGCTTTGGTTGAAACAGAGTATTTTTGTAATGTAATATTGTCCATCATGTAATTAAAAAAAACTACTAATGTTACTTATTTGTTAGCTAGTCATGTGATTCCTTAGTAGCAGTATTCTTATGGTTGATACTGCCTGTAGCAGCTATTTTGAGCGAAGTAGGTTAGTATTTAAACAAATCTCAGCATGATCAGCCCATCTCTACTCACCTTTTTTCATAGCGTTTTATATTCTCAAACGTATATTAATTTGTCAAATACATTTAAATCATCAAAATGTTGGCACATGACACCAGGATTCGCAAACCAAAATAGTCTAATTTCTGTAATTCCCCAATTTGTTATAAAATTATAAGATTTGCATAAATGTATCGTTTTGGTTAGTTTTTTATGAAGTAGTTTACATGTTTTCCTTTTAAGATAGGCCTATGTATTTAGATTAGATTTTTATTTGAAATAGGGCAATTTCTTTGGATATTTAATGTTATGAATATACATTTTTCCAAAGATAATGATAATAAATGTGGCTGTTTGAATATTAGTAACAGTTCAATGTCTCTTAATTTAATGTTTTTACAGTTGGTTATATTGTCAACACATTAAACTACAAAAATGGCTGAAAACGCGCCACTTCCTGTGCGACAGCGCTGTGAAACATTTATCCACTTGTTAGCCAGAGCATTGAGAATGAATAGACGTCAATTTGAAAAAAAAAACAAGGTCTAACCCACGACTGTGCAACTGACATTAAAAGTAAACATTTTATGTACAATAACATTCAGCTTTAACCCCCAACTGCTCAAAGTATATGTATATATGTGTCATTATCAGCCATGTTTCATCAAAATCAATGCAGCGTTACTATTTTGAAGGGCAGTGACAGACTAGCAGGTATTAGCAGGCTAGCCAGCTAACTAGCATGCAGCCCTGATGCAGAGCATGTAACCTGAAAGCACTGGCTGATCCTGTGCAGCTCATGGCGCTCGTCTTACCTGCCGTAGAGAGCTTGAAATCGAGAATATAATGTCGGAGTGCCATGTCTGAGTGCAACCGTCATCCATGCCTGGGAATAGGCAGGCTGCGAGTATTTATCTGCAGAGACAGAGGTAGGGCCCTGCTACTACTGCTGCTGCTTCTGCCCACCACAGCAAACCAGGCGGGGCTTGCTTCGGTGCTGCGGTACTCCGGTTGGTGACAGAGCAAAGAGTAAAGATGAGACGAGAGAAATCTCCCTCCGTTGACTTTGCGCTGGCGCAGAAACGACTAGAACAGAGATCTTCAACACGGGGTCCGGGACCCCCAGGCGGTCCTCAGAGTTACTACAGTGGGTCCAAAAATTGTTTGATAATCTTTCAATCTTTTTTTGTTGTTGATGTTTTGAAATATGTCTGAAAATATACATGAACATGAATGCAAAGTATTATCAACAAATGTATTTTTTTTCTCCAAAAATAAATAAATACATTTACACAACCTCGATGAGAGGCTAACTGAAAGGGAAAAAACCAAAAGCTAAAAAACAAAAACAGAACTAGACTTAAGTGAGACATGAAGGCCCAATAAATACATAAAAGAGCTGAAAAAATAAAATAAAATAAAATAAAATAAACGTTAATACAACTTTTTTTGTTTCTTGATGTTTTATGAAGATGCAGAAACAACACTGATTTAAAAACTTTGTCTCAGAAATATAAAATGTAGCTAGGCTATTATGGCACTGAAAAAAAAATTGACAGTAAGACATTTTTTTCCTTTATGTCACTCTTGTGTCAGTTTTTTTTTTTTTTTTTTTTTTTTAACTTTCCGTCAATGTTTGTGCTCCATGAAGTATTATGAGATTCAGACTTCTCACGTGGAAGACTCACATTCCATAGCAGTAAAGAAGGATCTGGTTTGATTTTGAACACTCATGTCATTCAGTCAACACTATATTCAAAATGACAGTGGAGGGGCTTCTGCTGCTGTTTTATCTCCGCACTGACTCATTTCTGGCATGGCAAGACTGTGAACGCACCTTGGCCTGAAGGGACAGAGAAGGATGAAGGCTTCAGGAAGAGTTCAAAAATAGAACTGGCCATGCTGTAAACTAGTTCACTTGCAGCGTTATAGATTTTCTATTTCATGTGTGTGGAAATTGTTTATACAAAATGAAAAGTCTACGTTAGCTGGACTTTGTGTAATTGAGCATGTAATCCGCACAGTAATCACAGCGGCATCCTTCTGCAGATGAAACAGCAGCTGTGTGAAAATTTCAGCAAGTTATTAAGATTGCATTTACTACCTTATCGCACAAAAGTCACTGCTGTTAACTGCATTATGTGTGCATAAATATATAAACTGTGAATAAAAGCAAGTAATATTGACTAAGTTCCATGACAGTTTTATTATTAGAGATATGGACTCAAAAGACAAAACACTAATCTGCTTTTAACCTAACATAGCAAAGTAAACACAGTAGGGCCAGAAGAGATACAGAAGAGCGGGTTAATTTGTCCGCAGTCAGATTAACTGTAACTAAATGAAACGTCTGATGCAGATCTATTTTCATCCATTCTAAGTTACAAACTAAACAGAATACTCCTATGACAATGAAAACAGTACACAATGTGTCACATTGTATCCATGGTCTAGGTAAAAATGTGGTTCATTCACGACTTGCATTGGTCTAGAACACATACACAGCATATTATTCATTCTCAACAATTATTATCACAATCAATTATTGTATTAATAATATAATTATTGGGATTAATAGGTCAAATGCACATGTAGTACTAGGGATGGACAATATGTTAAAGAATACTTTTTGCAATAATTATCACAGTGTCCATATCAATCATCATGCAAATCAAAGACAAAAAATTCCTAGAATGAACATTTTTTTTTCTCAAGTAGGCTATTCAATATGCCACAACTTTAACAGGGCTTCAGACCAGAAACAGGGTAAATCATACTTTCTGACCATAATGGAGTATAGCAACACCGTGAAACATCACCAATTAAGGCTTGTAAGCCAAAAACACAATCAAATATGTTCCTGCAGAAATGTGATCTGAAATTGGGGGGGAAATGAACATCTGTAACCATGATTACTGGTTTCCCTGACATTATAACATGTAGCTACATGCAGCAGTTCACACTGCAAAAGCTGAATCATGTGAACATGGGAGCAGGGCTTTCAGGCAGAAAGTGGGAAGGGCTAACTTCTCTCATGTGTTAATCATGTTGACGGCCACTCATCTGGAGGATCTAGGATCTACCCTAAAACAGCCCTTGGAAGGTTGCGGGTTGACGAGACCAAGATAAAATACAATCCAGGAAGTAGGCTACAGTCGGAGTGACAGATTAGTGTGTCCAAAAACTTATCAGACACCAAAACACAGCACAACGGTTGGAATACTCATAAACAGGATTTTACAACTCTGGAAAGTTTGTAACTTTTGTTGCAACGGTCGCAAAATAATCTACCTGAAAAGTGAGCATGCATGTTTGCGACTGGCCAAAGCAACCTCTTACCGGAGGAAGTTGCATTGAATTAAAAGTCGTTTGTCTCAACTCAAAAGGTGATGTCAGTATGTCAGTGTGGTGCTCACATTTGTTTCCGCTGCCCCCATGGCCGAAAACATCAGTTTTGTTGTCAAAAGCATATTGATTTTGATGCTTGCTTTCCATCATTTTCACAAATCATGATGGATTAAGTACGTTTTCATCATTAAAGCTATCTGTATCCACAGCCTCCATACAGCACACACTATTAGAAAGTAAATCCGCCACAGTCAAAAGCATCAAAATCAGAGTCTGCCACTTCAAAGTCAAAGCTGTTAAAGTGAGGGGTGTCGAGTGCAGGGCTGCATGTGTGGTACGCTCCTGCTGGTCCCATGCCGGAGAAATCCGTGTTGAGTGGCAGGTCAGGAGCTTTGGCTTCCAGATTAGGGAGCGAGCATGCTCCGAGGTAACCCATAGCAGAGGAAGCAGCAGCCCCTCCCATCAGCAGATAAACTGCCCTCACAGCTTGGGCATTACTGATAGTGCCATGGCGCAGACACCCTGCTGAATGTGCACCTCCTTTGTAATACTTTGTACGGGGAGAATTCCTATCTGTTGGGTTTGAGTGGTTAGGGGGAAAAAAAGCATGTTGATTTCTTTGACTGAACTGTTGAATCTGATAACTTACAAGAAATTGTTATAAGCAAACACAGACCCTGAACATACCTTTCTCCCTCGGGGAAGCACAAGTCATAGGCGAAGATGCCTCTGTGTCGCCAACAGGTGGAGTTGGTGGATCTTTGTCCAAAATTTGCTCGGGCACCAGATCTCGAAGATTAATGCGTGGTGGTGGTTGTACCTGGTGTCGCTTACAAGGACTGAGTGGGGAGGAGAGACTCTGTAGGAGGTAAAATAAGAATAATGTTAAAGCAGCAACAATGAGTTTTTAACAGTCTTAAAAAGTCTCTTTATGTCCAGCAAACAAGACCATCAGGGAGAAGATTTGCTATTTCTATCTTATTCTTAATGCCAATTCCCCACAAAATCAGACAAAACAATCCATGGCACGCAGACGGCAAGAGCTTAAAGGGAAGCAGGAGGAGATTTTTCTTTAGAGAATCTTTACCGTTATATTTTCTGGTTATGGCTGATACTGGATCCGCAAAGAGAAAAAGAAACTGACTGAAGAACATAAAAAAAGCTAAAAGGGACAGGTGAAAAAACGAGTCAACCTTGGTCGCTCATTCAACAAATGGAGAGAATTGCAGGATGCGAAAGAATCGAAATGTCCGGCTTTCTCCACGTCAGCTTTATTTATGAAATCAAAACATGAATTTATGTCGGTGGCTAAAACAAAGTTGACTTTGTTTCACCACGCTCATAGCACAGTTATTAATCTTTCATCGTCACAAACAGATACATTACCCCATCGCTATGCATCCTGCAAACAGCTGTGTTTAATAAAGAAATATCCGAGTTTTACAAATATTTCTTTCACTCGCTTCCAAAACAAACGCATGCACTAGCCAGATCAAGATCTTTATGACATGAGGCTTTTGTCCACATACCAAGGGACTGACAAAATCAGCACAAAATGACAGTTCCTTATAGTTGCTTTAAGGAAAAATTAGGGATTATTGATTAAAAAAGACTTAGAACTCCATAAATGATGACGTGTAAAGACACAAAATAGTTTTGCATTATAATGCTTGTGCAGTCACAACATTATTATTCTCTAGTTTTTAGCCATGCTAGAGGCGTGGCTCTATGGAAATGTCAGTCTATCGGACCACCATTTTGGTCCAGAACCAAATTTCTCAACAATTATTGGATGGATTGCCACAAAAGTTGTTTAACTAGCACCATCATTAGGTCAAATTTCAATGTGTTCAATACTTTGGTTTCTGACTAGCCTGGTATCACCAGACTAATCACAAATGTGTATCTGCCAGAGCTTGTGAGGTTTGGCAGATTTGTTTGGTTTCCAGACTAGTTTATGACCAAATACCTGCAAAATTCCCATCAGCCTCAGCTGTAGGCCTACTTTGTGTTCAGTGCTCTGTAATGTTAACCTTAGCATCACTTCAAAGCACCACTCTTCCTAAGTAGCCTTCACAGAGCCAGAACAATTACCTTCATGAGTTTGTCTTCTTAACTCACCTTTTTCACTTTTTTCAGCACATTCAGCCATTGACTAAAAATGATAAAAATCAATCTGTTATTACCTCCATACAAATCATTCATCCATTGAGACATCAATTCAAGTGCACACAATAAAATAGCCTAACTGGGTAACTTATAGGTTGCAGAATGGAATGTGCAGTAATGGTGCCAGTCAGTCTAGCACACTTTCTGTTACACAGCAGGTATTGTTGTGAATATGTCCTAGAGCAGAGAGTAAAATATGTTAAAAATGAGAATATGGTGTGGGGCTGGCCTTTTTTTCTTCACAAAAATGTAAATAGAGGACAGGGCGATGTATGTGTGATTGTAAGCAAAATGAGCAACATTAGAGTAGAAATTGTTAAACATTTGGGAAATACACATTTTGGTTAGAGATGAGGTACCACTCTATTAGCTCTTCGTTAAATATGAAGCTGCTTTGTCAAAAAAAAGTAAAAAAAAAAATCCACCCACAAAAACAAAAGAGTACAAACCTCTTGGGTCAGACTACTTTTTGGCTGGGACTAGTGACTCCCTGGACTTACCTCTTGTTGTTTTTACACTTTGGTAAAGCCAAGCTAGCTCCTTGCCCACTTATAGTCTTAACACTATAATTAGGTGTCTGGCTGTAGCTTCATATTTAAAGGACAAACATATGTAATTTAGTATTATGAATCTTCTCATCTAACTTGGTAAAATGTAAAAAAAAGCTTGTTTCCCAAAAAACTGGAACTGCTGCCCCAAGTAACTGGTAGTACATTTCTGAAATAAACCACAAAATTTTATCTGAATCCTACGTGGACATAATTTTTCTGGAACAAGGCAAAGTAATGAGTAGAGAAAGTGACCACCAGACCTGCAGTCTGCAGGGGTTTCAGCCATCAGCAGCAGGTATTTATTCTGGGGGAGGATCAGGGCAAAGCAGCAATCCCTGCATCCACTGGAGGGTAATTTCGGCAGATCTAGGATCCCCTTGCCTTCCACAATCGCCTCACAACTGTTCAACTGTACCAGCTGGTCAGAGGGAGACAATGCATCATGGCACACAAGGAGACAGCCCTCAGCTGTTAGGACCAGAAATCTCTTCTTCCACTGTTTGAAAATAAATCCACCTGTAACAGGAAATAGTAAATAGTACCACAAAACACCAAACTAAAGCTTATTGACAGTATTAATCATGAATTGATCATGGCGGCAGTGGGAGCAGGGCTCAGCTGGATTAAAGCGTGAACACTGTCATTCTATCATCCACACAGATTAGAGGCAGTCAGATGGTTGGTGGATCAAGGGGCTGTAGATGCGGTGGCTCGACCAACCAGACGATGTAGACTGAGATCTATCATCATCACGCGCACATCTAGATCTACTCATAGTTATGCAAACATTGAACGCATGGATACACTTTATTAAAGTATGTAACACAATAACAATACCAAGAGCTGGTGAAAAAGTCAAAACCGGATTAACTAGCTTTGAATCTTTTTAGTGTATTTTCTGCTAATGTACATCTGGAGATTGTCAGGGTTACCTCCAATCATTTTATAATGCTTTATATTTATTTTAGAAATATATCATTATAAAAAGCAGAGCAAATCATTAAGATTCTCTTCTCAAAACCATACTAAAAATCGTAATATCAAAACATGTAATATATATATAATATATAATTTCCCTCTGGGATTATTAAAGTATTTCTGATTCTGTAAATTCTAATGACACACATTAAGACTCAAAATACATGTATCATCCTACTGAGCAATTATTCACCATCATCACAGCTCCATGATGCAGAATCAAAAAAAAAAAAAAGACAGGACAAAATACAAACAAGATCAGCATTTGTAAATGCTTGATAGTGAAAAGATTTTACATTTGGAAATAACCATAAAATCTTCTGTGAACTGCAAAACTATTCAACAGGCGCTCGTAAGAGAAGCAATCACCACAGCTGTAATGTTGATTACTCACCATACATCCTGAGCACCCCATGGTGGATCCCCAAGACGTTCATGCTAACTGTTGATGTATCCCAGGCTTAGAGAGCAATGTTTGACGGAAGGATGAGTGAAAAGCACACGAGGCTCAATGTGAGTTTTAATGCTCGGCCGTAATCCCTGTTCAGATGGAACGAACCAATGGGCCACAGTTCAACAGCTTGGTATGGAAATGGGTTGTGGTGAGAGGTTAACACGCAAACTGCTGCAGTGTCTGCAGAGTTACTGGCTAAGATGACTTATCAGCATGACTCAACTCGTATCTAAATAGTTATCTTTGATATCAATTCAGTTTGACATACACCGAATTAAAAGTAGTTTTCAATCTTTTATTTCCCAAAATCTCTTTGGGCTCATTTCCTCTCATTGCAATCATAATACAACAGCTGAGACATCTACTTCAGTTAATCAATTGAATCAATCCCTCAGTGTGAACAGTAAGCCAACAGTAGCCAAAACATCACTATGGGCCCCCAAATCGCTTTTGCTATCATTAACATTTCAACAGTTCCACAGTAGTCATGAAAAGAGAAGCAGGTCATGTTGAATCCTCTCCTGTGCAGTGTCTTGTCATCTGTAATCTTTCACATATAAACTGGCTGTTATCTGGTCAGACTAAAACTGAGTACTATAAATACAATTATAGGTACAAACTTAACTTAAAAATGTATTGTTAAAACATATCAGGACTGTCAATGTAGCTCAACCGTAGATGGCCTTCAGTGGATTTGCAAGGGTGCCAATTGACAATAAATGTAATTTTAAAGAGTAACTAAAGCCCCCAACCCCTTGTTTTCAGCAGAAAACCAACATATAGTATGGGTTTTTAGTAGTATTGTAGATTCAGGTCCAAATATTGATATTTATTGCAAAGTATCTGAATTCTACATACTTGGCTATCTTCCTCCCAGCGCAATTGTCATTGCTAGTTTACAGACCGATGCAGTTGTCATTTTTATTCCCAGCGCCCACGTTTGGTAAGTAGCAAATGCACTTTCCCCATCTCTGCGCCCACAGGGGTGTGTTCTTACAATTAGGTGGGGTCAGGGGCATTGCTATCTTCAGGCAGCAGAAAGTGACCAACAACAACCTGGTGTAGCTTGACAGACTGCGGCAGGGCCAATATGCACATCATATTTGTTACACACAGGGTTGTGCAGCAGCGCTCCTCAGTTAAATAGGTTATCGCTGTATTTGTGCGTATGCAGTCAAATGGAGTTGTTGATGGGACAGGGGACTGTGAGAGCAGAAAACCGCTCGCTTCTCCAGTTTCCCAAATCTGATGTTTAAATAGAAATGTGCCAGCTGCAGGCACACCTGGCTTTTAAAGGGAATAAGAGATGACACTCTGATCAGTTTATTTCTGTTCCCAAAACACACCTTTGTTAAATGAAGACACTAAATAGATTATGCACTGTGTAACAAGCAAAAGTGGAGTTGAGACATCCTATACTTGCCACCTACCATGCACTTTAGAACATGCGCTATAGATTGTCTAAATCAGGGGTGGGGAACCCATGTTCCTGGAGGGCCACTGTCCTGCATGTTTTAGATTTCTCCCTGCTCTACACACCTGAGTCTAATGATTCTTAAACCCCAGACAAGCTTCAACTGCTTGATAACGAGCAGAGCATTAGAATCAGGCGTGTTAGAGCAGAGAGAAACCTAAAACATGCAGGACAGTGGCCCTCCAGGAGCAGGGTTCCCCACCCCTGGTCTAAATAGTTGTGTCCCCCCATTGTGTTCTTGTGTCCTCTGCTGGTTGAAACCTGGCTATTACAATTGAATTACTGCTGGCTGATATAATGGCAGGTGACATACTGTATATGGTGGCAGCTTTTGTCACTAAACAACGCCCCCTCCTAAAAGAATCAATGTCTCCCAATCATGGATGATCCTGCAGACTGTCGGAGGTCATGGAAGAGTGACCGGGACTCTCAGCACTACGATCTACTATCACATACATACATTATACATACAGTATATGTAGGATGCTGGTGAGTACAAGATCAAATCAATGTCCCATTACAATGATGTTTATTCTTATACAGAATGTATTCATCATCGCAGACTTCAAGTTGTCTTGAAAAACAATAAATACAATAATTTGAAATCCAACATAAGCTACAGTGTCTGGAGAAAACTAAACAGAGAAATAAATATAAATATGCTAAATTGAAAGTGATAATAATGACAAGGACATACATATATAATCAATTTGACTAAAACTACTGATTACATGTAACGACAGAAAGGTAAAGTGTGTAGCTTACTTTTTAGCAACCATATTCTGTGACGTATGTGGTAGTTGATGCAGCTTGTGTTACTGCTCTGGCACTTTATCACATTCTGACATAAACAGTGGTTTTATCTTCTCAACAAATAACACATTTAAATGCATTTATAGAAACCCACAATGTCCCTAAATTGGTGAAAGAGGAAACATTTTCATGCAATTTGATACATGATCACACTTTTAAAAAACTTTACGAATTTACTTTACTGGCAGTTTCTTACCAGCCACCTTAAGGACACGGACATTTCTTACATCTGCTAAATAAGATGTTTTTGTACTGAAAAAATCTTGGAAGTTACAAAAGTTTGTATTAATGTTCACGAAAATTGTTTTTCATTTTTCATGAAAAAGTCAGTTTGATGATTAGAGCTTCAATAGTTGACATTATTCCTCCTTATGTATAAAGTACTTGTCGGCTAGGAAAGTTGATCCTCATACTGTTTTCTGAAACAATCTCCGGCAGGGAAGAAGTCCCAGCAACGCTCCTGGTACATCTTCCAGACGTACGACTCCTTAAATAGAGGATGTAAGAACAGAAAGTCAGAGAGGACACAATGTGAGAAACTAAAAGAGAGCAAAGTGTGTTCTAAACGGGGGAGGAAGGGGGTAAAACTGTAAGAAAACGTCCGACTGACCTGCCCAGTGTGCTCCGTGTCATCTTTGTTGATGAGGTACATCAAGAAGAACCTGAAAAAGACTCAAGTTAATATTTTCTCATTGGTACATGCATACGGCACATACAGTACGTACACAATATAACACAAGGCAGGTGCACTCACATGTAATTGGCCAAGTTGTGTTCATCCAAAGTGTGGGTTTCAAAGCCATGTGGCGTTGTATCAAAGTAGTCGCTTCCAATGCCACAAATGAAGCATTTTGTCTGCACAAAAAAAGAGGATTGACGATGAAAGCCACATTGTGCATACATGAGGTACAAGTGTCAACTGAGCGTATCATACCTCCATGTCTTCCTTGACCTGCTCTTGTTGGTCTCGGAGTTCTCCAAAGGCATCAATGATCAGACCTACAGTATTTGTAAAGTAATATCGTAAATCTGTTTCAAACATTCAAACATACCTTTAAAATCCTTTTCCTATTAACAGTTTCACTGGAGTCTCTAAAAGTTCCACACATTGTTCCTTTTATACGTTTACTCTGTCTCATTGACCCCCATGTTAAACAGGCCGTTTTCACAGCATCACTAAACCTATTTATGGACTGGTACAAAAAAACATTCTAGTCTGTATGTTTAGGTCATATCTCCATTACAGCACAGGCTAGCTTTTACTTTATTAGAGGTTAAAGTTTATGAATAATTAGGGGCCCGGCCTCTTGAGTGACAGACAGCCTCACTTCGCCTCAAAGGTAAACGTCAGCCAGATGGACGTATCTCCCTCCCCCCATTGTCACGTACACGTCCATTTCTGGTAAGAGGAAATGAGGCGGAGTGAAAATCAGACAAGATGGCGACTCCCGTAAACGGGTCAGTCAATGGTACAACCGGATCAAGTTGGGAGAACGGACCTTGATGTAGAGGCTACATCCATTAAGTACCCATTAACATGACATGGCATTTGAAAAGCATATGAAGGATTTTGTCTGCACAGATTTCTCTTTACCCTGAATAATGGCCAGTAGAATGACAATGACGAAGAAGAAGAAAGTTATATCAAAGACCACTCGATAAAGCTCATATTCATCTCCGGCTGGATCCTCTATCTCATCTCCGATGCCTCCGCCAGCACGCACACCCACGTACATGTGGAACAGGTAACACTGTAAAGTGAAGCAAATACACATAATTAGGGAAGTGGTCCAGACACGGGTGTATCAAAGTGCACATTCTTTACATCAACAGTGACTTACAGTCATCATGTCGTCACATTTCATATCTGGTTCATCTTCATCCTCACTCTTGTTGTAAAACTTGCGGAAGAAATTGAAGGCGACTACAGTGTAAAGGTACACCACCACAGCCAACAAGCCCACGGTCATCATGAGCTAGCAGAGATGAGAAGGAAACAAAGTAAGTACATTCAAACGGAAACAAAATAAATACTACTCTGTTTTGTCTGCGCTTGCCTGTTTGCCATTGTGTGTGACTGAAGACAGGATAGTGCGCAGAGTCTTGACACCCATGGCAATATCCAGCAAGTGGCAGGCAAAGAAGAAGTTGTTGTAATGCCCAAGCAAAGACATTATCGTGTACCAGCAGAGATATAGGAATGTCTACAAAGAGATAACAAGGAAAGTTATGTCACTTCACAAAGGAAAGGTTAGTAGTTAGGTAGTATAGTACACATGTAAATATGGGTTTGCCTACACCATCTGTGAACACAACGCCAAATTTCCAGATCTGGTACTTGATGTCAATAGAGGTTATCCTAAAAAAGATAGAATATTGGTTGATAACCAGTTGAAATTAGTTTGACATTTGAGTAACACATTTTGATTACATGCACTTTACCATGTAAACACAGAGTTATCCGGTTCCTCCTGTTTTTTCTCATGTTGTTGACTCACGTCCAGAGAGGCTAAATCAACACCCAGGAGCTCAGCGATTCTTTCTCTGCCATAAATGTCTCCATACTTATCCAGAACCTGGACACAGACATTACATTGCACATTAACAGGCTCTACATTTTAAAACTACCGAAAGCGAACACAACTCACCTTTCGTTTGACAAATTTATCCCAATAGTTGTTTGGGAACGAGCTGTGGAAAAAAAGGGACATCATTTATTAACAAAGATAAAATTAATAAAGAAAAACTATTTGAAATGGATTTCTTGTGTGCACTATTAAGAAGAATCCAATAGCAGACAAATGTTTTCTTTATTCACATACGGTGTATTCAGGACTAATCGGTCCCACTGGCCCTTAATGTCATCATCCTCAGGCTGCTCAGTGATGTAGAGGCCGTCAAACTCCAGCTTTCTTGCAAGTTCTTTCTCTCTTTTAAAGATTACCAGTGGAATCTGACAAATACAATTGTGAATGCTGTCAAACTGAATTATGCACATTATGAACAAGATCTGTCTATAATTTTGAATATGAGCCAAGTCTAAAATTTGACACTAAGTCAACATTTTTTTTTAATTTTGTGCCCATCAAACCTTGAGGCAGTTGTAACCAATGATACAGATGAAGGAGATGACTGTGTGCAGGGCAGCAAGGAAGGATAATGTGGGCTGCATGTAACCAGTGCTTTCCTCTAAATAGAAATAAACTGGGACGTCTTCCTCATCCTCATCTTCATTCATTCCAGATCCCTCAGCCTCTTCCCCTGAGCCTTCAAAGAACCCAGAGGCTTCAAACAGCTCGCTTCCCTCCATCAGTCCAGAGCCTTCCATCTCTTCAGCCTCAGGAGGGCTGTCAGACACCTAAACAGAACAGAATAAAGTACAGACAAGGCAGCTTGGTACAGTGGGTCGATTATTATTATTAACAACAGTCTATTAATGAGTACCCAAATCGAACATAATCATTCAAATGCCATTTATTTTTTACCTTGTAGAACAGCAGAATGAAATTCAGGGCAAATGCAAGGAACAGAGCCAAAAAACGCAGGTTGTAGAAGTTTCTGGAGAGGTAGTTCTACAAAAGAGAGAAGAATATTTTTCAGCTGATTAGTCAGTTTGGTAAGTGCAGAGTGACATTGAAATGATGCAAGCAAATCAATTTTTAAACGAATGTGTCACCATAAATTTATTTCTTTGGGTTTCCAGCTCAGTCCAGATTTGAAAACCTCCTTCCCTTCTCGGTTTCTTTTCTTTCTTTTTTGCAGATTTTTTCGGTTCTTCTGGCTGTTCTTCCTCTTTGCTCTGGGATTCTTTCTCTGCTTTCTCTCCACTTTCAACACTGACAACCAAAAGACACTGTGGTTATTTTTTATTTTATTTCATCAACATCAAAATCAAATCATGATGCGTTAACGCTGTCAGGGCTGCAGATGTGCAACCCTGGAATTTGCCATTTACTACAAGTGTATTGCACATTATATGCTGGCAGTAAGGTTGATGATGTGAAATTTTGGGAGTTAGTAAATTGCTTCATGAAAGTGATTAGAGTATGAACGTTGCATCCTAAATGTATATGAGAAAAAAAAAATTCTTATCTACAGTATATAGTCCTGGAAGTCTGACAGAAAGAAAATGTGTTGAGAGCAAACTAATGTAGAAAAGAGAACAACTCTTACTCAGCCTTTTCAGGTTCTGGAGGAGGTTCCACTACAGGAACAGGTTCAGGAGGTTTCTGGCTAGCGTCAGCCTCTTCTGGTGGCTGTAACAAAATAAAAACAATACACAATAGCCACCAGTGCTTTCGCCTTACCTTTTTATTTTGTTTGTTAAATTGTATTCCTTTTTGTTTAACAAATATACTGTACAAGACCTTTTCTGTCCTAAATAAATAATAAACTGGATTGCTAACCACCTAGTATATTAGCTGATATTCACATATATTTTACATATAGATGCATAAAACTCACCATTTTCCTCTTTGTTATTGGAGTTCCCTCAGGAGTTGGAGGTTCAACAGGTGATTCTACACCCATGTCTCCAAGACCACCTGGAGCATCAATACCCGGTATCCTCCCACCCTCTTTTTCCTGGGTATCCTCCTCTTCCTCCTCTCCACTCCCGGTCTCCCCAGTGTCTGTTATACCTCCAGTGTCTTGTTCTTCCCCTGTCCTTGGCTCCCCTGGTCCATCTCCATGTACATCATCCTGTGTGGGATCCGGCATGCTTGCTAGAATCTCAGTCACGGTGATATTTTTAGCTCCTTCTACTAAGCCCCCTCCAAACAATGTTTGCCAGATGATCATAAAGAAGCCTTTGCACACACCGTAAATGAAGTGCAGTATACTCATCAGGATGGTCCAGAAAAAGGTGGACAAGGCTACCACAATCTCCTTGAAGGTCATCTTTCTCACTCTGCGATATTGTCTGCGAAGGTTACGGAAGGTGAAAATGCTGAAGAAGTTTAGCATGCTGTTTATGAAATCTGCAAAGGCAGAGCTTGATTCAGGTTGCCCTTCCTCTCCGTTACTGTCCTCATCACCTCCTCCATTTGCTCCCCCTCCTTGTGCTCCCTCACTGCCAGCTTCATCTCCTTCGTCATCTTCTTCCCCCTTTCCCTCTTCCTCCGGCTCTGAGATTTGTGAGGCTATATTCATCTCAAAGATAGTGTCCTCACAGAAGTTGACGAACATTTCCATCTTCTCTGATTCACCGCCTTCATTGACGACATCAAAGATAAACTGCCGTTTGGACTCCCTGACCTGGGGCATCTCCCACTGTTTGCGGTTGACTTCACTGATTTCAAAGTAGATGCGCTCAATCTTTCTGCTGGCGCCCATTATTTCAATACGGCCCAAGAAGGGGCGGAAGTAGTTCAGCACACTGTCTGCTTGTTCTAAGAAGTTCTGTAGCCTGGTGTCATGGGGAACGTGCTCAGACAGGTTAGTGAGCAGCACTGCGATGTTGAATCCAATGTCCTTGGCAGGTTCCTGAAAGCGATTGGCGAACTCCTCATAGTGGATCATATCATTCTCATCTGCTTCTGAGCAGGACAAAAGAAACTGTATCTCAGAAGGGGAGTACTGTTTCTGACTGTCCATGGCCTTTTGGAAGTCTTTCTTGGAGATCAGCCCTCGAGGGTCTGTGACATAATCACTGAAAGCATCTGAAGCCACAATGTCTTTCAGTTTGAGGAACATGTCAAAGAACTTAAGGATCATCTCTACGTTGCTGGAGGACTCTACCAACATGTCTACCATCTGGCGGGCAATTGTTCCATTTACCACGTTTCCTGAATAATACAAAGAAAAAATCAAACAGAGAATTGAAAAGGACAAAACAGGAAGAGATGAAAAGTGTTGAAAACTGAACAACATATAAAAACTCTTTTACCCTCTAATAGTGAGAGCAACATAACAACCATGTCTTTCTGGAGGTCCAGAAGCTCCTTCAGCAGACCAATCTGGCTGGAGTCCTGTGACCATAAAAAGTTGCAAAAGACTTTGCAGTAATAACAACAGATTTACATAGATGATGAATGAATACAACGGTCACTGTTGAAGTAAAAGTAAAAAGTGTCAACAGTTATCACACAAAATGATTTGAACATAAAGTAACTTGTAATGATACAAGGTGTACATTCAAGATATTGTGTGCTGCATACACTTACATTCACAACAATAAGGTGCTGCAAAAGTTAAATAACCAAACCTTTATTCTAACAGGATTTGTAAAAATGGTTTAGGAAAAATGTCAGAATATAATTTTGTCTATGAAAAACAAACACAGTTACAACTATTCCTATCAGAGAAGTGCTTTAATGTTCATGATAGTGAGCATTTGATTAAATAGCTGAAGCTTTTCTGACACAGAACAAACATCTTGGGATGTAACAAACCACCAATACAGGTTACATCTGCAAAACCATTGTCTCAAACAACCTACGGGTTTTGATTGTAGACAAACACTACACCACCTGTTTCATTCAGAGAGATAATCATTGGCCGGAAATAAAGACCAGAAGAATTTGTGATGCCACTAGCCTGATCTTATTTTCTTCATACGGTTTGTATTTGGACAATGATATCATCCTTAATATGCAATTGTTATGAAAATACATAACAGAATTTCAGTTGTATACATATACATATACCTGTATGTATACATGTATAAATACATATATACATATACATCTATGTATACATGTATATATATATATACAGAATATATATATATATATACAGTACACACACAATATACTATACAAATATATACTAATGTTATGTTAATACTTAAATTGTGTTATAATCAAAGCCACCAGAAGCCACAAAGCAACACAACAAAAAGCATATTCCTCCAGGTTAATTATTAGTGAATGTGAATGGCAACAGAATCGTAACCCTTGTTAAATGTGTGCACAAAATGTGGGTGTCTCATTAAAATGTATATTCCAACACCAAATAATCTCATATTAAAGTGTATACTCCAACAGTGGAGGTTAAACATCAGTCTCTCTCTCAGGAAGTTTTGTAGTCACTTGCTTCTTTGCTATAAATGTATTTATTCAGAAAAAAACAATGTTTGTTGTCGATTACAATATTGTTGATTTTAAAATTCCCAGTGCTGTACATAATACCGTCAATTGCTTAACAAGGCAAAACACTTTGTAGTGGTGAAAATATCGCTGTGTCTGGCAATGTATATTCTGTATGCTGAACCTCTGTGTTATAATAACCATGAAATGTAAAATTCAACATCATGATGTATTCCGGCTAAAAGGTAGATAAGTATTCCGTGGTGATATTAGAGGGACAAAGTATTTTCCGGAAAAAAAAAAGCTCCGAAATGTATTTAAAAAGGTCATATACCGTGTATATAATGTTTAGTTTACATCTGAGAACATAAGTTCCTGTTGCAAATCTAGACATTATATTGACTTTTCAAAATTGATCTCATGTAGCTATTCCAAAAGAAAGTAAGCCTTTCAACAAGATCACTAGGAACTTTTGAAGTGTGTATTTGATCAAATGACGTGTATTGGTCAACATGAGATCACACAGGATGTGGTGTGCTGTTGTGATGTCACGATGATCCAACGTGGTGCGGAAGAATCCGCCTTTTAAAACTGACCTTCTACCTTTCTCAGTTTTGTTTAGAAATTGGCTCTCACTGAGTTCTATTTTATGTGAGAGATTTAAAAACAAATCAATCACGTAAATTATAATACACCTGTATTTTTTTTGCATGTCTGAATTAATGTGTCATAATGAAATGAAAACAAATGTAAAAGTAACATTTTTTTTTTTACAGAATTAATTTTTTGAGCTTTTTGCCTTGATGAGAGATACAGCTTGAGGTGACAGGAAATTGGGGTGAGAGGGGACGACATGAGCTGTTTTTCATTATGACAAAGTAAATGTTTTGTTGTAATATTTCATTATTTTTTTTACTTATTTCATCTTCAAAAGCAGGTGAGTATAAAACAACCTGATAAGAGAAACCAACATTGAATAAATTACAGACTAGTAAACACAATATCACATCGATAGGTAAATAAAATGGATACATACTTTTCCCTTCATTTACCATGTGGAAGACAGTTTAAACAATACATTATTCAGTTGTCAAACATTTAAAACATTGCATTTTCAAATACTCTTCTGTATCACAAATACTTTCTTTAGTTTGACATAAAGCAATGTTTGGCCTAGTATAGACCTACACAGTAAATAATACATATTTTAAATATTGTACAAGAATTAAGTTTCCTTTTTTGAATTTCAAATTTAAAATATCACATTCACTGGTTGACTTTTCCAAATACGATGACTGCGAGAAAGAACAGCTGATACTTGCAAGTATCAGGTCCAAAAAGGCCAGGAAAGTCATTCTGTGTTAGTGGTCATATGTGTTAGGAGTATGCTGGAAACGTATGGATGAATCATGACTCGGGTCTTATCTTGAATGTACGATCAAAGAATTGTGCATGCAAAACTTTGTGCAAATAATAAAGGTGTGCCATTAGCTTCAGTCATCCACGGAGGATGACTGCACTGTAAAGAGTGGAACAGCCATTTGATTTTCCCTTAAGTATTTCAACCTTTCATTTGTAGCACTCACGTTGCACCATATAAGTCTGAAATCGATGTGATTCCATACTTTTGGTCAGGTTGGATTGTTAAATAGCTAAATTACATTTAAGTACATTTTGTATTGTAATAATGCTTATTTTTATTCACAAAAACGGTAAAGATCTGGCTGGGAAAAAGTTGATAATGTGTATTACACAAATGCATATTAAACCTTTCTTACAGCAGACATTTTGACTTGTCATAGATGGAAAAGCACAGGTGTTATTAACGTTAACGATTATTGTACTACTCAGGTGTCCAAGTAAGACATGGCAGTGTGACAGTGAGCCAGCATGGACAATACCAGGACCCTGAAACCACAGCAGCTAAATGGGATTCAGCCATTATTAATTTTATTATTTACACCTGTGATTTTCCCTCTAAGGCACATGAAATTGTCTTCTGTGAAAAAGATGTCCATTCAGAATTAATATGAATGTGAAGAACCACTTAGAAACCAGCCCATACCGGAGGTAAAAACAACTGGTTGAAATAATTATAGACTGAGGAAATCAAGTGCCCTCTAAATGTAATATCCAGGCATATTGTATGCAATGCATACAGGTCACCTATTCAAAGTTTACAAGCATGTTTACTATAAGGCCTGTAACAAAATAGTTTTTTTCCTGTAGCATGCCGTATGTTTTATACTGTTATATGTAAATGTCCACATTCCTAATTTAGTGATCTTGCACTAATACAATGCTGAAATAAGTGCCATGTAGACCCTCACTTTTGAAAATTCAAGGTAACTACACAGAGTCAAAATGAAACCGAAAATGCACATCACTGCAAAATTAGGGTGACTCTTGGCTCTAAAGATCATTATGTTTTCATGGTTACCATTGATTTCTGTCATGGTCACTGAAAATAAAAAACTTTTATGAGATCAAAGTTGTAAAATATATTTATACTGTCAAAATTGATCATATATGTGTAGATTTTAGGTCAGGGAGCTCGATACGCATATAAAGTTGTGGAAAGGCAACACAGAGTTTGTGTTTCCTTTATTTGACATATATACAGCAAATGTTTTTCATTTGGAAAGTAGAAGTAATTGAACTGTATGTGCGTACCTGTGCCAGCTTCATCATCATATGGGCAAAGACATGAAGGAACCCGACAATAGCATCCCACAGCCTGCTGTGGGCCAGGGACTGCTGGTTGCCGGTGCATGGGCCCTGAAGAGAGAAACTATGTGTTTCACACATAATAAACAACCAGCTAGTGTAAATACCTGATTTGCACAACTTTTACCTGAATATATTCCGTTAGGCTGTTGAAAATCTGTTTTGCTACTGTCATAGCTTTGGAGAAATTCTTTTTGCCTGGTTCATCAATGATGTCCTTGCCGGAGTAATACCAGTAGAAATCACTGATAGACTCCTTGATTAAAAAATGAGAGGTAAGTTAAGTATTCCCATATCATAAAAATACCTTTAAACAAGAGATGTTTTCATTAAAAGGAAATAGTCTAATCCCTTTTAATCTATTTTAAATGCTATTTTGGCTGAGCTACTAAATAAAAAGCTGTTGGTAACTATAAAATGACTTAAAATTCACGACGGAAGGCAAAGTCAATAACCAGCTACATTTTCAATACCACACCCTGCTCCACAATCTTTAATAACTGCACCATCTTTAAGGCTAAACTAAAAGTTGCACCTGAAGTCGTAGAAGGTAATCTACGGTGCAGATGATGATGTTGATCGTAGTTGTGCTGCCAGTTTGTGTTCGCAAGTAGTTCTGGAAATCTGCGGCAAACAAGAGATAATTTCGAAAAGTAACACTTGACAATGTTTGCTTGAATGAAATTCACAACATGATTTGAACATTTTTCTCATTTGAAACACGAGGCGTTCTCACCATTATTGTGACCCTCACAAAGCAGCTGCAAGAAACGGAAGAGGTCGCAGGTGAACTCGTCATCTGCCATCACTTTCTCATCTAAAAACACAAAACAAAATGAAAGGGTTATATATTAACTCCTGAAATCCGGTTGAGAGCAGACAATTGTAAAAACTTTTACTGCTGATTACGGAAACAACCTGTTTAAGCAGTGTGGACATAGTAAATACAATTAATTTAATCAACTTACCATCATTCCAATGGATTTTAGTAAGAGACACCACCTCTGACCTCAAGTTTTTGTCCCTCTGTTTCTGCCCCCCCACGCACTTAGTCTCATTACAGGTTCTTTTAAGCTCTTTGATTGTTTGGGCTTTGTCTCCCTCTGCCTGCGGCATTCCCCCATCCGACACCTGCCTTCGTCAGTCTCCTGCTCTAGAAGCCTCTTTGGATCAGCTCAGCTCTCTCCACTCTCTCTGCCTGGCTTCCCTCTTCTAGTTCCCCTTCTTTGCCCTGCTCAGCTCCCCAGCTACTGTCTCAGACTAGGACACTGGCCACCAGCCTCAAGAAATAATACAAGTTTGTCAATAAATGATCCCCCTTTCCAATTCCTAGCCTCTGTGTTCTGCACTTGCGTTGAGTTTGTATTATTACTTACAATGTTTTAAAGTGAGTCACACCTAATTGTTTTAATAAAAATAAAAGAAGAAATACAAATGCCTGTGGTCTGACATACAGCCAAATGTCAAACAACATACAGGAGGCATCAGCATCACATGCATACAGTAAATGAAAAAAACAAGTTGCAGTGAAAAATCAACACAAACATACTGTATGTAAGACATACAGTCACATTAACGTGTTTAAACTAAGCAGACAACAATAACTGCATTGGTGTACTGAATATTAAAGTCAAAACATTGCAGTACTCAGAGGTGAACTGGTGTGCTGATCAACAAACCTATACGATTTTTATTATGCGTAAAAAAATATCCCATATATAAATCACAGCATCATTTTGAAATATTCTACGAGAATGGGATGAATACTGTACATGTATACCTGTTGCCTTTTGAAAATCCCAGTCCACCACTGGCTGTAATGAATACACACACACACACACACGCAGAACCATGCAGCCCACATCAACGTTGCTCTATTGCAGCAGAGTTAAATGTCAGAGAGGTTGGGGCATTGTCCATCAAAATGTTGAAGTGAATCCAGCGCATGATATACGCCATGATATAGTTCATCAGACTGCACATTATTTAGTAAATTACAGTATGAGGAGAGTTGAGCTTATTTCATTCAACATACTAATTACGCCCGATGTCAGCTGGGATCGGCTCCAGCACCCCCGCGACCCCGACCCCAGGATAAGCGGTTGAAGATGAATGAATGAATGAATGATACTAATTCAAGAGGTGGTAAACTTGCCAAAAATTAAAAAAAAATGTTATTTAATTTTTGTGTTTAAATAGTGTTGAAACTAATATTTAATAGTAATAATATTCTAACAATATTGATATTGTTGCAGTAATGCTTGTGTATCCATGTTTCAAGACAAAGGCAGCCTCTCTATAAATGGTGTGAAAGGAACATGTGGATGAAGTAAGTCAGGAATGTTTCACCCTAAGTTGTAGTAGTTGGCATGAGCAGAAAAGACCAGATGCTGTTTGTTGCTTTTTGAAATGAACAAGAAATGTGAACATGAAAGATGGACAAAGGGAATCCAATCCTCTCTTGGTGGAATTCCAGCATTAGGAAAAAAAAGTGATGGAGCAAGAGGGACAGAGGAATGAAAGAGGAATAAGAGAAGAGATGGACAGAAACATGATTTACCCCGATCTAGGTTCAACTCTGAGGAGGACCATGAAAGGAGAGACAAGGGAGAGGTGGCAGTGATCGTGGGGAAGGGAGAGAGGATCAGTGTGTTGACAACAGTAGAGGACTAAGAGATGAGGAGGGAGAGATTAACAACATTCCATGGCAAATTCATTCAGGTAGAATTTCAAATTAACTTCCAGAATTAGATGACAAAAAGTTGGTGAAACAGTATGTGAAGCCCAATCAACAAGACAAAGTACTAAACATACTACAACATTGAAGAAATTCAAGTTAAAAATCCTTAAATCCCATCCTTTAACAGTCATCCAAGTGTTAATATGTTATGTTAGGAAACTAATCATCCAATCAAATCAAACACTGTACAGTAAATGTGGGGGAGGGAAAACATTTAGGATGCATTAAAAGATGCTCAGAACAGTTCATTTATTAATTTATTCATTTCTTATCTTGATTGATTTTTTTTGCCATGTTAATGGTGATAAGGTAAATACCTTGCCATTTCTTCATTTGGGTTTTTAATCTTGATCATTCTGGTTTACTATACAAGAGCTGTCTGCTCCATTCTGCAATTATCCCTCCCAAATATATATACTGTTGCTCAAAAATATGACACCCCCCTTCATTTGGTACTTACTATTTATAAGTGAGTACCAAATGATATTGTAATATTGGCTTTGCAAATAATTTTTATAGACCTTTCAGATCTACTTTAAAATGTGTTTACTTTATTGCTGTGGTCCACAGTATATGGATTTGATTCCTCATTCAGACAAAATGTGTGCCTTGGGGATTGTGTACTTTACTGTGAAACGAGATGGGTGTTCAGTAAGTCTCTTTAAAAATGTTAAAATCTACATGATGATATTAAAAGATGGTTGTGGTGTGATATCTTGTCTGCTGTGTCTCGGGCCCTATTAGGTGTGAACAAATGATGGTGGATGAAAAGCTAATGGAGACTTACTAGTGCCCTCCTCTGAAACCATGCCCAGTCCCTCTGCCTTGTTCTGCCTCTCAAAGGCATTTAGATCCAGGACACTGTAGGAGGTAATAAACTCGTTTTAGATGTGCACTCTTCAAATAATACACCTTAAAATTGTGTTAATAGATTGAAAACTGACCTGCAGGTCTGCATCAAAGCCTGGATGCTCAAAAAGAAGCCTACATCCTTCTTATCCTTCAAATACTCCAGCATTTTCTGACAAAAACAGAGGATAATTCATAAAAAGTGCTTCTTTAAAGATAACTTCAAATTCAAAGTGACAATATGTTTTCAGAACACATACCTGTTGAACCTCACAGTTTCCCCCATTGAGGATAGAGTTACCCAGCTTGAGGGTCGTAGTCACCATTGGGCCAGTCTCACCTACATGAAAAAAAGTCAAGGTCATAAACTTGGCAAGATTAAATTGAATCACAGTGAAGGAAAGTCTCCAAGGTAGAATGTGTCAAACGAAGATGGGGGGAAAGACCACCTTTGCAGGCGCTGATCATTTGTAGGACCATCTCTGCAGCACCACGATTATGAAGTCTGGACTGCTGGTACAGGAGCCTTTGTTTCTCCATTTCTTTTTCCTGCAGTGGACACAAACATTATGAGCATTTGATATTTGTTATGTTTGACACAGAATATGAATGGAGAGAGTGGACACCAGGATTGGGTTGTACAAGCTATCCATAAATCCATTGCATACTTTGAGTCCTTCCCAAGTTCTTAACTACTAGTTTCAAACTAGTGATTTACTAAATCGGGTCGCATTAAAACATTAAAACTTTAGAAAACTCTTAGTTAGTAAAGAGTCAAATAGGCCTAGTAAAGTCTTTGTACTTCAGGTGAACATGTGGTAAAACTAGAGTTGTTCCTTTTGAAGAAAAGGTATGCTATTGATACTCCACTTAATAGACACCTATGTAAGATCTAGGCCAAGTATGGACTTACTAATAGGGGGTGTACACTGGTGCTACAGGCTGCAGGTTTTTGCATGTAAAAAAAAAACAACCCAAAAAACCCCAGTTGTCCATTCTATCCATTCATATTCTTATTTTCAGTTCACATTCACCCTCCTTTCACTCAAGTCCCTAACTTTTCACTTTATTATGGTCTCATGAACTTACCATGTCTTGTCCCTCAACTGGTCCATAACTGCAGCATTACTCATCAACTGCGGACACTTAATACAGTATACAGTACTTAATACAGTAATCTCGTCTTTTGAAAAGCATTAACATTATGGGTTATTACTGTCCACTTAAAGACATCTGACTCTTGCACACATTCGGTCACCCCACTTTATTAGTCATGGAGTTGTTATTCTACTTCTTCACGTTTGCTGACTGGAGCAAGCGTTAGACTACAGGAAACAGCCCTGTTGGCTTAGCAGTTTAGCCATATAGTTTACCAAAGTCTCTTCAGTGTAGCAGCACTGCACATAAGACACTTTGAACAAGAGCTGGGATAACAGCTCTTGTTCATCATTTCATAGCAGCCTGCCTTTAAGTAAAAAAAAATGGTTTGAATTGTTCATGCAAAAAAAATAAATCTCTACTTTATTTACAGTAATGGTATTGAGCCAACTGGACAATGAAATGCCATTTATAGAAAGAAAATGTCAATCAAATAAATATCTCTAAATTCAGAGGACACTGACATGCCTCTGTTCAGTCACATCACAAATCAACTTGTAGCATCCCACATTCTGACCCTAAAACACCCCCCTCCCTTCCCCTCCCACATCCAACCCTCCTCCCCCCACCCACGTATGCCTGGCCATGCTCTACCCACTATGTGTCTTGCAATTGGACCTCAAACTGCAGTTTCTGACTATCTAATAAAACCTGACTATGAACTATGCACTGTATGATGTATGTGTATGGACATGTGTCTTTTACACTTCATGTTCTACACTGGCTTTCACTGTAGTCTGTCAGTATGCTATGTGAGTGGGGGGAAGGAAACATTGATCAGTAGCATTCAATTAATAAAGACTTGTGTTATGAAAATGGGAGGTATTACATGGAGTGACGGGGAAAGAGAGCGAAAGACAAATCAGACAGCTTTATAAACTGGGAGGAATGACATCACTAGTCAATGAGTTTGTGTTAAAGTACATTCACACTCATTTTCAATAGAGATTTAAAAAATAAATTACCTTAAATAATAGAGCCATTATTATTATTATTAAATATTTCCAGTCTTTTAGCATGTCTAACTTCCCAGTTTGATATGAGCCCTCATACGTTTTGAAGGCATTTTTACATTTATAAACTATTTTTAGTAGTTTAAAGCAACAATATGTGTTGACAAAGCACAAGAATTGTTTATGACCAAGAATTTTTAATAATTCAGCTCCAGTTTCACATTAACTGTGAAGTCAACACCGGGTGTCTCATGAGTACAGCGTCCGAGAGTCCTAAACTTGTCACAAGGAATGCAATAAAGGCCAGCACAGTGGCAGCTGGTGACTTCTTTCAAAGTAAACCATAAAGTATAAAAAGCACTGCCAGTCCAGTCCAGTCCAACTCTATGAGCTGTGAGTAAAACTAAGGGGATTGAAAGTGTGAAAGGCTTTGGTGTAAACGTTTGAGCTACAATTTTCTCACACAAGTTGTTTTACATTGTCCATCAAGCTGACTTCATAACTGATTTTAAAATTAATAATTATTAGTGAAATGCTTATTATTATCTTTATTAGTAGTGTTGATGTTAAATTACATTAATTTAATATAATTAGACCCAATCCAGATTAAATGCACAGAAAAGTGTGAACAGGGTCAATAGGTATTTTGACAGTAAATTTAAAATATTTGCGGTACTGTTTAACATTGGAGTACAATAACATCATCTCCCAAATTGTGGTGAGATTTGAAAAGATTAGGTAATTAATACAGTAAAAAAATCTGGATTGGAGCCTTAAGTTTCTAAATCAAGCAACTCACAATGAATGAAGCAGAACATACGGACAGAAGCGACGGAGCAAAGACAATAGACAGAGGTAATGAGACAAGACACAGAAAGAGAGAGAAAGATGTGCTTGTGAAGTAATGTTCTGATGATGAGGTCACTCAATGCGTTGAGAGCTACCGCTCCACTGTGTTCCTGGTCCCTAGCCCCTGGCCGCCCATTACCAGTTCTGACTGTCGCACCTCAAAGGACATCTCATCCTCAGCATTTTCCACCATTTCCTCTCCCCCTTCTTCTTCCTCACCAATATGGCAACTCTAAATAAATGGAGAAGAAAATACAAAAATATATCAGTGTTTCAAAGTAAATTCTGCACAAAAAACTGATTGCATAGTCAACATATTGTGCAATGACTCACCTTTGCCATAATATCTGCATATGCCATATAAAGATGATCTGTATCAAGTTTACTAAAATGGAGACACGAGGAGACAATGGGTAAACGAGCAATAACATGCCACCCTGTGTTGATACCCAATTCATAAATTTCAGTGTTTTCGTATCAGCGAACCTATCTAGGACCTTTCTAACCTCTTCTCTGTTAAAGCAGTACGACTAAAATGCAGAATAAGCTGGTGAAGGGGGTCTGGCTTGGTCTCTCTTTCCTCCTCTTCATCTCCTTCCTCTTGCTCCATCGCTTTCTGGGATGTGCAAGGAGAGGAATTGTAAGTAATGGCATTGAAAAAAAAATGATTCCAGATGACACAGATGTGAGATGCCACTTACAGATAAGTCATCTATCATCCTGTCTTCAAATGAGTAACCCTCAGAGTGAAGCCAATTGCGTTTGTATCCCTCAAGGAACATGTTTGAAGCTCTGTGCCTGCAATACAAAAAAAACCCATACAAACAAAAACTTGTATTCGCGCTTTCCTACTGTACATGTCAATTCTGACCTTGATGTACCTTCCTTACCTTGGAATGTTGTATAGTGGTGTCATCCTAAAGCAAGCGACAACAGCCCTGCGTCTCTGCTTTGACAACAGTTTGTGCCACACCATCTTCTTGGATTTAAACGGGTGCTCCGTCTGTGGCAAAGAAGGTAGACATTGGCAGAGTGGCCAAAATAATTCTGTGGTAACTTTTTATCTACAGCAGGAAATGCCTTAAATAGATGATTTACCCATTTCAATCCAGGTCTGTGTCATTGCAATGTGGGCATTATGTTCAGATCAACTGTATTTAGCCTGTTCCTATGGCGGAAGTCTCCGGAAGGAACGGAGCATGACAGATCTGCTGAAAATGCCCACATTGCCATGACACAGACCTGGATTGAAATAGGCAAAATATCTCTTTAAGTCATAGTTGTAAGCTATTCAACTGATTTCCCTCCATCATATGAACATCAGTCTAATGTTTTGAGCACAGGGGTACTAAATTATATTTATGATACCTGTAGTTAAAGTTGTAATCCACAAGAAGGGAGATCATTTTTTCTAGCGGCCGCTTTGGTGGTAAGATGTTACTACAGGCGAACCGCTCGGACCTCATGTCCCAAACTCATAACAGTGAGCCTGACTCGGAATTCAGACATGAACGTTCCCTTTCACCGCATTTTTAATTGTCAGAAGTTGGAATTTCCTGAATCCTGAGGACAAGTGAATGCAGCATAACAGTAGCATACCAGACAGCAATGAGCTCCAGCTGGTTAGACCAACTGCTGCTGACTGACGCAGTGCATTTGCATTTAGGGAGGGAATGTCGCCACAGACACACAGATTGGAATACTCGGCATAGAGGAAAGTACAAGTGCTTTCATTAGTGGGTCATGTGATCAATCACCATTGTTTAAGTCACTCTTTGAAAGTTGGTAACTTAAAAGACAATTATATAGATGAAAATCTTACAGATTATATATTTAAAATGCTACTTAATACCAGTAAAGCTTGACATTAAGGTAACTCACCACTTCAAGGTGGTAGAGGACAGCAGAAACCTCCTGCACTCTCTTGACAACTTTCACCGGAGCATCAGCATCTTCAGCCTTCCCTGCCATCATCTTGTACAGGGCCATCTGCCAGCGCATGGATGGGTTGTCCACCTTTTACAACACAGAGATGTAAAGCTTTCTGATATATACTGTGACTGATTAATTATTACCACAAATCTGATTAATTGGAAGTAAATACAACACTATTGACTAACAGCCCAGGAGTTATACCTTGCCCTGAAGATGAAGGTTGTTCTGCAGGAACTCTCTTACTTCTTCATCAGTGTCTCTCTGTAAAGTAAAAAGTTTTAGCAAACATATCCCCTCTAAAATAGTTTGGGAGGGATAAATATTACGGAATGGTAACTATACTACAGTATTTAACATGATAGGAATCAGACAACAGATGTTTACCAAAATCAAGATTAGTCAAAGTCAGAAAAAAAAAAAAACTACCAAAGAGTATCGGATCTTGGCCAAGTTGATAAGTTCCTGATCTGCGGGAGAGCACATGTTGAGGCCTATAGGGAGCATCTTTTTCAAGGCAGCCACAATTAGTGAGGTCTGTACAGAGTAACGATCGCCACGTCTTTTCTTCTTGGTACGTTCAGTATCTGAGCCTCCACCCTGAGAAAAAGGGACAATAACCAAAAAGCATTCACAGTATCTCACAACATGACAGGCACCACTGCTGAGTATCAAACACATTATAGCCTTGATTCAATGCCAGGCACTTCCATGGATAAGCCCTCATTAGTAATTAACTACATCCCCCCACCCCCGTAATGCTAGGAATCAGCCTACCTTTAGGAAATGACCAAGCACGTTACAGTACTGCAAGCTGTTCATTACGCAGTAATGCAAACCGGTAGATCTATCCATGTAGAAATACGGTGCTACATCCACTGTGGATTCTTATTAAACATGTTACTGTCAATGATGTGTAAAGAAAAAGTAAGTTCCTACATTAGAATGTCTACTTTCTGTTTCTGTTCCCTGAATATAAAATCATTGTTTCTCTGGGCTCAGACTGGTAAGTAGAGGGTAAAGTGAAAATGTGTGGGCAAAGTGGGGATATAGCTGGCTTGGGGAAAGGGAAGCTGGAAGGAATGGGTCTTATAAGAAAGTAAGTCAGTGAAACTGCATTTACAAAACGTGCAACAGAAAACAGATTCCATTCAAATGACAAACCATTCAGCATTCCATGAACAGGACAAATAGCTAAAAACAAACTCCAGATTTTCTCTAATTGTGAATTGAATTTTGTAACAACGGCAGACCTTCGTGAAAGATTAAGATATTAGATGAAGTTACAGAACAAATCTCTTGAAATTAAAGTTAGACCAATTAGTAGCAGGCTGTTAAAATCACTCATCTACTGTAAAACAAACTGTCTGTGGGATATGTCCCTGTGCTCGCCTCCTGAACTCCTGTTCCTGTGAGAGTTCAGTCCTTCTGTTAACTGCTCTTTCTGGAGTCCTCCAAAATGTGCAAATGTATGTGAAAGCATACAATATACAGTATAAATGTATTTCATGATATGAATATTAAGCCTCCTAAATGCCTGCTCTATGTAGTCACAGGGTATTTCTATTTGAGCCACAAAAGTGTATATAACCAGATCGTACAGTAACAGCCACCTCACAGAAAAGAATCAGTAAATCTATCTTGGGACATGGCGATTGTATTGATAAGTGGTATTGATACTACTTATTAACACATATTAGTGCTAAAAAGTACTAGAAGCACCTACTATGGCCCACTGATGTTTACAAAATGCCAAATCTGTTATTATGGTGTTGTTTACTGTGGCTTAAATGTGTAAACCCTTAGCTTGCCTTGTGAAAATAATGGCTAGAATTCACAGGGAGGTCTGTTCATTAATAAAAATTAAAATTCAGACACATACAGTGCATTGAGGCTAAAACAGAAAAGCGAACAGAAGAGGCTAGTTACTGTCTTCTTCAGCAATCATTTCACTATAGCTGTTTGTTGGCTCTTTTTCCTCCTGTTCAAGTTAAATAACAAACACTATCAGAGCCAAATGTAATAACTAGCTATTGTTTCTGCTTCAATTCAGTTCCAGTGTGTTATGGAAGACTAGTTTAGAGGAAACAGGGTGCAAAGCATTTTGGAGAATAATATAGAAATTAAAAGTGAATTAATGTATTGGTTAGGTTCATGGTCATTTTGATCACATTTTAAGAGGGAACCCAACAAATGTTTAAAGAAAATCTGCTTCAGTGACGTTAAGCATCAAGTCATGTGTTAGTGTGGATACTAAGGAGTGTAAAGGAAACTAAACCATGATGTGCCATGGCATTTCCAGTGAGGAGAGAAGAAAGAGCACAGAGAAGACTAACATCATTCCCTAGTGGCAAAAAGCTGCACTACAAAAGCTACAGGTCAACCATCCTTCAACGAAAAGAAACAAAAGACATACTAGAAGACTCCACCTCAACTATGATCAGAAAAGAGCAAACTCAGTGACAGGATGATGGCACTGTGCTCTCACTGCTGCCTTGGGCTTGGTGTAAAGCCCAGTGCCATGAGCCCAACTCCACAGCTGAGTACTTTCATCAAGCGCCTCCAGACTCCCCCCCTCACACACTGGCAGGACAGGGGATGGCCCGCAGATGAGACTTGGCCTTTTGTCCAGTAATCCTTTATGAGAATAATGTGTGTTTCTTCCTAATGTATAATCATTAGCTTTTTCTTTATATATAATTAAGCCTATTTAAACATCAATCAGTAGTTATGTGACATGTAAGACACTGAGTGCTCCAATCTAAGACTGTGTCGGTGGTATGGCGATACTTATGACAGCGAGTGTATCCAAACTCAATCTGTTGCTCCTTTGAAGAGACTTCTGGCTAGCATTTCCATATTCTATTCATATGTTTATATATATATATAACTATATATTTAAAGCAATGACATATTCTCAACTGAGTTTTGTTCCACTCTTAATAGACGGCAAAGTATTCATGACTAAGTAGATACAGCTGCATGTTCAGAAAAAGGATTTGACACCGGCACTGAATTAGTTGTCTCACGTCAGGTCTCTCTGATTGGAATGTGCACAGCTTTGTGTGTGTGTGTGCGTGTGCGTGTGTGTGTGTGTGTGTATGCATGAGTGAGTAAGTGTTCTTGTGTGTTTGTGGAAGTGTTTTAGAGTGTAAGAGGATCAGATGTGCCAGTGTGCTGGAGAGGTTGATGAAAAGCTCCCCCAAAGTGAGGTGCCATGCGGTCAGCACAGCGGTCGTGCAGGAACAAAGTCTAACCTCTGACTCCCCGCCCTGGAAACCCAGCCGCAACCCAAAAGAAGAGGACAAGGGACAGCCAGAGAGAGAATATTGTTAACACAACTGCTATCGTTCGAAAAATTGCGAATAAAAACCTTCAAAAGTTACAGAAGGCTTTCCTCTGTTTAACCAAACCCAATAAACAAAGATGTTGAAAAAAATAGAACAATTAGATACAAAATCAGAAACAACCAGAAACTTGGGCACTGAAATACTGTACCTGGTAAATGTGCACTTTCTGTTTTAGATTGCTTTGTTGGATTAAAGTCTGTGATATATCTATATATATACATATATATAGCTGTATGTATATATATATATAACTGTATGTATATATATATATATATATATTGGTAAAGTAACAAAAATCTTGAAATCATGATAATAATAATAATTAAAAAAAAAGAAAAAAGAAAGATGAGGGTGCAAAAAAATTAAAAACATACAGTTGTTACACAATAAGCCTGATTTGAGATCTGACACTATACCATCCTCACTGCAGCACTGGTTCTGCATTTCATTTACTCACCTTGCTCATTTTGCTCTTGCTGTCAGCGGTGAGGAATGACATGTTATTGATCTCATTCATCACCACAAAGTTTTGTTCCTCTCGTTTGAAGTTCTACAATAGAGAGAAAAAAGGAAACTTTACAGTAAAGGATGTCTGCTAAAAAATGGCTGCATTCAAAGGCCAAATGAACGTACTCACATGAGATTTGGACCAGAAAATAAAGACCTCTCCAACCATTCGGAAGAGCTCTTCTGCATCTGGGTCTGGGCATGTCAGCCATCTTGCCCTGTAGTGGAAAAATATTTTATAGTTCCCCAAAGTCACAACAAGCTTGACTAATGTACGATATCGAAAGATAACTGTATTATGTTTCAATCCTGTCAATACCAGGCAGGATTCACAGTTCAAAATGTGCAATATGTTGTTGTTTGTAATTTAATTGTACCTGTTGTTATCAACGTAGCGAATAAGTAGAGGGTAGAGGGCATACAAATCTCTGCAGAGGACGGCAAACTCATCACGTATGGTGCCGTCTTCCTCATCCCCCTCTGATTTCCCCTCCATCCGCAAATGGTCCTCTTCAGCCACCACCTTTGAAGTGCGTTTCTTCAGCTTCTCCATTGTTGGGATGAAGTGGGACTTGAGCATTTCTGGCTTCGCCCTGCTGACAATTGGCTGTGAAAACACTGAGCAAAAACAAAGGATTTCACCTCTCTTGTACAAAAACTCACTCAGTGTACACTGTGACACATGAAGAGAGTTTAAAAGCTCACCAGCCAACCTCTTCATCCAAGAGGCTTCGTCGATACCCAAGTTGTTCACAACAATTTTCATAATGCTGCCCAGCAGCTGATTAAGGTGTTCTGATGTGACATCAGTGCAGATCCGACTCTCCATCTCAGGGAAGTTCTCCAGTCCTCTCTCCCACCAGCGAGGTAGGTAGTTACAAAGCATGGGCAGAGTGATTTCAATCACATGAGGCATCTCAGTATAACGAGCCCCTGACTCTGCCAAGTCCCCAATCTCCTTTAGCAGAGCATCCAGCTCTGGAATGTCTGGACACAATTCCTGGACCTCATTAGGAAGGCCCAAGACTTTGGCATTCAAAAAAAAGGAAGTGAAAGGAATTAAATTCAGAAACAAGACTTTGTCAGACAGAAAACACAACTGAGGAAATCTTTATGCACTCACTGGCTCTCTCCCGGGGGGTCTTTGTGGTGTAAACAGAGAATGCGTTGAATTCATTTAGATGGGGCTCCAAGTAGGCCACCGGCATAGCCGCTGCAAGGTGAGCTAAACACTCCCCGAGAGCTGGCCTCTGCCTGTAAATGCAAAACACAAGTGTACATTTTTTCCCCCAAATACTCGAAAATAATTCCCAGATATTAATGCATGCAGATATGAAGTTACCTTTCAACATGTGGATTCTTGACAGTCCCGAGAGAGTAGATACTACACATGATTCGATAGCATGACATCTGTAGATCATCCACTGTATGCAAGCAACAGAGACAGGTACAGCAGTGTCAGGAAACACGAATAAATAAACACCATGTAAAATAACAAATAGTACTAATGTGAAGGCACTCACACATTACGTCATCTCCAAACTGGTGCTGAGCAACGTGATCAAACAGGGAGGTAAGCACTGGGAGCAGGGCAATGGTTGTGTAGTTAATATTCTGGGACACGCCTTTCACTTGCTTTAAAGGAGAGAAGCAGCACATGATCATGGTCTTAGGATATTTAAGATTCAACAGATCATTTGCAACAGTCAGGGATAGCAATATGTGCAAGTGCATTTAAAATATTGTGTACTTCCATTACCTGATTGCCTTTGGATACTTTGCCCAGTTTGAGGTTCTCTACCATCTTCTCGATATCATCAGCAGCACTCTCAAAGAACGACCGCAGCCCTGCTTTCACAATCTCAGGCCCCGACTTCATTACTGTCCTAATGAAGCAAATAAGAAAGATTATAAAGGAAAAACAAAATCATATTAATCTTAACAGCAATATGCATCTTGTGAGAGTTAAAAAAACAAAAAAAAACCTTGCATCCAATGACCGTGCCAGAATGTGAAGACAGTTCACAATTGCTGAAGCGTCCGTTCCTGCACATACAAATACGGTTCTGCTGATATGAGGGCTTTCATATAATTCAGATCACCACATTCTGTATACATATACAAATCAAGAGCAACTGCACTTGCTCTCATCTGAGTGATAGGAAAAATACATTGCAACCACATACATGTGTATGAGAAACAGAAAAGAGTGAAAAGATTTAGAAAATTGACGTTGAGAAACTGACATCTTACCAAAGAGAGAGACTCTGTGCCTCACCAGAGCGGACATTTTACAGAAGATACTATGATGAGAAGCAAAGGAAAGGGAAGGAAAGGAAAGTGCAAGAAAAAGGAAAAACTGATAAAAGGGGTAATATAAGTAATATATGAAAAGAATACGTAACACAGCATGTGAGGGTTATACATATATACAGTATACAGTATATATTTATATAAAAGAGAGATTACCTTGCAATCATCTCCTTCTCCTTATTGGAAGAATGTCCACCACTACCCAGAACTTTTGCAGGTGTCGACAAGAAGTAGAGGCAGTGGTTTTTGAAATATTGGTTGATTAGAGGCATCAAGATCTGAGAGAGAGGGTTTTCAAAGAGAGAGTTTTCATACAGCAGTGATGGCGAGAAGTTTGGTCTTCAAAACCGTGACAACTCCAGCTTTACACAATAGTCTCACCTTGGCAAAGAATTTGATTTCCTGCTCATGAGGAGACTTTTCCACTCGTCCACTGCTCACCACAGCCTCTGTGAAACACATTGCAAAAAATATGATAGTATCCCAGTAACACTGAGTTACACCAATAAAATTCTATCAGATGTTACAGTATATGTTTGACATTCTTGCCCCAAAAGTACCAAGATGAGCGATGAACTCCTGGGCAATTTCCATCCATTTCAACAGCTTCTGCAGAAAACCATAAGCAAATCTCTTCTCGATGGATGAAATGTCACCCTCCATATCTTTCAGACCCCTATAGTGAAAAAGAGTTTAACACTTTCTACTATGTGCTTAAATAAAAGTGAAATATTTCCCCCAAGATCAATACTGGTTCCCTTATAGTTAAAGAATCTATGATAATAGACATAAAGTATTACCTAAAACAAAACAAAAATACATTTCTTTCTATGTTTCTGTTTTTACTTATTGTTCTGTCAGTATTTTTAGTGAAAGGCAAATCACTTTATAAACAATATATTTTTTAATATTTTCAATCACTGCTGACTGTATGAAACACATATAATTCCCTGCTAACTGTTTTATATAAGTTGTTTGCATTATTACCTTGTGACAGCATATCCATTAAGCTGCAGGAACTTGAGCAGCTCATAAGCCTTCTCTCTATCTCGTGCCTTTTCTTTTGCTGTCAGAGTATCATAGGGCACCAGCAGAGGATGTGTTCCACCTCCTACACAAACAGGGGCACAATCGAAAACTCTTGAAGAAAAAGGACAACAGCCAAATCTCTCATTTTCCATATATCTAGGTTCCCTCCTCCCAAAAAAGATATCTTACCTTTGGACTGCAGCTCCAACTTTTTCTTCCGTCCCCAGGTGTTATGGTAATTTTCTGCCAGTTGCTCAGCCATAGACTATGGACAGATATAAACCATTAATATTGATCAGATGCTAAAATCACAGCACAGAAGGTTTAAACATTTACCTGCAGGTCTCTTGAAAGACCCATGTGTGAGATCTCAATGGGCTGTGGACTGTACCCATGACTTGGGTCATATGTTGCCTAGAAAAGAAAGAGTTGTCATTATAAACTGTACAATAAATGACTTTATTAAGTAAACTGTAAGGACTTTCATACTACTGCTTTATACCTGAGCAGTCTGTGAGATTTTCCGTGATACTGCCTTCTTTTTCTCTGACTCTTCTTCCTCTCTAGCTTTATCAAGGTTCCACTCCCATGCAAGCATAGCTTTGATTGACTCTTTGATTGGCCAACGGTAGATCTCTTTGTCCTGCCAGGAGAAAAGTCAGTGTGATCAGAAGTGGGGACAGACGAAGTACAAGCAAAGGAAGACTTAATGCACATGACATGACCGTGAACTTACCTTCTCTGAGAAGGTTTTGTAGGGTCTGAGCATGGGGTGAGTTTTTGCATTTTCATCCAATACTTCACCATATGACCAGTTATTCTGGATCTGAAAGATAGATATGTAAATAATATGGGTTACAGCTGTCATTTGTGTTTAAAATATACTGGCCTCCTTCTTACTTCAAGCACATAATGTACAGCTGTTCTGATAATACTAACCCAACATGTTGCTTCTGAATTAGCTGTGGAATAGTATTGGAATATTGTGACTGATTACAGTAAGTGAAAATAAAAGTTCTACCTTTTCAAAGGCCCATTTATCGTGTGTATATTCAGCATATTTGTTGATAAAGGGATCCAGTCTCTCGGGGATGATAGTGCTGTGGTTTGAGGAAGAATCAGTGCATTTAGCTTGAATTATTTTACAGAGAGATACTTTATATCTTCAAAGACATAATGACATAATTCCTCTCACTTTGTGGTCTCTACTGGTTTAGGGTCAAAGTTTCCCTCCGCATCTACAGATGCCTTTTTCTCTGTTTTGGAGGAGTAGCTGGCATCCACATAGTCGGGAGGAATGGCTCCAGCAATGGCACAGATGCATGGCATTGAAATTTTGAAAATCTCAGCATCAAATTTCTGGAATCACAATCACAAGATATTACAATATGCCAATACAGCATCGAATATACAAAAAAAAAAAAAAAAAAAAATTATATATATATGATATTGCAGGGGCTCCACCTTGTGTGCTAGAGATTCAAAAATCCCCCAAAACAGTTTGCGGGTCAGGTGCAGCTCCTCTTCTGATGCGACTCCAAAGTTGGCCCATCCATTAGGGAGGCAATAATATTTCCAACAACGCTCATAGTGATTGGTCAAAAGCTGCAGGATGCAAAATACACCAAAGCAAAAATGAATAATACCAGAAGCATATCTTTTAATAAGTTTAAAATGTTTATAGGTCCTCATACCTTCAGTGGCATTTTTGCGTACTCATTGAGAATGGGCACGTCAAACACCAGCCTTCTTAGCAGGTGCTGAAGCATGGATGGTCGAAGATGTCTGAAAGAAAGATGAACAAATATAACTTAAACTATGGATCTGGCAATATTGAATTAAAATAGTTTTCCATGAGGTTAAACTTACTTGCACAAAGCCATGAGGCACTCTTCGATGATGTCTCTTTGGGCCTTTGTGAAGGCTCGTCCTCGAGACAGCCGGTAAATTGTGTGCAACATTGAGTCAATCATTATGGCTCGGTGGTCACTGCCAGCAAAGAGCGGAGCACACTTGGTGATGAGTGGCAACACAGCAGAACACAGGTAGCGGTTCAGAGCAAGGGCCATCTCTGTGGTGCTGAAAGCAACCTATTGGACAGAAATCAGCAATGAATTAAGCTGAACAATATGGTTATAATCCTGCTCTGCACTTCTCCCCGATGACCATGTTTGTAAATTGCTTGAGGCTCACCGTGTCCAGAGAGGCAGCAGCCCTCATGTCAGGCAGAAAGCCCACCTCCAGCACATGGAGCAGGAAATCCTGGTTGTCAATACCATACACTCTGTCCAGGAACAGAACCATGGGAGCCTTGTGATCTGGCACAAAACTAGCTGACATCTTTGGTTCAATGATGCTGTTGTCTAAGGGAAGATTTTTTTAAAATCATTAACAAATATTAAAAAAAATGGACTGAAGAAATCAATATGTTTCCCCAAGAGTTTACCTTTTCCAAACGAAGGAATCTGAACAGGCAGGCTGATGACTCCCACCAGATCCTCAATGGGGACCAGAGACCTCAGGATTGCCCTGATTCTCAGAGCCTCACCCTTACCAGCCTGGATCAACTGGAGAGACAAAAGTTAAATTTTTCTATTAAGACATTTTCAACAAGATTTCCTATTCTTTCTATCTCAACCTGTTTAATAAGTCTTAGCTAATGGTAGTGTCTAAACAGCTTACGTGCATCTCAGGAGCACAGCGCCCCAGCAAGTCAATAAGGGCAGAATAGAAGGACATGACGGCATTTCCAAGGTGCACTCTGTTTTCCTCATGCTGCTCCTCTCCTCCAAACCTATCAGAAAAAAAAGATAATGACTCTTAATAGTTCTGCTACAGCAAAACTGGAGGAGATAATGCAGAAGCCCTTCAAAGTAAAGCTAAAAGCTCTTACATGGGAAAGCGTCTGTCTTTCTTAACACTAGGGCCATCCCTTGCAGGATCCTCTGATATTTTGATTGCTTCCTCTATTGCAGCCAGCAGACCATTACCACCTTCACCTCTCAAGGCTGGCCCAAAGCACTCAGGTCTGCGGATGAGGAGACGTACCACCACGTTGGCATTCTCTTCCACGCTCTCTCCTACAGAAGGGGAAAAAAAACAAAAATGTATTAATTGTTAATAAACGAGAAAGCAGAAACAATATGGGCATTAGAATTAAATATTGCATCATGTAGCAAATCCGACCATTGACAAACACAGCAAAACGAAGAAAGTCAAGGTATTTCTCTCCACCACACGGATTCCAGCCAATGTCAGGGTAGCCTTTAGACAGTAGCATTGGACAGCTCTGAAGTCCACACCCAGCTAAATATTTCACCACCTGGAAAGATAACAGTGTACTCAAGTGATGAAAAACGTTGCACAATTTTTGCTTGGTACCTGTTTTTACATTTGCATTTTGCATTTTACCATTTCTAGGTCCTGCTCTTGGAGAGCCAACGCCAGCTCATTGTTGTCAATACAGGAGGCTGCAGCCACATCCAAGGGGGTGGAGCCCCGCATTCCTAAAGAGCGGCATATAATGTCCAGCTTTATCACAGTTCACACATCAAGAATAAGTCATCAGGAATAATGCTGAAACTCAACAAAGACAATCACCAAGGCCGATGCCACTATTTTGGAGAAGGTAACTGAGGTGGTCAAACATAGAGCGCTGATTTTGACGACTGATGCGACAGAAATAGCAGAGAAAACGGCAGCAGTTTGTCACCACTCGAGGGAATCTGATCTCCTGTTTGAAGATAACAGGTTACAAATGTAAAACTCAGTAGCATAACGATGATTTTATTGTCTATAACTGTCCATTTCAAAAATCTCTATATTGAGCATACTTACAATGCAGTTGAGTGGAATAAAACACATACCTTTGAGTCCCCACCACCCAGTACATTAACCATGACCTCCATAACAGTTTCATGCATGCCCAGAGCTCGCATCAAGTTGGGGTGCTGATAAAAAACTTTGTTACTCATGATGTTCCTAAGGAAGACAAAAGTTAAGTTGATGTACAGTTTCTGTCAGATGTAATTATCAATTCCCTGCAAGGCAAGATATTCAGAAAAAAATCGTCTATTAACCCGATGCTTTGAATCATAAGCCTCTCCTCTTCTGGACCCATCTGGACAATAAGCAGTGAGCGGATCTGGCCCAAGCACTCCAGCAGGTCCATGGTGTCGTGAATTGACACTGCATTGATGGTGTAGGCCTTGGGAAGGGCACGCATGAGCTCACCCAGCCCATCATACTGTCTATGAAGGAGGCTGAACATCATACGCACTAGCTCAGGATTCTGGATAAATGACTCTTGGGCCCAATGGATCATAGTATGAGAAATCAGCTCCTGCAATGTGCCTGGTAAACAGAGTACAAAGAGTTAAACAATAATACAAAAGATATTGTGCAGTGTAATAAAGTGACTGTAGAAAAGTTCTTTCGGCAAAAACTCCATTAGCTAAGCTACTGATATTCTTTGTCTTTGATCACTTAACTAAGGGGAAGAAAATAAATCAAAAAAAAGAAAAAAATCAGTCTTATTGCAGTTACATGTGACATGTGAAACATGAGAGGCTCACTTGGCTTTTTATCTTCCTGTGGCTCCTGCTCCACCTCTACCTTCTTCTCACGGATTGTTTTCACCTTTTCCAACAAACGGACCAATCGTCCACGAAGAGAATTGTCCACTTCTTCCTCTTGTTCTTCTTCTTCAATATGAACACCTGAGAGTGAAGTTTTCAAATTAGATACTGTCACTTCTATTTAAACCTGCCAATATGAAGTGGTAATTTTAAATGCTGATGTCGTAGACTTGACACAGTAGATGAAGACTGACCACAGTGAGCCAGCAGAGCATTGTGGAAGAGGAGCAGAGAATCGCGGACCTCATCAGGAACAGGGCATTCTTCATCTTCAGCACAGTTCTTGAAGTTCATGAGCATGTTGACCTATACAACAGCAAAGTTACAAGCAAGTAGGCTCATTCCAATTTCAAAAGTCACAGATGGTTAACGAGTAAGTAAAATGTTCTTAGAGGAGTTTCTTTAGTATGAAATAGTGGTGAGACATACTTCCTCCCCTATGAATGTTTCCTGTATAAGTTCTCTTTTCAGTTTCTTTTTTTAAACCAGCTGCACTGAAAAGCTCTCATTTGATATTATGTCATCTACGTATTTTCCCAGTTCTATACCAAAATAAATTAAAATACACTAATGAATGGAGACAGTAGTGCAGAAGAGCAAGACAGATGGCCGTCCAACGTAGAGCCTGGACTGTTTGACATTCCTGGCTGGATAAAAGGAATGTGGTTTCTCCTTACCACTGTGCACAATATTGCTGGATAACTATATATTCCAACTTGCAGTTGCTCATGGAGGACTTGTTGGGTCTGTAAATCCTAAATAACTTATTCAAGATCAAGATTGTTTAATGACCACACAGCCAAGCTGGTGGAATTCATAGAGTGCGGTCTAGACCTACTCTATATGTAACATATGTATCGTGATTTGGCACTATTAATTTAATTTAAAATGTAGGGATACTTAACAATAGCTTTTTCAAACCGTGTTTTTAGTACAGAAAAACTTAACTAAATGATTAAATTCTTTAACTAAATGATTAAATTAAATAAAATTAATAAAATGAAACAATTAACAAATGAACTCTCTTCATGTGCATTTCTGTGGCTTGTACCTGCTCCTGTGGTGGGGAGCGAAATTCACGGGTCTTGCGGGCAGTCTCAGCTGCACTCATGGTGAAGGCCAGCATAAGTTCATTGTAGCGCTGCCTCTGGTTGGACTGTATCTGGCTGACAAACTGGTCTGAAAAGGCAGTGATGGCCTCCACTCTGTGACGTAGCTCACAGTCACAGAAATACTGCAGTAGAACACACATCTAAAAGACAAAAGTAAAGTGAATCACTTATACTATCCTAACAGTATAAGTGGAAGGAGGAGCTTTTTTGCATATTCTAAAAAGACCAGTCATACCTGCAATTTGACAGACTCTGGTAGCTTCATCTGGAAAAGTCCTTGCTCTAGATTGTCTTCTTTACTCTCTTCTTTAATCTCTTTCTCTGTTTCCTCAGCTCCTTTCTCGCCATTTACTTGCTCTGTTTCCTTCACCGTTTCTTCATGTGCCATAGTGGATTCTGTCTCTAATTCTTCCTCTTCCTCCACTTCTTCCTCCTCCTCTTCACCCAATCCATCATCCTCATATTCCTCTTCTTCTTCTTCCCCCATGGCTTCCTGCTCTGCTTCCTTCACCGCTCCTACTTTTGGGGATGCTGTTTGTTCCTTCTCTTCCTTCAAATTGGCATTCTCCTCAGCGGGCTCATCTGCTTTCTTGCCACTGAAGACTGTGGGCTCGAGCATCTTCAGGATGTGTGTGACATCTTCATCATCAAACACACCCATGATGAGGAGGGTACTGATAAGCTTCAGGATTGGGACAAAATGAAACTCGACACTTCCTCCTACAGGATCTCTCATGGCTTGACCTCCGTCTTGCACAGCCTCAGTCAGCATGTTCAGGGCCTTGGTTTTTAGCACCTGGAAATACAAGCCAACTTATGATTATTACTGACTCAAGAGTTCCCTAACATGTCTAACCTGTTCAACCTCACCTGTAAGGGAATGACTGGACTCAGTGTGTAGATGTCTGGATCAGTTCCAACAAACCCAATGGAGGAGAAATGAAGTTTGGGACGCAGACATGTGGTGAGGCCAACCCCAGGTAAAGCATGAGATTTGTCAGTGTACAAAGTGATACTGCGTGTTTCATCTGTCATTGGAACTATGAATTCTTTGTTGGTTCCCAGACGGTTCCTCTTGGCGGACTCCAGGTGCATGCTGATGAGCAGGTCGTAGAAGCCGCTCCTCATTGGTCCAGGTAGGTAAGTGTTCTCTATGGCGTAGAAGAGCTGGGACTCGTCCACGTGGCTGCACAGAGCATGTGCCACGCGGTTGTTTCCCAAAGCACACACTAATCCATACAGCTTCAGAGTATGATAGTGGAACTTCAGCAAGTCCATACGTTCAGACAGCTCCAGGATGTCAATACACCTAGAGTAAACAAAGGATAAATTTACCGAATAAAAATAAAGCAACACATTTTTATAACTCCTTGCAGAGCAACAGATAAATTCAGAGTGATGCAACTCTGACCTGTTCTCCTCCGGGATGTGGAGGGCCATCATGGCAAGTGGCTCCTGACACTGCACCATCCAGCCCAGTCTCTCATTAAGACGTCCTGTCTCTGGAGCTAGGAAGTTATTCGGCATGCGGCTCCAGATGACTGGGGTTAACATCTGGACGTCCAGTCTAGGAGGGCACTGGGGGACGGGGTTCTTGCGTTCACTCCGGAACATGGCGGCTGAGATAGGCATAATGTTCTGGTGAAGTAAGTAAAGAAATACAAATGAATGCTTTAGAGAAGACAGTTACATAACAAAGTTGTTAATTTGTCATTGCAGTGTCTATTTTGGGGATTGCTGCAGACTGACAGAGAGTGGAACAAATCTTTGTGACTGACCTTGAGCTTGCCTAATTCAAACTGAATCATATTCTGACTGGAAGGAAGGACAAAGACAGCTGGGAACAGTTTTGTGTTGGGCTCCACCTGCAAGAAGGGAACATAAACTTGTTGCAATAAATTATTTTATAAATTACAGTATGAATAACAGATTAAAGCTTATCTGACCTGGTAAAATGTGTTGATTTCTTTTCCATTAGCAGTGAAAGTCATAAGTCCTGTGTCCAAATCAATAAGACAACCAATCACAAAATCCTCTTGACTGACTCGGGTCTGCTGGGAACTGCTGAACTCCCCTCCCCATACCATGTAGCAGTTACTGCGTTTTATACTGAGGGAAAAAAAAATCAAAAACCATGAATTTTTAATTGAAAACACACATTTTTTTTTTCGTTTTCTGTCAAGAGAAGAGTAACTAACCTGTCATGAATGTTTCCTTTATCATCACCTACAGTGACTGTTACATTTCTCACTTTGCTGAGGTCAAAATGTGGGTCATACTGGTGATAGTCAGGTGTGATCCAGCCCACCCACACGCCACTGGGCTCCTGCCCCGCAAACACTCGCACAGAATAAAAGTACTGGTGAGGAAAGGATATGGGGGGAAATAAACACCAGTACAGTTTCAGGTGAAGATTATCCAACACAAGTTATCTCACTTATGTCATTACAGGTATAATAATAAAAAACAAGAGAGAAAACATGTTAATTACTGTATCTACAGTTAACAACATACTGTAAGCACAAATGAGCAAAGTGTGCATGGGCTTTTATACGGTAATGAATATGATAACCATATAAATATAATCTATAGTCATACTGTAGTTGTGTTGAGGATGATGTCGATGTCATCCCTGTCATCTGGCACAACATCTTCCATTAAGCGGGGCATGGCGGGAACAACAGGTGGTGGACTTATTAATGCAGCCTTCTTAGCCTTGAAAAGGAATCTGTAAATAACAACAGCAATTACTCACCATATCTGAAAATGTAAACACAGTATCCCAGCCTTCTCCTCCACACACCCCCTCAAGTCACTCTACAAGAATCTATACGAACCCTTTCTTCTTGCTTTTCTCAGTTGAGGCATCCTTCTCATTTTCTCCATTTTTGATGGCAGGGATCTCTTTAGCCACAGAGGGTTCTTTTTTCTCCTCTTCCTGCTCTTTGCGACTCGCTGACTTTTTGAGTATTTCAAAGTCAGAGTCTGGGTCGACTTCTACCACCTCATCTTCAGGGATGGTCATGGTACGAGTAAGTAGGGTGGTGCCTGCTGGGACTTTGAAGGTCTCGTGAAACTCAACTGGCATGCTGAGTCTGTAGAATAGCAGATCTGTGTTGGCGTTTTGAGATCCAAATGTCTTGTGGGTCACTTTGAGACAAGGGGCAGTTTCCACTGTCCCATCAACACGGGACACCTAGAATGAATGAAAGTGGGCCAGGTGGTGATCTTGAAAATACTCACTTATTCATGATGGAAACATCATCAAAACACTGCAACAAGTAATGCACAGTACCTCCATGTGTGGGTGATCAGTAGGTGCATTGATGAACTGGGGAAGGCTCTTGCTAAACCACATGGTAATGTCTCTTTTCATGTTGATAGCAAAGGGTTCAAATCCCTCTTGCAGGCCACAGATGGTAAAATAACGAAGGCTGCTGACGTTCTGACCCAAGTTGATCCTGCCGACCTGGGACAGACCCAGACTGCACACAGGTATGAAGCCTAGGGATGTTTGATACATAAATGATCATCAGCATCATAAACAAAGACCTACAGGTGCTTATATCCAGTGTCTTTACCTGAGACCTTAATGTACTATTAACTATTAACTGTTACTGTACATACCCTCTCCTATCTCGATGTCCTTAAAGGCCATGTCCGAGCCTGAATCGCTGATCAACATTTCTCCGTTCAGTGTAAACATGATGTTCATCTCTAGGAGGTCAATCATACAACCCACCACGTCACCAGAGAGCCACTGACGACCAAATGGCTCATTTCCAACATGCCAACGCTGGGCCTGAAAAAGAAAATTGCTTATTTTAGAGTTTAGTATAACAGAGGCTTTGAAATACTTAACACGTGGGTCATGTACATGTAAACCAGGTCTCGCTCCTACCTTGAAGCCATTGAAGACATATGCCAACTCATCTGCACCAAGTTCAGTGTCTGCGCGAACACTGGGTCTGGCCCAGCCCACTCTCATCTCCCCCACTGTCACAGCCTCAAACTCAAAGTACCACTTCCCCTGTGTGATAGCATAAGATTTCTCTGCTCTGAACACTCTGATCTTATCACCAGCTGCTGGGTCATGTCCGCCTACAGTAACACAAACAGTAATTTACTGAATGAAAAGCTTGCAGTTTCTGTAACATACAATCACTTTGATTAACACATGCCTTCCTGTTTTTAAATAGCAGTGCAAACTTACTGCTCTCCTGGTCAGGTGGTTCTATGTTGTAACCGTATCCAATGAGAGTGCGAACTGCTGCACACACTGTCTCTCTGTTGGTCTTTTTAGTCTTTTCATCCAGTAGGTTGTAAGGAACCAGACGGGGATTACGCTTGTTCATTATATCCTGTACAAGAAAAATAGAAGAAACTATAACATAAAATTGTAATAGGATAAACTTTAAAAAATAAACTTAGAACTTGGAAAAGCAACTATATGCAGCATCTACCCATCAAATAATCTACATATATGTATTATTATTATTATATTAGGGAATAAAAAGAAAGGTTAGTACCTGCACAATACTGTATGTCCAGCCCTGGCGAACCCGGTCTCTTGCCCACACATTGTGTCCGTTTTCTGCCAGTCTCTCCACCAAAGTGTTCTGATTAGGGGTCAGCTTGACATGGTTGAGGTCCAGAGGGGCTGGCTTATATCCGCTACTCTGTATATAACTGACAAACAATGCTTTGTGATCAATATGGGTCGTAGAGAGCTATACAAGGCCATTAAAAGTATACATGATAAAAGAGAGGCAATGTCACAAAATGAATCAAAATAAAGGAATGCCTTGCAGCTTACGTTTTGGGCAGCTTGGTCTTTTTCAGATTCTCCTCAGCTTTCTCATCTCCCATTCCTACATGACAGCCTAGTGCCAGCAGAGTCCTTTGAAATGAATCATGCAAGGTGTTAGAAATATGAAGAGATGAGAGCACAGTGCTGCTAATTAAGCTAGGGCGCTGGCTTACTTGAGTGTCTCTCCTGACATTGCTAAATTGTAATTCTTCTCTGGTTCAGGCAGACTCTGAAAATCTACCAAGCAGGGGTGAAGCTTCTTGTTGTCATCGCGAAACTTGACATTGATTTAAAAAAAAAGTGAAGTGTAAGTTATTTTTCAAGGAAATTATTTGTGTAAACAGCAACATTTTCCATGGGAAACACTGAAAACACTCACTGGTCCGTAAGTCCATCCTTGTTCAATGCGAGTAACAGCCCATAACTCATGGCTATTTTCTGCAAGCTTCTCTCGAACACGCTCCAAATGAGGAGGAAGTACAATCTGAAAGAATATTAAATTCAGTGCAGTGAAAAAGATGAAGATGAAAAGACTATGGAATAGGATTTTACCTGTATAGTGTCCACAGGGCAAGGAGTGAAGGCCGTATGTGAGAGGGACTGAGTGGGACCCAACAGGTTGCGGACGCCATCGAAATCATGCTTATACTCCTTGATGGGCTCAATCCGCAAACGGTCCCTGGGCAGCACTGCTTCATAGCACGGAGCATATCCTGGAGGTGGGAGGAACTTGAAATCCCCATGACGTCCTCCGAGAAGAAATCGCAACCTTTGAGAGGAAAATTGATATTAGTCTCATATGTAATAACTGTAACACTCTTTTTTAAAGATAGAAACATTCAGAATACTTAATTTCATATTTCACAATGCCTTACTTAACGCCTGCAGAGAAGCTGACAACAGGAAAGAACAAGCCGTCCAGGTTGAAGTTCTCAAACATGCCCTGCACGGGGTGCCCATTGATACGGAAGGAAATACTGGGTACGCTCAGATCCAAACAGCAGCTGACCACATCCTCTGCTGCCAGGATGTGCTGATTGGGAGTTGCAACATGACGCGGAACACGTCCTGTGGACATATAGAGAAAATTCACTTTTGTGTAACTTGTAGGTATCATTGTAAGGAAAACATAAGTGATATGGGTACAAAAGCACAAGAATAAATTCATGAGAAAGATACAGATAAAATAGTTTTAAATAAAGATAATGATCTTTCTCAAATTTGGACCAGGGATGGCGCCAGTACTAATGCATTCAAATGCATTAAAAAGTCTACTTCTAAGTCATACAATGTTTACTTTACCTGACCAGAGGTGAAGCCCATCAAAACCGTACGAGTAGAGGTCATCCCCGACCCCGTTGCCTCCCCAGCCTTCCCCTCCACCAGGGTAAGGACTGTAGCCCTCCGTCAGAGCCCAGCCTACACGCAGGTGATATGGCTGAGCTGTAAGGAACGGTTCCACTTGGTCCACCATTACCTCAAAATACCACTTCTTATACTGAGTGGATCCTTCACAGGTCCCAAGGAAAATGTTGGGCCTCATGCTAAAAGAGTAATAAAAAACAAGAACCTAACTCAGCACAGATGTTTAGATGACTGGGCTTCAGCACAGAAGAAAGAGCATGGAGCATTTTAAGACTGCACCGCAGTATGCTCATACAATTTGACCCACCTGGTTACATAATTGATAATGTTGGTTTGAAGCAGGAGGTCACGACCTGGAAGCAGATTCTCTGTGATGAGATTCTGATTTGACCTTACAGCCACCCCGTTACACACGCAGAGAGAACAGAGCACATCCAAGACCTGGCACAAAAAAGGGAGATATACAGTATATTACATATATTATAGTTTATAGTATTTATATTAAAGAAAATATGATTGATCAATAAATTGTGTTTGCTCAGCATGCCTGGCAAAAAGTGTTACATGTTCCTGACCTTATGATTGCGTCCATGCTTATCCAGCAGAGAGATGATTGATTTGATGTGATTCTCCTGGATAATATTCAGCACCTCTGGACTCTCAATCAGTACACAATACAACACCTCCAGGATTCCTGTCAGGAAAAATATGACAACATTTAAATAAACATCAGCAGCACATGTTTACAGTATATGCTATGGTACAACTAGAAAAGCACAATACAAAAATAATTCACCCTGGGAAACAATGACAGGAAGACTTTTAAAACATAATGGCTGTAAATAGATGGATAATCTCATCTACAGCTTTAAAAAAATACCAGTCTTTACAAAGCATTACAAGCTTTATTATTATTATCATTGTTTTGTTTTTTGCAGGACTATTATTTTAAATTTTATCATATTGTCAGATGTTCTTGTTATTTTGAAACCCCACATGCGGTCTGAAACAAATCAAATTCAGTTTCACATAAAAGGGTGTTCAATTTTACTAGTGAGCAGCCACATTTTATCATCATTCACAGCTGGATGATTAGTCTAACATATTGGCTTTTGGAGAGAACAAACAATAAACTAATTTTTGTTTAAATGAGCTTCTTTATATGTCTTAAATACCTGAAGATGCCTCCAAACGATCCAATTTACTGACCAGCCAGTCAAGGTTATCACAGAACAGGGCACAGTTAGCACGATTACCTCTGATCAAAGAAGCTTCACAAAAGAAGAAAAGTTGTTAATGCATCATATTCACAAACAAGAAAGGTTGCTAGATATGCAGAAAATAATCATAATCTAAAATCTTGAACAATGCATAGAGAAAATCACAAGATGGGCATACCTAGCAGTTCATACAGTAAATTTACTATCTCCTTCCACGACTCTGCGGCTTCCTCCCCAGCATACTCTGAGAAGTGAGCTGCTGTGTTATAGACATTGAGCCGGTCAACACAGTCCAGGACGAGAGTAATCATTCCCTGTTAAAAAACAATTAAAGTGTATAGAGAACCCAAACACAAATACTGAATGACATTTCCATGAATATTCATTCCTTAGTAGGTAGACCCACCTCTTCCTGGAAGAGGTTCTGTCTGTTCTTGAGGGAGCGAAGCTTGAACTGTTTGTCCTCGTGCTCCAGCTCCTCCTCAGGGGGTCGGAAGTAGAAAATGAGGTCCTGCAGGGAAAGCACTACCGTGTCCATAGGCAGAGATGCGGAGCTGGCAGATTTGTTTTTCCCACTCAGAGCATCAAGACCTCTGGAGACATCAAAAGAACAGGTAAATACAACGATCAATATATAATTTGAAAACAACAACATGGCTATTGGCAAAGATTTGAATAAAATGAAATAGTGTTACTTGATGAACTGATTAAAGAGGCCTGTTGTGCTGAAAATCATTCTGCCAGCTTGGGACTCTTCGGTCTGAGATCGAGCCACTGTGAGGGCGTCATCCATGTGACCTTCTTTATGGAGTATGGCCTAAGAAGTGAACATAGGTGCTCTAAAATATAAGTATATACTAAACACACATAATATATACATACTGTATGTACAGTAGATTTAAACTTGTTTCAGTTGTTATTCATTAGTGGTTTATATTTCGCTGATCGTCTTGATGTATGATTTTTTTTTTACCTTTCTCTTAAGAGGACCCAGACGGGCAGATTTGGCATCAACAGCAGCATATGTAAGCCAGAGGCCAGTTGAAGCATGCTGTACAAAACACATGGACTCTCCATACTTTATCTCAGGCGTACCCATACCTTCCACATCTCGCTTCTGGATCACTTCAATTTTTTCCTGCAGTTTAAATAAAAGTTAGGTTCTTCATTAAGTCTGGTAAGAATATCTACACTGCACAATGGAGTCTTGAACACTGTAGATTCCTGGCAGATATGACTTTGCATGACAATGACCTTTGAAATTCTGAAGCAGAAGGCTGACATCTTGGAATTTGCCTTCTCTGGGTCCACCAACAGCAGTCCTTTCTCTTCATCCAGACAAAGGTATCTGCCTGTTGTTATGTGACGTATCCGGAAAGACTGGCCCCATTTAATGTGGCCTCCGCTCCAACTGCACACAGGTACAAATGAATGACCCTTGGCATACTGCAAAGTTACTAAAAGTAAATTATTACATGTTTTTAAATGCAAGGAATCAAGACACTCACGCGATACGTAGAGGCTCAAGTCTCCATAAGGATCGAGCGTGACTGCATACAGCCCCTCCTTCATAATGAGCAACTCTGAAAAAAAACAAAAATAAAACTTGCCAGTCAATGATGTGCAACATACGTTGTAAATGTATCAGGAAGCTTAAGGTTGAAAATTCCAGGGCATTTTGTTTCTTTACCAATGGTAGATTTACAAATGGTAAATAACCAAAATGTAGGGAACTATGACAATCAACTTGCAGACACTTGAACTGTCTTCATATAGTTAGCACATTACAATAAGCATTTGCCAGTTATTCCACTATCATGTGGTCATGCAGATTGCAAGCAGGGATCGCTTTGGAAACTCCTTGCTTCAGAGAAACATTCACATTCAATATTGCCAAAAACTCCAAGCTGACCAAGCAACAATACAATAATTTTATGATAAGAACAAGGGTTTTTCATATAACTTTATCAGCCAAACTCAAGTCTTAGGTGTGGAAGAGCTTGGACAATGCATCAGGTACAGAGTTATTATTTGATGGCATGTAGTGCATAGAATGATATTGGTCACCTGCGCTGGTCATCCCCTTGTTCAGCTCCTGGGATCGCCAAACACTCGTCCATGTGACCATGGAAAAGTCTGAGCACATACCCTCCGGTCAGAAAACCTAGAGGAAAAGGGTCATATCACTAAGAAAGAGTGGGCAGTTTTATGGACAAAATGTACTTTTTTGGCAACAACAAAATTACAGACCTTCAGCCAGCTCACATCCAGACATCACAGGGGTCATGGTCCACAGGGTTTGCATGAAAGAAGCATCTACCATCAAGTCCCCACTTGCGTAGGACAGATGCTGAAAAAAATGCAGTTGGTAATATTGGTAGGATGTATTGACAAAAAAATAGTTTATTACAGTTCAAGTAGATACATTCATGCTTACCAGGTATCGCTCTGAAGAAACACTGACAAGAATGAGGTCATCTCCCACCCTGACCTTCTCGCCTTCAGACCTTTGCTTAGAGGCTGGATGGATGGTCCACCAGCATGCCTCTCCTGTAACAGACAAAAAGATCTAGAATACAGAAAACTACATCGGCGTGCATGGGACATAAAGGACAGTAAAGTTCATAGCCACCTGTGGAGTCTTCCTGCAAGCCCACGTCAAAAGCCAATTTGTCTGTCAGTGAGCGTGAAGTAGTCAAACAGCATAGGTACTGCAGAGAAAAAGAGGGATAACAAATAGTGTTGTGGGATAAAACGCACGCCACACAAATTAAAGAATAATTCAAAAATTGTGAGGACAAGTGCTGCTTAGCAGAGAGGAAAGAATGGAGAAGCAGCAGCCGCATGCTTAGTAGAAAATGCACTCACCATGCTAGAGTGAGTGTGCTTCAGGAGGATGGCATGTCCATACAGCAGGGTTCGATGACCCCCACCTTGCGACGACTGGGAGAAAGAGGTAGGCAGGTAGATTTAGAGACAATCAAATGTAGAAGAGATGACAGGGTTGTCTTTGAAGACCCCTTTAAGATGACATATTTGCCTTGTTAATATCAAAATTACAGTAGGGCAAGTTTACAGACCCGGTAAGGATGAATAAAAACCACAGCAATATCTTTCAATTGTAAAACTAAGCTACGTGCAAGTGATTGGAAACAAACTAAATTATCTCAGAACGGCTGAGGCAAATGAGAAAAATACTAACTAAGCTGCATGCATGTTAACACTGTATTGCATGCAAAGTATAATAACACTAATGAAGTTGTGAAGCAGTGGAAAAAAACCTCTTGGGACAGTGACAGGGGAGAATGAGCAAACATACCCATTTGTCCAAATCGACAGCCTATGGTTGGCAGGTGGGAGAGTGAAGGAGCGTGTGGCATCAAGTCAAAAAATAAACGTGAAAAGGTGAGTCAGTTCGGTTTCAGTTGTGACATGATCAATACACTACATTTGTCAGGTGCATCTGATGAAAAAAGTACTAATCCCCCGCTAATTACGCTTTACCTCATCCACAGAAGAGTTGGACAGCATCTCTTGTAATGCCCGCACAGACAGGGACTGCTCCAAAATGAAGCAGCAGATAGCAAGATCTGGAGGGACATTCTGAAACACAGGACAACCAGTGAACCTAGTAAATAGTAGAAATTAATATTCTCAAAGAAATTAGATGAAAAGGCGTTAAGAACCGCGTTTCACTACCTGAGCGTTTGAGGTTGTCTCAAGGAAACACAGACGATTTCCAAATCCTTCACATGACAGACACAGCTTGATCTGTTCTTTAAGAATAGATGCAGTGCACTGTAGCACAACCTGATCATCCTACACGAAAAAAAATAAATCCAAAGTTTATTTTCAGGGGCATTTTTGCAGGAAAACATGGGGACAGAGCAAGAGAGAGTGTACACCAGCCAGAATTGTCTGCGGGAAACTTGGCCTTTTGGATTTTAGATAACTCTCACGCAAAAGAACGATAAATTAAAAAAAACAACATAGAATTAAACTTATTGTAAATAGAGTTGCTATACAAACACTGATTATAATTTATTTTCTTAATCTTAAAATCTTAAAATAATACAGATAAAAAAAAGTTGAAATGAATGCATCATCATATTTCTTTATTTGAACAGGGACAGTGCCCAAATAATATTAACCTTATACAAAACAAGGATAGATGTAATGTCTTTTCTGCCCATCCATTCTTCTTCCTGGTCAAAACCTGGCCCCCACTTCACCCACAATGCAACTCGAGTGCCGACAATTCGGTCAGAGATTTGGGTATGTTATGCCAGGAGCGGCTAAGTAGCCTCGTGCCACTGGCCTCGAGCAGAAATGGGGCACAAGCCAACTTGTAGTCTTCAGTATCAAACGACACTAACTAAAATGACATCACTTGAGGCAATTAATCATACTTTGTAGGCCACTCTGGAGCCACAAAAGGTTTTGTTTTTTTACATACGCTGTACTGTAGTACTATCCAGGATCTGACTTTGATGTATAAAATCCATGGAGCTCCCCTTCAATGCATTCTGCAAATCTTAGATTACATTATGCCTCTTACATTTCATGGGTTAGCATATTAAACTTGCAATTCTTGATGACTCTGATAGGTCAAATCCATATGACGTCAACTGTACTATATTTGCGAGGGGTGACATTACAAGTAAAATTAGTTTAGAAGTGTCTGTGTACCAAGGAAGCTGTTAACAAAGAAACACAGATAGTGTAGATGTCTGGCTGTATCTCATCACATAATGTTTTTGGCCACTAAACCTTTAATCAGAGACAAAGCTGAGTCCAACATGAATAACAGAAACTTGAACAATGCATAAATACGATAATCTGCAAAAACAACTTTTTCCTTACATAACTTTATCTAACCCTCGTTGTTTTTGTCCTGTAAATATATTTCTCTGTGCCTGTCATTGGCCTTGCTCTAATCTCCCCACCTCTCTGGCTCCAAGACACCAGCCACTCCCCCTCAGATCTCTATTTCAGGCTGCTGCACCTGCTGTTCACACATCCCCTTCGGGAAAGCCGCAGATATTTAGCATTTGATTGACAGGAACCAGACCTACATTGTACAGATTCGATATTGCAATTAGTCAGCTTGCTGAGGAGAGATATATAAAAAAAATTCACCTCAACTCAAAACATGCTCAGATGTTTGTGTTCTTATCTGAAAATGTTTCTGGTTCATTTATAACCTAAATTGAGGCACATGCCAGCATGATACACATTTTTACCTTTAATTCAAAAAATTCAACATTGTGTGTAGGGTAAAATATAGTGTAATTTAAAGTAGTTGTTGTGCCTTAGTACAGTTGTTTCTGAAGCTGTAAACAGGCAACAGATTCCGAAAAAACGGATATAAAATATATTTTAAGACTTTTTATTGTGCCATTTGTGAGTTTGTAGTGTAAAGGGGAGTTGGTGAAGTATGTTTCCTCTTCATCTATCACAGGTCCTGAACACATGGACAATTCACATATCTAACTTAACAATAACAATGAAATACCTACCCTACACAGAAGACATGAAAGTCAAGTCTGAAGTTTGCTAATAATTTACAACAGCCAGTATATTGAAGTAATAAATGTATCTGTAAGAGACCCTTCAAACAAATTGACAATCCCAGCAATCACAGCATATGACAGAAGAAAGTATTAAGTTTCTGTCACGTTCTGTTCCTAAGTTACTGTGTGGACAAGAATGTTTCTACAGGCAGACACACCAACAGACTGACAGACAGACTGACTGAGAGACAGATGCAACACGGCAACAGGAGGCTGGCAGCTGGTATCCATCTAAAATTCCAACTGTTTTTGCCAGAAGATTTGCCATACAAGTACTACAAGCCGACAATGTTTTGAAACCAGTATCTGAAAAGACACATTTCTGGTGCCACTTTAATAATAAAGTTCCTATATAAACTGAAGTAAACAGGTGCTGAAATGGGCCAAGCTTTGAACCTGTTAATCCTCACACAGTATATATAGAACTCAGAGTTCAGGGTGAACAGCTACAGACTGACAGTAACTTCATGACACATTGTTAACATATTTTACTTTAGTGTTGTGTTACAAGCTATAAGACAATGCCAACTGGAGATGTGATTTTGAGATTTATGTAGAGCTTGAGTAAATATGTAAAAAAAAAAAAAGTAAAAAGTAAACGTTTCTTAGAGCAAAAACATAGACTGCAGTCACACTTCAGGATGCCCAATTTCCAATCAAGTGACTACAAGGAACTGAGTTTCAAGTTATACTTATAATGCAGTCTATAGATAATCAGTGCCTGGCTTACACTGGCAGGGATAGAGTTACCAGTGCCCAGAGAAAGTCTAGAGTGACACTATGCAGAACATCTACAATAGCTGAGTATGAACGCTGACTATCCAAATAGAGAGTGTTACATACAGAAGACTGCTTACAAGGCCACAATGCCCTTCTGCAGACTACAGAGATCTAAACTGGAAATATGATAGCTCAGTGGTGAGTTAACGCAGCAAAAATAAACAGATTTGAACTAAATATTTTATAACACGTACTGTGAAATCAATTAGGTAAAACTTCAAAGCATGTATTGAAACCCCCCTAAGCAAGATAATTATATTAGAAATGCATGTTACCTGAATAAAAAATTGGGCTGCAGTACAAGAAAAATCTGAGAATATAACGTAGAATGACCCGATACACCCTTATTAAAGTTTGATGTGGGACATGGTCACTGATATTATGCAAAGTAAGTGAATTACTTGCGGTTTACAAATAGTTATATCCAGAAACCATCTTACTGTCTTACAGCAGAGAACGAGTAGGCCCAATTTGCAAGAGATGACTATACTGAGCATTTATTTCCAAGGAGCAACAAAGGTGAGTACATACGTATTTCAGTACGTGAGTAATCAACTGCAATCTATCCAATTTCATTGTTCTCTAAAAGGGTATATGGAAATAGGTGGTTATTCCTTATGAGACAAAGGCTTAGCCATGGTAACTAAAAAATAATTGATTCAAATACAAATTATACGACACTACCCAGAATAATCAAGCTGCTCCTATTTTCATTACCTCCCAAAGTGAAAAACAACAGGACCAAGTGTTTAATCTGGAAAAACATCAAGCAACAAACATGATGATTTATCGACAAGCAGTTAAGACAATTCTGTGGTTAGAATTTTAGATGAATGTTTACAATTATATCACCATTATTCTGTTGTATATCTTAAGTCCACAGGTTGCACACTGCAATTGAGCCGGCAGTTCGCACCAATATTCATTATTAATGAATTATTAGCTCGTTCATTTGTCATCAAAATAGTCTGGCTGCCTCTAATCGTACTTGAGGATGGATCCATTTTTTCAAAATGACTAATCTACTGTAGACTAAACAGCCTCTTACACAGCCTACACATTAGAATTCAGAAATTAATCTGACTTCAGCCAATTACCTTTTTAAAGAAATCTTTAATTGGCCTAACTGCCATGAGGTAAATGCTGAGCATCAAAGAAAATATAGAGGTGTCAGTGTAAATATGTCTTAATACTTTTATGTAACCGCATCTCAATGCTTTTGTCACTCTGTTAAATGTCTGTGTATTAACTGTCACCTGGCACCAGCAGTTTTCTTCTTTGAGACTAAATGGTAACATATCAAGAACCCGTTGGGATATAAATAGAGAACAATGCTGACAAAACAAGCCATCTGTCCTTGGCAATCTGCGCTCAGTCTATGTAAATACAGTTACCCAACACAGTAAATGTATATTATATGTTATACAGCAACAATCCATTACACAAAAGACTGTACATAATTTACAGCATAAGTTTAGTAATACTTTTTGAGAAGAGGCAGACAGCATCACTTACTGTACGCAGGAACTGAATCTCTTCCTCTCCATCTGCACCTTCTGCCATTCTCCCAAGGCATCAAAAACCAAAACCTTGAGAAAAATGGGGAAGTTCCTCAGTTCTCTAACTCCTGGTGTCTGTATGCCCACCACATAAGGCAAGCCAGTGTTGGTGAAGGTTTCTGAAGGGCAATGTGGGTCTAGTGCCTCTCTCTGGCAGGGGCATGAGGCAGTGGGATTGACTGTTCATTCCTGTTTATTACAGCATCATAAAGAGGTGGAGCAAGCTGGTGAGGCTGAACCAGCAATCCAAATGATCCTGTTATGGTATATAGACCATTGTTTTTGTATAGAGCCCCTAAAGTCCCTAAAATTATATATATTTTTATTTATTTTAGATAAATAATCATCATCTTTTAGGACTTTAGGGGCTCTGTAGTCTTTTCTACGTTTGTTAAACTATAAATGACTGCACAAAAGTAATATACTAAAATTATACAAGAACTCTCATGATGCCATAACAACTGAAAATATTTGTTAAATGAGACAGCGTTTTTTTTAACAGTCTGAACTGACGGTTTTTGTCCCAGTTTAAAAACGTCTTTAGTATAAAATGTAGAATTTTAAAAATACAGTAAAGACATAAAACCACAAATTTATAACAACTTAAGATAAGTTTTCGATAGCTTAGTTATATAACTGTTGGTTCAAAGACTAAAAAAAGACTAAAATTTAAAAAAAAACTACCTAGCTTTATGCTACTAACGTAAATGTTGTGGTACATCCCTGACCTCACCTTCAGGGTCAGCTGCCTTGCTTACTGCGCTATTTCCTGCACTTTCTGTTGCAGGAGAAAACAATAAGTTAAGGAAATGTAGCGACGTATAAAAAAAAACAAGCATAACGAATATAATGAGGTTACATTTCAGATGAATCTAATTTACTAACTTTGGTTTATTTAGCAATATCGTTAGCTTTAGCTTCCAGTTGTTAACGTTAGCTCGTTAGCACATTTGAATGCTCTTCTCCGGGCCAAATATATGGATAATAATGCTGTTAAAAGAAGCGACTTGGATAATAATGCTGTTAAAAGAAACGACGTTATTACGTTTGTGCATACATTTTCCGTTAATGACCATACCTATGCAATTACATAATCAATTAGATTATTATCTTAGCAAAATACAATATCCATAAAATGATTTGGCTTAACAAACTACCCTCATTTTGGATTTTTACAGATTCCTATTTTAAATAATATTTGATGAGATTATAGAGGCATTTGAAATGTACTCCCTTAGTTTAGCAGACCCCATACGTTTTGGTGTTTATTATTCTTCATTTCTTTTTTGTTTGTTTTACTGTCTTTGTACATTTTACTTTACCTTATTATTATTCATACATTTAGAAAAACATTTTGCATCGTCTATAACTCTAGAACATGTAATAAAATAAATGTTTATATTAAATATTTTCAATAAAAATAAGTTAAAAAATCCCAATGCACTCACTCATTCATTTCCTGTGGAGGGCAGTAAAACGCGAGAGGCGATCGGCGTCCCATTTTTAGAATCCAGTTTCAGTAGAAGAAGAAAACGGTGCGTCAGTAAAATATTTCCCCTTCAATACCAAAACACAAAGCAGTGTCGGGTAAGAGCTTAACAGTTTTAACCAGCATTATAAACTTTTATATTTAAAAAAATAATATTTTCAAGTAAAGTTATGCTAAACTATAATAGTATGTTTCAGTCGAAAGTTGAAATTCTAACGTAACTTTTTTTTTCCAGCTGGTAACGTTACCTTAGCTCGTTAAGCAGCGCTACCTTACTGTACAAAGCAACTAATGTTTAGACATTGGTGGACGGTTGCTAACGCTCATTTTTTATAGCACCGAACTACCAGATTCTTCCAAAACTATAAGCAAAGCAACGTTTTTCAGCACGTTGAATGACGAAACAAACGCAATAGTTGGCGTCCTTCCAGATTAATATGTGCGATTTTGTAACCGCCGTTTTTTTTTCTGTGTGAAGGGCTTAAAGCTTGGTAAATCAGAGAAGAATGGATGCCCTCACCCACATGCTTACAGACCCACTTGATCCAAAAGAAGAAAACGATGGACAAACCACAGAGGAATGCATGCTTGGGAACTGTAGATTAAACCTTCCAGAGGACCTGCTGGAGGACGTGAGTTATCTCCTGCTATGTTGTGATTGTTCACATTTAAGACTGAATGCACATGATGAATCAATGTTTGACCTATACCTTTTTTGTTTTCATTAGCCTGACATTTTCTTCTCTGTGATGAGTGAAAGCACCTGGGGTGAAGTACTGACAGATTCCCAGAGACAGCACCTTCGCCAGTTTTTGCCACAGTTTCCTGAAAACAATGTTGCGGAGCAGGACAGCACCATCAGTGACCTATTCAACAACACAAACTTTAACTTTGGAAATCCCCTTCATCTCGCTCAAAAACAATTTAGAGGTGCTTCCCTGGTTATCCGATTATTAACCCACCAAAACACAACTATATCATGCCGAGTGAACTTTTGAAGCACTTTCTAATCATGACTCTAATTATCTCAACCCAGATGGTTACTTCAATCCAGAGGTGGTGAAGTACAGACAATTGTGTGCAAAGTCCCAGACAAAGCGCCAGTTGTACTCCCTTCAGCAGTATTACCACAGACTATTGAAGCACATCCTCGTCTCCAGAAAGGTATATTTTTTTTTATAAAAGATTCAAGTACAAAGCACCTTTTGCAGATAGTTTTAATGTGTCGTCTTGTTTTAGGAGCTGCTAGAGTTTGCAGTTCACAATGGTCTAGACTTTTCACCAAAAAGAAAGTTACCGAATAAGAATCATGCTGAAATGCGGGAGCCAAGGATGAGAAGAAGATTGAGCCGCATAATAAAGGAGGTCAAAATGGAGTGTGGAGACAGCAATGCTTCATCTGATGATGACGGTCAGTCTGTTTTCATTAGTATCATTGCCAATAACAATTGATTTTATTTCTACCTAAAGCATTTCTCTACTAAGAAGCTTGTGCACTAATAAGAGTTTTATTGCATAATGCTTGTAGACATATCATTATGGACTCCAGCACCCCAATCACCCTCCTCTCCGACACCCACTGTCTCGCTCAGAGTTTTTCCAAGTCTCTCCACCCAAGACATGAAGACTACTGGTCTGTGACTTCTGCAATATCAAGATGATGTTTCTCAAATGTTTCAGTACATCAAATATGATGTTTAAAGTTGTATTTTTTCACAGAAAAAATAGAACTAGGTGAGTTGGACTTGAAAGCCATGCTGCAAAACCATCGGGAGAAGAGGAAGCGGCAGCCAGTAAGTGGCGTCAGGAGGAAAAAAAACACAGATATTATTTTGTCTTAATATGTACAGTATATCATTAATGCTTGATTTTCCCAGGATCATCCAGACTTGATGACGTCTGATATCCACCTTGGAGACATACTTTCAAGAGCAAATATTGGTCGGAAGGGAACTTTGCGTGAGTAAAATATATAATAAATCTTCAACAAAGGTCTTGCTTTCGTTGATTTTCATGAATCAATCATGAATTGTTATATTTCTTTCCTTTTTACCGTAGCACTTTTTGATCTGTCGCTGCCTAAAAAGAAAATAAAAGATGAGAGAAAGAAGAAGAAAATTAGGACAATAAAACAGGAATGTGAGGATCCCTGTGAAATTCTTGCACCTTCAGAAACCCCAATAGCTCCTCCAGCGAGCACAATCAACTCCCTGCCAGACACTCCGTCTACTCCACTGACCAACATCAAGGAAGAGTGAGTCCCGTACCGCCCTTGTGTCAAGAATATTTTAGAATAGTGTATACACAGGATTGAGTCTTCTGTCAAAGTCTAATTTAAAGAACCATTATTATTATTATTGCAGAATTGTGGAGGAGTGTCAGAGCAGCCCGGTTCCAGTTGAGGAAATTGCTATTAGTTTCTTCAGCTTGTTGGAGAGCATCTTAAGGGCAGAAAACCTTACCAGCACTTCATTGGTATACACTCATTACAGTCCCACATACATATACAGTATTATAAAATTGATCACAGTCTGACTATACATTATAACACCTACATTGTCATCTCTCAGTTGGAGGAGAAAGTCCAAATGTGGCAGTCCTCTCCAGCCAGCTCCCTCAACGTGTGGTTTTCTTCTGTCCCATGTTGGTCTGACTTGGTTCTTCATGCCCTGCAGTTTCTTGCAGGAGAAACTAAAGGTAACCGGCAGTGGTTACGCACACTGAAATGGTTAGGCTTTATTTTCCATCCCATGTAACTCATGTATGTTGTGTTTTTTAATCAGATGGCATGATGGCACTCCCCAGTGGCTTTTCTCCATTTGTTGAGTTTGCTGATGAGTCTCAGCTGTGGAGGTGGATTGGTAAGGGGGTCAGCTACTGAACTCACTGACTGATGCAGTTCTTGGTAGTCATATTGTATTCCGGTTGATTAAAGTCAGTCATTTTTATAGGCCCCACTCAGGACACAGAGAAGGATCTCAGCGCACTCTGTCAGCTGTGGCTGGATTCCAAAGATTTAGTTGTCAAGGTAGTACAATTATTTTATCACAAATACAGTTTTAGACAGACTGACTACTGACTACAGTTACTACTATGTTTAACACTGTTTTATTTCTGACATGTAAATAGGCTTTTTTTTGTCTTCCACAGACAGAAAATGAAGACATGTTAGAGATGACCTCTCCCACACCAAGAGTGTAAGATTCAGTGATTCATAAAGCATTGCAAACGTGATATAATTGCTGAACAATTAACAAATTAATTTTAGTTAGTGTTTTTTGGGTTCCTGGTAGGACTAAGTATGCCTTTTTTGTTAACTTAATATTGTTTGTTTTAGATATCAAATAATAAATTGTTCAAGCAAAAAAAATATTTTGATATAAAGTATTTTGAGTTACATTATCACAGTTGTTAAAGTTAACAATGTAATATCTCTCACCAAGCAGCTCAACTGATTATGTGGTGCGGCCCAGCACTGGAGATGAAAGACAAGTGTTTCAAATCCAGGTTTGTTTGTGCTGCTGGAATAATTTTCTTGTCTAAAAGATTTTTACCTCTTTTGCCCAAACATAAATGCCAACATACAACAACAACATTTTTGTCTGTTATATTAGGAGCAGCAGCGATACAACCAGCCACATAAAGCCTTCACCTTCAGGATGCATGGCTTTGAGTCTGTTGTGGGGCCTGTCAAAGGGGTGTTTGATAAGGAGATGTCTCTCAACAAAGCCAGGGAGCACACATTGCTCCGCTCAGACAGACCACCATATGTCACCATCCTCTCTCTGGGTCAGGCCTTCTGTTTTACTCTGACTCCATTGTTACACCGTGAGAAATCAGTGCTTTATATTGTCTGAAAAGGAAGCTAATCACACGATTCTGACTTCTACCCTCTCTCTTCCGTAGTACGAGATGCAGCAGCCAGGTTACCCAATGGAGAAGGAACGAGGGCAGAGATCTGTGAACTGTTGAAAGACTCACAATTTCTCGCTCCAGATGTCACCAGTGCACAGGTGTGATATATTTCACATTTTTCTCCTTTTAGTCATTCAGTGTACTCTGGCAGAGTGGCTTATGTGCACCTGACATTGGCATGCAGCCTTTAAGTCATTGTCTTCTTTGCCCTTTAGGTGAACACAGTTGTCAGTGGGGCTCTGGATAGACTTCACTATGAGAAAGACCCCTGTGTTAAGTATGACATCGGCCGCAAGCTCTGGATTTATCTGCACCGCAGTCGCAGTCAAGAAGAGTTTGGTAAGCAACAATGTGTTCGACTGTTGTAGTTTTGCTCAACAGTGTAAAGGTCTGTAATCCTGTAGTTTTTGAGTGGAGGCAGCCAATTGGGAGCCATTTGTGTAGTTTTATTATCTTTTACTCTTATTTATCTTATTTATATCATCGCCTACACCCGTAGATCTGCTTCACACATTGCATTCTGTTTTTTTAAACCATGGATGTGTCAGCCTTTCATCCTTCTTTCGCCTTTGTCACCTCTTTACCATACTGTAATTGTGCGCACGTGTCTCATAGAATATGCTCTGCGTCTTTAAAATAAAATTCTCATATTTTTCTTTCATCCAGAGAGGATCCACCAGGCTCAAGCTGCTGCTGCAAAAGCAAGAAAAGCCCTACAGCAAAAACCTAAACCTACATCTAAGCCTGTGAGTTCACTGCCTTCATTTGACTGCAGAAAAAAATACACTTAGCTACACTCAATGTACTCTGTTTAATGTATAGAAAACACTGGAATTGTAGCGGAAGTCAATGTCCCACTTGGAGTTTTAAGTTCATCAGCGTCTGAGTGCATTTTTATGTTTTAGAAGTCGGGAAGTAAAGAAGGAGGCGGTAAAACCCCGGGATGTCTGGAGGGAGGGCAGGATGTTAGCTCCAATCCCATGTCACCAACCCCTACAACACCCACCCCAAACACAACTGGAAACCCAAAGTCACCCTTACCCTGCACAGCCACCACGCCAACAAAGACCGGAGTCCCAGATACAATTAAAACCAGCACAGGGTCAGTGCCACACAAACTTTCTTGTCCTTATTAATACTGTACAATACATACACCCATGTTTCATCTGTATAATTTAAAATATACTCTTCTCCTCTCTTGCCCCTTCTTGCTCTCCCAGTGTTCTTCTTGTGTCCCCTCCCTCGTTGCCCCAGCTGGGAACCATCTTACCCACCAGTCAGGCTTGTCCAGCAGTCTCACAGACGGTCACATCCCAACACACAGCTCGGATAGTGAGTCACCTGGCGGCAAGCTCCCTTCCTCAGGTACGGGTTGTTTCTGCTCAGCCTGGTTTGGGTTCTTCAGCAGGAAGTCAGCAGGCCACACTGGTACATCAGACCTCTCATCAGATCAGGATGCCAATGTCAATGGCAGCCAAGGGAATTTCACAGGTAACTAGAAAAAGAGCTGTGTTTGTTGTTTTACCTATTGCAAATGAGTAATTAACCTGTCTGTGTGTTTATTATGTATATCAATAGGCAGTGGTGTCTGTGCCTCTGAGGAGTCAGTCTGCTAACAGTCAAGTCCAGGTGCCGACCACCATTTCTGTGTCTGCTGTGGCCAAAGCTCAAGCCGGCTCACCTAGTAGCCCGGCTAACAACCCTGCTTCCCCTGCTATGCTGCAAGGAGTTGCCAGCCAGAGTATCAAACAGGTGATCATGTTGATTTCAACTGGGACATTAGGTCAGTTAGGCTTGCATCTCAACGTGGCTGGAAGTTATTGTCTCTTATCAGTTACAAATATACACACAATATTCACTAGTGTGTCCTACCTAACCACCCTTAGTAACAACAACTGGTTTGCATATGTACAGTATAATAACAATAATATTGTTATATTTTACTCTGTCTTTTTGTGTCTGTGTTCCCATTTCTATCTTTTATTATGTATTGTATGCCACTACCTTTGTTTTCTATACTGCCCTTTGCACCAATAAAAAAACTACAACAAGCTATTTACAGGTAGATAAACAAATTTCACTCTTTCAACGCTCAGTATTTTAAATGAACAGTGTGAGCATAGAACTGAATGATTAAGAGAACAAGCGCAGAAATTAGTTCAGTTTAGTCTTTGTCCTGCATTTGGCTTTTTCTGGTTTCAACAGAAAAAAATCTACTACACGTTATAGAACTGACTGTAACAGAAAAATCAATTTCCTTAAATGAGTAACAAATGTAACTTGCCATGTTAATGATCACAAGATTTATCTTTTGGTATGTTACATTTTTTTCTCTTTAAAGGTGTCCATCACAGGTCAATTAGGAATGAAGACTGCAGGAGGAGCAGGAATTCCAATAACGGCTACAAACTTGCGCATCCAGGGTAAAGATGTTCTACGTCTTCCACCGTCCTCCATTACCACGGACTCTAAAGGCCAGACGGTGCTGCGGATCACTCCTGACATGATGGCAACTCTCGCCAAATCCCCAGTTGCAACTGTCAAACTCACCCCCGACTTTCTGGGCAGCGCCGCTGGAGGCAGCAAGAGCATATCAGCCACTCTCCATGTCACGCCGACGCACCCTTCACCCGTCTCTGTCTCAAGTGCTTCATCCTGCACAGGGGAAGTACAGACCACTAAAGCAGGCTCTGTTACCTCTAACATGTTGAAGGCTGCAGGAGACACCATACGTCTGATGCCCACATTGGGTGTCACTGTCGCCGACCAAAAGTCTAGGACCTTCTCCACCGTGACTTCCCCTGACAAGAGTGGCGCCACCATTCGGATAATGCCAGGCCTTGGTGTTATTCCGCACAAACAGGGTCAGACCATCACAATGACAACCACCACTGGCAGTAAACCACTCACAGCTTCTACATGTGCTAACGTAGTGACCATGGCTGCCAGTGTTGTGGCCGGTGCTAAGGGGATCACAGTGGCTCCTGGAGTCTCATGCTCACCTCTGACACTAGGAACAGCTACAGCCACTGTGCGGCAGGTCCCTGCAACAGTGGTTACTACACAAACGGTAAGAGACTTATTCTGTTTCTGTGCCTATTTTTTTTTATTTTAGCCACCATCGGATGAGGTATGACGCTTAATATGATTAGTTATAGTACACCAGAAATCTTAATATTGGATCTTAATATTTTTAGCCCCCACTTAAAAGGGTTTTTAGATGAGTGTTAGTCAGTCGTGTCTAACCATTTTCAGGATGTGCTGTAAGAAGTAGAATGACCTTTAGGTGTCGCTGCTGTTCTGTTTTGTTATGTATTGCTTTGCCGGTTCCTGTGGGAACATTCATGTGCTCCTAACACCCAGCATGTTATAATAAACACAACATAAACTAAACACACATCTCTGACATTACTGAAAGCTACAATGCTTTAATGTGATCCAAGACGATGTAACGCTTATTTTTCTATTTACCAGTGTCACAGTTTCCCAAAGAAAAAAAGGGAAAGGAAATTGGTTCCCAAGTGGGCATTTGAGTTGCACTTAGATGCCTGGTTCAAGACAGTGAATATTCATCAGTGAGGAACTCACTAAGTCTAGGAAATTAATCCTCAAAATCCTCTTTTTTTAAATTTAATTTAATTTTTATTTTTTTAACACCACAGGGAAAGTTACCTACACGGATCACTGTGCCCCTCTCTGTCTTGAGCCAACCACTAAAGAGCAAGAGTGTTGTGACCACACCGATTGTAAAAGGAAGTCTCAACACAAAGTAAGTCTTGTCATCTGCACTGTTATTTATTTATTTAGTATTGAGATTATTTATCTTGTTAAGACCTTTTCCAGACAGAATTAATTGGTTATTTTATTTAATTTTAGGTGCCAACAGATAATCTTCCAACCCTTAGTGTTCCCAAGTGGTATTGTTTATGCCGCTGTCGCAAAGACAACCAGATTAGTTTCACTTTTTATTTTTCTTGATATGATATAGGCTGAGTAATATTAATATACAGGCAGGTTTTGTTACTTATTGGTCTAGCTTAGTAAAAGACTAGTTTTTATCAGTCTCCCTCTTCCTCCATTTGAGGGGCTGTTTTTCTTTTGCCGGTATTGTTAGAGTTTGGTTGTTCCACCGACCATCATTTACGCTACCTGATGATAGCCACTGTAAGATATCTTGACGAGTTGTAGGTTGTTTTGTAGATTTGCCTCTTAGCAAAAACCTCTCTGGTAAAAATAGTTTATCGTCTTGGTTCAGAAAACGAAGCCTCCGTATTATTATTTTATTACCTTCATTAGTACAGGCACACCTCAAGTGCTTTCCTCTTCCTTTGTGCCGTAAAGGGAGCCCTCACTTGGCTGGTGGCAGACCAAAGCAAGGCATATAGACAACCAATATAAACGTCATAGTAGCCATTACATTGTGCAATCATTTACATCATAATGATAGCAGAAAGGGTATCTGTTGGCACTGATAATGTAACATTAGTTGTTAATATTGTATTATTAAGAGATTTGTTCTATATATTTTATTTTAATGTGTTTTGAGTTTTACATTTATTGGTCCTCTCTGTATCGGCAGAAGTATACATTTTGTAGCCTCTTAAATATCTTTATGTATTGATGTATTATCTATTTTCCTTATAGACCCCTTTAAGTTAGGCTGGTAGTTTGACATGTTTTTGTCAATTTATTCTCTTTTCTGAGCAGTCTTAGCAGTCTGGGCAGGAACATCATCCTGACCACCATGCCTGCTGGCACAAAGCTGATAGCAGGGAATAAACCAGTCAGCTTTGTCACAGCACAGCAGTTCCAGCAGCTCCAGCAGCAAGGACAGGCCACGCAGGTCAGATTTCCATTTTTTTATGTAGTAATATTATTGTCAAGAAAAGTAAATCATGTATCCTATGACACATGTTCCAATAATCTGCGTTTATGTGGATTTATGGTCAAGTTAAATAAACGGGGAGCATCTTATGGTTAACTGTCTTTCGTCCTTTAGGTTCGCATCCAGACAGTCCAGGCGCAGCAGCTCCAGCAGCACATAGCAACAAGCTCACCGAAATCTGTTTCCACAGTCGTAGTCACGACAGCACCTTCGCCTAAATGTACCCCCGAACACCCACCTGCACCTCAACAGTGATCCCTGATCGGTCAGCAACGAATCATAGGTCCACTGTACAATGTATACAGTATGTGCCTGTAAATGGTTGTTTGAGTACTTTTTGTCCTCAAGCTTTTCAAGATCCTTTGAATTGTTTCTACTCTTGCATGTGTGTTTGTCGCATTGTTATAACAGTGTGTAACATGGCTTGATTTTTTTTAAACATGGATGATACTTTCAAAAACAAGAAACATCATTCTTCTCTGTAAATGCTACGGGGTTGTGTTTAGATTGATACTTTCTTTGTTGGAGGGTGTGGATCTCTGCATCATTCCTCAACTACATTCCGTCTTCTGACTTATTTTGTCCACATTATGACCGTACTCAGACAGGCTGCCATCTTTCCATAGAAATTCTGCTTACTTTTAGTGCTTTACCAACTTAAAAAAGTCTCTTTCTATTTCACCCAAATATAACCTCAAGTCACAATTAATTAATTCATATTAAACTACAAATTCAAATTGCTATGACTGTCAATAAGATATTCTATTTATCACTGCTTTAAATGTTTGATGTAGGCTAATGCAATTTTAGCAAATGTGAAGTGAGTGGGACTGATTTATCTGAATCTTGTGTGTATTTATCTGAGTTTTGTTTTAATACATTATTTGTTATCAGGTGGTGTTATAGTTTATTTGATAGCAGGTCATACTCTTGAGCCACACATTTCAAGCTACAATTTATGTAACTTGTATTTTAAAATATTTTAACAGACCATAATAACGGGTCATATTTAAACAGATGTGTTATTTTAATTTAATTTTTTTTTTTTACAAAAAAGTCTAAATTACTTTGTACAAAACAGCAGATTTGGTCTCACAGACCATCAACATATAAAATGAAATCAAATTGTAACCATGCATTCACTCTTCATCCGACTCTTCAAGCAAAGCTTTCTGGGAGCTTGCTTTTGAGGATGTATTTCGCATTCCGATCTCTATGTCCCGTCCTCTTCCTGAGAACCGCTTCACTGTGCTGTTGGAACAATAAAATTGCAAAAACAACATGAAGATTATACATCCGCAGCCTTCTCAGTTAGTTGATTGTGTTGCTATTTTCATTTCAAGCAGTGTGTACTTAGACAACCAAAACCAAGTCCTCAGTTTTGACCACTATTGGTGCTGCAGAGCTGTGTTTAGTCGTATGTGTGTATCTCATATTCTACCAGCATGTGCACACATTTCTGCTGACTGCAGAGGACTGTAAATATGTAGTAAAGCACCAATAAAAAAGGAGACAACTTGATGTGAACACTGCAGGTTTCAAAACAAGGGCTTTACAAATATGCTTAAGGTCTAGTAAACTTTATAAATGCTCCTTCAACATGTTTAGCAGGCCTTAAGGATATAGTACATTGAGGCGAGTTGTTGAATGTAAACAAAACCATATTGACTGTAAAAACTTCACAGGGTACCTTAAAATGCAGGTTCAGGGATCAGAATAAAACTTGTGGTTTCTGTTTAAATAAAGCTACAACTAAAAGTTTCTCTTACATCTTAAATGTGTTGATATGCAGTACAAGAATGCAGGAAAGCACTTAAATAGCCCAGACCAGAGGTTCCCAGATATTTTGGGAATTAGACACGATGTATATACTGATGGATTTTTCAATTTGTCTGTTTATTCATTTATGAGTTACATCCTCACTTTTTAAATTATAATTTGAAACATAAGGTTTCCTTGCACCTTGAAGGAGGTAACATAGCACATATAGAGCAAGCACTCACATCAAATCACTAGCAACGGTCCAAGAGCTTGCCCTCACCCTAAAGTACTCTAATAGACTTACAAAGGCAATGGGTATAACCCATCCTTTGTTTTGGCTGAGTTTATCTGCATTGCTAGACAGATAAGCTCATATTATTGCTGCATTCCAATAGTGGTTTAACAAGATATTGTTTATTTGCCCTTGAAAGTTTCAGTTTTAAAATGTGTATAGATAAACTATGGCATACTTACAACCAAACCACAGAAGAGGTGCAGGCAACTAAAAGCAGCGCCACAGCCAAATGCCAGCAGAAGCACATCGTTATGAACATGATGTTGTCGTGCAATTTCAGGTCCCACTCCGGTCCATTTAAGGGGTAAAGTACAAATCCGATCTGAAATGACAAATTAGTTGATGAGTCGGGTCTGAGGTCAGAGTGATAGTTTTTAAGTCTCTATGTATAGGCCAATATTAAACTAATTACTGAAAAAGCTGAGTCTAAAGTATCCACTAGTTGTAGTAAATGGGTTCAAACTGTTAAAAAAAAACCTGCTACAATCTTTAAATATTCCTTGGGATCGGTATCAGTACTTTGGTACTGTGTAGTACCCACAGAAAATATGGACGTACTGTACATTGTGACATCACTCGTAGGTTTCTGAAGAGTCGAAGTTAAGCTCGTAGTGGATGGCTCCAGCTGTCACCATCTTGGCAGTGCCTTACAGTGCTTAACTTTCAGGTAATCCAGAAATGGGGAAAGAGGTGGAGCTTAAATGGATATGAGGTGGGCTGAGCCTACAGTTTCCTTTGACAACAGCCACCTGTCACCCAATGTGGCCATGCCCTTAGATATGCATGACTTTAAGCCTTAATATAATTTAAACAGATGAATCGTATATCCAAAACTGTTTTTTGTAACAGGTTGTCAACATGTTTATTTCTGTTCTAAAGTTGGTCTATGGTTGGTCCATGGGGATTTATTTGCCTTTAAGTGGCCCTTTGAGTAACTTCTGGCTTTTGGCACTCCTGCATTGGCTTAATTTTTCAGCACCGAAGATAACTGCTTGATGGTACCACATGGTAGTGACCTTCAAAGCTAAAGAAATGTTTATGGGCATAATCACACAGCGTTCCAAGCATAACGGCATTCTTAGCGTCTCATTTTGTTAATCACCTGATAAAACCACGAGCCCTGCAGGATGAACATGCATGCCTTGAACAGCTCCAAAATAATGTTGTCTCTTATGAACACTTCCAACATGGCGCTGGCTGATCCACTAAACACAGCCACAAGCAGCAGGGAGTGGATGTGAGCATCCAAAGGGGGCCGGCTGTGCACATGGTAGTAGAACAGAAACCCTGGATGATATGGGAGAGTCAAACGCAGATCAAATAGACATCGGGATGGAGCGACATATGATGGGAAGAAAAAAATAGTTTTAAGACCTAGCTTACCTTCAACAAAAAGAGCCAAGGAGAGAGCAAGTCGGTCAACACCAGCTGGCACCAGTGACGATGCAGTACTGGCAACCAGTGTTATTCCACAGATCCCAAAGAACAGATACATTGTGCCATGCTGCCAGTTCATCAGCTTGACCCATGAATTGTTCTCTGTGTCGTAGAGGTGGGCATGTGGCCCATCCACCACAAACTGTTCAACCATAATACCTGGGACAGGACAATATCAGACAAATTAGATGAGTGAAGATTGGATTTTAGGAGTTCGGAGTGTGCAGATGATTGTGAGAAAAACTGACCAACAAATGAAGCAAAGATTTGAAAACCTCCCTCTACGTAGTCCATTTTTTTAAAGAAAGGGGGCATAATATGTCGTCCTTTAGGCTGACTTGTCCTCCAGTAGTGTTGAAGAATGTGTTTCACTGTTAGCCAAAAGCCAAACAACAGGAAAAAAGAGCCAGGAATGGCATGTCCTCCAAAGTTGGCCATTGTTAGGCCTGAAAACACATGAAACACACACAAACACAAATTTATCACACTTTGAGGTTAAAGTACTGGCTTATAAAAGTATTTTTTAGGCTCCAAGCAACACGGTGTAGTTTAATGGAAAAAGGGTTAAAAAGAGCAGCTGACAACCCACAATCACAGGATTGTAAATTGCTTGCATGTAAAAGGTTATTGCAGAGTAAATGGTATTGTAAAGTTACGTAACTAATTCACACAGTACAGGCTAAAAACATAATTTGTATTATAAGGGTCTTGTCTTATACCAGTAAGTTCCATTAATCTCATTCAATCCTCAGCTGCAATGGAAATTACAACCATTTACTGTATTCTATCGGATCAGGGTAGTTATATAGAGTATGCCCTTTGGTCCAGATGAGGTTCACTTATTTGTCTTGCAAAAGTGAAATTCAAATCAAACAGGGCTGTTTGGACAAGACGTAGCATGGTCACTCTTAAGGTGGCAAATTAGTTGTTTTTTCCCCATGTTTGTGGCTGGATCAATGCTTTTAAAGATCTTTTGTAACTTCTTCTTCTTGTTGGTTGACTTAATCGAGGCACAGGCGTGTTTAGTCAGACAAGTTTGTCTTGACTAGGTGACTATTCTAGTTTGTTTGACCTGATGTTACTGTCATTCTACACGTCTTTCTTCCTTTCATACTTAACATTGTTAGTGTGCACCCAATAGACATAACATTGGTTTGAAATCTTTACATAGTTTCCGCTCGTCAAAAGCACATTGTGGATAAGCTGTTACAGAACAGTCCCTCTGCAGATACTAAATGTGAAAATGAGCCTTTCCTATCACACTTATAAGTGACTAACATAATGTACATACCTTAATCTCTGCTGCTAATTCCAAAAGGCTCAGGAAAGGCTTTGAAAAACTGTGAAACTTGCCAGCTGTTGGAGTGAGAGCACTCTGGTCTGTGTAAACTGCACACCTGTTGTCCTTCTAACCTGTTTTGTCATCATCACATAGCCCCACCCATCATTTGCATTGGTTTCTGTGGCTAAGGGACATCCTCCTGGGAAGCAGCAGTGTGTCTGACTAAAGATCATGTTGTTTATTCAGGTATTCGTTTAAACATTTTTCTTTAATATGTGTTTATATCACCTGAATGAATAGCATGTTTTCATGTTGTGAATATATGATAAAGAGCAACTATGTTGAGAGTGCAGTAAACTGTGTGAACAGCCATTCTTATCATCTATTTCACCTTTCAATACCTTGAAAGTAGTTTAGTCTAAAACAGTAATGCCAAAATGAGAACTAAGCTATTCAATAGAGTTAATATATAAGCCCAGATGCAATCTGTGTGCAGAAGGAGAGGCAACCGTGCTGGCCTGTGAAAATGAACTTTGCACCCACTTTTGATAAATCTTTATTGCCGTCATTAGCATGTTCAAATGATCATCATTCCTCAGGTTGAGTTAGTCACCAAATAGCTACTTTGATTACAAAACTGAATGTTAAAAGGAAAAACAACTTTCTTTAAATATCAAAATGTCTTTCAAATTGAATCCACATATGGAATAGCTAATGTAAAGCGTTAATGCGACATTTTTCTTGTGCACGTGGGGGTTATAGTATTACACAGAATAATTTCTTCTCTCGAAATGGGTTCTCTGAAGAAGCTACTGGTGTCACCAGGGGGTCCTCTTTGGCATGAGCTTCACAGTAGGCCATCAGATCAGCTGCCGCTTTGGATATCTGCACAAACAGGTTGTATTAGTGTGTGTCAAAAAGGTTTGGTAAGAGGAAAAAACAAGAACATTTCAGTTATTTCCTATATATTTTTTCTACCATTGATATAAACATCTTTGTTCTGCATCAGTCAAAGGTGTAAAATGGATAATGAAAAGGGAACTGATTGTATATTTGGAGGGGTCAGATTGTTCATAAAAATTATATCTGTAAAAAAGACTACTTTTCAACAAGTTTGTGTTTAAAAAAATAGATGGTAATTCAAATATACAGGAAATTAAATTGAGAAGATGAATTCATTAGATCACAAAACCTTTTGCCAGATCTAATGCCATTTCTTAACTTTCCCATACTTCCATAACGTGCTGACTCACCATCATCCTCTCTATGTTGACCTCCAGTTTCAGCTGTTCGACCGTCTTTCGAGCATCTGCGATCTTGGCCATGTTGTTTGACATCCTGCCCCTTTCCCACTAAAGTCAGCCAGCCTGCATGAAACCATCAAATGTTGAGTGAGCAGACAAGAAATAGCCATACTTTGATACGTTTTTTTGTTAGGAATTTAAAAGCACAACAACTCAAAAAAGACTATCATGACATAAAATCCCAGATGGTATCACTGAAAAGCATTAAACAATTATTTCCAAAGTGGTCCTCATTGGAAACAACAAATACAATACATGGAAACATAACCGTACGAATCATCTCATCTCATCTCATCTTCATCTGCTTATATCCTTCTAAAGTGCAAACAGTGTGTGGCCGTGGTTAATATCGGAGGTGTGCCATGGTTAGTAGTGTGGAGTCAGTTTCAATTTGCTTGTTAATTCTACTCCCTGGGTCTCAGCTGTAAGTGGCATAGGGAGGGTCTCAAAGGAGGAGAGCACAGGAGGGAGAGAGGCAGAGCAGCTTCCCAGGGGAGTGCATTCGCTAGATGAAGTGTAAATACACTTCACATTAACTTGTTGCCCTTTCAGAATAGAGTTATCGCACACTGCAAATGTAGAGTTGCTGCTAATGCTACTAATCTGCTGCTATTATATTGCTCAGGTGGTGTTGTAGACTGATGCAAGAGATCAAGCAATCTTACATTGCATTTAGAGAGCGGTAAATAAAAAGCATCATTAGGCATCAACAAGAGACTCTTTATGTACTGCGTCAGTGTGTGGGTGTCAATTATTTTATTTCTACATAAATATAGACTTAATACTTGCTGTCAATATCAGCACACACATGTAGGGATATGTGGTCTGATATAAACTGTTTCCATTAATCTGTACAAACATAGATTTTTTTTCCCCAAGATTGATCCTCACTCATAATAATCGCAACAGCACTCACCACAAGACCAACAGCAACCGTTGGGCTCCTGGAAGGAAAGTCCGCTTATCTCAAAATTTGCCTCCGCACCAATTTACAGTAACAAATGAAGTGAGATTAATGGCAAAGATGGGGATGAAGGCTTCAATAGGTCCCCTCCTTCAAATAACTAGCTGTGGTTCTGCCCCCAGGATGGGCTCAGTGCAGCAGTTAAAGGCAACATGTGGTGTGACCTTCATCTCTAGAGTCCCTATCATTGGCTTACCTGAGATGATACAGGGGCTTGTTTTGCGATATGAAATATTATAGTTTTTTATATAGAGAGAATATGGATTCAGTTTAAATAGTAAAAAGTGTGCAGTATTTAATGTATAGAAACTAAACAAAACACCTGTTTTATTTATAACACCTGACAGCAACATGAAAAGACTATAATGAGGAAGCTCTCAAGAGAATAGGTTGTTTTTCATGACTTTAATTGATTTTGCTTTTTGTAATCAATTCTTAGACAAATATCAAATTTCCACTTGGATTGCATTTATTTTAGGCAAATTGGGCAGGAATAATCGATCATTTATCAGTATTTATGACAAGTTTATTATGTGGCACAGTTGAATGTTAGAGTTTAAAAAGACAGTCTTCAAAAACATCTGTTTCATTTGCTTTTACAGTGTAGCAAATCATTTTTTCCTTCAGCAAGCATGTTGTTCTTTTTGTATGTTATGGCTACATCTGTAGGGCAGGCGACCTTTGGGTGTTTCTCTGACAAAGTAACATGAATCATTGCACAGAGTTACAGTATAAGAGTAGTAAGGAATGACTCTAAATGCACAATGATACACAGGTAGTAATACAGTGTTTCGAGTGGGTCTTATCAAGCTATAAAAACAAATTAAGACATGCAACATATCCAGTACAAATTTTGCAAGGTATGAGATTGAGTTTTTGTCAAGTGAGTTATCTCAGACAGCAGAATGATTTGTCTCATGCCTATCCTCCACAAGGCGCCCAGTCTTTGCAGTAGAGCTGACAGTTATTCCACACAGCAGCAGGGGGCGAAGAGGCAGTGCCATGGAGTTAAATGTCAAGTGCCTCATTAACATTTGTTTCCCAGTAGTAATTGGTCTCTCTCTGTGGAAGATACCGGGCCATATGAGTAGAAAGAGCTGCTGCTTCACCTAACTGACCTCTGACACCAAGGGCCCAAAAATAGAATTTGACTATTGTTGTGTTACATAATCCAAGCAGGATTGTTCAGATTCTGGGGTCCTACTTTGTAAGAACATACTATTGTTGTACACACTTGACATAACCATACAACCAGTCTGTCAACCAGCATGCGTCCTCTCTCATATTGTTCATTTATGAAAGCTGCTACATCAATAAAACCAGAAAGGTGGGTGGAGTGTGTGCAGATCCCATCAACAGTTGTGTACACTGTTTATACAACTCTTATTTATTTATTTAGATCTACGCAGCACAAAAGAAAGATCTATCCAATCTAAGCACTTTATGAATATAAATGATCTATTCTGGCATAATTTGAGGGAAAGGTAAATACTCTCTTTGTGTAGACCATTGGTCACAAATCCCCAGGTAAAGTTTTAATGTTGATATTGCAAAATAAAAAGAACAGGCACCTCTATAGCAACATGCCACAACATTTCGCAATATGTTGGTACATCTGAAAAAGCCTTAAAACACTTTTACCATCAAAAGATTTGTGTCCCAGTTTCCTAAAATGTGGCAACTATAGGTTTCATAACAACACTACATTAACAGCTAAGCCCAAGCTATTGATTTGAGAATGATGCTCTGCTGGTTAATTTTTTTTGCTTTGTTTGTTTTACTGCATCATATCCTACTGGTTGTAAACCAGTTTTTCTAGTCTGCTGCTCAATGTGTGACAGCCATGTTAGTATTATATGTAAAAAGCTTACTTAGCATTTCACAAAGCCACACCAGCATTTAGGCTTCAAATGGTAACTGGAAATATTTTTAGCCTCACTTTTTGCTTTTGATGTTTCGATTTATTTATAATGTGACCTTGAGAAGTCATTTCAATTAAATAAGATTAATTTGGTCCTATTGACATTTTTTTAAATGAATTTGGAAAAAAAGAAATACAAATAGGACTGTGTATTGTGTTTCACAGCATCTTTATTTTACTTGTTTGATATCTTAAAGATATATATCTTAAGATACATTTTATTGGCTTAATTTGGCTATAGTGCAGGGGTCTTCAATGTTTTTTGACCCTCAGCTGCAGTGACGAAGCAGGGTCCCCCTCCTAAATATTGAATTAAATTGAACTGCATAATTAATTGAACTGCATAATTAACAGCTAGGGTGGCCTAAAGCCTATACATGCACCTTTTTATGGTGCATACAATACAAAGATATTGCAATGATCATTATTAGCATATTCATATATATTTATACATCATATGTTAATGTTAAACATACATTTGGATGTTGCATCCTTCAGCTCAATTGTATCTGTGCATGGTTGCCTTAATGGCTACTTTGCCTATGTGTCTATTTTTTTTCACAAATGTATCTTTATTAATAATATGTGGCAATCATGTTAATGTATATTTTCAGACATATATTTTTTAAAAAGTTGGGAAGATTATCAAACAATTTGGCGGACACCCTGTTGAAAATCTCTGCTATCCTGGGAATTGTAAAAATTGTACAATTTTTTCACCAATGTGATAATGTTAGTTAGATATGACTTATAACATCATTGTTGTTATAATACAGCCACAAGTATGGAGGACTAAACATGACTTAAGTCTCAATAAATGAATAAATGTTTAAATAAATACAGGAATAAATAAATAAATAAATGCTGAATTAATTGAATAAATACATGCATGAATAAATGGGACCGCCTACCTCATTAACACATGGACACAGAAATGCAGGAATAAATAAATGTAGGTGAACAAAAAAATGTAGAAATAAATGTAAAACGTTTATTTATTCTTTTATTTTTGTATTTATACATTTATGTATTTATACATTTATTTATTTCTGTATTTATTCTTGTATTTATTTATTTTTATATATATTCACGCATGCATGGATTTATTGAGACATAAGTCATGTTTAGTCCTCCATACCCAGGAACAATGACATTTGTATCAAACCCCAAAACAGTAAAGAAAAGCTCTCCGGGTTGAATCATCATCCCTGCGCTTCTGTGGTGGTGGGCGTGTCCGAACAGTCCGCTGCTAGCTACACTGATAAATAACGATAGTGAATACAATAAGCTAGATTTTATATCGTTTGACTGTTTCTTTGCAGCACAGACTCTAGTTCATGTTAGGTTTTCCAAGTATTCATACAGGAAAACCTCTTTATAGCATTGGAGCTAGCTAGTTAATCTCTTAAGTTACCCAGACAACGGTGATTCAGCGTCGCGTGCTAGCTAGAAAGAGAAACGTTTGAAAGCCTCAACAGCTATAACGTAACATTCATTAACGTCTATACTTTGCTGTGTATCGTTTTCGGATAACGCCGGTGTCGCATTTATTGCTGGGTTTCCATCTACCAACATGTGTGGGATGTCGGGATGACAGGAAGATGGCAAACGGGGTTGGAAGTGAGTAACGTTGGTAACATAGCAAATATCATGGCGTGCTATCTGTTAGCGGTGTGAGCGTGTCGTACTGTTGATGTTATCGCCACTAACTTCCTGCACGGTAGCCTCCGCTCCCTGCAGGGGAGCATGCAAACATTAATGATTATCATATATGAGTGGACAGCATGTATACATTAATGGGAGGTCCTGTGTACCACCAACAGTATAAACGACATGCTTTTTATGCGCAGATTCAGTTAACAGTTGGTGGGCAAATTCATTATAGTGTCCATACCAGGCCTGAGAGCTACAGCAGGCAATCATTTGGACATGAACTGTATAAAGCATACATCATGGTTTGTGCATTTTCCTCCGCATCTGCAGAACACAAGCTACTTGTCATTGGACCAACAGAGCCATGGTCAGTGAGGGAGAAGCTGTGTTTGGCCACATCTGTCATGAAGAGTGGAGACCAGAACTGGTACTGTACTGCCGCTCTCTTTTTCTTTTATTCATCAAAACAATGAGAGTCATAGTTAGACATACAAATACACAATACAGAATAAGCGGAATAAACCAGAATAAGCAGAATAAATCACACGAAGTATATATAAAAAAGACATCCATGCATACATACATTGTAATAGGATACACAGTAAATCACACCACAAATACAATAAGAATAAATAGAGGATAAAGTAAATTAACCAATATGTTAAGGAAGTTCATCAAATACATTCTTGTAGTGGTCTATAAATCTGTTTTTTTTTAATTATCAGGGAAAGGGATATGACAAGTAATCAGGGTTGAGAACCTAAGAATATTTGCATATGAATGAAAAATGTCCCAACAGTGATTTTTTGTTGTGTCTCAATGAATGGTCTATGACTTTGTCATACATGTGTAGTTTAAACACATATGCATGTGTTAAGTTGTGAGTACAAATGCTTTACGGCAGTGTATGAGGAGCTCAGTGTATATTAATACATTCATCCTTTACCTTAAGATGACCTTTTAGGACTAGATATCGTCAATAAGGGTGGCTCTGTTGTTAGCGCTGTTGTTGCCCCTCTGTGTGCTTGAAATAGAATTAACTATAGGAAGGCAAGTGTTTATCTGTAGCTGTCTATTTGCATTATACCTGTGATGGACAGGCATGCTCCATGACGTTGCCCAATGCATGCTGATTATTTGAATGAATTTACAACTGAAAGACATTCAAAAGGTAGTAATAACATCAAAAACCAATGGACAAATTAGATATTGAAGAATCTAGACTTGAAAGAAAAGACTACAACAAACCAGGACAGAAAAAAGAAGTTGTCTTGGACTTGAAATCTTAAATGTGTATTTCATTTTTGATCGTCTTACGAAATGTCTTCATCTCAACAGGGTATCTGTCAGTCGAGCCATCAAACCATTTGCCGAACCCGGGAGACCACCTGACTGGTTTTCTCAAAAGGTGTGACAAAATACAAACGCACTCTACCTCCAAGCACAATGACCAAATTCACTACCTCTGTGGTTCATTTGCCACATTTTTTTTGTTCAAAAGCTGGTCATGATTCTTCTTTTGCTCTTCGCAGCACTGTGCCTCCAAGTACTCTGAGCTCCTGGAAACAACAGAGGCCCCAAAGTGAGAGCATAATGGACTTTTACCTCTAGCATGCTTTCCTAGACTTGCAAACTAAAAAAGATTGCATAGCTTTATGCTGTTTGAGACATACATTGATGTGACAGAAAACAATGTCCTAAACCGATAATGCCTTTTTTACCTTTAGGCGGAAGCGTGGTGAGAGAGGAGAAGTGGTGGAGACAGTGGAGGATGTGATAGTACGCAGGCTGACAGCTGACAGGATTGATGAACTCAAAAAGTTGATCAAAGAAACACAGGAGAAGCACAGGTACACAGGCAAAGCGTTTAACAGCATGAACACCACAACAAAAAGAAACTAGTAGCATCACACACTGCATGAATGAGATCGGTTGATGTGGTTCTGTTTTCATAGGAAGCTGAAGAAAGAGGCTGAACTGATTCAAGCAGGACATCTAGATTCCAGACTAGAAGAGTTATGGGAAGGAGTTCTGCAGTAAGAAGCAACAAACTTCATTTCTGTCCTGTTTATGTGGTACATCTCTTTTTCTGTTTTTGAAGCTCAGACTCTATCTCATGTCCGTCTTTAAGGAAGAAGAAACTGGACAAGGAGGAAGCAGATTTGAAAAGAAAAAACACAAATGCTGCTTATCAGGGTATCTCCTTCACTTTTAGGGGGGGTTTGGGGGGGCATATCTATGTAGAATTTATGCTTCAGTAGTTTAATTGATGCTCCACAAATAGTATGTTTGCAAAGTAACTTGTGAGATATCTCATATTTCATTGTAAGTGAACACTCACTTTGAGCTTATCCTCTTATAAATTAGTACTGACTTAATGAAATGGGTACATTATATACAATGGCCATTTTGGTACGTCCCAGATTTAACTAGTCAGGCACAGCTTAATTTTAGTAGTTTTGTCTTAGTCTTACCTTTCAGACTCAGGTGTATGAAGTCAGGTTCAGCAATTTGTCAGCCTCGATATTAGCATGTTAACATGCTAAAGTTTAGCATTTAATGAAAAACATATTGGCTTGTTAAATTCACAACATGTTGTACTAAAACATGCTAACATGTAGTATGTACAAATTCTAACTGTTAACTGTGTCATCATTAATAGTAGGCTCATTTGGATTTGGTAGCAAGTAAAGTGTATTAGTTAAGTGAAAATTTTGACCTATTGGTGGTGCTGGAAAGTCTGGGGATCACCAAAATCAGTAGGATCCATTCCCTGGTGACCACAAATACTCTATTTCTACCAATTCTCAGGGCAATCTGTCTAATTATTGTCAAGTTATGAACTAATAGACCAACCACTATACAACAGTAAAAGGATATTGATGGCACGTTTTTCTTGTGAAAAAAAAGGAATTTGAACATCAGCTTTTGTGTGAGTAATAAGAGAATCCTCTTAATTCTGCCCCTCCCTCTTCCAGCCAGACAGGTAGCAAAGAACACACCTAAGCGAGGGCCCGGCATCACCGTGCATTCGCCGTCAGGTTGTAGCTCCCCAAGCCAGGAGTTCTCACCAAGTGACCCACTCGAGTGCTTGACACTGGATCTTGTAGCGACAAAAAATGTAAGTTACTGAAAGTTTTAAAGTATTGAAGGCCTGTCCTGCTTTTCAGTAATAATACCTCTACATTGACCCTTTAAAATAAGTTTTCTGGTATTTATACTACAACATAAATCATCTGGTATTAGGGGAAAAAACATGCCTCTACGAGCACCTAGAGCTTGTTGTTTGTTTTGCAAAAAATCCACTGCGCCTGTATCATCCTGTCGACTCAGCGCAGGGCTGTGTGAGAGCTGAGTGTCAGTCACTGTTCGTGCACACGCCACAGATCCTTCCTCCTCCCCTCGCACATGCATACACCTCAAGCTAGGCATACGCTAAATGTTAGCAATTGCTATCTATGAGTAAGTTAGCATGTTAGAGTTGTAAACATTCAAAATTTGACTGAGTCATCTCCCTCTGCCAGACTTGCCAACTGCAGCTTTAAATAGGTGTAATTGTTATGTTAAGATATTCTTCACGTTATTACACTATTGCTCAAGATTACTGCAGACCAATCAGTTTCCCTCTTTGAGCTAGGTCTTGTGTGGCACGTGTTTAGAATTGCTAAATTATTTTTCTCGATATTGTAAAAGCCAGTGCGCAGTTGCATAAAACAACAAAGGCAAAAGTTGCCCTTAGATTTTCATCACCATAAGGATTTCCTTGTTCTATAACCATGGCACATATAACATATCCTGCATATTAACTTTAAACTGTTGGAAGTAACTTGCCAGAACTTCTGCAAGGCATAAAAACAGAATTAAACAATGACTTTATGAATTATATTTCAGAAAGGGTAATATTCCTGACAATTCCCAGAAACATAGAAGAGACAATTTAATTAATCAGAGTTGATGAATGAAAGCATTCCTCGGTTGGTATGGAAATATGACATAATTTTTCCCTCTCACTGTCTCTAGACTTCAGGGTCAGCCAGATTAATGACAATTGCTGAGTCTCCTGGACCAGATAATGATGACCTCAGCCTTGGGACACTTCTGGATGACCCGACCCAAAAGAAGCTCCTGGGCCAGAAAGCCACACCACCACCATCTCCGCTCCTGTCAGAGTTACTGAAGAAAGGCAGTATCTTGGCCACAAATTCCAGACTGGTATGTGGAGGGGACGGATTGTATTATGCCAACAGTGCCAAACTCTGTAATTAATTGTGCAACTCTGCAGAGAATCTCATCTTCATCTTGTTACCATGCATTTAGGAAGGAACAATCATCTTGTCTTTCATTCTGTTTTTTTTTTTTGTTTCAGTAGCTGTTGTTTGTTTTGCCAATTGCATTGAGCTTTTAGACTTTTTTTGCAAATATAATGTATTGTAATGTGTTGGATTTTTAACACAGTCTGTTTTCCCCTCAGCACATCTAAGTGTCAGGATTTTCTATCAGTAGATCTATAAAGTTAGATGATTTTCATGTGTGAACAACTGTTTTCAGTATTCTGAATGGGGTTCAGGTGTTGTCTTCAGCTGGGCTACACAAGGACCAGTTTGAAACCATTGCACCATGCCTGGTTTTTGTCCTGTTATTACTTTTGTCTGTGTTCATATGCACTCTGAAGACTATGTGTAACAACAATATCTTCCTGTTTTAGAAAACAGTAGTTTCTTTCTACCCTTACAAGTCTAAGAGGCTGTACTACTAAAACAGAACATTCATTTAGGAAATAATTTTGCCTTTCTTTCTTGAAATGAGTTGACTTGAAGAAATAAAAATATATCATTTGACAGTTAACACATCACTAAATCTGTTTTGCATTGGTTTTCATGATATAATTGTGTCAAGTTTCATACCGCTACATTATAGCTGAAGGGTTTAATGGTTTCTTTTCATGCTCAGGCTCCTTTTTGCAAACTGCAAGTGGCTCGTTTTGCTTCCAGGTTGCTGTCATGTACTTTTATTTTTTATACACCTCAAAGCCTTTTCTCATATGTCATCAGTGGTTCCCATGTATAGCATGGTTTCCCATTGCAGTCAAGGAGCTGTCATTCAGCCAGTTCCGGACCAAGGTTCTTCTTGAATGCTTGCAGGACACTTACCTCCTGGAATTGTCTGGCTTGCTTCATGTTTTCTATCATTTCCATTTTTAATGAAGCCTACTGTGCTCTTGTGAAACCCCAACATGTCAGAATAAGTTCATCCTTTACTAGATGTCTGCTTACTCACATTCCTCTGGTAGCGTTTCTGCTCTGACATGCAGTGCTGCTTGTACAGCCCTTTATAAACAAACACACACACAGGGATTCCAGTCAAATTGTAGTAGTATCACAAAGACATTCAGCTTTAGATTTGTATTAAAATGATGCAGTGTACATCAAAAAATCCACTCTTGCATAATGCATTACTATGTGTTAATCAGCAATACAATTTCTGATTTAGTTATTGGTGAGTTATTTTAAAATACAGGCTGGAACATAAATAATGTTATATATTAATTTGCACTTCATGTACAAGAAAACTGGCAAAATGTTTGACATGCATGTACTGTATGCGTTTGTATCCCAGATTGGGGAGGGTGACGTGGCCACTGGTAATATGACAGGAGCACATGACTTGCAGCTGGCTCCGTCCAGCCAACCTCTCTCTCAGGCAACAGGTACAGATAGTGTTTGATTTCTGTTCATAATTTTCCTGACGAGAAACATTATTTAGTAGAATCCTCTTTAGCGCCAAAAACAAGTAGGAACATGTTTTATAGTTGTAAGTTTTACTCCTTGGATCCTAAATGTATGTATGCTCTCTATATGACAGTACTACCATTGTCTAGCTGAAAGCCTCCACTCCTTTGTCTGCACTCTGCACTTTGTGATTTAATGTGTATGAATGCTTGCATGGCAGGTGCCCCGATGTTATCACGTCTCCTGGAGGCAGGTCCCACCCAGTTTTCTGCCCCCTTAGGTTTCATGGTCAGTGCAGACTCAGCCTCCACTGTTCCTCTTCCTGCTGCCACTCCTGTGCCTGTTGACTCTACTGCCTCAGCAAGTACAGGTCTGTCCACTTAGCATTCAATCCACAGGAAAATGCTCCTCGCATCCTTAACGTCACCTGCTATGTAGCTAGATGATCTAATTTCAGACCTTTGTTGGCCATTTCATAGAGATGTATATGAATATAGTGAACTATAACTGTTCATTTTAGTCTTTAAATTGCAAAAGACTTTTTGTGCAATATCTGAACAGTGGCACAAAACTGAGATATTAAATGTCTCATTATACAAATATAATTTTTCAAACACGTGATACTAAAAAAGTCAGCTATACTCATACCTTTTGTGAATATCTTAAGGTATCTAAATATCTTGGTAAAGGTTTACCAAGATTAAAACCAAAACTTCAGATTCATTATGGTTAAAAACAGCAACCACTGCTGCTAGTTTAAAATTGTATCTTGGATTATTGTTTGTGTGCAGAAGTGGATGTGATGGTGCCGTCTTTGCCCCCTGATTCTCATCCTGTTTCTGCAGAGGATAAAGTGTCACAGCTCAGTGAGGAGGATGTGACAGTGTCTTACATGGGGGACGAACTGGACCTGAAGACGGTGGGCGACATTATCGCCATCATTGAGGACAAGGTGAAAAATACTATATCATTTTGGATGAATTGTGATAAATAATGCCTGTTTGATATTTTAAACACTCTTTTTTAAACATTTTGGCCATTAATCTAGTGAGTAATGATAATCGTTTACTCACCAACACCTCTGCTGAGATTTACAGAGCAGGATATGGCAAACTGAAAAAAAAAGTCAGTTATTCTTTAAGATCTGGAGTCATATCTCTTCTTCTACAGGCAGATGAGACTGCAGAGGCTTTGGATGCAGCTGCAGTTGAGGCTGCGCTGTCACTGTGTGAGGAGAACGGCCATGCTTTGTCTGGTGCCTGGGAGGCTGGGCCTTTCCAGCCCCATGAGTCTCACCCCGCAGTGCCCACAGGGGTCCAACAGTCCTTGTCTGTTCACAGTAGCCTGGAGGGGAAGACAGAAGTGTTAGAAGTTCAGGGTGGGACTTCACCTTCACTCTCCTCTCTGTGCAACAGTCAAGATAACGGTCTTGCAGCATTCCCTATGGGACTAAGGGGCCTTCCTCCCACCTCCTCATCCTCACACATCTCAAAGAGTTTGAAGCACTGCCACACTGGAGCACCTCCACAGCCTGAGGCAATTAGAGAGACTGGAGGGTTGGTGCACCAGAAAAGCCACAATTCATTGGATGTTACTATAAAATGTGAGAGTGAGAAGTGGGCACAGCAAAGACCTGAAAACCCCCGTGGAGGTATGCACACCAATGCATAAATACCAGTATTCACTTGCTTCATAACATGCAGTTTGCATGCAACTATGCAATTTGCATAACCATTTCCTTCTTATTATTCATCTTTACTATCTTGGCAGACTCAGTATTAGAAGATAGCCCACTGACAGAAAGGCATCCCAAGGTATAACACCCAACGAGGACAGAGAGAACACGATGCTTGTAACTGTTGTACTGAAATCCAGAGTGCGTAGTTCCACAGTATTGCTGCACTGTAAGCTCTGTTTGAATCTCTGCATTTTTCTCCGTCTTTGCAGGAGATGAAAGCGGAGGAAGGAATAAGCATTGGGGGAGGAGAGAATGCCTCAGGGACTAAAGTGTACAATGAGCACAATGGGCAAGAAGTGTGTGGAGAAGAAGAGGGTGACGGGGTGGAGGGATTTTTGTCAGAGCCAGATGGCGAGATGGAGCTAGAACCTGCGGCCAGCGAGAGCGAGGACGGCTACAGCCTCCACACGGCCTCCTCGTCTCTACAGCTCCACACAACCGCAGACTCCATCCCCAGCAGCCCCGCCTCATCCCAGTTGTAAGAGAAAGACATACAGGCGCACACAGCAAGGAAACATTTTTTAAATTTCTGTCAACTAGCAACTGTGTCATGCTGCAGATCAGGTTATTTATGATAATACTTTGCTTGTGTCCTTTCTGTTTCTACCAACTTTCTTATTACATACCTTTGCTGTGCAGCTCTATGTGCAGTGAGGACCTGGAAGCTCTACAGGCTCAAAAGATCTGGAGGAAAGCCATTATGCTGGTGTGGCGTGCAGCAGCCAATCACAGGTCAGTAACTGATGCTCAACCTCGAATATATGTAAATCTTTGTATCATTTGTGAAACAGATGTTATTTATATGGATTTGTTGTAGGTATGCAAATGTATTCCTGCAGCCAGTAACAGATGAGATTGCACCTGGTTACCACAGTATTGTTCAGAGGTAAGTACAGGCTATAGCATATTTTATGGCTATTTTTCAGACGCTAAGAAGAACAATCTTGTTTTTGCTGGATGACACTGGATCATTGACATTTAACACCACTCTCAACTCCCATTTTGCTCGCCGCTTCTACAGGCCCATGGACCTTGCCGCCATCAAAAAGAACATTGAAACTGGTTTGATACGGACCACTGCCGAGTTCCAGAGGGACATCATGCTGATGTTTCAGAATGCGGTCATGTACAATAGCCTGGATCATGACGTGTACCACATGGCCCTGGAGATGCAGCGTGATGTCCTGGAGCAGATCCAGCAGTTTCTGGCTACCCAGCTCATCATGGAGACATCAGACTCTGGTATCAGCGCCAAGAGCCTGAGGGGCCGTGAGAGCACACGAAGACAGGACTCTACTGACAAGGTGCTTCACTAGAATTTTGACAAAAGCAGAGAGTACAGAAGAAGAGACAAGGGTGAGACAACAGGCTGACTTAAAGGTAGAAGAAAGTGATGCTAAACTAGATCTACCTGACATTTTCCAAAGCATGACATTAGTTCTTAGAATGATATCCTTTCAGGTAGCCATTGGTTTCAAATGCTATCAAAATCAACTTAGCGAGACATGAAACATTCGTTATCCATCACAGCGAAAACCCTTTTTTTAATGCAACAATTTACCAATGTCAAACTTTGTTTACTGTTCATCTTATGGCTCTGACTCTTCAGACATCAATTAATGAATGCAGTGCCTTTTTTAGTCTCTAACTCTCTAATCTTGGATGGCAGATTATTTTTTTTATGTTTTACTATATTACTATTACCAAATAAAAACGACAAGACATTGTTCACTGTGGTGATAACTGTATCTCAAACACAAACCAATGGTTGACTGGAAAGCAAGAAATCTATTTAAAACAAAACATTTATGCTTTGGAAAATGGGAGGTAATATAATGATAATAATGCAATAAAGTAAAAAACATCAAACAAACAACTATTTAACAAAGCATACAGTAAGTTTTTACATTGATATTCTACCTTCAAGAAAGCTTTTGTTTTCCAGTAATTTTACGACAGTATGAAAAAGAACCGGCAGATAATTGGCCTGATGAATCGCATTTAATATTAAGTCATTGCATAATTTTTACATAATAACGTCACTGAGTGAGGAACTGCTAATGTTGATGTTGGTAATTTGTTCTAGAACCCGATCACAGAAATACCTACATTGCAGCCTACATTACCACATCCAAATAATGCAACCTTTTTTTTTTACACAGCCAAAAATCACTCAAAAATCACAAGTTATATTTTTACATTTGCTCCTTAGTTACTTCAGCACCTAGTTGGCTGGTGAAGTAGCGATTGTCTGTTTCATAATGTTGACTGAAACCAGTAGTTGACTAGAAGGTAGGAAATGGTTGTAAAATGTTATGCTATGCTTTGAAAAATGGTGGATAAGTAGTGCAACTGCAGTGAATCCAGGAATAGTAAGTGTTTAAAATGGCCACATGGCAACATTCCAATTAATGTATGAATCTGTTCCAACAGTAGTCCTCTTTAAGCTTATTTCAACCTACACTTCTACTGTACCTACTCTGCGTCACATATTTCTTGGCATTATTTTGCTTCCTCTTGAGACTTTCGATGCACTTTTGTGTTGCAGCTCTGATATGCATAATTTTCCTTTTACAGGACACTGTCTCCATGTCCTCTCCTGCCTTCCTTCTTTCTCTTTTTGTAAGTACCCATCCTATAGCCTTTAAAACTTCCCCTCTCTTTCTTGTCTTTTTTTTTTTTTACCTGAAGCAGACATAATAAAAAACACAATTATGGGGCAGCTGTGGCTCAGAATGTAGAGCGGGTCAACGGCCTCTTGATACAGCATGTGAGTGCTTTGAGTGGTAGGAGGACTAAAAAAGCGCTATATAAGTCCATTGGTGTACATTTTAAAACTTATTTATATAGAGCTCAACAAAAAATGCATAATAAAAGACAAACTATAGATCATCTTGCAATGGGATCACACCAGCTGCAATGCCAAATCAGGCCAAATGGGGGGTGGGCCACACCCATCTTTGAACTTGACCCTCATTAGAACTGTAAAGTTTTGTGACTAACTGTGACAAAATCTGTCCGCTAACATATTAACATCTAGAAAAATACTTAAACCCGCCTCTGTCCTAGTTCCTGCTACAGCACCTTTCTCCAGGAACACATTTACCACGATCTCTCTCACAGTCACACACACGCACGCACGCACACACACAAAGGCTCACAAGGTGAAAACAAAACCAAAACATCCGACTCAAACATCTTGAAGCATCTTGTTAAGTGAAACACTGGTGTTGCTTCAGTCGCATTCTTTGAGTGAGTTTCTTCTCTCTTTGCCTGCAGGATGGAGGCACCAGAGGGCGCCGTTGTGCCATAGAAGCTGACCTCAAGATGAAGAAATGAACATGCAGTATGAAAATCAGTGTCCCTGAGTTGAAGTGCAAGGTGTGAAACTACAACACTGAACACATTCTGTCAGTTGCACAGCTTCTCACTGCATAAAATGCAGTGTAGCCTTTATTTGCACTCTAGATTAAATGGATAGACTGCAATATGGAGAGTCTCATTTCCTCAGAGACGGACATACAGACATGGATTACAAACTATATAATCCCAGATTACGATGAGGCAGAAAGATCAACCCTTTCATAGACATAGCTGCAGATCACTTAGACTAAGCCTGCTCTAAGTTACATTTGGTTGTATCAATGAAGATAAAAGTTACTCCTAGCCTACAAATCAAATGAAATTGAGCCTTAATGAGGCCTGGTTGAATTTCAGATAGTGTGGTGGATTTTGAGAAACATACCATGTTGGTGATATGTAAAACCAGGGGCCAAAGAGTCTGTGAATGATCACAGGAGGGCCACATACTAAACGGAAACATTTCCATTGCTGGTATAAAAATCATTCAACTGTTTTATTTTATATTTGTATTCTAATTTTAAAAACGTTCCGATCCGTTTTAAATGTGGCTGTATTGTTTGTGATGAATTGATTTTTACCTAGGCCACACTTGTGAAACAGGACCGACATGCATATTCTGAGTCATTTTCAGTATTTTTGAGAAAACGTCACATTATTAAACTGTTTTGTGGACTTTTAAGTGTTTAAACAATAAAACTTCATGGAAGGCCCTCAAACCACCATGTTCATCGTATTTTGCCACAAAAATGTTTCACTATTTCCACACAAAGCACACCACAGCAGAAATCAAGAGGATTTGCTGAAACCTTGCTGCTGAAGAGCTGTCCAATCAAAAAATGGTCATGCAGCGATTGTGTGCAAAAATCAGTCAGAACATTTTTGTTGTTCCCCCAACTCATGTACAGGATGCTGTTGCACGTCCACTGATTTACAGAAACAAAAGGTATAGTAGTGCGATAGCTTAAATGTAGCGTCAATCAGAAATACAGTTTGTGAAGTAAGTCAAACCTTACCTTTATGCTCAAGGAGGCAATTGGACAGATTACATGAAGGTCACAAATGTGTGCAAATGTATAGAAACATTAAAGCCTTGGAGCACACGTCATTGTACATATGAGGTTTTTCTTAAGGCAGTGGTGAGTGGTTCAGACACAGTAAATATGTTTGGTTCAGCTTTTGTGTGATATTTTTACCTTTTTTTAAAAGGTCCCATATTGTAGAAAGTGAGATTTCCATGTTTTTGGATTATAAAGTAGGTAGCGGTGCAATCTCAAGTATCCAAATTATGCCCAAACAAAGGAATCATTCAGAGAATCAAATCACCATCAATTCATAAAATGAAACAAATAAATCAGACCGGTCAAGACATATTCTGGTTACATCTTTAATTTTCCAGGTTTATTTGGCTCAAAACTGAATTATGCAGTGTACTACCACAGCGACTTGATACCAAAACCTGAATTTTCTGTGTATCGCAGTAAAGGTTTTACGTGTTTGTGAGTAACAGCGTGGACCTGAATATTCTAATCAATTAACATTTAGTGTGTCAGTAGTCATGAAGATGCGTTCGCCGAAAAAACAAATAAGTAACTGACTAATAAAACACTCACTAGGATGCATGCAACAGTAACAAGGATTAAATATTAACTTAAAAGTGCTTGAGATGAACCTGAATATTCCACAAGTATGAGAACAGCTAAGGCATTCGGCAGTCTTAGTGCACAGAAAAATATATCGATGTCTGTTTAGGGTTTTAATCATCTGTTGTTGGTATGAGGAATTAAAAGTTACCAACTCCACAAAGTTAACGTCCTACTCGAGATCTGACAAGTTAAATTCTGGTTCCTAACTGCGGGAGAAAGTTGTTCATGTCCACAGACATTTAATAGTATTTTTCTTAAGATTATTTTAAATTGATAATTCTGTTTAGCATGAGATTTTTCAAAACAAGATGTGTCTTATTTATAAAACATTAGTATAAATTAAAAAGTGCAGAATTTATAAAACATGTGCCGGATAGCATTTTCTCTGAGAACAAAATGATTTAAGCTTGTGCACGGTTTAGGAAAAGAAGGTATATTGCATGCCATGTAAGCCCCTGGCAACCTTACAGATAACTGCTCACAACTGAGCTTCCCATATCTACTAGATATAACAGAACACTGCAGGCCTGTGAATGGGCTATTTGGACTCCCTGCTTGCTTAAGGTTTGTCAAAATGACTTCTCCGAAACATGGGACTCTTTTTTGCAAAAACACAAGTCATTTCTCACGCTTAAACCTCAAACATTACCTGCAGCTAAAACACTGAACATCTTCCTGAACAGCAGAAACTTAACGACCGATGTAATAAAACCCCTGCGAGCAGTAGTGTGGGGTACAGCGCTTTTTTTTTTGGCAAGTACAACCTTTTGTGACAACACAATCAGAAAAATGTGGTAATGATTTGTAAAATTTCACTAAAATGTGCCTGATTAACCACAGTATAGATGTTGCAGTCCTTTCTAATGTCAGATTTGCCTATGTTATAATAATAAATAAAAGGTCCTCTGTCATTTCACGGTACAGAAGCTCTCAGATTAGTCCAAAGACTACAGTATTATTTAAGTACCTACTGGGGGAAAAAATGCTCAACTAACATTCACTCTATTAACTGTTAAATAAATACACCTAAAACTTCTGTGAGAACACAAACATTCAAGAAAAATAAATACAGGTAAACTACACAACCTAAACAAATAAAACATGTATGTGTGAACATACTACTGCCTTCATAACCCCAAAGGGAGACCCGGTATGTCATGCCATTTCTATAAGAAAGTTTAAAGGCTCTGATACATCGTACACACTGCCACAGTGAGTTTACACTTGCTGCCACCACAGCCAGGGTTGGCAGCTATACTGTAACATGCAACTCTTATTTCCTGCCATCAAAGAGGAGAGAAGGCACATTGTTTCCAGTGGCGTATTCTCCCACTGACTGCGCTGTACCTAAAAGAGATTTCTTTACATAGTGGCCAGATTGGATAAATTACACACTTCAATAAAATGCATTATTGTAAAGTCTGTAAAGAAACGTGTTCCCCTCTCAAACAGTCCTCATTTGCCTCTCTGACGCCCAACCAATCGATGCAGTTTCTCACAGTTGTCCAGCCTCATTGACTCCGCCTTCTGCTTTAACCGTTCATCTCGGTACAGTTGTCCCAGGTTTGCCAAGTCTGATTCTAAAAAAAAAAAAAAAAGGAGAACAGAATAAACTAGAGAAAGATGTGTCACAACCGTTTACTGCATTGTCATTGAATACTTCTCAGATTTTGTGGCAATGTTTCTTTTCCATATTTGTGTTTTTTGACTGTACTTTTCCTTCCTCTTAATAAGTCTATAGTGTACAACGGGGTACTAGGGCCAAGGAGATATATATATATATATACAAGATTAAAAAGTAGCAAATCTACTCTATATATAGGGGTCCTATATAATATAATAATAATTGTGCTCACCAAACATAAAGGCAGATTCCTTCTATGTTAAAACGTACTTGACAATAAAAACCCATTATGATTCAGGTTCAGGTTTATGATAGCTTTTCACACTTTGAGGAATAGTGCAACATTTTCAGAAATACACTTATTAGTTTTATTAAAAAAATGGATGCCACTCTCATGTCTGTACTGTAAATAATGAAGCTCTGGCCAGCAGCTGGTTATCTTAACTTAGCCTGCCTCAGTCCAGCGGTAACAAAATCTGCCTGCCAGCCCCTTTAAAGATCACAACCCACTATATCTTGTTTTGAAAGAGTATCATCCTACAAGTACTTGGGTATTTGGGTGAATGGCAGGTTCTCTTTTAAAGTGGATATTGAGAAGCTAGTGAAGAAACTGAAGGTAAGGTAAACCCTGTGTAGTAAACAGTGTGTACATTATGGTTTTCTGGTCTTCATTAAGGCCAAGCAACGGTATATTTTTATGGATCAACTTCTTTAATATCTGTGATTATGATCCCAAGGGACTTCCTGGTTAAATAAAATAAATAAACATTAAAATCAATTAGTCAATTTGCTATTCTACAGGGAGGTTATGTGGCAGACTTTTACTTAGGTAGGACAAGTAAGTTGCCAGGCAACCAGCGGAGACTTCCATGAAGTTACTGCTCCCAGCTGCAGGATGTAGCCTTATGTTTAATCTACACACATGAGAGTTGTATCAATCTTATCAACCGACTCTCTGCCAGAAAAGGAATAAGGATATTTCCCAAAATGTTGGACTATTTCTTTAACATTGACTGAATGCAATGTGAATTTGAGGGTCTGAACAGAAAACAATATAAAACACTTTGTATAACAGGGTTTCTGCAGGATTCTACAAATCCTCTTCAATTTAAGACCTTTTTAAGAACATAATGAATGAGATTTAAGACCTATTTCATGTCCAAACTGGCCAAAAAAAAAAAAAAAAGTATGAATATCAGGAAAATCAAAGAATTACTAGCAAAGTAAATGGACAAGCTCTGTCCAGAGGTCGCATACCGGAGTTGCAGGAGTTAAAGTGTAACTCTGGTGTAAATGCACCCCATGGTCTTTTTCAGCATGAAAATACATCAAATAAGCCATCGAGACAGTTTTTTTTTGTTGATCACCTATTAACAGAGAAATTCCAGAGAGTCGCTAGACATGGCTAACACTGAGTAGCTCAGGATTGAGTGCTAAATCATCCAAAATGGCTTTTTTTAACCACTAACACTGCTCAAAATAGCACCAAACCTCTGCAGTAGCATGATAAGAGTCCCTACACATAAAACACCAACAACTGAGTTTATTAAAAAAGACCCATAGAAATCGATTACCGAATGCACTGGGGTTCAGTTTAAGGAGCAAAGTATTGATGTATATTCATGTCGAAAAAGACCATGGCATGCTTTTACCCCGGAATTACACTTTAAAGTCTCTAGTGCAGAGTGGGTCACGCTGGGGTTGGACTGAAGTGATGCTCTTGATGTGAGTGCAGAACAACCTTGGCAGCAATTTACTGGGGTTTTGTTTTCTTACGGTGGCTTCATGTTTGTCTGACTTCCCATGCGACTCTAATGCCTAAAATTCCTAATTTGAGTTTTTTCTTACAGCAGGTGCAGTAGACTTCCAATTTGTTATTTTCAAGAGGCATCAACCAAGCAGATCTTGCTGAACTTGCACCTACCCATATAAGATGAAAGTAATGTGAACATGAACCATTTTAACTTGTTTCTAGAAGTAGCTATTGTTTTGAAATGTCAAAATCGTATTTAAGACTTGAGGCCTAAAATTCTGATTGTTGGTTATTAGATTTCCTTTATCGTTACTACAACCGACTTCCCGTCTCACTTACTTTGCTGTTTCTCTTTCCAGCAGCTGCTCTGCAGGTGTTCGATGTAGTCGCTCTCGATGGTTTTCTCTAGTTCATCCAGCGCAGCTCCACGGTACTCCTTCTCAAAACTTTTATCCACGTAGTATGGCACACCCATGTGCTGTGTTTCCCTGGATACCACCAGCCCCATGGCCCTGAAACCCAAACACATGATTACAGTGTATTCAGTGACACTATGGTCTCACCCTGGGTGGAAACAAAGGATTTGCTAAAATGTCACCGTCATAAAGGTTAATGGTGCGACAGACTCACGGCTTATAGAAGAGACTGTAGGGCGGGTTAGTGGCCATCATCTGCGTAAACACTGATATGAGGATTAGCACCAGCACAGGGAGAAGCTGCAGGAGCGCTGTGAAGGTGTTCTGTGGGAAGATCAAATCAACACAGATTACAAAGCATATAATACTGTACTGTATGTAGGCTGGACAGATTTGTGGCAGTGCAGCTATTCTTTGAAGCAAACCACAAAGAAATAAAAGGCACTTCAGTTGCGTGTTAATAATTAAAATGATGCCATATCTCTACAAGAAGATCATCACTGTGGTTTCTGTCTTTATGTCCTGTGAGTCACTGACCTGACTCTGGTTGTCTTCCACCACCTCCTCGCGCCTCTCATAAGCGCGTCGACGGCGAGGCTGATAGAACTGAGAGTAGGAGGCTCCCTGGTTGGTGTACACGTGGATATTTCCTATAGAGAGAGAGACACACACACACACAGTTTATAGCGTCTACACTTCCACAATAAGACAGTAGATTAGATCCCTAAACTGTTGACCCAACACACACACAACTGCTCACCTGTGGGAAATCTTCCTCCAAAGAAAATGTTGAAGAGTTCCTCGGGGGAAATGTCAGCCTCGAAGTCTCTGTTGAAGCTTCGGTAGTATCCATGGCGACTGTGGCTGGATTGTTGGGGTGTGTTCGAAGCTGCGGATTGATCTCCGTATTGATCATACTGCTGCCTCTTCTCTGGATTGCTCAGCACTGCATATGCATTGCCTATTGCTGTTGAAAGAGGAAGTAAAAAAAATGTTCAGGGCATACTTTAAGCCCGAAGCAAAATATAAGATGCCGGGACACATCCCTTAAATACATATTTTTTTTAAATCGGGGGCGGCAGTAGCTCAGTCCATACAAAATTGACTTGGGAACTGGAGGGTGGTTCATGAGCAATAAAAGGAGTGTCTTTTATATGATTTCGAATAATTTTTGTGAATGATTTTTTTAAGCAAATTGAGGTAGTCACGCACCGTGGGTTTTAACATACCTAGCCTCACAGGAATAACTCACAAATGAGTATTAGTATGGAACCTCTCAGTTCATTTTAGATTACCAAGGGGCTTTATCAATGGTGCAGACCAATGAGCTTCTGGACACAATTGGATAGACCTACGATCAATCACAGCAATGAAAATGACGCGGCACTGAGTGACACATGCAAGGGGCGGTGCTTGCTCCATTATAAAATAGGGGGAAAAAATGTTGGCCCGATCTCAAATTACAGCTAAACAGTAAACTAAAATGTGTTCCTGAAAACACGGATATCTGTCTGAATGTTAAGAGGCTCAGCCGATTCGTCTGATTCCCAGGACTAGTAGGTGCTGACTGTGTAGGTGACTGGGCCAAATTAGCCTGCCAAACTACAGTGACTAACTTTCTATTGTTATAAGAAACCTCTGCATGCCCTTTTTCCTTTCTTCTCAAGTAGAGAACTGACAGTTCTCTACTGCGCTGCGCCTCCATGGGGAGCAACATGACCCCAGCTTTAAGCCTCTGTCCTGCTTTAGAGTTTAATCAGAATCAGGATCAGAAATACTTTAATAATCCCAGGGGAAAATTGTTTAAACATGACACTACCAGCCGAAAGGTGCTGTTCATGAACTGACCATGACCATGACCTCTGACTCTGACTGATCATTAGAGGCTTCTCATCAGTCCCATGAACAAAAGCCCCTTTAAAAAAAAAAAAAAAAAAATAGAATAACAATGGATACTGAAAAGATATCATCACCATTCTTGGTCAATACCTTTGAAAGCATCTGTGGCTCCTGGAGCAAAGTTCTTGTCGGGGTGAAACTTGAGGGCCAATTTCCTGTACGCCTTCTTCAAATCTTCATCGCTGGCACTTTTGTAAACACCGAGGATCTCATAAAAGTCCTTGCAATTCTTTATCCTGCAATAAAAAAAAACGAAAAAAGAAACATAATGGATGTCAAAACACAAGACTGAACTCTCTCTCTCTCTCTCTCTCTCTCTCTCCAACTTATATTAGGTTATTAACTGTGTATACTAGTTAGTTACATGTACATTTACAGAGAGCTCCATACAACAGTTAATGTTATATCTACATGCAAAGATACAAGTAAATATTTATTTTACTCAATGTATGACCAACAGGCTGGTCATCCAGAGCATAGAACACAGTTTAAGTGAGGAACGATTGCTGTGGTCTGTAACTGTGTAACAATGGGAAACACAAATGAGAGTAAAAGAGTAGTAGTAAGAGTCAATGTGCACCTGAGAACACCCTGGCGTTGATCCTCGGTGTAGCTCTTCTTTTCATCACCACTCGCATTAGTTGTTTCATTGTTTCCGATGTCTTCATCTCTCCAGCCTGTTGGCGGGGGCACGTGATTTCCTTGCGGAGCGGCGTTGCCTCCGTTTTTTACTATGGCATCTATCAGCACTATGAACAACAACAACAACAACACAGTGTCTGAGGTCAACTGACTATTCAGGTGTGAATGGGAAAAGAAAACGGAGAACACTTAAACATGTCCGTGCTCATGTATTTAGATGTGCTATATGGTACACATTTTTATTTTATGTCTGTGTGACGCTTTATCAATTACTTCCATGCTTATGTGTTATGTTTTAACTAACACTTGTGTTGTTTTATTTGTTATGCTTATGTGTTCTTGGGTCTGTGTTTTTTTGCTGCATTTTCCTGTATGCTTTTTAATGTTTTCCTAAATGTCATCAACCTGCCAGGGACTGCAGATGAAAATTAGCCTGCATGGCTAAATCTGTCACATTTACATGTGTGACTTTGTTATTACTCTTGTCAATTAATGTGCGTTGTCCCTTTTCAATAAAGAAAATCAAATCAAATCAAATCAGCTTAGTGCTCTCTCAACATAGAATACGGCGTGTACTGAAACTTTGATGGAGGGATGAACATCATAATTCAAAAACAACCTTATTAGGTGTTTCGATGATGGTGGTGGAGGGCAAACACATTGCTCCCTAAATCTCGTATTGGCATTAAGATGTGGTGAAGTTGAAGGCCACAGTGTTGGATCCACATCCTTTTCATACTCAAACCATTCAATGATTCCTTCTGAGGTGTACAGTACAAAATCACTTGCTCATAGTTTCTCCACTGATTTATTCAGGCTTTTCCTTTCATTTGTCACCCATTTGTTCTGGAGTAGAGTGATATTGACTGTGCAATAACAGTACATCAAAAGTTTTGCACTCCTTGCACTACATTCACACAAACTGCTGTAAATGGACCCTGTGGCAATTAACTTCCTCATGCACGTTGCATTCGCAGAGCTCAAAGTATTCTATGGCAACTGCATTACCCTGGCTGTGTGGCCATTATTGCAAAAGCTATTAGGTAAGCAACTGGAGACAGAATTTGCACTACCTCAGTCTGTGGTGCTGTCTTGTAAAGGGGGGGGGGGGGGGGGGGGGGGCTTAACAGCCTTGCATATCAGCATGCAGCCTAAGTATTAACGTTAGATTAGCATTTTTTTAGGATCTGCATCTCAAAGAAATAGCATTTCTGTGCACACCCCCTGACATCTGTAAATTCAGTTAGCAAGTTGATCAACGTTAGCTGGTCAGGTTGCAGAATGTGCGTCAGCTAATTTTACCTCTGGCCCGGGTGCTGGGGAAAATATTCTGGGCTTCATACAGCAGCTGCAGCGCCCGGTCTTTCCGTCCGGACCGTAAACACAGCTTCGCTTTCTCTATCAAGCGGTCCGCTTCTTCTTTGTCCATTTCACCGTTATTTTGCCGATCCAATCACCGCCCGTAGGAGTCTGTCCCTGTGCAGTGTGCGTCAATATCATATGGCAAAAGCGAGCCGCTGTAGCTGACGTTAGGTAGCCGAGCGTGGCCTGCACTCGCTCAAAGTCCTTCGCACTCTCCGATTAACAGGCGACGGCGGCTGTTGTCAAGCTGCAAGCAGGCCTGCGGCAGGGCCATCTTTTTAAGCGGAAAGTCTGAAAGATGGGACTGTTTTTGCTGTCTGCTTTTTTGTGCTGTTTAATGGGCCGTTCAAATCAAACTGGAGCCCCCTGAGCTGAGCTGTCATGGACAAGAGGTGGAGGCAAGACGTCATATCCGGTGGAGTTAAGCTCTGAAACGTGTAGAAAAACAAAAGGTGAGCGCACTTTCATGGAGTCTATTAAGTCTAAAAAATACATAGATAAATAAATAATGCATAAATAAATACAGGAATGAATAAACAACGAACAACAAATATGTAGAAATGTATTTATTTATGTAGAAGTTTATCTTTTTTTAATTTATACATTCATTTATTCATTTATTTCTTCATTGTTGTTTTTATTTATATATTTATCCATGCGTTTGTGTATTTATTCATTTTTTATTTATGCATTTATTTATGTATTCTTGTATTTATTTATGCTTTTTTTTAAATTTCCTTATTTATTGAGACCTAAGTCATGTGTAGTCCTCCATACATATACACATACACATATACTGGAGATCAAAATTAGAGAACAAATTATAAATACTGGATTTATTCATAAATATTGTTTTTTACTGTTCAGAATTTGATAGAATATCCGCTGTGTCTATACCACTGCTGTCCTAGCATGTTTCTTTAAATAACCAAGGCAATTCAACAAAAACCTTAATTTTGTGAGAACAGGAACCACTGTGTCAGAGGAGAAAATTTAAACAATGTTTTCTTAGGGCTATAGGATTCAAAAGTGAACAGGAAGTGTAGAGGCCATAGCTTTGAAAGACTTCAGCACATCTGCACCCACAGGACATCACTAGTTTCTCACTGCTCTGGTTTGATCTCAGTCCATTCTTCTTACAGTCTCTTCCACAGTTTGGTAACTGTAGTGGGTTTCTTTTGCACACTGGTCTTATTTGTATGAATATCTGTTTTTGCTGATTGTCTGCTTGTTCTTAATTTGGAATAAAGATTTCTACATTGAAAAAAACAATGGAATCTGTAGAAAACCAGCCTTCAAGTAAATTTGTCATTTACTTGGTTGGCTATAGCAGGTTCAGGCATTTCCTTTTCTTAATATGCCATTGCTTGTCCTGTCTATTACCCAACAGCACTTAGAAAACCCATACGGTTGATTTACATCATCAGGTGTAGAGTGATGGTGCTGCAACGTTAAAGGTCTCATTTAAAGTCATAGGCCTACCTCTGACACTTGCTTGTGGTGCATTTAAGTGCTCATGAAAGAGGATAATATAGGCCTACAAAGTGAACATAAGACTTTGGTGTGTACATTTTTATTATTTTTATCCATCAAGTCGTCCATGCCTGGATTTACTTTAATTAACCAACAAAACGGTATATTAAGCTAATAGAGATTATGGTAACATTACATAAAATGGCATTGTGTCTACATCTCTGTAACTATTTCACTTGAATGTTGTCGGGCAAAATGTGTAATTGACATGATTAGGCACTTTTAAAGGTTCCCATAATATAATATACAGAAATCATGATACCCTTTTGAAATCTCACTTTTTTTGTTTTACAACCTGAAATGATAATACATTTAAAAAAAAAAAATCAGCCTGATTTACACATTTTGCCCGACAACATTCAAGTGAAATAGTTTTTTTTAATAAAATTTCTGAAAATTCATTTAAAACAAAAGGAAAAACTGGGAAAGCAGTGTTGGAAAAGTTCCCAGATTTAATAGTTTTAGGAGGCACCTTTTGCTTTTATAACAGCCACCAGTCTGTTTGGATATGTCTCTACCAGCTTTGTGCACCTAGAGTGGGGAATATTTCCCCATTCTTCCTGCAGAACTGTACCTACAGTATATATTGGGTTTATACAAGAAAATGTTTACATGCTTTAGTGTTCACAAACACTGTCTGTCTGAATATTCCTGTATTCACCCTCTGTCAGAAACACTCTGTTTCAGTGCCTTTCAGCCTGTATAGTATAGTAGGCCTACTTGTGACGTCACAATGGGACGAAAATCCTGACGCCTCGTTTTTTTTTCCTCAGGGGTTGTGTCTGGATGGAAGTCCGGAAGGGGTAAAAGTTAAAATTACCATTAATACGTCCATCAGTTGTTCTCCCCGTGTCTGCGTGGGTTTCCTCCCACAATCCAAAGACATGCATGTATTAGGTTAATTGATAACTCTAAAATTGCCCTTAGGTGTGAATGGTTGCCTGTCTATGTTCGTCTCTATGTGCCCTGCGATAGACTGGCGTCCTGTCCAGGGTGTACCCCGCCTCACGCCCCATGTCAGCTGGGATCGGCTCCAGCACCCCCCGCGACCCCGACCCCGGGATAAGCGGTTGAAGATGAATGAATGAATGAACGTCCATCAGTAAGTTAGAAACTATGCAACACATTTTTGTTCATGCATATTTTATTCAAGAGTAAAAAAATGTGATTTGTCCCATAGGGCATGCTTACAATGTGTGTATCATTTAGGAAGTCAAATGCCAAAACATATTTCCATAGATAATAAAAAAATGTTGCAAGATAAAATCCGTTATATTTGTTTGTTGAAATATGCATGTAGACCATACAAGAACCAGAAACAGAGGAAGGAAAAGAACCATAAGCTAAATTGTAACAATAATAATAATATCAGCAGTAAATATAACCAGAGTACAATGTTTCCTGTTAAACGTAAGTGTAACACATGATTTTCTTTGTGTCCGATTCATTTACATCTGAAAACCATGCTATCATGCTTTGGCAGCCTGAAAGTTGCTTTTCACTGAGATTATATTCATTCACACTACTGAACATTTTCTGTATATCAGTACAACAGAAAAAATAAACACAAGGCTTCACACCTTAGAAGGGCATCTCTGCATACGATAAATCAATATAAAATTAAAAGCTGTGGTAATAAATAACAGAATGAAAAAATGGACAAAAACAATCAAAGGAAGCCTATTTATAAAATTTATAAAACAAGACAAATAAAACTACAAATGTAATTCAAAAATAAAATAATTCAAGTTTACTATTTGAAACACAACTATCACAATTATAATCTCACATAACAATTAGGAACGTAATTGCATGCATTGATGCGTTCCGTACCATAGATGCTGTGTTAAAAATCACTTTTTGTCCATTCTTAATTCACATACCTTTATCATTAAATAGAAAGATGAAATATAAAGTAGAAAAAATATTAATGTATGAAAGGAAATTCTAGAAATTTATGTAATAGTAAGTGTCGCTTGAGGTTGGGGCTTCACTGGTTTCGACTTTCCCAAATAATTCATTTTGAAAGAACCAGAATATTTCCTTTTCTAATTAGTTTCTCTTCTTATATTAGCCATCCAGACATGGGAATTCATGTTTTATATGGTTCACAGTGTGGGTGCACTTTTTCACAGCCTGTTACTCCACTTTACTGCACAGTAAAATTAGATTAGATTTGAAAAAAAAAAAGATTGAAAAACAATGACGGAATATGGGTGGAGTCATAAACTTAATGCCTGGTCTACACTGTGCTCATTTTTCATGAATGAAGTACTTTTTGACGTTAATATTAGATCAATTTTAAGGGAAAAAGAAATCTCATCTGTTCTCAAAAGAAGCCTTAATTAACTCAAATCTCGTCAGGATACATTCTTCAAATCACTTAAATACATTTAAGTCTGCTTATTCCAAATTACACAGTTGTGTGTGGTTGTTAAATACTCTTTGAGCAAATTATATTTCAATTGTATGCATTCACAAATTTGTAGAATTTCCTTCCCACTCTGATATAGTACTTTGTGAAGCTCGTAGGCATGAAATCTCATTGAATTTGCGGCACAGCGAAAAGTGCAAAAACTCAAAGGGCGCTAATGTATACTTGAGTGACTGCACATATTATTTTTTACTTCCTCTTTAGCAACAAGCAGGTGAGAAATAATCAGGTAGTGTGTGACAGCAGGGTATGTCCCCAAGTTCTTTTCCTCTGTGGTCCAGAAACATGCGTTAATGCTGCTTTTTTACTACCAGTCGAAGCGATGCAGAGGAGATGAGAAAAGCCTCCTTCGGCGGAGGATGCTCAAGTGTATACTTTCCAGAAAGTGTGTGAGGTATTAGCTTGATCAACTGTCATGCTTCTCTGATGTAAACTACGTTTAACGTAGAGGAAGAAAATTATTTTAAGGATGGTTTGGATAAAAATATAACCCTTTGAGATTCCCCTGCTGACGTTGATGTAGTTGCATCTTCATATGGGATAGTGTGTTCCTTTTTTGGGTGCTTTTTCAGATGGTTAATCTTGGTGTCTAATCTGGGATTCTGAAACCAAATGCTCTTTTCATCCCCTCCCTTTCTTCCCTCATCCCCTCCAAGTTACTTCTTGCTAGGAGATGACTGATAATGAGGGAGGTGAGGAAAGGAGCAGTGCGTGGATAGAATTAAAACTTTCCCAAGGAGGAGTCTAAATTTAAGTCCACTGGTAAGATTGCATGGCTAAATTTTAAGAGGTTCCTTTCTTTTTGATTTCTTTCTCACAAAGTGGTGTGACTTGTTAATACTAGCAAAACATGTAGGTAAACATGATTATTTTCCATGAAGTGAATTTGTGAGTGATTCATAATAAACACTTTATGAAACAGCAACGTGATTCGTGTGGCATGGATACTGCAGCTATTATCTTCTGTCAGGCCCTGTAATGAAGGAGCAGACATTTGTCAGCACTCAGAACAACAAAACCCCCAACAATGCAGCCTGTAATTGAACTGAGAAAGGGAACAACAGGCAGAAACAACTTTCAACCACGCTTTGTCAGTCAAGCTGCAGCCTTCTGGCCTCTCCATAACCCTGCTCCTCTGCCGTGTATCCCAACCCCCACCCCCCCCACCCTCCACCCCAAACTGTGCGATGACATACTGTCATGAAAAAAATGACCCTTTTCACTCGTTTTAGATTTGCTGCAGATTTTCATGTTCTGTCTGTGGGCCTGGTTTATTTCTATGTTCGGAGGCCTGAATTCCCGATTTGGCAATTGTCTCACTGCACAGAGCAAACAGCAGCGCGGCTCTGAACCTCAGACAGCACATCACTGGATGTTGCTGTTGTCATCCGTGCCGTTTGCCTCTGACATATTCATCTTTCCCATGGAGTGACCCACATGGTTCACCCCGTCCTTGCGAGGTGGCATGCGCTCGTTGATGCGATCTAGGCCCTTGGCCTCCTCAAAGCTGGCGATCTTGTGCTGGGGGGAAAACCCACGGATAGCTGAAAAGAGAAAACATATAATGGATCAGGCTCAGTTTTAGCGCCTCTTTTGTTGAAGCCCCCCTCCCAAAAAAGCAGAGTCGGCGTTTCCGGGTCTTCCACATCTGCACTCGGTCTCTGCCTCATGTTTGCAACTACGACTGTAGCGGCACTTTCTACCTATATATAGGTTAGTTGTGACATCACAACTGTGCAGAAGTCCTGACAGCTTGTTTAAAGACACAGACACAATACGGGCTGTGCGCATTTCTCTGTGGATTGAGCATTTTGATACTTTCACGCTATTCATATAGCACCTTGACCTGCTTTATAATAGAAAAAGACACAGAAATCTCACCTCTTACAATATGCCAAAATGAGACCTTTAAAAGTCCTGCAGTTTACATGTCCCACCCCAGTATCCAGTTTAAACAGAACATACATTCAATCAAGGAAGAAAGTTGTCTACAAAGTCCTTTATCTGTGTGACTTGAAGCTTATGTATTATATTTTTTCTAAATTATTGAAACACACGTGGTAGCAAAAATGTAACCTACTTAGACTTAATTAACTTACCTTTACTGTAGGAAAAAACATCAGAACAAAACATATACCCATCCTGCTAGTTATTTAAAATAAGACATAATGTACATGTAATTAAAAATATAGTTGTGTTGGTAGGACTGTAAGTTGCTGTTTCCCTACCGAAGCTTCTTGGTTGGAGAACAAGGATTACGTTAGACACATCACAAGGTACTGAGGCTTCAGGATGCATATTTCATGTTGATGCCCTGTGTTTCTTGTTCATGTGCATGCAATGCTTTTTTAGAACCAGATGGAGGCCATTTACAAGCCAAACCAAAAACAATGAAGTATTGTAGTCATGCATCCCTTAGCAGCACTTGACTTTGCAGTGTTTTAATTTATCATGAACTTTCTTTACAAAGCTGTTGCTTTTTCATTTATCATTTGACCCTCTTTTTCTTCCAGTTTGTGTTGAGCAATTCCAAATGCCCCTCTATGTTGGTGTAGGCAGCGGGTGGAGGTGAGATGAGAAGATGGATACCAGATAGAGGTGTTATCTCCTCAGTTCCATCCCCTCTTGGTACATGTGACTTGACCAAACAGTGACCAGAACACAAACCATCACCAGCTTCCCACCCTTATTAGAAAACAACTCCCTGAAAAAAAGCCTCACCTACATTACAAATAACCATTTATCTAATTTCAACTCATAGTCTATAAAATATGTTTTTCACTTCTAAATGTATCCCCTCTCTCTAACATTTAAAATCCTCTAGTTGGATTTATGTCTGAATCAATGGTACTGCAAAGTAAAGTGGCAGCCATACTAGCATCAAAGTGTCCTGTGAAATGTTGCTTAATGGAATTATTATTGTGTGAACTGTTGTGTGCATGAAGTGTCAGTGGCAGGTGGCTTCTGTAGGCCGGAAGAAAGGAGGCAGGAAGCCTTGCGGTATGTTGTGAGGGGTGGAAGATGGGCCTCAGGTTTACCTTCTCCGTCCTCATCAGTTGTCTCGATGGCTTCAATGGCTTCAATGGTGGCTGAAGGGGGGGAGGAGGGGAGCAGGTTACTCCTGAGAAAGCCATGCAAATGTAAAATGCGGCCCCAGCGAAAAAAAGGCGGCTCATGTTAGGCCAGATGAGATTTACATTCACTGGCAATGCAGCCCAACTCAGATAAATGCCCATGCATTCATACTGGGAGCATAATCTCAATCTTGGGTTTGATATGAAAAATAAAAAAAGATTGATCCATTCCATAAAGAGAGAGAGAGAGAGAGAGAGAGAGAGAGATGAGAGAGAGAGAGAGAGAGAGAGAGAGAGAGAGAGTGAGAGAGAGAGAAGAGAGAGAGAGAGAGAGAGAGAGAGAGAGAGGAGAGAGAGAGAGAGAGAGAGAGAGAGAGGAGAGGAGAGAGAGAGAGAGAGAGAGAGAGAGAGAGAGAGAGAGAGAGAGAGAGGAGAGAGTGTATGTGTGTGACAGATATATTGAGACGGGAAGAGTAATAGGTTAAGTTGAGACCGTCCATACATTTAGGCAAGAGGACAGAAATGACTTGTTCTAGCTTATTTAGAAGGTTTTGTGCATAGGTCCAATGATTGAGATAGAGAGAGCTAAACCTTGATTGGAAAATACTTTTAGCACTGAATCAAATGCCTTTTCCGGGTCCTAGTGCCAATCCCACTGTAAAACAACACTGAACTCTACAGCTCTCGCTTTCAGCTAAAAATAGCTAGGACTAAAAAGTGAGTGAATAATAGACTTGAGATGGTGAGAATGGGAACTCAAATTGGGTGGTTCTGTTTCTGCTTGATATGTAAGTAGGCAATTGTAGGCTAACATGTCATCTGTAACGATTTCGTAAACTGAGAAAGCCATGTGGGTGTTAATCTTGCCATCTATAGATAAGGCAATGGCTTAAAGCAGCTTTTTATGTATGAATCTACGGTTATAGTCAAGGCATGGATTTAGGAGGGACTTCTGTCTTTATCTGGTACTATGATGGAATCTATGATGCAGGTATTACACACTATTGCGTGACGGCTGTAATGTGTTACTGTAGACAGAAATATCAGTTTTAAAGCAGTTTTGGCTGGGACCTCTTCCATAACTTAAATGAGGTCAGAGCATCACCAAGAGGCTAAAAACAAAGCTTGCTGGCTGCTCTACATTAAAGTCAGAGAAAAAGAGAAAGTTAAGACCAGTGGTAGGACGGACGATGGCGACGAAGAAATGAAACAAAACAGACGGAGCACAGGGTGAAGAAAAAGTCTTATGCTGAGCCTCGTACTCACCACTCTGCAGCGTCTGTTTGCCTCCAGAGAGAACCCCACTCGGCAGCATGCCAGTGGGCGTCAGGCCTTTAAGTGTCAACACATTTTCACTCTCCTCTCTGCAGGAAACACAGGCAAGCAAAGAGGTCACAAAACTTTGCTGAACCCTGATGCAAAAAAAACCCTGCAAGCCTCCATTTTGACAACAGTGCATACACACACTCCGAACACGTACACACAGAAAAGACCTGATACCGTTTCATACTTACATTCACACACACACACACAAGCATAGAGTCTACCTGAGAACTGAGAACATCTTAGCCATTTTCCCAATAGCACGGATCTTGTTTTTGATCACCTCCTTGCGTGCTGCAGCTGCATTGGCTGCAAAGATATATATATTCATATATTATACTGTCATTGTAGGCTCCTCTGATACAATAGATGATCATAATCAGCCTATTTGTTGCATGAGAAACTTCTATGACACATTTGATATATGTTTCCACATGCATCAAATACTGTGATAATAGACCAATTTCTTGCAATACAATATAGATAATAATAATACAGATTCTGTAATCATAGCCTGTATGTAGTGAAGGAGAAATTGTTTTTGTAGGCCTATCTGATTCAATAAACATTGTCTTAGTTTTGTAATGCAATACAATATAATTTTGTTTTGTTTATTGTTTTTCAGTGATGTCTATCTGTTAATTTCTTTTTTTTGTACATGTAAGGTGACTATGAGATGAAAAGGAGCCCATTAATAAAATGTATTATTGTTGTTATTACAGCACAAAGCTTTACCATTTTTTTTTGGATGAACTACAAGCTACGGTTTTAATCTTACATAATTAACAAGATCGCGAAACAATTCACTGTATGTATTGTACAATTTAGCGCCAGATTTTCTACCTTGCCCGTGTGAAAGAAACTAAATGCCCAAAACCGAGCCCAAGTGTTCAGATTTCATTTCACAAAAGACCTAGTTTAATGTCTTGAATTGAACCCACAATGCACTAAAAATTAATCTAAATAACAAATTATTGCATCCTTATGTGCAAAACATCTTACCATCAAATATCTCATCCTCCTCATTCATCATGAGTTCATCATCAGAGCAGATGCTCAGCACATTCACCAGCATTTCTGTGACTGGGGGAGGAATAGAGCAGGAATGTGGTATTAAAACATCTGACACACATCAGAAGACTGCTCTACAAACACTTCATACCTTTTTCTCCAACAAATGGCAGAGACCAGGTGAAGACATCCATGAAGTTGGGCAGCCAGTAGGGATGGGGTGAGCAGTTGAACTGTCGGATGTTCATGACGTTATTTTCATATTTCAGTACAGCAGCTGTTGGGGAAGCAGATGACGCAGTAGGGTAAAATTTGCTTCATCTTGTCCCGTTAAAAGCCCGCTCAAAAATAATTATGCTACTTTTAAAAACGTTTAGCCATGTTCAGTGATGTCACCCAGTTTCAGTTGGTTTTGTATGTGTAGTATGTGAGAACAGACACAGAGCACAACATGAGACATTCGACCACTAGATGGCCTAGCTGAGGCCAGGGATTGATGACACTGTTAAAGATAAAGCCACATGGAGATAGTCAGCAATGCCGACAGTCTCACCCACGCTCCCTATCTCCCATAGCCCATAGCAACCAAGACACAGATCACAAACAACACAAAGAGAGAGAACACAAACAAACTGGGGCTCCCTGATGCATTCTTATGCCTGCTCACAAGCTAAGTGAAGAATCGTTAACCCGTACACTCCAGTTTGTGCTGTTGAAACCATTTTGTCAAATGAGAACTGTTTTTCGTGAGATTTAACCAAGATACAGTTAAAATGCCAAACATGTAGGTGTTGCACAGATACTGGGATTGGGACTACTTTCTTTCACCACACCTAGTTTTACTGTTGTAACATTTAATTTAACAGTAAATTCATGACTCAATGAATGAGAATATGCATGCTGATTAAGCCTTGATAGCCTATTTTATATACCCATATATGGTTATAGGGTTATATAGGGTTATATGTATTGGCTGGACTGCAGCAAAGCACGGGCCAGCCCTATAAATACGAAAGTATGCCACTGAGTGAATGATTAAGTGAGTGATAAAGTAACACCATCGGTCGGTCGAGTTGGAGTTTTCCGATTGGCCATTGCTCTTTCAAACTGGATAGGTGTTTCCGCTGGTTAAAGGCCTTTGCCTCCGAGATCATCGTCTGATCCACTTCCTCATTACTTATGTGGTTCTTGCTTGTGGGCGATGCGTTTATTACTCTAGCCGCAAAGCTTGACTTCATCATGATGCCAAGGCCCAGGGGGTACCCATGCAAAGGTTTACGGTGGATCCTTAAAGGGATACCTTCCCGAATTTTAAAACAGCTCTGTCAGGCAATGTGGGCAGATGAGCAGAGTACACAAAATGCATCATTAGGCAGATTTTGGGAGACCGCAATGACGCGAAACGATGCATTGGGCACTATCCAGCAGTTTCCGGCGGACAAGTGGTGTACCATCTGCACTCACTGCCATTACACAGAGCTGGACTTAAATCTGCAAAATATCTCTTTAAATGGGATCAAGTACAACAATTTACTCACTAACACTACACGTTATTAAATGATAAATAAATGTATTGTTTTCATTAAAACATTTCAACTGCTGCACTGCAGAACACACGTGCCGACGGGCAATTTTCTCTCTGTGTGTTGTTTTAAAGGTGCTGTAATTGAAATATAATACGTCATCTCCACACAGTTCTCACAAACGTTCCCCAACTCGTTATTTACGGACGGTCCCAGACGGCCCTCTGGGTCTGATACCTACACACAAGGCACTCACAAGCACGTGCTGCTAGAGAAACAGATAAACTGAGGTAAAAAGAGGAATATCACTGTCACAGTCTTGTTTGAAAGAATAAAAATAACTGCTTTGAAAAAAACCTTATTGCATCTTTTGTGTTATAATTTATAATCATATTGAGTATATTTATGCAAAACAGAGCAAGGCCTGGATGGGTTCATAACACTGGTTTTGGAAATGTTTTTAGAGACTCCATCTCTGCCACTACAAGGCTAATGGCCAAGAGCTTATTTGAAATTTTCCATGTTAGCATCAGAGATAAGGGTGGGTGGGATGTGATGCTGGAGTGGGTGTGGATGATGGCCTGTTCACCATACATGGAGCAGCCATATCCTAGATTTCAAACTAGTATTGTTTTACATTTAAAAAAACATTGTTTCTGTGGAAAAACATGACACAAATTCAAGCAGAAACTGAATCAAAGAAGGGCATGAAATGAACAAAGAGATTTTCTAACCTTTGTTGTTGTAAACATCCAGGTAGTTTGGTGCTGAGAAGATGGTAATGAGGGATGGGAATCCAGTGGTCTGACTTTTACGATACATCCGGTAGCTTGAAGGGGGGTCAGGTGGAGGCAAAGACAGGAAAAAGGCAGAGCGTGTTCTTACATATGTAAACATGTATCTATTTTTGTTTGTGTGGATATACGTATCTTTTAATATGTGCTGTAGGGATAACATACCCTGCATCTTGTGCTTCATGCGCTCGGATAATTGATAATAGGTTATTGCTCTGTAGGAACTCGCATACAGCTGGATAACTGGAAAAAGAGTAAATATAAATTAGGTTTAAAGACATCACTGAAAATGCTTTTAACATACTGTCAAATAAAGAGTACAAATCAATTAAATTAAGCACACAAGCTTCACACAACCAAACTACACTTGAGCTGCAGGTTACTAATTTCATATACATTTTTTAGAGATTTATCACTCATAGATGAATTTATGGAGGCCTTGCTGAGGATGATGCAAGAGTGTGAAAAACCAATCCAGCTACTTCTTACAGTTAAAAACAAACTAACCCATATACGCAGCAGTCAGCGCTTCCTGCCCTGCAGCTCTAACCTGACAGGAAATCTACCTGAAAGGAAGGGAAGCCTGCGAGGTAGCTCAGGCAAACTGAGTGTGATACACTGACACATGGCATGGAATATGTGCTATAATATCCTCTTCGCAACAAACCAGTCAATTTAAACTGTCAAGTCTGGTTATGTTGCCTCAGGACAACATTTTGGAGGAATAATATTGTATTGCCACATCTTTCCCACTGTTGCTCCCTGAATTTCACAGCTCCATTCATCTGCCATCTTTGTTTTTCTTTCTTTTTGGTGCAAACATCATATTTTTTCATACTGTTTATGTGTGTAGTGGTGAAAAAATGAATACTACTAATGTGAGCGGTTTTCTGAAATTCATATATCACCCTAAGCTGTTGCAATTGTTTTGAGATTTAGGATTTTGGATTGATATTGCTCCACTGGCTGCGTGCTGAAGTCGTCCTCCATGTTGGTCCAGCCAGATGGACAATGAGCTGTCCCATGGAGAAAGATGATAAAAACCACATGACTTCCTATCTGACAGTTCAGACTAGTCACATAGTCATGGATCAAATATGAAGCAGATGTAGGACCAGAATGTGTCGTAAAAGAAAAAAATTAAAACATAAGACCGCACAGAAAACACCAGACCAGTGTCACACAGGAGGAGGCATGTAATCAGAATTGGGACACTTCCAGCTGCAGTGTGAATGTGGCCGCTCTCACCACAGTTATGTAATACCTAGAAGGTTGTGTTATGTCATTCAGAGACTGTATCATCCCTTTAAAGTGTGTCTCCTGGGTTGGACAAAAAGTTTAATTAGCTCTTTGAATGGCCTAAATTCAGCAACACCTCAATCTGTCTTAGTTTTGAAAAATACCTTTCTGTTTTTCCTTTATTTCTTCCAGCAGCTGTATTCCAGATAAATATCTGACAGGAAGAAATATCCTTACATCCATCAGTTTTAAGTACCAACCTGTTTACAAATGATGTTGTTATCAAACGTTTGCTTGATTGGAATTTAATCAATTAACCATCTTTCTGAGAAAAATATTCTTTGATGATAATTTCCAATAAAGTCGAATAAACAATTTATTTGTTCAACACCAGCTGTAGGTCCTGTTGAAATAGTGTGCTAAATAAAGCTCTTATGAAGACAACTGACAGGGTGAAAGCGTTATCCAAAAGCATAAATGATGAAAATATCAATCAGACAGGTCCGTGACTGCACTGCAAATATCCCTGATTTTGTTCGTGCAAACGGATGTTGAGCTGAATGAATTCAACGGGACACATTTCAAATTATTATTGTGGTAGTGTGCCATTTTGAAAGTTTCTGCTCATGCATTTAGAGATGTAGAAATGTTCTTATAGTCACAATCTGCTAATTACTGATTGCAATTATCCACATTCCCTGTATTTTAAGCTCTATCCTATGTGATTCAATTTTGAAGACAATGAGTAACCTATTAGGACAGAGCTGCAAGTCACAATTATTTTTCATATCAATTAATCTGCCAATTATTTTGTCGATTCATCTACAGTATTACACTTTAAGCTGATAAAATGTGAGTGAAAATGTCCATCACAATTTCACAATGTGCAAAGTAAAATTCAGGCAATTTAAGAACTTACGTTTTTTTTTTTTTTTTTTTTTTTACAGATCTACAGTAACATCCTCCCGTAGCAACAATCCTCTCTTCGGGCACTTTCTTACAGTCACTGCCGTCCATGCACCCATCAAAGTGTTTAAAATATTTAAGTGCTCAAAGGTTTTTGCCGGAAGAAAAACAAGGAGACTGCTGCCTGTACCCTGAGCACCTGGCGAAACTGTGCCATCCTCATTTATCTAGGTCACATGGCTAACATTTCCTTGGTGGCCAATATATAAATTACAGGAATAGCTGTGTTACACACTAGCATGGATATGCTGTGACGCTTTCCACTATGGCTGACAGTACACTGCAAAATGTTATGTAAGTGTTTCTATTAAAAACACATCTACAGTGCATTTCTACCATAGAGATAAGGACAATCCTGCATCACACTTCCTATAGATGATGTATTTAAAGCAGTATTTTTTGTTTCATATGTACAATACTGTCACAAATGTCACATCATTGCATAAAAAATAAAGATCCCTTTATTTATTGATTACTGCGAGGGAACACAGTACACACACATTGCTTGCTTACGCTCACATTCCTTTTCTCCCCTTTGTGAAAACACACAATTATGTGTCGGTGAGCCTGTGAGTGAGAGCAAGCGAGAAATCTGACAAGTGAGTATGAGCGAAGGAGACAGAGAGAGATGGAAGTGCTGTGTTATGAATGTGAAACTGAGAGGTTTTTTTTCTTTCCCTTAAGAAAATCCATCCGTCAAGAGTGGTGGTCATCACATTAACTTCCCCCAATATAGAAAGAACTGTTCATAAGCATACTTTTAATCACTGAGCAGAATGCCGTTTTTTCTTATTACAATCACTACACAGGAAATAGACTTGGTTAGTTGGTGCTTTGATAGTAATAATATTATTTGTAATAATATAGGGTAACACTTTCTATGAAGGCTACATCTATCATGCACACATACTGTACTAGAGACTGATGCACTATATGAACATTCCTAAAACATTATAGTGACTTATAATGATTTATAAGTGTCTTATGGGCTGTAATGTTTTATGGTTATTGATATAGTGCATCAGAAAGCATCATGTGTATTTAAGAGTGTAGTCATGAAGTAGTATGAATGCATTAGAATTCACCATATAAGTAAGTCAAAAAGTCAGTATTTATTTTTCAACAGTACCCCCATAATGCACTATACTGTAGATGTGGTCTTCATAGAACGTCACGGATATGGGATATGTAATAGTAATATGTAACGGCCCTTTAAAATACTGGAGGATTTGTCTTTGATATGTCATCAAAAGGGGGGGGGGGGTATCACATTCTAACATGAGGGAATGGGTCTTTAACAATGCATCCATATGGTTGTTGTTAACATAAAACTGTGATTTAATAACATTGGAAAACCAACAACAGTTACTGTCCAAAACTCTGTACGCATAGGATTTTCTCCAATACGTTACAGCTATTTCAAACATTCTTCTCAGCTCATGGGAGCAAGCAATTGCATGGCTTATTTGTGGAAGAAAAATGCTCAGTATTGATTTTATGGAAAACATGTTTTTTTTTTTTTTTAAATAATGCCACCCAATACATCCATGTGCTTGCAAACATGGTTCATGTATTGCAACAATCAGTCATTGTCGGTAAGTAGCTTAAAGTCAAATAACCACTAAATTTGATTACATTTTAATGTACCCCTTTATTTCCCTCAACCTGCTCATATATAATTCTATGGAGATCTTCTTGCATTTCCCAGGAGAATGTGTTTCTCTGTGCTGCATACATACTGTACTGTATAGTCTGCAAGAGTCATAATAATGGAGCAGTAAGTTTGAGAGGGAAGGCAGAACAAAGCCATGGGGAGATAGATGACTATTATAGCAGCATCCTCCACACATCTACAGAATAATCCTCACTAAGCTCCTCTCTCACTGTTAATAGATGGTTTCTCATCAGTGACCATTTAACAGCAGTGAAAGGAGAAGTTTACACCCGTCACTCTCTGCATGTAAACCTAAAGTATCAAGGTGATCTTTACTATGTGGAAATGCATCGTGAAACAGAAATGTCTGCGCTTGAAATCTCCTCTATTTCATCTGATATCATTTGAAACTAATGTCACCTTTGACACCTCCCTCTGCACCCGCAAATTATTTCTGAAATAGGAATTTATTGGTTATAATGTGAATCTGCACCGCAATTATTCTGCACACGCTGACAGTCATTTCATCTGCGGTGGAGGAGTAAGTCCTCCTGACTTTACTTTTCTTGCTCTTCTTTTTGATTTGAGCAGAACTGCAGCTCCCACACGGGGGTAGGAGGGGGGTCTGTACTGTTCTGAACCTTCATTAAAAAAAACTCTGCCACCTAATCTCTCCTCCTCACCACCACCTACTTCCACACCAATCTTCCATCTCATAACAATATTAGGACAGTGCTCACTGCTTCTCTTACATGCTCTGTCACGAATGGTTGAACGGTTGCATAACAAATGTGTTCCCAATTTGTCCTCCCTATTATATTTTACTCCTCTCTCCTTCTGTGTCTATGTTTATTTGACTGCAGGTTCACTCTGATCATTTCCCTCTAAAAATCTATTCTGTAAGTTAAACAACCCAACCTTTTCTTAAAAACACGGCAATATGACCCATTTACTTACAGACATAGGCTTTAAGGATATGTTTAACAATTCATTGAATCGTTCAGTCTCCTTAATCACAGTCTGCTATGCCCATTATGGGGTGCTTTGTGGGTGTCTATTGTTTATTTTGTTCAATTTAGTTTTTCACCGGTAGCAAAATTTTTAATAATTTATATTCTGAAAATCTATTTTTAATATCCAGAGTTTCAGATAAAATTTCTTTGCAGTTTCTTTTACCCTGTACCCTTAGCAATTGAAAGATTAAATTAGAACTCATCGACAATGATAATTTAGGGTGTTGACCGTTTAATGCATGCCATTCCATTTCTCCCATCTTCTTTCCCTTAATTACACCCCCTAATAAAGCAGAAAAGGTTCATGACCAACCAACATTTTTCTTTTAGTTTAGCCTGCATATAATAGGCAGGATGAACAATACATCCTCTCCACACAGTTTGATTGCCAAGCTTTCATCCTTTTAAAACTAAAGTGTAATTAGAGATGTTCAACAAGCCACATGGGTCAAGCTAATGGGATCAGTGCAGTATATTATATGCACTTGATGTAGGTGATTGCTCCCAATGCAAGATGGCACAATAATACGTTTCAGACTATTGGATGCATGAAAGCAACACTGCAATTTATCATTTACTAGATTTGGAATTTAAGGCTGTGCAGTGGTATTTCCTGAAGTAGGAAACGACAGTTCTAAAGTTAAAATAATCAACAAGGACTGAAGGTGCCGCAGGGAAAAAGTGTAAGAAGAAACAGCTCACCTGTAGAAGTAGGAGCAGCCTCGCACTGTGTTGTGACTGAAATATTCCTGGGTTTTCTCGTTGCCAAAATCCTCCAGAGGATCGGCCCACAGCAGGTCACACATGGGCCCAAAAGCCGGCGGCTCCTTGAACCGATCCAACTTTACACAAAGGAGAAGAATGCATGTTTTAAAAACTGTTTTAGACAGCAAGACCTTGTAGTGCTGAGTCAGTATATTATTACCTTTTTAATGTCATCTAAGGTGTGTATTTCAGGTGAGAGCCCACCATGGACACACAGAAACTGTTGGTTCATGAGTGCAGCCAGGGGAAGGCAGTCAAACGCATCCATACACGAGTCGTACACCTGCTCTGAGTACTTGATTTTACCTGACAGAAGACAGAGAAGCAATTTAACTGGACAACTACGTTAGCACATAAAATAACTTCTACATGTTGGTTAGTTTTCATGAGGGTCTTTGATACTGAACAGCACCAAGTTAAAAAAAATAGAACATTGGAATATTTGGAGAAAGTAGCTGGTGAATCTTGTTTGCAGATATGAGTTAAATAGTATGTGAATATATAAAAATATATATTATTTAAAATAAATATTTTACTTTTTACTTTCCATCCCCTTTTTTTGTGCCATCATACAGAATTAACATGACGGACAGGTGCATTACTTAAGCTCTACCAAAAGTGCTTCAGGCTAGTCACGACATTAGCAATATACAGAGAGACAAATATATAAACAATAAAAAACAATATGAGAAACACTGAGAGGCACTCACATTCTTGTTTGAAGGTGAAATATTCTGTCAAATGTCTACATTCATGATTTCCACGAAGTAAAAATAGTGTCTTTGGATAGAGGATTTTCAGCGACCAGAGGTATAAAACACACTGTCAAAACAAACACATAAAGAAAGTGTTATTCTACGTGAAGCGCTGTAAAAAGCAGTAACTTATAATGAATACATAAAGATTTCTGTTCTTCGTTTCTCCCATGACATACTTAATGTCACTCTGATGTTTTTACCTCAATACTGAAGTAGCCACGGTCCACGTAGTCCCCCAGGAACAGGTACCGTGTCGTGGCTGGTGATCCTCCAACTTCAAACAGCTTCATAAGATCAAAGAATTGCCCATGGATGTCACCGCAGACTGGAAAACAACCGAAGGACAGTTACAGAATAAAATAATTTGAATTTGTCTGCATCTATTTGGGTGTTTCTTTTTTTGCATTTGTGTAGGACAAAAAAAACCCCACAATCCTCATGTTCGACACATGTCTGTAGTATCATTTGGGTATTTTGGTGTATTCCATTCAGTGAATCAATTACAGTAGCCTCACCATGGGTTGATTCAACTCTCAAACCTCTTGTAGCTTCTGAAACCCACTCACAAATAATTGGACACAGTTGTAAATGTATTTTCATGTAGCTAAAAATCAAGGATGTTTTTTGTTTTTTATCCAGAAAAAGATTCTGGAGATACATAACGCCTGCATTTGTAAAGACAGCCGGAGAGCCACTTCTCTTATCTATTGTTTTCGAAGACAGAAAACAGGAAAGAAAGTAGAGAATATTCTGGCAGGAGAAGTGCACTTTGTATCAGAGGTGTGTATCTTCTTTTCATGCTCTCAGGTTAGCTTTATAAATAGACGGACAGGCGGGCAGGCAGTGCAGCTACACAGAGATGCTACTGTACAGTTTGCGTAAATATCTGTATCTCAACAGTCTTAATAATTTATATTTGATGAATGTTGTAATGATTGCTGCCATTAAGATATCAAAGCAGTTAACTTCATGTGGGATGTCATCAATAATGAAGTATAACGTACAATGAAAAATGAATGTTAACACCGACATAAATAACAATACTTTATGTTATACACAGTAATTATACACATCTTTTGTTACATTTGTTACAGCTATTTGCATGTCAACAAATATTATTATTATTCTATGCAACAGGCTAGACCTGCCCCAACACGCTTAACAACTCCTTCAATGGACAACACAGAGCAGTCACTAAAAAGAAAAGGGTTTTTTATTCTATAAACTGCTGAGTCTTTGGGAGAGGCTATGAAAATACTATTCATATGTATATTTATGCAGCAATATTATATTCTATCTGCCAAATTAAACACCTACAGAGGAATTTAATGGTATACATTTCTCCTGTCCTTAGTTATCCTTCTTATTGAGATACTTCTACGGTCTTTGGCTGAAAGCCCTCTGTCCTCCACAGAGAAGCTCTCATCTCAAAGAGGTGGAAAAAGCTCAAGCCCAGTGGAGATGCATACTTTTTTTTTGCAGCGAACACTATGGCTCTGGAGTGCAAACCTACATCTCATTTCCTCACTGCGTTCAATTTTTCATTATCATCTTCCTCTGTCTTCTTCTCTCCTACTCATCCTCCATCTCCTCTCTCTTTTCTGTCTCCCCTATCAGCTCCACAGTGGCCTTCGCCCACTCAAAGCTTAGAGCAATGTGAGTGGGAGACTGCCTGTGTGACTAAAGCAATCAAACACACACATGCGCACATACGTACACACACGCAAACACATCCATGCAAGTAAAGATTCAGTGCATAAATGCCTCATAATATATGACTCTAAACACTCACACACACACACACACACACACACACACACACACACACACACACACACACACACACACACACACACACACACACACACACACACACACACACACACACACACACACACACACACACACAAACATAAGTCAAGCTCACAAAAGCATAAAACAGACCACCACACTTACAAATGCCTGTTTACAATACTCATACTCATCATCCATATTTCATGCTTAATACATAAAGCTTCCATTTTCCTGACGCCAGTCAAGATGAGGAGCAGACGGGTTCGGGTGAATGTGCATTTCATCTATTTGTCACCTTTGTGTCACCTAAACACTGTACTCCTCGCTCTCAAGTAAGACTATTAAACTGATGGTATGCTCTGTGGATATTTGATATCACAGGTTTGAGTGAAACGAATGACATGACACAAACAACCAGAACACTACAAGGGCACTCAGAGAGCGCAGACCTCTGCCAAGGCATGCCCTATCCCACAATGCTAATAGAGTAAAAAAATTCCCCAGTCTGGAACTAGATTTTTCTTTTTCTTCCGGCACAACATGAAATGGCAAAACGAAATAAGTTCTTCTTTGGCCCATGCTTCACCCTTCCACCAAGTTCCATGAAAATCAGGCCAGTAGTTTTTTCCATAATCCTGTTGATAGACAGACAAACTGAAAACATAACCTCCTCGACAGATGTAGTTAGATTATGTATAGTGCATCAAAAGCATTTCACTTGGTACAAAAATCTGTTGCAATTTGATACCGATACCTACTACCAACTTTTAGCATCAGCTAAATATATATTTTTGCTTTGGTTTTAACAGTCTCTTGATAAATATACTGTATCTTGATGGTAAACGAAGGCTGAATAGTTATGAACAATCTGGTTTTAGAGGTTGATCAGAAGGACAATTAAAAAACAATCTTCTAACATTTGCAGAAGTTGTGGGCTCTGTTTATCTTGATTATCTTAATGTTTCTGGTTTACTAAAATAACCACTTTGGCAACATAACGGGATATTTAAAGCCGTGATCCACAAGCTACTCTTGTTTACAGATATGTGTTGATAAGGATTACTTTGAGCCAGAATGCTGACATAGTTAACTTAAAAAGAAAGACCCAGTGATGATCTCTTCACAGTCAAAGCACTTCATTCTCCCACTCTACTTGAAAAACCTCACCCATAAACAAACTAGTCATCCAGCCTTTGATGAGAGGGCTTATAATGAGAGATAGATTGTTGGCCTATTTCACTTATATGACGATGGTTCTACTTTAAAGTGACAGTTTCCTGCTGTAATATATTTACAATAAAACAGATTTCTCTCAACTGCGTTTCATCATCTCTTTCGCTCCAGTCAAGTGCTTTGTTTATTTTTGTACTACTGGTACAAACAGAAGCATTGTCAGTCCACATCCTCTCACTGCCTCTTATGTGTTTTTTTCACTGTCATCCTCTCTTTTAGACTCTCCACACTGAAAAACATGAATCAGAGTGGATGTAAATGTAGCACAGTTAAATCTGTAATATCAGTATGTTTCAGCATCAAGGCAGCTGCTAAATGTTCAACTTTCTTCAACCGGTATTAGTTGCTAACTTTAGCTATTGCTAACACTGAAATATTTGGGTCAAGAGGCTACTGAAATATTTAGCAGTTTAGTAAAGAGGTACTTCTTCTTGACAATATGCAGGGTTATGATTTGGTTATACTTATTCTTCCAGGACTGTTCTCCATATTTTTTCACCTGTAACGGTTCGATAAAGCAAATAACAGCCACTGTTCTTTTCTTTGTCTATCTTGTACTCTTGTCCCTCCACTAGTTTCCTTCCTGTCTCGACTATTAACTGTCCAAAACTGCCAAATATAACAGATAACAGACAACGTGACACATAAATGGGGTGGAGAAAATATCAGAAACACCGCTCAGTTTAATGCAGTACAATTCAACGGCACCACAAACTACAGCCTCCAGTGGTAGGCCTACACATCTTTAAAACAGTTTCAACAAAAAACAACATTATAAACATCAGGAGTTAGAAGATCTATTACAGGAATGCTGTACTACTAGTCTGCATTACTATTAGCTAGGTGTCACATTTGGTGACAAAATATTTTTTAAAGGTCCCATATCATGCTCATTTTCAGGTTCATACTTTTCATTTTGAGTTTCTACTAGAACATGTTTACATGCTTTAATGTTCAAAAAACACATTATTGTTCTCACACTGTCTGTCTGAATGGCTGTTTTAGCACCTGTCTCTTTAAGACCCCCTCCTGAAAAAGCCCAGTCTGCTCCGATTGGTCAGTGTTTCTGGGTTTCCCGCATCTGCACTCTCGGTGTCTTTGCGCTGTTATTGCAGCCGGGAATGACTGTAACATCACTGTAGCAGCATTTTCTACCTATATATAGAATAGTTGTGACATCACAACTATACAGAGGTCCTGACGGCCCGTTTAAAGCCACAGTTCCTGAATACGGGCTGTGTGCATTTCTCTGTGGATTAAGCGTTTTGATACTTTCACAGTATTTATATAGCACATCCACCTGGTTCATAATAAAACATATATGGAAATTTAACTTGCCTTTAATATGCCTTCTGTAAAATGTATGTATGTAATTTTCAAACTGACGCAGTAGGTAGCAATGCTGACATTGACCATAATTTAAGCCCCATATAATATCTGAGCAGGTGAAATACTTTTAACAAGAACGCTGAGTCATTACAATTTCAAGCTGTTGCGTCCTGCAGCTCACAAGTGCAGCAAGATACACGGCCGGTAATTATAAGGCTTAATACCTGTGACTGGTGCCTCGATGTCCAATATAGTTTTCTCCTGACGCAGGATAGCTGCTCCCTCGTTGATGATCCGAAGTGCCACAGCTTCCTCTACACGGCCCTCCTTGGTGAGGTGGGCCTTCAGGAGATCCACACGAGGTTTCCCTTCGCAGTCAAACACTTCCTTCATTGTAAGGCGGTGGCTCAGGGGGAAGGGGACAGCTGAGGACAGAGCACAGGCACATGGTGACATTTAGACAGAGGGGACATCACAGTTACTATGGCTACTGTTATTTATTTATTTTTGCACTGTTGTGAGAGAACAGTGTCAAACACCACTGAGGAGTAGTGCAGGCAACATATCAAGGAAATCATGCATAAATCCTGTTTGAGAAAACAACATCCATGTTTCGCCTGCAGGCATTAATGTGCTGCTGCTTCTGCTGCTGCATCCATTTTTGGTGACTTCAGTATTTGTGCATGTTTGGCATGAAAACTATAATAATAAACATGGCTTTGCTTGATATGCATAAAGTATGAGAAGCCATTCGAAAGGAATCTTAAAGGAATTTTAATTATTCAGAAATATATGCCAAATACTATTCACAGATATTCTTCACAGATGTGTATACCTGCAAATGATTTGTTTTTTCAAGTGGTGGGTCAGAGGATCAAATCGCTCGGCAGCTGTTTGTGCACAGTGCTTTAAATATGTTGCATATATCTTATATTTTATTATATTATGTTATCATGTTCATGTCCGTAATGTCTATTTGTAGAGCAAAGAATTAAATACAACATACTATAAGCCTTACTTAAAATATAAAATATATGAATTATTGAACAATGTGAAATGATCTCTATTATCCCACTATATACTATAAACCCTACTTTAAATATGTGTCAATAGGAACTTGCAATATCAATAAATGGAATAGACACTACCAACTGTTATTCCAGTACAGAGTATTTTCTGAGTGCTGGATAAAACTCAGCTAACATCTGAGCACTCTATCTACCCAGCAGTCTCCCTGGTTTGCTAAAGCCTGTGGTCATTAATGTGCACCAGACACCTACCCAACAGACTGCCTGTGAAAGTGTGAAATCCAACGACAGATCATTAGTTCAGTGGCAGCAAAGGTTATTTATCAGATCTGGTGCCGTGACAACAAGCTTTCAAGGTCCATGTATTGGCCTTAATCTACACATAATTTGGCTTAATAGAGAAAACTCTTTGTAGGGGTAAATAATTCACATAAAAAGAAAAATAAGTCACATGCATGGTCTAGGGTTGTCACAATTCTCGGAATCTTCAATCCGATTTGACTTTCGATTTTAAGCTCACAATTTGATTCAATTATCAATTTAAAAATCTTTTTTCAGCACTAACGGCTATGCAACAAAAAAAGTGAAAGAGAAAATATACAGTATAAGGTGCACCATGGGTTTACAAGGAGCACCTGAATGCATCATGAAGTCCTGTCAGGTCCAGGCCCCAAGGAAGTGCACCAGACATTGAGGCCTATTTGTCATAATGGCCAAATGGTGGACTTTCTTTTTTCGTTCATGTGATGCCATTGGGCCCAAAAATCATTTTTCCCATTGACTTATGTGGCGAAAGAGACTGTAAATCCATGGATTTAAAAAAAAAAACTTCACAGCACCTGTGAAATGACTCAGTATTTGATTAATTCGGTCCGATAATATTTTGAAAGTCCAGGAGAGAGTCCGATCATTTAATTCCCATTCAAGTTTACAGAGTGCTAGACCAAAAGTAGCCAGTTTGGCCAGGAGAAGTCTCCAGTGCACTTGCTCTACGGGCCCAACAGAGCAGATCCAGGTATTTTTAGACGCATAAATATATATATTTTTTGGCTTCACGTGCCACTAGGCAGCTTTCATTGGAATAAACAGGGCTCTATCTTTAACACTATACAGTTCTCTTTATACATCTATGGTGCATCCAGTGCTCTTTCAGCCCAAAGCTTTTTAAATTTGAGGACCTGAAAGGTTGACTCGACTGGTGATAATTTAACAAACTGAGTCAGTACACTAGCAAACTGTAACTCTCTCTTGATTTACTGTTGGTCATATTTGTGTAGTCGTCTGAAATTTTGTCTCTTTTAAACTTCAATGCAACAATATCATCATCATGCACCCCTTACCTCCCCTAAAATGCAGCAACATTTACTCTGACCTACTTTTTACCTTTATCTGAGAACACTTTTAGTAAAATATTCTAATAATCCATCCCTGCACATGTACACACGATACAAGCCATCAGCAGAAGTATATATATATTCAGGAGTAAGGGTATGCTTGCCAGATTTGTGCAGTGCATAGCAAACAGGGCCACTCAGCAGTGCCAAATGAAGAGAAGACAAAGGAAGAGTCTCAAAGCTCAGACTTAAACCAAACACGATCAACTACTCTTTAATAATGAATGCTTGACTAGAGAAATCTCAAAGTCGCTGCTCCTGGGATAATGAGGCCGGCCCCAGCAAGTGAATTTAATGGGACAAAAAAATGTTCAGTGTGAATCTGTGACGGTGATATCTGCTGCCACTCAAGTTTTAGTTTGGTTAATGTCACTGTGTGGCTGCCAGACAGCCTGACGATACATTTTGATGATATGTTTGCAAGTCTCTAATGCAGCGAATGATTTAACTTCACATACTGATTTTTATGGGAATTAACAGTAAGTGAATGAGTTAACAATGACTGAAAAGTATGTTAGAACAGTCGGAACTGGAAGGCAAAATACATTGCTGTATTTACTGTAATTAACATTTCATGGCTGTCAAATGAAGAAACCTAAATCACCTTGAACTGATTTTACTAAACACAATACTCATATTTTTTTTAAACTGCTTGCACCTTTTTACCAGTAACACAAATTGAAATAGAGCCACATGCTGATGCTTTGAAAAGGACACAACACTTAGCTTTTTTAGGCAGAACGGAGCAACAAAGGGTTAAGCCAACTAATAATGAAATACAAAGAAAGCAACTCTGATACTGAACAATTGTTCTTCCACAATATATTTTACAGACACAAATATGTAGACTCAAATGTACAAGTGCACTGATGTAAATGTATGGTGAGATGAAATGAGATGAAAAGCTGACTTCTGCTCAGCACCACAGCAGAGTTGAACTATGAAATACAGTATGTTGCCGGGCAACAGCAACAGCAGCTGACTGTTGGCGTACAGCCAGTGCCGCCACGGAAAACTGCAATTTGCATTGAAGGTTCACATAAATGCTGTTGGAAATGTTCATGCAGTAGACACACGTCGAATTTTCCGAGCATGTTGAGAAGTATGAGTCTGTATTGTACACCTTTTTATGCCAATGCACATTTTCCTGAGAAAGCTTTCTCCATAATAAAATGCATGGTAGGTTTTTCTTGCTAATGAGCAACCCTGGGTTCAGTCAGGAAACACTGAATGTCTTCATCTGATTGGACTAAGTAGACAGTGTGCATTTATAAGAGGTTCAATTAACATACCTAATACTCATGGTGTAGTGTCAAGCTTTTAATATAATGTTGTGTTGTTTTTTTCACCCACCCCCAGCACCACTAGCTGAGACCTGCTTCATGTGGTGTTTGAAGGGTTATATACCTCCCGACTGCTCCATCATAACCATTTATAAAATATTAGAGGGGGAAAATAATGCTCATTTTCAGGTTCCTACTTGTATTTAGAGTTTCTACTAGAACATGCTTTCATGTTAAAAAAAAAACACATTAATTTTCTCATGCTGTCAGTCTGAATATACCTGTAATCACCCACTGTCTGAAACGCTCTGCATGTCTCTTTAAAGTTGTACTCCGTAAGACTTGGGATATCTTGTTTCTCGCGGCCTCTTTGCATCAGCAGCATCACTAACATGGCAGCTTATTGACATCCAGCCCGGGAATGTCACCACAGACACGGATATCTGAATACTCAGCAAAAAGGCAAGTAGAAGTGCTTTCATTAGCGGGTCATATGATCAATCAACATTGTTTTAACTCACTCTTTGATAGATATTAACTTAAAAGACAATTAAATAGATGAAAATCTTACGGAGTACAACTTTAAGCATCGCTCTCGAAAAAGCCCCATCTGCTCTGATTGGTCAGCGCTTCTGGGTCTTAGGCATCTGCACTCTCGGCATCTCTGCATCGTCATTGCAGCTGGGAAATGACTGTAACGGCACTGTAGCAGCACTTTCTGCCTATATATAGGGGAGATCGGGGTCAGTCGGGACAGTGTCTTTTTAGCAATTTAAAAAGCAACTATGCCTATGTGCTATACCCTCTTCATCTTCAACGCCAAACTGGAGGCTTTTGACAATTCCTCACATTTTATTCACAGTTTTGAAATCTTCAGCTTCCACAATACTATTTTGAGTTAAACTACATACAAAAGACATATTGTTGGGAAGCATATTATCTGGTCAGTTGATGCTAGTGTTGACGAGCTGTTGTCAGAATTTTAGCTGAACGCCTGCACAGGAGCCTGCTCTCCCTGAAGTGTTGTTTATAGTTCATATTTTGTTACAAATCAATAGCAGGATCAAAAGCAGAGTTTTCTATTTAAATTATACGCATATATATTGATTTTAAAACTCAGAGCAAGGTGTGCCAACCAACCTTACACTCCCAACCGTCCCAGGGAGTTGTCGTTTTGGGAAAATGCACTCCTTGTACATTAGTATTTTCATTATTTTTCAAGAAATAGACGGCTCAATTAAAAACACAGCTTCTGAAATACGGGCTGCTTGCATTTCTCTGGGGATTGAGCGTTTCATAGTTTCTTTCACAGTATTTATATGGAACTTTTACCTGCTTTATAATCAGAAGACATTAACATCTCATGTTTTACATTAGGGATGTCAAAGTCAAATACATCAGAGGGCCAAAAAAACAAATTTGCTACAAGCCGAGGGCCGGACTGTTTCAATGTTTATTAAAACATATTAAAGTGATTGCATGTAACCTATTGAACCAAGACCTAACACAGTGTACGGTATTTTATTTAATAATCAAATGAATAATCCAATATTTTTGAATGGCTCTGTCAGTAATTTCAAGTGAAAAGATTTTTCAACAGGCTCACAGCAAAAAAGAAAATGTCCTTCAAAAATAAAATGTGTTCCTTAATATCAAGATAAAGACACACAGCTTTGTGAGAACATGTGCTCTGCCTCCCACCTAGCTTGAAACACCCTGTGCTCATCGTCCACCTTCTGTTTAGCCATTATTGGGGGGATGGGGTGGGGGGGTGCTGAAAGTTGACATCGGCCCACTTGCGGCGCTGCAGTGAGTTCGCGGGCTACCGTTGCATTGTGGGTAATGTTGTTTTGGTGCATAAAAACACCAGCGGGCCGGTTCTAATACTAATCAAATATCATCCCGGGGGCCAAGAAAATTCACCCACGGGCCTTGACTTTGACACCCATGTTTTAAAGTATGAGGCCTTTAATGTCAACATAAGTGTTGACTGGAACCAATTTGCATGTTTGCTACGGCAAGCTGGAGTCTATGTTCTATCCTGTCGCAGGGATGCTTCTCATATTGTTGCGTATTTATTTATTTATAGCTTCAAACAATGGGGAAAACAAATAGTTACAAATTCATGTAGGCCTAGTGCATTTATGTTGCAATACAGCATTTGTGACATATTAAGATATGGATTTTCTACAGTGCTATAATAATGCAAGATAGTTCACAGGTGTACTCCCTGAAATAATTGACCTCAATATGCCTCCCGATGCCCACAGCACGGTTGTGACAGTGCCGTGGAAACAAACTGCACAGACCAGCAGTTATTGTATCTCTTCAGATATGTTCTGTCAGGTTATAACATGTAAGAGAAAAGAGAAGTGCTGAGAAACTCGTTGTTTAAGTTCAAAATATTTATACAGGGATAAAAATAACTTAGTGGCTTGTACTATCAGTGCTGAGTAGTTTTCTACATGCGCCACACACACAATAACTTTAAGAAACGTCAGTCTCGACTCAGAATTTCCATTGTCTTTATCGCTTCCTTTGATCAACTGAATGTTGCATAAATCAGTTTCTTTCACTTTTAAGTCTTTTGGGGATTGGAAAAAAAAACTCGGGTTTTACTACTTTTTCAAAGTGTAGTACAAAAATAGACGAGTGGATAGAAGCTAAGAACGGATATTCAGATGTGGTGATGTGATGATCCATTTTCGACAGTCACAAAGTGCAAATTAATGGAGATTTGAAGACATATATGTCTGTATATGAAGCTATTAAGTATGTTTTTTTTAACATTACAAAAAGCTAAAATGAAACAAATGGATATGATTTTACTCAAACAGAAAACAAATACTGGGAGCATTTCAAACCATGTACAAAAATCCTAAATTTTACATGACCATGTTACAAAAGTGAAAGTCTGACTCAGAATTCTTGGCTGTGCTGTTGATATAAACCACTTGTTTGACATATTTTTGAAAGCCTGGACCTCAGTAAAGCTTTGCCAAAGAAATATCCACAATAATGTATCTTGGTTGGGAGCTCTTGCTCACCACCAGTAATCAGTCATTTTAGACCCACTTCTTTCTGTTACTATGGACATTATGACAAATGGCAGTGCAGTGCTTAGATGTTTTCAGAAAGTGTCCAAGTAAAATCATAAACCGTATAATTTGTTAACAGTGCAAATATAATAAATTGTCTCAGCATTATGACAACATGGATCTGTTTCAAAATTTTGGGTGGACAGTGTGCTATTTACATTAGAAATGAGTCAGTATATATGGCTTAGGGGTCCCTCAGGAGGATTTTCAGACCTTTTAGCATAATTCTTAAATAAAGCTTTTTCAATTGAAACAGCTTATACATACAAGACATTCATTGTGCCTGCAGTCATTGTCACATACATTAAGTGTATCTCAGTGCAGATTACTCCTGTTTCCACAACTCTGTAGCCTAAAGGACAAAGTTGTTATTGCTGACTGAGCAGCTCGGCCTCGGCTAATATCTTGAATGTGAATATATTCAGTTCCCAGTGCTGACTGTGAGCCGATCCATGGTCAAAATGAGCAGGGCTAAATGAGTTATGGCACAACTGTGAGCACTTCATCATCCTCCATTGATCCAAGTTGTATCTTCAGTAATTCTCTGACAGAGAGAGCAGCCTTCTCCGCATCTGCTGATGTGGCTTGTGGGATACCTTATAGACCCTTTTCTCATCAAATTAAACCATGATTCACTCCTGGTAAAATATATATTCCCATTAAATGTCAATTTCATGCCCTCTTCCTCTTCCACTGGCCCTGTCAAAGCCTGTGAAATCCTGCTGCATCACTGCCCCAGCTTTAAGCTCGGCAATTCAGCTGTTCAGAACAATACACAGTTAAATCGTGACAGCAAAGATTCAAATATAGATACATGTGTGCAAGAAAAAATCCATATTTTTCGGCTGCAGTGCTGCCGTTTCTTAAGCTTTATTGCCGATCTTCGTGGGGGCTGTGCAGCAAAGAAAACCGGATTGTTTATCAACATCAAAGCTCCAGCAGCCCACTGCCATCGACGTGAACACAACTTGATGGCCGCATACACCATTAATGCACGACAGAAAATAAAGGCCATCTTATGCCAAACCACGTTATGCAATATCTACAGCCAGAACCAAACGCAAAAAATGTAGGCTAACTTACATTTCACCATCCTATCGGTGGCGTTTAAGACGATGTCAGCGTTAGACATCTTCATGGGCAGTTGCTGTCTTCAAGGCTGAATCTGTTTTTCTCTCCTTGCTTCCTTTAGGGTCTACTCTCTCTATTTGTTGTCGAAATGCGACTGATGCTGTGGCATCACTTAGATGATGCGCCCCCTCCGTGCGTCGGTGCTGCGCCGGGTAGGACTGCTGCTCCCCAGGCAGGGATGGATGCTGGATGCTGGATGCTGTAGGAGCTGCTGCTGCCGCTGCCGTGCTAAGCTGTTAATGTGGGGGAGGATGCGAGAGAGAGAGGGAGAGAGAGAGAGAGGGAGAGAGAGAGAGAGAGAGAGAGAGAGAGAGAGAGAGAGATGTGCGCTATCCCGACATGGCGGTGAAGGGAACTCCCACGCAAATGCTTCACGGGGCTGCCTGATGCTGCCATCAGATGGAGGCTGAGACGGGGTTGCCCCCACGCACGCAAGGCGCGCCATGTTTCGGTATTCTCGAAGTTTCTTTACGCCTGAAGACGGGAGCGTATATATGGGCCTCACACATGTGTGACATTCATGATCACTAGGCACAGGTCCGTTTTGATTGCAGTCGCGCGCGCACGTGCACGCGAGCATCACATGCACTTGCATGTAATGCAAAGATGCAGTGAAGTTTCACTTGGTGGCGACAAAGCATCACTTTGTGCACACTAAGCTACTTAAACTGACAATAGCACATATTTTCAGGACAAGACAAAAAATGAACAATTTGCATCTGTAATTATGTGAAGTCCTTTTGTTTTTGTGCCACAGGGAAGGTCAGTAGACATTTTCTGATAATTACACTCGGATAAAAACAGTTGATAGACCTAGGCTACTTGTTTGACATGATTTTATTTTGGTAATAATTTGTTAATCTATGGACTGAAATGTAGTTCAGTATTCGGTAATATAGTTTAGCTTTTGGGTGCTTGAAATGAACTTAAGAAATCCACAAATATGTATCTACAACATCAAAAAGATCTACTGTGGCACTTTATTAATTAGGACTTTTAATCCCTAAATGCGGGCTGAAAGGCAAATGCCTGACTGGTCCCACTTCACTCTATTGTAGACAATAGAAAACTGTTTTGTAACAACATACTACTGTGGAACATGGTACAACTTACAATGAATGTAGTCTTAACTGCTAGGAGCAAGTTACAGTTCAACATTAGCAAGAATTGAAGGATTTTGAACACAACACGACAAAACCTGGAGATATAGTCATATTGACTTTTCACTGATGGCGTTTTCACTCAGGGAATCCACAGTTTGTAGTGATGGATTTTTCTGTAAATATACACTGAGAGCAGAGCAATGGAGGCAGGTGACATTACCTTACTTTGCTTCAACATATTAACAGGAATGCAGCCTTGCTATTATGCAATACAGTACTTGCATTTTCAGATTCAGATTATTTCATTTCACAGTCATCACCTGTATCAGTTTATCAGAGCTATCAGAGCATGTGGCAAAAATCTTACAGTGTCAGCCATGAACAACTTTAGTTTTTTGACATATTTGCAAAGGTGTATTTTAAAAATGTACTTATTTTCTTTTGCACAACAGAACTGTGCAAAATGCCATTTATTACAGTGAAGGAAAAATGTAATACAAATGCTACTAGAAGTAGTACTGACAAAATATTTACAATTGTTTGCCTCCACACTGGTGGCAAGAGGCATCATGTTTTCAGGTTTGCTGTACGTACGTCTGTCCCATTCTTCTGGACGCAATGTCTCAGGAACCCCTGGAGGGATTTTCTACAAATTTGGAAAAAATGTCCACATGGACTCCAGAATAAATTGATAAGATTAGAGGTCAAATTTCAAGGTCAACGTGACCACACAAAACTTTTGGGCACGTGAGAATTCCTTATTACGACAACATTTCACCCCGATGTTTAATAGGATAAAAATGAGGAAGTGATGATATTGTATATCCAAAAGGTTAAAGGTCAACTTCACTGTCACATGATAATGTGCAGCAAAATCGCTTTCTGTTATTCAAAGCCATAAACGCCGGGAACAAAAGGGGAGACATTTGATCGGATATTCAATTAGTGACACTTATCTTGAAACTGTGGTGATTGTATAGATCTTGTGTGGCGCATCCACGTTTCGCCAAACAAATACACTTAATAGCTTTTATTAAATTCCTTCAGTGGATGTAAACTGCAACTTGACTGGTTGGCGGAGGCATACGGCCATCCTAGTTCAATCTGTCTTCAAAATATAAAAAATAAACAAAACAAAAACAGCAAATCTAATACTAAGAAGCCTTTTCTTTCCTGATCACTGTATTGTATCAGCTGGTCCAGCAGGTAAAATCTGTGTACTCTTTCGATTTAACTCCATTATGTCTACAGCAACTGTAAACTGATCCAAGCCAAAAGGGCGGTGTGTGGAGTCAGAGGTCAAAATGTAAGGAGTATTAAAGAAAACTGGCTCATTTTTTAATGCATTCATCTCAGATTTCATAACTGATTGATTGTTTCGTGCTTACAGGAATGTTTCATGGGCTTATAAATAATAACTGAAATATTCATGAGTATTTATTGATCATTGAGTTGCATCTTTATCATCAGTACCCCCTCCACAACAACAACAACAACAAATTTCTGGCAACAAAAGCTTTGAGTACACTGCAGCCTTGGAAAGCAAGTGAACGGCATTTTTTTTGAGTCACACAGTGTAGTTTTCTTTGGGGCAGCCCTTTCCACAATGCAAGGCCATGAGTGTTTGTCAACATGTTTTGTCTTTATACTTTATAGACTATACTTAAGCCATTTGATAAAGGGATTTTTGCTTCTGTGGTCTTGACCTTAAGAGATTTGTACAGTAGGACTCCGGGGACACTGGAATACAAAACACTGCAGAATATTCATACATTAGTAGGGGTGCTGTACTAATTTGGTACTAGTTTTAGTATAACATAGTATAACGTAGTATAGTATAATATATGTAGTCAAAAATGATGCACTTCTGGCACAATGTTATGTCAATATATCCATCCCTACAGTGTTCAGATTTGGAGAAAATACACTCAAGCAAACAGATCCCAAAGGTATGATGTTGTACATTGTTTTGGGGGAAACTGTTGAACCAGAATGAAGAAGCAAAGTGTTTTCACATTGGACGTAACCCAGGTGATCAACAATCGAGGAGCAGGGTGGTAGGCTTTATTATTTTGAGACAAAACACTTATAGACCCTTTCAATGGAATTCCATTTGCCAGACAACAGCCTTGGTCCTTGTTAACTTACTGTCAGCAGATGTAATTCACATTCACTGCAACAGGAAATAAACTAGGACACATTTAGAATGTTTATGTTTACATATTTGAAAAGGTTTATACACTGCAGTGCAAAACAAGCTCACTATATTGTAATCCTTATCAAGTCAAGTAGAACTTTATTTATCAGAGGGGCAATTGGTTTTAAAGATTAGAAGATAAATAAGTTTTCCTGTACGATTAAAGTCTTAATTTGCTGTCCACAGAATACCAAACAATGTAACAAAAAAGTATAAGAAAGAAAAATATATGAAATATACAAAAATGATATACAAAAACAGAACTTTTTTTAGGTAGCTTATTTAACAATTAAATAAAACAACAACAACAATAAGAAACTAACATAAATAATGCAATTGTGCATGTGCAGACTGTGCAGTTATGGAATCGGCTATGCACTGTTTAGGAGTCTTCCCTCTAGGATTAAAAACAGTACCTATGACTTAAAGTTGATTGACTTTCAGATTTCTTGCCCTAAATATTTTCCAATTGGCATTCAAACTCAAGATGTGTTACTAAATACATACAAGCAGACAACCTGAAGTGACTGATGCAAATGTATACACACACTTGATAGCCATCTCTAATCCTAATCATTATTTCAATGCTTCACATGGGCATTTATTCTCAGAAAGCTTCTATGAGGACCTGCCACTAGATGGGTCCCCAACCCTGATTTTAACTGCTACAGCAGCAACAGCTGGTCGACTGCTGAAGGATGGACAGTGTTTGCTGCCTCACATTTAGAGACATGATAATTTGAGAAAGCAATGACACTACTTATTTAGTGGTACAAGCTAAACGGTTGTTGATGTAATTTTGTCATGCTTTTTTGTCCTCGTACTGTCAGTCAAGACAATAGATCTGCTTGCTTCCTGACAGATGAGGCTGAGCGTGTGATTAGTGGTAGGATGAGTAATAAATCTCTAGAAATGGAGCCAGCGTTGCTCATCAGGCAGCAGCCAAGCCACTGCAGCGTGGAGCTGTGAGGCAAGGCGTGACTGACTAAGGCTTGTTCAGTATTGCTAGAAAACACACCACAAAGTCTCTCTGATAGCGGAGTGTGCAATGGACATGGTATGTCCTTGAAGTTGCCACTATAGCTGCAACAGAAAAAAAACAAAAAAAGTGGTGATGAGAGTAAAGGGAAGCTACGCTGGATTTTGAGCTGGCACTCTTGCTCTCAGTTTAGCATTGAGGTTAAAACGAACAATATCCTTGAGACATATTTAATATGTATAATACACAAAACTGCCAAGTTGGATTTACTGCCTTAAACAGCAGTGCATTGCTTCGAAATGACATGTTCTTGGAAGTGACTGATGGTACTGAGGCAAACCTAATTTTAAATGACATTTACTTTAAAAAAATAAATCTGGTTCTCAGGTATAGCATATTTTTGCAGTGACAATGACCTGTTGGCAGTTGCATTTGTTGACCCCTCCTTTCCTTTTACTGTTATTGCTGGCATGCCGTCCTGGCACAGCAGGAGGAGTGAATGGCACTAAGAATGGTTCCTTCAGACATTATATACTGATGCCACAGCTGTTCCCACATTAACTAAGTTATTTGCAGTCACTTCAACACCACAAGCCATCGATTAAATCACAAGCCCCAATGTATGTGATTGAATTACATCACAAGCAAAATGTCTTGGCTGGTAATGACAAATTAATAATGACATACAGAGCATGGATAGATGCAATACAATTTTTTTCTTGCTAAGCCCATTGTCTGTGTCTTGCCCCGAGTACCTGTCTTGAATTAATATGGATTTCCTCACTTCAGGATTAGCTAATCTGGATTAAGTTGAGATAGAGTGATCTTGTTTATTCTGACTGACTTGAGTTGTATGAGCTGTTTACTTTGGTTACACAGCAGGCCTTAACCCAAAGCAAAATGATATTCCAAATTGACAAACATCAATATTGTTAAAAAGATCTCTTCCTGTTCAGTAACACACGTTTTTTCCGAAATAAGGTCCCATGGTGGTCTACCAGAAGGGGAGGGACTTACCAAAAAAAGGTATTTCCTGAGGAATCATTAGTTTCTGACTATGGGAAAACTATCTTCTTTTTCACTTCACTGAAACAGTTTGGAGCCCCCCTGGGGCTTAACCTTTGTGTTAAAAGAATAGTTGGACTTTCGACTATTAACTTTCTTGAACTGATACCACTGTCATATCTGTGCATTAACTATGGAGCCAGGGTCTGGAGGCGCCGAGCTTATCTTAGAATGAAGATCAGAAAGAAATGAGAAGGGCGAAACAGCTAGCTTGGTTAACTGACTCCGAGCCTACCTGCACCTCTAAATCACAAAAAAAGAATCAAAGTGCGAAAAGTTTTTGGTCAAAAATAATTTTCAAAAAAGGTCAAGAGAAGATCTCAAGGTACACAGTGCATGAGATATATATAGGACACACACACACACACACACACACAAACACACATACGTACAGCATGTTAGTTCAACGTGCAGTTTCATACTGTAAGTATTGCTCTCTGAACTCATTGACTTCCTGGTGTCTGTGAGGTTGTGAAAAGAAACAGCAACTGGAACACCCTGCTCCAACAGCTGGTAAAATTTGGTGACAGATGATCTTTGGTATTCTACAGGAAGTGACATCACCTGGCACCAAAGACCAGCCAATAGGAGAGAGCGAGGACCTTGTTTGTTGCCAGTTAGATGTCAGGTTTCACACATGTTTCGGTTTAATATGGGATACATTTGTAAATGGGTTTTTATTAATAACGATATTATTAAATATAAGTTTGCCTGAACTTCATATGTTCAACGATAAGAAGACAAACAGATTAAATCAGCAAACACAGGCATCTTTCAAGACTTTAATGTTACATATTACAACACACTGTACAGATAGATAGATGGACAGATATAAATGTGGGGATGGCGATGATGTTTATGCTGTTTTTGCTGCTGAACAATGAGAGCTGTGTGCTGATGAGTGTACGCTGGGAGAGAAACTGTAGAAACAAGTAAAATAACAACAAGCCAGCCTCTCTAAAATGGGGGGTTGAAAATGTGTTACAGTGACCCTTTGGAGGATTTACAGGGCTTGCCACATTCCTCAGTATTGGAGAGAGCTGATGTTCATGCCTCACCCTGCTCCCTTCATCCCTTACGTACCTCTTTTTGGGCCGTTTTCGGGGGCTTTCCTACATTGCTGGTCATGTGTGCAGCTAGGGATGGAGGACATGCAACGCTAATCCTCCTCCCCAGCTCAGGAAAGTACCCTGCCTCCCTGTGCAGAACGAAAACAACAAAGAGCTGAGTGTGGCTGCAGCCTCCGGGGTTCAGTGCACCCACCAGAACATGTCCAAGAGTCACAGCTTGCTGCTCCCTCCTACCCATCTATCCATGCATGACTCTCCTTTTCTCTCATGCTTTCTTTCTTTCGACCCTCTTTTCAACCTATGAACGAAAGGTACGATTGCAGACGTAATATTCCTCCGTTTCAGACCAGAAATAGAGGACTTTAGAAGGTCAAAAGGGAGGACACAAAGGACGGTAGAAAAGAGAAAAATAATGTTGTCAGAGTGAGTTTTAGGGAGGCAAAACGTTTCCTGTTCATGTTGCAAAATTTTACATTACTATATCATTGAAATTGTCTTAAACCCAACATACAGAAAATGGAGAAACAAAAGTGAAAAAATTTAGTTAATCATTCCAAATAAGATAGTTGAAAGAAAGAACAAAAATGACATACGGTATCTATGGACTAACAAAAGCATGGAGATGGCAAAAAGCTGGTTTTGGTGGTATCAATGTTGTTGCATTGAAAGTTTCTTTGTCCATATGTTTACACAGAACCCCTTTTGGGCTGATTTATTTGGAGCCTTTATTAATTGGACAGACAGGAAATGGGGTGAGAGAGAGGGGGGGAGACATGCAGCAAGGGACCGCAGGTTGGAGTCGAACCCGCAGCAGCTGCCTCAAGGACCTTCAGCCTCTTTACATGGGGCAACTGCTCTAACCACTCTACCACAGGCCGCCCCCTTTTGGGTTGTTTTGATACTGAACATGAACTGCTTCTGAAAAGACCCAACACAACAACATCAAGTGCCAGCTAAATTTGGATAACAATGTATCACTAAATTTATTAGCCATGGCAGTGGTGGGGTTCTAGGCATGGCTATAGGTCCATCACTTTGGTCCAGACTAAAAAATCTCAACAAGAAATGTTATACACACACACACTGATATGCGCCGCAGCATTGATTGCAAAAACATTGGTGATCCTCTGTCTGTTCACGCAATAAGTAGGTCAGGCTTTAAATTTGTCCAAAACTTTGTTTTCTGAGAAAATATCTGCAAAATTAATCCATCAGAGTCAGCTTTAGTCATTGTCTTTAGGGCTAATTAGCAAATGCTAACTTGCTTTAAGATGGTGAACATGGGGAATACAGGGAACATGGTTAACATTATACCTATATTTATTCCTATATCTGTATACCTTTATACCTATATCAGCATGTTAGCACTGTCATTGTGAGCATGTGCTGACATTAGTATTTAGCTCAAAGCACCACTGCAGTGGTGCGCCTATGGCTTTAGACCCTTAGTCTTGTTGCATGTCAGTAAAAAATGTATACAGGTACTGTGTAGACTGCATTATAGTTTTATTGCACAAATATTATCATTCTCATATTATTATCATTACAATAATTATGTGCAAAGCTTATTTTTGTGAACATTATGATAGTTTTTCCTATATACACTCTGGTCACATCCCTGTAAGTATGAAACCGTCAGTGAGTCATGAAATCTGAGATGAACCAGCATTTTTGTAATTCTCCCTACATTTTGATCTCTGACTCCACACACTGACTGTTTGGCTGCACCTGCTGCCACACGCTGCCTCAAGCCAAGAAATCTTAAGGAAATTCTCAAAAAACTTAGAGCCCTGCTTTTCTACAATGCAGACTTGGACACAGCACCTGGGAAGTCTTGTAAGTCATGCTGGCAGATTAGGCAAGATAAATTTCACAGCACTGCTGTGACACTACCTTCTACAGTAGCTCTGAGCCTGAATTGCCCTTGGGTTTCAGTATCCCCAGCAATGTAATTTAAATGCAAGAGAATGACCCGTTGTTATAACATATTTTGCAGAGAGCTAAGGGACAAGGAGATGACCCACAGTCCTGCAGCGGTGAGTACTCCTTTCTGAAAGGTAGTACTCTTAAAGCGTAATTGCTGTGTTAAAACATCCAAGGGTCTTTTTTTGGCAAATACAGTGATCAAATAAGCCATCAAGACAAGTTTTTTCATGAATGAACTATTAACAGAGATATCCTGGAGAGTCGCTAACAGCCGGCTGTGGCTAACACCGATTAGTTCTGGCAGCATGGTGGAGGAATTAAACGGCTTTTTAACCACTAATACTGCTCAAAATAACACCAAACCTCTGCAGTAGTATGACAGGAGTCCTTACACATAAAACGAAGCACCAACAGTGTAGTTAGTGAGCTCGGAGTTTATTAAAAGAGTGTTTTGAAAGACTTACCTACTGGCGGGGGCGGGTGCGTGTGTTGCCGGAAGACGCACAGCATATGTGAGTGCAAGCACAGGTAAAGACGACTAGCCTGAAACTTGAAGTGAAGAGAGACAGAATGGTTTGTGTTTGTATCTTTCCTGGCTGCAAAACAAAAATGAAAGCTTACAACCCAGAAACTTTTCATAGGCTGCCATTGTGGTACGATGACCGTGTTCTGATAAACCAGTGGCTTATTGTTTTGAATCTAGACACTGAGGCGCCGATCGAGGCGCTTACACAGGGGATTACTGTGTCTGCAGCAAACATTTTGAAAAGGATGACTTCATAAGAAAGGTCAGGTATGATCAGTCAGCCTGGCAGAGGTCCTCCAACCCTGGTCAAAAGGTGCTCATACTCCTCCCAAGTGATAATAGTAAGCTACTGGCAAAATGGCAAGGACTCTTTGAGATCCAGCAGAAAATGGGACAGACCCCGTACCAGATGTCCACCCCTCACTGGAGTGAGGCTGACCTGTCCGTGGAGTTCCTTCCTGGTCTGCAGCTGCTTCCCTGGACCTGGATCTTGGACACCTCTCTGAAGAAATGCAACTCCAGGTGAGAACTCCGTAATTCAGAAATATTTCAGGAAAATCCTGGAAGGACAAATCTAGTCAAACATGACATTGTGTTAAAAGAGGGAGCTTATATGAGACACATGAGTTACACAATACCTTAATGTTTGCTGACTTTGCTGAAGGAGTGAAAGTGATGCTGTCACTGGGAATCATTGAACCATCGAAGAGTGAGTGGTGTAACCCAGTCGTCTTATTTCCAAAGAATAACAACAGTATATGTTTATGTATCCCCTTCAGGTATCTTAATGTAGTCTCACAATTTGATTCATATCCTACTCCCCGGATTGATGACCTGATCAAGCATCTGGGAAAGGCCAAGTATCTACCCACTATAGATCTCTGCAACGGCAGTTGACAGGTATCTCTGACTCAACGGAAGCTGACAGCCAACTGGACACCATGGGGTTTGTTCCAATTCATGGCCCTGCTTTACGATCTGTCAGACTTTGATGATGCATATATTGATGACACTGGCATTTACATCACTGAGTCAGTGAGTAAGAGTCCAGATATTTGCTTCATCCTTCAAACAGATTTTTTGGAAAGGGGTCTGGTGGCTATTCTCATAGAAGGACCGGGGGATGAGTAACACCCAGTGGCCTTCATCAGCTGTAAACTGTTCCCAAGGGAAGTCCGGTACTCAACCGAAAGAGGCATTCAAGTGGGCCTTGGGCTCTTTCAAATACTCCCTCCTGGGTCACAATGGCTACATCTGCTGCCACACAGAATTAAATATCTGTACCCCTCCTGCACACACTTAAGCTTCTCAACCTTTCATTTTTTTGACCACATAAGCATTACATACACACCCACATCATTACCACATGTTCAGTTACTTTCATTCGCAGCCACTTAAACTTCCATAAAACACATGCAGTTTGTTTGGTTTAGAATTTCTTATCTTAGCTATTATCTTATTTGATAAGCACCTTAACATTACACTCTCTTCTGGATAAAGTATTCACACTTGTCATAGGCCAATGCTAGTTGGTTTGATTTTGTATTAAGTCATTTCTTTCCGTCTTTGAGTTACCGGGCAGTTCCTTCCTGCTCAAACAAAAGATGGGGCAGAGGGAGGAGTCTGATTTTATGCAGAGGCCCAAGTTAAGGGCCATACCATACGCCAGGCGCATCGTTAGACCTGGGCATTCGGGGCTTTAGCCCCGGATCTCTTGGAAATAGCCCTGGACCTCTCTGCCATCATAATTAAAACATAATGATGATGAAAGTAGCCTAGTATAGTAGACTTTTATGTGGTTGCATTACCAGCAGCCACAGATGCAACATTGTAGAAGGGAAAACCGCAAAATTCTGATGCGTCCACACACTGACAAGTGATAACTTCAAATCAAACTTAAAGCAGACTGAGTGACGTTGTTTTGGTTTAACAGTGACCTTGTTAACTGGAGACTTTCCGCTGAGTGCCTCTGAGGTTGCAGATGATAAAAACAGGAATATGTTTTTAAGAGAGATACTCATAGACTGTATACAAAGGAGATCTGTTTTACTACACCAGGGTGACGTGGCTGGTGGCGCACCGAGTTAATCTCTTAACTTTCATTTATTTTCCTACAACGGCATGACTACAAATCTCCCAAAAAAAGTTTCGTTTTTTGAAGTGGTGAATAAAATTCTATGCACACGTGTTTCCACAGGCAGGTTTCAAAGACAAATAGATTTGTTTAGAAAATTAATTAGACATAGATATTATTAGGAAGAACAACTCTCTCTTCTCCTGATTAATGTAACAACAAGCAACATATAAACTCCACTGACACATTCACTCAAACAAAACCGAAAGACTGAAACCTAAAGACTGATCAGGTAGGTGACGTTATGTTTAAGAGTGTCATGAAAAGTAAACAGAGGCATTCACAAGGACAGCTACGCATCTGCCATCACTATGGCAACCGCAGACGCTTTCAGCTGAAAGTGACCAGTTAATGGGTTAAACCCAAACACCGGACAGGAGAGAAAACATCCGTCGGAGCAGTGATGTCTTCTAGCTTGCACAGTTTCAGGAGACCTGCAGTGGATTCAACCCGGTCCACTTGACATCGGGTGGGTGCATGTCAGTGTTTCTGAGGCTGTAGGTTGTTCTCATGTCTCATTCTGGCTGCTGGTGTCTGTGCTAATCTAAACATTAACCTCCTCAGTAGACCTGCCCAGACAGGAGTCACACATGACCAGGTCTTTCCTTTAATTCCCAAACTACGTTACAATTGCATGTTTATCAGCCCAATTTCAAAAATGTTTTTGGGGAAAAACCCCCGAACTCCGTTTGGACAGGACGCTGACTTTTGGGCTACAGCCCCAGATGTTTTCACAAGCTAGTGACGCACCTGCCATACGCTATAGCAGCATGGGGGTGATCAGGGTTTCTTTGTGTTGAGTTTTAGTTATGTCTATGTTGTCCTCTCCTGCGTGTGTTTATTAGTTTGATCTGCCAGTATATAGGTTACCCTCATGTCTCATTTGGCAAGGTCTATTAATTGAGTTCACATCTGGTTTTGTTAGTTTTAGGGCCCTGTAACTCTTTTTGCCTCCCGTTTAATTGTTGCTGGTTAGTTTAGGGGAAAATACAACCAGCTTTTGAACTTAAAACCTGTGTTCCTGTGAGCTTTGATTGCTCTGTCCATGGCAGTCCCTCTGTCGGGTTAGTAATCTTATCTGAGACTGAAGGGATTCCTAAAAAAATCAATACAGGTGTGAAAAGGCATACAATGAACACAGTGAATATGTGCTACTGAAAACAGCGTTTGAAAAAGAAATGGATCTTTTCTATAACATGTTTTGTTTTGCTGCTCTTGTAATGTAATCCATTGTTGTTGCTACACCGTCCACTTTCCTCATCTATAAGGGCAAGTTGGTGATCATCACATACAGGTTAGAAGTATATTTGGATAAAATTGACATTAAATGTGTTTCCGGATGCTGTTTGGTCTAAACGTAGTGATATTATTATCTTGAGAAGAGGATGTTTAGCCCCTGAGACACTTTATCAGCCACATATCATCAACAAAAGAAATTAGTTGGACCGATGTGTCTGCAGTGAGTACTGTAATGTGTGAGGAATGGAAGTATTCATTGTACGTTTTAAATGCACAGAAGTGGAATGTGTTAGCCAACCTACAATGGTATTAATCAATTGCCTTCCTGTTCAAACCCTTTTTAATGAATTGACCACACACTGAAATACCTGTTTTTGAGAATGATTTGTTCTAAACACTTCCTGGTAACGATGATGCCAGTGCAGGTGGACAGTGATTTCAGGGATGGCAACAAACCCAACAGCTGCAAGAAAACAGAAAAGTCTAATATGGTAAGCTCTTACACATAATGAAGATAACATTTTCTCATTTTTTTTTGCTGAAGTGGAACAGCTCTGTGGAAGTGTCAAAGTACACAAAACACATTTTGGGGAAGATTTCATTTGGACTTTAATCAGTAATACTGTGATTGAGGAGCTACACTCCAAAATATCCATCATTTTAATAAATGACACCCACTCTTTTAATACTGACTGAGATATTATTGCTTTTTTAAAACAGACATTAAGTAAGGAGGTTTTGTTAGATTTTGATCGTATCCTCAATATTTCAGGATGAATTTAAGGTATTCTACCAAATACATGTAAATCACAATGCATAGTACTTTTTTATTCCTATTTTTAAACCATGTATTGTGCTTTTATCTGGATCCTGAGTCAGTAATAAAGGATTGATTGATGTAAAATCACTAATATGGATGATGTGTGTTGTGCTACATTTGAATCTTTAAAGCGTCATACAATAAGTTCATTTCCAGCTTGTAAATGTCAGGTTGGTGAGATCATTTTTACAAGTTTCCAGTTCAGTGTGATTTTACAGAGCATGAGCAAGTGCAACCATTTAGAAACAAACAGCCTTGTATCATATCGTATATATGTTATTTCAGAGGATTTTACACTCTATAAAGGATTGAATAACTTGTTTTGGGTGGAAATCTTTGCTGTTCAGAACACCAAGCCCGTGCGTAATTGGCTAAAATGGCTTTTAGACTTTAGTATACTAAGTGAGTGTCATGTTTACGAGAGCCGGAGCATATTTGTTTGCAGGGAGGTTTGTTGCCTATTGGCAGAGTTGGTAGAACACCCCCTCCTCTCTCTTACCCTCCCTCTCTCTCTTCAGCTGCCGCGATATTTTCCAGCTCTGGAGCCTCAACCGCACAGCTCGATCGATTCGCATTGATTGTCCCTGACGAGCTGCTCCACTTTCTAGCCAATGTCAGCCAGTCTGCGATCGGGAAGGAGAGAAATGAAGGAAAATCTCTGCCGCCCTGGCGGTGTCATTTCCACACACTTGGGTTGGCCGCCTGCCAGCAGACAGGGCAGTCCAAAGAGGTGGAGTGGATTCGGGCTGAGCGCGAGGAGGAGTGACCCATGGATGAGGAGAATATCTGTCAGCCAGTGGTGGATAAACTCGCAATAAATTCATGGATGAACTGAGTGTTTACCCTCCAACACCCTGCATCTATCTTGATAAAGAGGTCAACGAGAAAGCACTATATATAAAATCACACACAGGCATTAAAAAATAACACACTACATATATATATTTCGGCCTATTATATTTTTCATCATCTAATTGTAAGACAAACAACTCATGCAGTCAGCACGTGCTTACAAAACAATCCCTACATGCTATTTTAGTTATTTTTCATAAATAATATGAGCGTTTTTTGAGCTGAAGCACCCTTTAAAGAAACATACAGACAGTGATAATTTAGGCAGAGAACAGTCATCTTGTATCTTGGTCCTCAGTTTTATTCTGCATCGACACCAGCTGTCCTGAAATCAGACTGAACCTCGCGGACTCTCGGTTTATTATAGCCTCAGCTGAAGCGCGCGCTTCGCACCAAAAGTCCACTTCGGTTTTTCCGCGAAGCTCCAAAAATCTATGAAATGTGTTTGCATGTTCCTCTCTGCAAGCGGGGATGTAGAGGTGGGATTGCAAGGACCGAGAAAGCTGGGGGAACCCACGCGTTCAGCCTCAGAGAAAGTACGCTTTTCCAAAAGAACTGACGGTGAATATTTTTTTTCTTTTCACATTTGTCATTAGCAGGCAGACACTCTGTAGGATTGTGTTCTCGGAGAATAAGCTTTTTTTCCTGCCCTTTTCTTTTTTTTTGTCACCATTCTGCGCGGCAGGCTGAGAGACGGACCGCTCGGACTGTGGGAGCCCTCCCCTCGGCTCGGATCTGCTTTGGTAGGTGCGAATAAAATGGGCCCGTGTTTGCAAATATGCAGATACATGGAAGGGGAGGGAGGACGGGTGGTGATAGGGGGGATCATACTTTGTTGAAGTCTGCTGAAAGTTCGGATGTCATCTTTCTATAGGATCAAGTTATAGCGGGGTAAACCGGGGCTCTCTAGTGTGCGACTGCAGACCATATGCTGGTACCACAGATAGGCTCCAGTGCTCATAGATAACTGAGTCCAGACAAAAGCTAGCTATTTTAATGTGATTTTCCTTTTTCTTTTTGGAAGACAAGAAAAAAAAAATGGCTTTAATATCGCTGGTGACTGAAAAGGTAACGGTGCTCCAACACTCTGCTGGGATGAGGGGGGTATTTTTAAAAGCTGCTGTCGGTTTTTCAAGAACAATCTTCATTTCTCTTTATTTAATAGGTCGCCTCCAGATATGGATCTAATAACTGAACCAAAAGTCTTTGTTGTGAATCAGCTGTTAATGATGCGCACAAAACTTGACGCTTCCAGTTAATGAACGCGCATTAGAGTCGGATCACGCTTGACAACTGTCTCCCGATCGTCCCCATGTATAACCTAATCGAAACTTTTATTTAACCCTAAATAGATATCGCACTTTTCCACTCGCCTGAAGACAGATGAATTATTCATCGTTTTTTTTTATTCTAAATGTCATATTCTTCTTATTTCTTTTCCGGGCATCATTATAAGTTCCCAGGTGCCAGCTTTCACCACGTTACCAGGAGGTTTACAGTCATCCCTCCCCGCAATCCGCCACCGATACCGCAGCTCCAAAGTGCTCCATATGTTTGCAAATAATTAGAAGTCACAGTATGCACGGCGTGGTTGTTTTTTCCCCCGTAACTTTTTGTGTGCATATAGGCTCATTAGGGAGAATAAAACGCAGCAGGTTACGGACAATGGATGAGTCTTGTCACCAGGCTTTTTTAACTTCCTCTGTCTGTGCGTCTGCGTGTGTGTGTGTGTCCGTGCAGTGCGTGCGTCAGTCGACAGGAGGTGGGAGGAATAGAGAATGGGCAGCTCACCGTAGACAAGTAGTAGAGTCCGCAGACAGTGCGTCGAGAGGGGTGGGGGGTGCATTTGCGTCGTGCATCGCCTGAACTAATGCATTTAGTGTTAGCGTCTCTAGAGGTGTACTGTAAGTCAGCTGCTCCAGAGTAGGTGGCGGGCCAAATGCATCTGTTATAAAAACTAACTGCTGTTACCTGGCACCTGCGCATGCAGTGACGTCAGTATAGGAAACTTATTCAACTTCAGAATCAGGATAGGTTTTTATTGCCAAGTAGGTTTTCAAATGATACATTTCCCCTGGTGTGTAAACATGTTAAGAGGAAAATATTAATATGTAGTGTTAATATTGTTGTTATATATTAATATAGTATGTACATATTTAAATGCACTAAAGGAGGTGAGTTGTCTAATCAAACATGAACTGATATCAATTAGCAAGGCAATCTGTGTATTTCATCCAAATATAAATCATTCAGGTTGTTATTGAAAGAAAGTTGCATAGTGTTCATCACAGACTCAATCTAAATGAATATATGTGTTGCATTGAACTCACAAGTGTTTCTAACCGGTAACATCGGGCTACTGCGGAAGTCAATGTGTTGAATATTTAAGCAGCCATGATACAAACACATTCCAGCTTCCTTGTAGTTTTTGGTTGTTCTCATGTTTAGATTTTTGCTCTTATTGGCCTCAAAATAAATAACACACCGGCCCTAAATGCTTTCCTTCATTCCTCCATTACCCATTGATCAAACCTATTGAACTACTGAACCGATGAACTATTGATCTGCCAGTCAGTTCTCACTGTATTATGGACTTACATTCATTTTTATGCACACACTTTTAAAACTGCTTAAAAAGATTGGAGCTATTACAAGCTGAGAGCTGCATGTGAGTGTTAAATGAGCTGTTCATGCTCATACAAGTATCATAGTGCTGACAACATTCACCCAGCAACACTGTGGCTGTTAGGAAGAACTCATCATGTGTATTGCTGTGAATGTACAATTAAAGTGCTACTTAGCTTGAAGGTTTTTGTAAATGCTCAACATAAAATTCAGTCCTCTGCTTGCCAGATTTTCCCATTTCATATACTGAACCTCTGACATATTTAATCAAGCTTCTGACAGGTGTTATGACCATTGCTTCAGGTACAGAATGTAGCTACTGATCATATTTGTGACTTATGAATTAAAGTAAAGGTTTTTGGAAATAAACTCAATCCCCTTCCCGCTGAGAGTTCCAGCAGATGTGATCACTCTCATAAACGCGTGCTAAGTGTGATGCCACAGCAGATGACTAAAAAGACATTTTGAAGTTTTACCGAGGGCTACTATTTCATGGTCAGGCTCCACTGGTTGCCCAGCACCTGGTTGTGGCCAAGAAATGGTTCAGCACATAGCTTCTTTTTAAATGGCAAAATTATGTTTTAACACTTTGATTTTTGTATGCAATTCTACGCATTTTCCCAACTTTTTTTTCACTGGGGTATGCGCATGCAATTTTACCAATTCTACTTTAACCCTTAAAGACCCACCTTGGATCTAGTTTGTGTTTTTAGGGGGTGCAAAATGTAACAATTTTGAGATGTTACCTTTAGAGGGAGCCAGGCTAACTGTTTCTCCCAGCTTTTATGCTAAGCTTAGAGATTACTGTCTCCTGGCTATAGCTTCATTTTAAGATTACAGACATCAATATCAATATTCTTGTCTCTCAGCAAGAAAGTAAATAAATATATTTCCAAATATGTTGAACTTTTCTTTTAATGAGGACTGACAGACATCACAGATCACAGATACTGTGCTGAAAGTTTCATGCAAATTATTAGATATAAAGAAACCTATAGACAGGCTGGGGGGAAATTAGGCAGCATGGTCAAATAGACCAAAACACAATTTCTCTCAAACGACCAATACAGTATTCTATAGAGCAGGAACATCTGGATAAAAACACCTCATCGCACACTCACATGACACTTTTCAGTTCTGCTTTTCACAAGGCTGTTGGCACAAAATTATACAAGCTCACTGACAGAGGAGCTACAATGTTGGTGAAACCACACTCAATTATAAGCTATGATTTGATTAAACAAAATCAAGCCCCACACACAAATTAATACCTATCTACTGTATCATGTATCAACCCAGTGTTATTTTGTAAATCACATACAAACAACAGGCTAGAAATAAAGGTCCCATATTGTAAAAAGTGAAATTTCCATCTTATTATTATTTATTCGAGGTAAAGCAGGTAGGGGTAAAATAAATAAATACTGTGAAAGTATCAAAACACTAAATCCACAGAGAAACGTGCACAGCCCAATTCAGAAACTGCTGTTTAAACGAGCTGTGAGGACTTCAGTGTGGTTGTGATGTCACAACTATACTTCATATAGTTGACGTTACAGTCATTCTCCAGCTGCAATGGCGTTGCAGAGATGCCGAGAGCATGGATGTGGAGGACCCGGAAATACTGACAAATCAGAGCAGACTGGGGACTTAAAGAAAGACAGGCTCTAAAATTGAGCTTTTCAGACAGAGGGTGAATACAGGTATATTCAGAAAGACAGTATGAGAAAAGTGCTTTTATTACATGAAAAGCATGTAAACATTTTCTAGTAGAAACCCAAAATACAAGTAGGAACCTGAAAATTAGCATCACATGCAACCTTTATACCACGATTTTACTCAGTGTCTTTACTGAGCAGCAAAAATCACTCTAAGATATTGTGTTATAAATCTGAATGCGAGTCGATATTTTGTCAGCTACGCTAAATTACTTATTGGCCAATAAAACTAGAGCAATTATCCAGCAGTTATTTACTTTCCTTAATGTGTAAAACAAAGTAAAAAAAGAGGTTCAGTTCAGTCTACAATGGTCAGGCATCAAATACACTACTGTAAACCGTTCAAAACGTCTACTAATACACAGTGACTGTTCTTGCTGCAGTTTGAATTTCCCTAAACAAGAGGACACCAGTTATTTTCATGGATGCTTCGACTGCATGATCAGACCATGCCTCTCAGGCCGCACCTGTGTTAAACAACGTCCACTTGAGCTCATTGTTCAATCTGAGAAAGGCTTTTGGACTGCATTGATCATTCAGAACATTTATATACAGATCTTTATCTCTCTCCGCCAGTCCTGTGCAGCACTTCGAAGAAAGACTCAGGGAAATATCAGCTAATATTTATACTTTTTTTGTATGCTGAGACAGCTTGAGGTGCAAGAAATGTGGCCTTAGCATGTGACTACTTATTACAGTGCTCTTGTCACGCCAATTCACAGAAACCTGAGGTGTAAGGCGTTAATATAAAACACAACATTAAGTCTATAACATCAGAGGGCTGAGTAAACATGCTTGAAGGACAAAACAACACCAATTATCTGATTTCAGCAGTATGGCAGTGACACTCTCAGTACTAGAGGCTGTTGTGGTTTAGGAGACAGTTCAGATAAGGACATAAACCTCCTCTGTAAATGATGTGGTGAAGGGATCTTAAGAGCCATGACGCTGGAAGTCGAGGAGGGTGATTAGCCTATGTGCCATGCTCAGGGTTGATGATGATGGAGAGAGTGTGACTGATAGGTCAGTAGGATGGAAGGCAGATGTACACACAGTAGAGGAGCGGGAGCGTGAGGCTAAAATAGGTGATCATATTTTCATTTGTTACACAGTGTGGTAGACTAAAGTAACATATGTGGATACAAACACGACCTGTAGACATGAAAGATACACAAATCTGTTTACATGTGTTTGTTATTCCAGGCTGGTTTGGTGGTGTTTTGGTATTTTCTTAGAATAGAATAGAATAGAAATGACACATAGTATTTATACAAAAAAAAAACATTTCAATACAGTAAAATAATATAGAGCCATATTTGATCAGTGCTGCCTAGTTTGACAGTTTGATCTGAGTTTCGTGAGTCTAGTAAACTGTGCTGAACAGATGTGCAGACTGGACGGTGATGTTGTCAGTCATCGTCTTAAACCCACCCCACATGAGATAGATAGTTATGATTGGTCTGTACACTCTCAGGCTGTTGGAAATAATTCTGAATAGGAGAGGGGCCAGACATATCTGCCAGAACAAATAAAACATGTGTTTGGCAGATTACCCTTGTTTCCAGGCTACACAAATCCCAGTCATTTGTCAAATTTCTAAAGTGGACATATGCTAATTTTCAGGTTCATACTTGTTTACTTGTTTCAGGCATTTTTACATGGTTTAAAGGAATATTATATATTATTATCCTAAAACACAATGATAAACTAATACAAAAGTAATCCATCTCAATCATCACGTATGATGTTTGACCAAGTGTGTTGTCTGTAATCTGATCTAAGAGACCCTGCCCTCTGCCTGGATTTTCTGGGAGTGGGCAAAAGGTTTTGATAGCACTTGGGTGTGTGAGCCCCAGCCAGTAACAGTGTGCAGGGTGGGCAGCCCTCTGATTTCCAAATTTTACAACCGCCTTGTCACGCCCCTCACCCTCAGCGTCTCATACTGACACACGAGGCACGAGACCCATGGACAAACTCATAATCCGACAATGCGGCACCTTTCAGCCGGGTTGTGCGGAGGTGTGTGTGTTAGAAAATACCGTTTTATTCCTCTGATTTACAGCTTTGTCCTAATTGGACAGCACATGCTCTCTTCACTCACACTCTAGCTCGCTCGACCATCAGTCTCTCTCTCTGTCTCTCTCTGGGCATTGAGTCAGAGGAGGAGAGCAGAGACCGACTCTGCATGCAGTATGTTTGCCCTGTAAGCGATACTTACAGTAAGTTACATGATTAGTTTTTCCTTTGAATTGCAGCGTTGATATTGTCATTGATCTGTGGTTTTTAGAAACGTACAATGCCAACACTTTATTCTGGTGACTGGGTTTCCATTTTGATACTTTTTCAGTATTTATATAGCACCTCGACCTGATATGTAATCAACAAAAAGACATAGAAATCTTACTTTTCTAATATGGGACTTACGGAGGAAACAAAAAGAGTGTATGTGCTGTTAGAATTGACGCAAAGCAAGTCAGCAGAAAAAAGTATTGTGTCACATCCATGATAATCAAGGTTATCAACACTTCAAACAGCATTTGAAATACATGTCATTTTCAATTTTCCTTTTTTAAAACCAGTGGTGTCATCAGCAGGGCAGCTGTTGAGATAAATAGTTCTCTAATTGTGTTATGATGTTATGGCTGATAGTGGATATTTTTTAAACTGTTTTCATGAACAACGATTGCCAGCTTTGTCACTTTGTAGCCGACTGGAGTACTCATTTTATTCTAACTATTGATATTGTGCCAGCTCATTAATTATGTGGAAACTCAAGTATTTTATCACATTTGCTGTATTTAGAGCATTGATGAAGCAGTTTGCACAGTCAGAGCTGGATATTCTCCCAGGCAATGATTAATCAAGAAATAGTGTTGTTGTACAAGTAGATACTCAGATTTACAGCTGCCATAGAGCTCATTTGAGGCAATCTTACAATAAAATCTTACTGAAAACTCACCTTTAACAACATTTAAGTATTCATAGCTGACCACTAAATATATAATTTCAGGTCCAATATTCCATAAAGCCACAAACCCCCATGTATCACTCTGATGATTTGCAGCGTTGTTATGCATTCAACCACATCTGAGCAGGGATGCAGTTAGTTTGAGATGCCTTAGGGAAACCGGACCCTGGTCAGTGCTGTAGTGGGAGAAACTGAAACTATGGGGCTGAGGGGCTGCGGAGCTGGCTCTGGTTCACTGGCGCCACATCCCCCTGAGCTGGTGAGAATGTGGGGGCTGTGCTCTTGCCTTTGAAGCTTTACCTCCCACTAATTCTGGCCTTCCAATTTCCACACACTGCACAGACACCCCCCCTCCATCCTCTTCCCCTCCCTTTCCCTTTGTTTCCCTTATAAGGACTGGCCCGGCCATTTCCTCAGCTTTTCTGTGGGAGGTGGTATGCTTGTTTGTGAACACGGACAGGTCAGGAGAATAGCAGCACAGTTTTTCTTTTCATAGATGAGCAGTCACAGGAATCTTACGTTAAAAGCTGGTGGATGGATGCATCTCTGTCCAGTGGGGAGTCTCTCACTAGTAGCCTGGCGAACCCCCATAATAAGCCCCACCGCTCTATTTGAGCTAACGTTTTACCAAATGATATTACTCTGCATGTTTAATCTTAAAATGTAATAGGATATAACATAATTTCTAGACAATGATAGCAATCAAAAGAGTTAATGAAAAGAAAATCTACTTCCTTTGTTCTGTCTCCAGGCTTTTGACTATATATTTCAGCAGCTTCCCAGATTCTTGTGAGAGTCTAATAATGGACACACATATTGTTTCATGAGGTTCAGATCAATGGGCATGTAATTGTTAGTCAATAAATGCAACAATTGTTTATAACTAAACTGTACTACAATACAATCTCTTTATAAAGCTGGTCTCAAAAAGATGTGCCTAAAAGGGGCATTATTTCAAATAAATTCTGTTCATTTCACAAATGTCTCACTTAATTAAAAATATAAAATAATCCGTCAGAAGTCGCAGCTGTGTTCGCAACTAACACAGACCAATAGAAACAACAGATGTATAGCTCATAGAGTTCACCTGGGTACCATTTCCAAGCAGGTAATGAGGTAAATAAGAGCGAGAGTGTACATTTGTGTAATCACAGCAGAAAGGATGTGTTTGTTTATGGAATTGTTGCACACAAAATCATATGTTTCTATATATATTCTTATGTGTAAAATCTGCATATACCGGTAGCTCAATTTGGACAAAATTCAGTGAGTAATTCAGTTGAGAATATGTTTGCTATTTTTGTGATTTCTGAAAAAAATATGAATTTAAAAAATTGATTATATTAATTATTAGATTTAAATGGCAAGGTTAGGCGCCTGACCTTGAATTTATTTATTTTTGCCATCCAATCAGAGAAGCTCCAGGGAAGCAAGAGTTGCCTTGCTGGTCTGGAGTTTGATTTCTACATTGATCTGTGAAGAATTAAGGAAAGAATTAAAGTTTTTAGCTTGAATATCTTGGTCAAAATGATTTTCAGGGTTTTAAATTAAAATGTTTTTTGGCCCCTGTCTGTGTTTAAATGTCTCTCCTGTTGTATTTTTTTCATTTTAATTTGTCACCCCAAGCTGCATCTCGCCTCGGCTTGATGGTGCTTTATAGTGAGTTTCAGCTCATTGTTTTACTATCCACAGCTTTAATGTTTTGGTTCACTCTCACCGGTCTCATAAAGCTGTTTTAGACATCAGCAGGCAGCTGTTTTCACCAAAAAGTTAAAAAAAAACTGTACACTACCTGGTCAGCATAAAACAGCAGACAGCGTTAGCGACTAGCTTATGAACATAGCAGAGTATTTAGCATCTAGATATGTCGGTAGAGACCAAAAACAGAGCAAAAAGTGAATAAGGGTTTTACAGTTGGCCAAAAACCCCAAATGATTGCTGATGTTACTCCGTTACTGCTGGATGTGTAAATAAGCAACTGTTTGCTAACACGTTCAACATATCAACTTAAGGGGATGTTCGTTTTTTCAGTTCTTCTTGCATTTAGTTGTCAAAATGGAAAATGCATCTCTTCAGTGTTTTATTGTTTTGGTGAAGTGGTCATTGATGAGTAATATTACCTCTCTTCTCTCCCTTTGTAAAGTTTCCAGATGGCCCATGGAAGAACGTGGATGAGGGCTGAGCTGTAGTGCAGGCAGAAGGCTCCGGGGCCTGCCTGTTGTCGGCTGGCTGATTGGTCGATTGAGGTGAGGCACCACTCTCACCGGGGCACAGAACGGGCAGAGAAAAGGTCTTTGCTCCCCCTCCTCGCTCACCCCTGCCCCCTTTCCACCCTCATCCCCAACCCAGGCACGTACGCTCTGGACCATGTCTAGCGGGCTGTCGGAGGGGGGCCGGACAGACGACCAGGAGCGGAGTAGCTGCAAGCAGGACTCTCCTGTTATAGAGCGCAGGAACCGCAGTGGTATCATCAGTGAGCCCCTCAGTAAGAGCCTTAAGAAATCCCGTACCCTCTCCCAGTATACAGCAGTCTCCTCTGCCACCAGCAATGGACACAAGGACACTAGTGAGACTAAGAGCCACTCGGCTAAGGCTCAACCACCCCCACAGCCCCAGCCCACTGTCTCTGCACTGACAGCAGCCAAGTTGGACCGGACCCTAGAACAGGTTCTGGAGGGACAGAATGGCCTGCTGCACTTTGCCCAGGCAGCAGCACTGTTAAAGCGGGCCGGTATGGAGCACATGCTCCTGCCTGGGGGCATGGGAGTGGGGGTTGGCGGTGGAGACGCAGGCTCGGGGGCTAGCGACTTGGAGGGTACGTCTGTCACGGATGCCGTAGGTGGTCCTGTTGACTTCCCATATGGAGTAGGGGGCGGTTTCCCCTTCAACCCGGGGCTTTTCATCATGACGCCGGCTGGAGTGTTTCTGGCGGACAGCGCGCTACACATGGCCGGCCTGGCCGAGTACCCGGCGCAGAGTGAGCTGGCCTCTGCTATCAACTCCGGTAAAAAGAAACGAAAACGTTGCGGCATGTGCCCACCTTGTCGACGGCGGATTAACTGCGAGCAATGCAGCAGCTGCCGGAATCGCAAAACAGGCCACCAGATCTGCAAGTTTCGCAAATGTGAGGAACTGAAGAAGAAGCCCTCTGCTGCTCTGGAGGTAAGTGGGTGGTGGTTATGATGTGCCATTGCATTGCGGGCTATTCTTGAGTTCACCGAAATATAAGCTTGAAGGGTTTTGATCCAAAGAGTTATTGCAGAGCTTCACTGCATTGACAAAAACTAACAATATTTGGGTGCATTACAACTGAGCGAGAAACCAGAGAAAAAAGCCAGAAGTTTGACTTTGTGGACAAAATTAGAGTTGGTCCACAGCGAAGACCTGAATAAATGTTTATAAAAATACTAGAAAGATATGCCAACATCACAAACAAATTTCAGCTTCACACCTGAAAGGACAAAGAAGCTCTTCTTGGTCGTACCCAGATGTCATTCCCTTTTTAAGGGTTGCTTTTTGTTGGGGGGGGGCTGTGGCTCCACAAGCAGGGAAATGACAGGTGGTGAGGACTGTGGTGGGTTTGTGCAGGGTAAGCATGCACCTTGGGGTGTCTTTAATCTGTTCACCATTACCACAAAATCACCCTGCCCACATTCTTTCAATTGGAAGGCTAAGTCACTAGATTGAACTAAAGATTAAACAATGCACTCCTGTATGTCCTCCTTATGCATATGTTGTAATCGTAAGGAAAAAAAATAGGAGGCAGAGTGACAGTAATTGTGAATATGTGTACAGTATGTGTTTGTGTGTAAGTGTACATGCGTGGGTATGTTTGGGTATGTGTGTGCATGTAACAAGGTCCATCTGGCCACAGAGCTGTCATCTGGAGCACCAGGTGTCAGTGTGGCACATGTACCCCCCCCCCCCCAACCCCTTTTGCTGCTGCTGTCCTTCTCTCCGCTGACACTCCTGCTCATCTAAATGGCCCTCCAAACTTTCTGCCTGTTACCTCCATCACACTCAGTGGCCTAACTAACCCCAGCTGTGATGACAGGACGACAAATTGTGAAATCAATTTTAGCAGATGTTCCATCTCAAAGGAAATAAACTTTTGTGATCAATGGCTAATAGTGTCACTTGGGCGTTACATAATACATTGATGGATATGTAACAGTGTGAACGTGAACCAGTGGAGAGCCTCTGATCTAATTGACACAAACTGGAGCTAATGGCTTTACTTCTTTCTCTTTCTGATAGTTATTGAGGGTGACAGCTTGGCCTCTTGTTTGTGGGCAGACATGTTGGTTCTTTAGTCTCAAAGTGCTGACTTCGGCCAGCCACTGGGAAATGCTCCTTAAAGAGGATGGTTAGGTTATTAGAGGATTTTTGAGTGACACAAACTGAAACAGTACATGCAAGTAATGTCATTTTGAATGTAATTTTAGCCTAGTTTAGCTTGGTTCATGGATTCTAATGGAGTTTTTAAGGTCCCATATTGTAAAAAGTTAGATTCCCATGTCAAAAGTAAATCCACAACCATGTAGAAAGGGCTGCTACCGTGACGTTACAGACATTCCCCGCAATGACAGTGCAGAGACGCCGGAAGAAAAGATGTGCAAGACCCAGAAATGCTGACCAATCAGAGCAGACTGGGCTTAAAGAGACAGGCACCCAAAGTTTAACCAGCTTGTAACCATATTGGCGTCACTACTCTCTGTCCTTCTTAAGGGCAGTTTCAAACAACATATTTAGTTGTTTTGTATGTGGAGGACTTTATTTGTGTTTGTTTTGTTTGTGTCCATCACAGTGAAGATCATGTCTGGTTTAATCGTTGTCAGAATTATGTTCTCATTAAGTTGTAAAGCAGGCATAAGCACAGATGATGAGAAATGCTGGCCTTTTATAACCCACCAATACTTTTCTTTTTGACAATGTACTTGGCAACTGCTTTTATACCATAGGTAAACAAACCAATGGCTGCATGGACCACAAACAACAGCACATCTTTTTTTGTTAAACTTTAAAAATACATGGTCAAATTGGGAACACGATTTTTCTGACAGTGGATAAATCAAAGCATTTAAGACCTGTGCCTTCTTTGTTCCTTTGATAGTGTGAAAATTAAGTATTCATATGCATCAAGGCCCATTGTGATTGAAAACCTGACTCTTTCACAAGTTGACCAGCATATTGTTTTTCACTGTTGTATTGTTTAGTGGCAAATTAATGAAAGGCTTCACTTGTCTCGATGATTCACCAGATTGGTGAAATACATAAGCTCACGCAGGTGGTACAGCTCAATGTCTGCGACGGAAAGGAATTTTATTTTAATTTACAATTTGCAATTGATGTTGTCATGGCAGTTAGCCTAATACCAGTCGTGCCAAACCCAAGGGGGCTTGAATATTCATGAATGTTGATGTTGATATAGGTCATCGTGCCGCTTGAAACGTCAGTCTGCTGATGTTAAAACCTTGAGATCTCATATAAAAGAAACTCCAGTGTACCATAAACATACCATCCAAGTACCAAGTATAATAGCAGTCGGATTATTTAAATTAATAATCGTATGCATTTAAATTACCATGCACACTACTACTCGCTAATTCATTTAATGCTTCTGTTAAGCTGTTTTCTGAACAGAAATAAGAAGGCTAATTTCTGCTTGCAGCTTAATTAGACATGTACAGTATGACATCAGAGTAATGAACGCTGTGTTTTTAAAAGTGTGTGCTTGCTGTGCGGACAACACTTCTCTATTACATAATTTCTGATGTTGTCTGCAAAAAAATCAGTGTAGTTGTTAAAAGTGAAGAGTGAAGAAAAACAGCTTTTCAGACTGAAGACGTCAGAGTCAGCATTATGTTTTTCATTTGGCCCGAAATGTGGATAATGTTACACAAAAGTTAGTCCATTCATTACTTGAAGAAATGAATGCAGATATGTTAACGTCAGGGTCTCATTAATTGCCAAGACAAGAGCCCCATTGTCTTAGGCAGGAGATTGCCATGGAAAAGGGCGAGAAGCATTTGTGCCAAAGTGTGCAGCTTCTGCACATCTACCCACACAAAAATCATGAATCAAACCATAGCCTCAATCACCTGACAACCCAAAGCATGAAATCAGATCTTTGTAATCCCTTTAATATTCCACTGATGACTCCTTTCAAATCTAACAGCCTTAGTCATGTTCTTTACAGTGCGCGTTGAATATGTTTCTTATATGATTAAACACTGTAAGGTTTATTTTTTAAGAATGATAAAGTGACTAAATTTACACATTGCAACACAGCTGATAGATACTAGGTTTAAACTCAGGATGAGACCGGTATTCTCACTCAATCAGGAAGTCCTCGTGAAGAGGCAACCTGTTACCTCTTTGCCCAAAATGGATTTTCTACATTACCTCAGTATCACCTTTTATCTTCCGTACAGAGTTCTGACAGCAGTCCTTTTTCAATTTGGCCTGCTTTTTATTTGTCCTCATGCACTCATACATTTCCCATTAGCCGTCTAGTAGTTGTCTCAAATGGCTTTGTTATTAAGTCAACAGCTCTTGTTCAACAGGTGATTAGATCAGAGAATACGGCCTGGGCCGCACTGTCAGTGAGCGGGATGTCATCACTACAAGCTAAATGTCAGAGGGTGAGATTCATGGAGGATGTTCTGCGTCAAGAGAGAGCAGAGATTCCCCAGTAAATCCCAAACGCCGATAATAAGTACATGATGTAATATTGTCGAACACCATATACATTTTTTATTGTGTTTAAACAAGGCTTCTGAAAGAGAAATTCCTGCTTGCCCTTGATGCATATTCAGGGCCACTTGAGCAGCACCTGTGCCAGAGGAGAAGATCGCTCTGGCTCTCGGAGTGAACTGCAGTGAGCCTCAGCTGTAGCTCAAACAGCCCCTGAGTGTCACATTCCCCTCCAATCAAAGATAGAGAAGTGCATCGCCCGTCTGCTGTGGCTGTTACTCAGTGTGTAATCTCCAAAGGGGCATGACGTCCTATTTAACATGTGTCTTGCGGTCAGTTTGTCAGATGGTTTTGACTGCTTTTTGTGAGCACACACACATGAGGAAAAATACTCTGGCTTTGTTTTTACTGCATTTGCACTGAGGGTTATGTTTACGTGTTTGTACGAGCCTGTGAGCGTATATGCGTCGTTACTCAAGTGCAGTCCAGCAGCAGCGGCGGCGTGCTTATTTTAAGGGTGTTGACGGTTTCCATTGAAAGCTCATGGCAGCTCAAAGAGGAGCGTAAAATTGGCAAGTGAGGGGGAGTTAGCATGCAGAGGCCTTTGCCACCTCATAGCTCACTGGCTGAAGATGTCTGGATTTATTCTGGGAATGCTACATTTGAGAGAAATAAGTGGGAAGGCAGTTCCTTTCTGCTCTATGTCTGAATACCCTCAAGTGGTGTCAGTCTCAGCACTGCTATTCAACAGAGAGAGAACGAAGGAAAGTCAGGGTTAGTTGTAAAATATTGTTTTTACTTGTATGTCACTGCATGTTCAGAATGTACTGTACAAGTGGGTGGTTAATATTTAAAAAAAGATATCCAGCTTAGTGTTTGTCTTTGTCCACTTATAGAATAATACATTTAGTAATGAAATTCATTGGTTGTGTCAAAGACCGTTTCTTTGTCATCAGAGTGGTCCATTGGGGGCCACTTTGCCAGTGTCAGACGCTGATATGGGAGTAGAGTATTCCCTCATGGTCTTCCCTGCCTCCCAGACACCGTACACCAGACAATCAGGACAGAAGAGGCTCATGCAAACTGACAGGCAGGCAGACTGACACCGCGACACATGGATGTGTGGGCAAGTTGCTGGGCAGACAGAGGGACAAGTTGAAGTGGACAGAGGAAGCTAAGGAAGACAGAAAGAGGGGGAAGGCAAGTCAGGCAGCCAAGGTGTTGCACTGTAGATACAAATATACAAAGATATATAATCAGATTGCAGTCCACCCAGTAATAACCAATTTTTTGGGGATTTGCATGTCAAAAGACATCTTGATGTTTATCAAACTTTTTTTCGTCAACTATGGCAGTTGCTTTAACAGTATTTCAGTCAAATAAAGCCATGCTGTTGAAACCATTATTTTATCACATTAACATCCCCAAAAAGTTTTGATTATCAGCCCGATGTAGATCAGTTTTAACCTAGATGGCTATATGTCTTTTGACCTGCCATTGCTGGACATGAGTATCAAGGGTTAGCGTGAAAGATTTTGATCATTAGCTTTACTATCTACCTCCATGCATGCTCATCATATCTGGCATATTCACAACAGAATAATGATTAGACGCAGCATATTTACAGCAGTGACCTGGACCTGTATAATTAACTAAATACAGGATTTATGGGTTGAACTAATAGATTATATTGTGCGTGTTAATAACCCTACCCTCGCTGAGAGATGTATGTATTGGTTCCAATAATAGAAATCACATTAGTGTATTTACATATCAATCACAATTGACTTCTGGAAGGGAGAGCAGGCTTAGGAAAATGCTTCCAGTCCCTTCAGCCAGACAAACACTGTTTATGCCAGCTGGAGGTCACTGGTATTTTGATTAAGTTGCTGTAAAGGTAAACTCTTCCGCTCCTTGTGAGCAGCAAACACTGTGGAGATGCTTTGCGTTCATTCTGCCTGTTTTTTTTTTTTCTTGTGGGTGTCCATAAGGGAATCCTCACAATTGTTAATAAAAGCCTTGCAATCAATAACTAGAGGGCTCAGTGGTTTATGGAGATTAGCTTATAGTTAACTGATACTGCTAGCTCACCTAAATGTTACAGATCAGCCGAGGAGATCACTAATGTTAGCATCTCGCGCTGTCCATCGTCCATGAGTACCCTTCCTTTTTTTTGCAGTGATACGGTTGGTGGGTGTAGTTTGGTATAAAGAAAATAGATCCTACATCTTACAGCTTACAACAGGTTTGTGGATTATTTTGAGTAAGCGGGTCATGATTTCTTGATAGAGATATTGCTGCTGATGTTTGCAAATGTTTTTTTGTTTTGGCACTTTGAGCACCATGAGCCAAATGCAACCTTCCCTTATATTCAAGAAAAGACAGATATCAATACACTGGGCAACTCCAAAAAATTAATCTAGTATTGATAAATAGCACTACAGGTGAGAGGAAAAAACGGATTTAGTTATTACTTATTTTTTATTATGTATTTTTTTTTAATTTGGGGTTGACTGCCCCCTTGAAAAGGCAGTTAGTCTGAAAAATAAAGCATGCTTCCTTCTTCTACTTTTGTTTTATCTTGCACACAAATTGCTTGTGAAATGCTAAGACAAATGCACTCGTCTTGTGCGAAAAAACACAACCATTGATTTTAGTGATTGGCTACTTCACACCCACAGATTCCATCTGTTTGAACCTGTGCAATCAGCTGTGGTGAAGGAAGAGTTTTTCTACTCCTGAGCTGATGCTATTTTTCCATTGATTGTTCCTGTTTGATAATGAGGAAAAACAGCATTTACAGTTCAAGTGAGGGGATGTGTTGTTTTTCTTCCCACACATTACGTCACGGTCAGTCCAGCCTTTACCAGGTTTTTGACATCTGTGGCAGCACCAGATGTTGCTGCCCTCTGACTGTCTTCTTCACAGCTGAGTGCTGCTGCAGAAAGGTCATCATAGAGATGGATGGCAGGCCAACGATACTTAACACACAGACCATAAAATAATGTTAGCAATATGTTGGCTGTTAACCTCCAGGTTTGCGATTCCTATTAATATTAATTTGGGGCGAAAAAATTTTCCTGAATATGTATATATTTGCTCCATGTTTGAGAAATTGATATGACTTCAAGAGGCTGATGGTGTGGGTTATGAGCAGCACATTAGCTTTCAGTTTCTCTGCTGTCAGATTATTCCTGATTGAGTTAATTTAACGAATAAAGCACACTGTGGGCTATATTTGGCTGATGGGAGTAATTCTTTTGTTTGAAGTCTTTCCATTTTTGTCAGCAGGAGTTAACTTTCAAATTAATAAGTAAATGATACCTGTGGAGCACAACTCCGCTTTCACTCAGATTCGTACAAACAACAGCATTCAAAAGAACAATGTACCGCTGATATAGGGAAAGACGATTGGTTTAAGTGGGCCTGAAAATGATTAGGGCTTGTATTGATTTTGGTTTTAAACTAACTTCTGCCATCATTGCTTCTGATACCTTTGTTTTAAAAAAGAATCCTCATTCTACTGCAGCAGTGCAAAAGAGCGTCGTGACAAAGACACACACACAATTTTGCGTGTTCGGTTCATTTTCAGTGTATGGATTCAGGTTTTTATTAGAATTCACATAGAATTCGAAAGTGTTTAATGTCTTAAGAGGGGAAGCAGATATGCAGTCTATATTCTGTTTCCTGTTACTTTACATAAGTATGATTGTATGCATGGGTGTTTATTAAACCCTCTGCTGTAGAGTAATCTGAAACCATCGTGTATGAGAATTTTAGTTTAACAGCCTCACTGTTTGGTGTGATTTCGGGGGAGTATTGTGAGTGTCGGTTAACATGCCACTGTGTGTGGAGGTGTGTGACTGTACTTGAATACATATTGGTTCGGTGTGAGAGTGTGTGTGGGTGCATAAATGTTTGCCGAGCTCCTCCTGCCTCGCTCCAGGCATAGCTGGCTAACGGAAGAATCCGGGCTGCAGAATCGAGTTGCACTTTGCAGGACGCCAGCCGCGCTGCAGCTCCAGGGATCACGGGCAGCTCTCTATCTCCTGGCTGGCAGGCCGTTGCTGAGCCCCTGCAGCTGCATGCATGTGTGCCACTCCTGCTCAGTGTAATCAGAGGCACAGACAACCACAGTGAAAGAAAGAGGAGTGAGGGACAGAGAGCGGCATCATCACTGATGATGGTGTGGGAGAGCAACGCGTGTGGTGGCTAAATAATAAATGTGGCATATCGGGTTTTGAGTGAAGCCAAGACTGAAGCCTGTTCCTGTGGTGATGCTGAGGAGAGAGGGGGGCAGCTGTTGGGCCAGACAATGCAGAATGTAGCGTTTTCACACATACTACTTAGGCAGGGAGAAAGAATAGAAGTTAATCGATTTGTTGTTTGATTTTAATCATTTAAGTAATTTGTGAACTACATATACTAAACATTAACTGGTTCCACCTTCTTAAATATGAAGATTTCAAGCTTTTTTCAGTCCTATAACATTGCAATGGATAATCTTTGAGTTTTGGACTGTTGATTGGATAAAGATGTAATTTAAAGACTCCCCCTAGAGCTCTATAACTTCAGAATTTATTTTGTTCTTTTACATTTCATGCATAGATTAACAGATAATGACAATAATCATCTGTCTTAAACAACAGAGAATGCTGGAACAGGAGGGCAAGGTTATATAGGCCTCTCTGTCAGGGTGTAAAGAATTGTAGCTTTGTAGGTAACTAGTAGATCTGTGACTGTATTTGCAAACACTTATAAAAATGTGTTGCTTTTCATTAACAACTCCAACCTTCTCTTCTCTCTCTTCCCATCTCCCCTCCCCTCCCCTCCTTGTCTTCTGTTTCTCCAAGAAGGTGATGCTTCCTACAGGAGCAGCGTTCCGGTGGTTCCAGTAGGACTCCTCCTCCACTCCCTACCCAAAGCTCTGCCATCAAGTGCAATGCCAACTCCTGGATTGTCTCCAGAACAGACACTGGCTAATAAACAAACAAGCAACAAATAAAATTATAAAGAAAAAAAAAACAAAGCAGAACAAAAAAAGAAAAAGAAAAAATCAATCGGGTAATGGATGCACCTACTCATTCCTTGAACCAAAAATGAAGCGTAAAGAAAAGCATCTATGGCAACTTTCATTCCCTTTTCTATGTTTCCGTTTTGGTACCTTTTGTCCCTTTTCCAGCAGATTTTTTTCTGTTGCTTAAACATGGAACTGTTCATTGCCAGAAACAGAAATGACGGACTGAGTGTGGACAATCAACTAATTTCTGTGTTTGGTGTTAATGTTGTTCATGTGTGGAAAGATACAGTACTTGTGTAGAGAATGTAAATTTACAGCTATATTTCAAAACTAGTGGCTAATGGCAAACATTATTGTAATTCTTCACCATTATGTTACTCAAACCCTTGTCTATTTTATGATTCATTTCGTTAAAGAGTCTAGTTTTCAGGCAGATCAAGAAAATGTTTCAAATTCTGACTCTTTGTTGATTTCGGATTTAAACTAAACTGTAAAAGTCATGTTGTCGGGCGGATCTCCAGGGAATCTTCATTGGGTTGAAGATGCTGTTCGCCAGAGCCGTCACTACCCGAATCTCCTCTATCAGCCCTTTCTCTGCATTTCCAAACTTTTTCTTTAGTGAAACTGGCAGCCTTATGTTACTGTGGCCCTACTGAGCATGTGCCAATACTGCTCAGGGCGATAGCACTAAGAGACAGCACTTGCTCTGAGTCTACCCTACTGAACGCACTGAGACAAGATTACATTTTTTTTTGTCTGTTTATTTGTTATATTTTCATGATTTTGTTATGTTGCTGGGTAGCTACAGCTTTTAAAAATAACCAATCTTTGTATTCGTTTAGAAAATTGGACTGGTTTTGTGAATAAAAAGGAATGCATGTATTCGTGTCAAAATTTACAGTTCTGATGTTTGTCTACTTGTCTATTTGCATGTTTTTTTTATTGAAAGAAAAAACAGCTGCTTTGACAAAAAGAAACATTAAGTATAAATTTTCCATGAATTAAAAAAAAAAGTTCCCCTTTCTTTTATAATTGGATGGTGTTGGAAAATTCTGACGCAAACAGATCTCATTAAAAGTAAATCAGGTGGTGGTATGGATCACCATGATGTCCTTGGTTTGAGATATTTTTCTCATTGCCTATGTAATATCTTCCTATAGTGGAATGACTGATAGAGCCTTGCTATGCTAAAATGTAACCAAAATGATTTAAAAGATGTTTGAATAAGAACAATTTTGATTGCAGTGTTTCTTCAAAATGCATGAGCCTTTTTCTTGATATCTTTCACTCTTTCAAGATCTTTGTGACATTCAGAATACTCCATAACGTTTACAGTCAGAAAATCATTAACAGTTATGGATTACTGATGGGAACATTTGCCTTCTACTAAGACTATCCAGATGACATGTCTGTGTTTAAGGCTGGCTTTGTGTTATGCATACATGGAGTAGAAGGGAGTAAAGTTTTGGATAAAGACACGGATAAGCGAAAGCAGTGTTGATTTAAAAAAAAGCATTGCCAAAGTGTGGTCCATCTCACATGAGCCTCTGTGTAATTACTGATTCTAATGCCTCAGGTCTGTGACACGATGTGAATTTCCATTTCCTGCTAAGTGATGATTCTCAGAGATTTTTTTTTTTCACAGCCCCGTAGTCACTCTTTTATATCCAGGTGGGGAAGTAGATGCAGATTTTCTGCCGCAGCCGTAGTGCTGAGTGTTTTTAATTAGTCTATATCCACGTTGCAAGGCCCAGTATGGTGGACCTGTGTACAAGCTCGTGATCAGCTTGGCGGAGGGTTGAAGAGTGTAGTTATATTCCCAGCACCCCCCGTGACAGTACTGGGCTAGTGCCATCGCCATGGCGATGGGGGGAGTGTGTGTGTGTGTGTGTGTGTGTGTGTGTGTGTGTGTGTGTGAGCGCGTGTCTGTGCGTGTGTGCTCGTGCGTGCGTGCGTGTGTGTGTGTGTCTGTGTCTAGGGGGGTGGTGGTGGCTAAGGCCTTTCATTATTAATGTGCACCGCGGCGTCCTTACCTCCTCTGAGCCCGCACAGCTCACTGCCTGACCTGCCATCCAAGGGAGAGGGAGAGTGGGGGGGGTGCAGAGATAAAAAAAGAGAAGTGAGCCAGAGAGAAAGAAAGAGACGGCACAACTAGTGTATAGTGTGGAAGCACACGACTGGAAAGTAGAAAATCATTCACATACTTTTATTTCACATTTACTCCTGAGACCGAAAAATAAGATATTAAGATTTTCACTGCGGGGTGGGGTTGCAGGTGACTGTGGCTCCTGCCTGCTGAGGTGTAGCAGCCCAGAGGCGTCAGGTGGTGGTGGTTGTCTTCATGCAGAGGGGTGTACGGCTTGGTGAGCAGGCCTGTCACACTGGGAAAATCCTGGAATCTTATCACCGCCTCACAGACTCTGAGCCACACTGATCTACTCACCCTCATTGCCAGCAGACATGCCCTTCCCCCCATCCAAATGCCCCTGCACAGGCTGGCCCCTTCTCGGCTCGCTCGCCACCTTCTTCGAACGAGATAGCAGGAACTGATGCATTCCAATTGTTGAGGAGGGGAGGAATGTTGCTTTTAAAATGTGACTAACGGGAGGCAAAACCAAAAGATTTGCAAGTGAGTACACAGGCCGGAGTGCTGAGCAGTCAGCCGGGACTCTTGTTTTACTGTGACCATAGAGGCACACAATGTGCTATATGTGAATATCAAAGAGAGGTTTTCTAAAAGTTGTTTTTAAAAATAATCTTACCAAACAACATTGTTATATGAGGTTTAGATTTACTCTATGAAAATACACAAACATCTCAGTGTTATGCAAACTGCACGGGCAAAGACTAGACTATGCGTTGGAATATAATGTGATATGCTTAGATTTTGGGAATTTAGAATCTTGGATCTTAGTTATAGGGATATCGAATGTATTTCTGCGTACTGAGGATTAAGGGTGAAAATGTTTGTCCCATTAGGCTTTACGTAATTTCTCTTTTTCTCACCGCATAATCTGCAAAGAAGTTACACCAGCAAAAACAAAGGTAATATCTATCGTATCTGCGTTAAAATGTGTATTTTCTATTGTGCATTAATCAGCCACTTTTTTTTCATTATGGACTGGACTGGTTTACTGGTGTTAACAGCCTTACTCACATTTATCCAACATGCACTTTAAGTTATCTGATTGCTCAAAGGTGTACTCCATTCTCATGAAGAAAATATAGTGCTACTGGTTGCTATGCCAACTGGTGTAGTAACGAATGTAGCAATATGGAAATCTATTCTATTTGGTCCTTTTCTTTATTGTGTACAAGTCGCACAAATCCTATATAATGAATGCTAACAACTATTGTTTAAAAGCAAATACCTTTAGCATACAGTATGTCTTAACAATGACTGCTAATTTAAAGTGATGTTGCACTCTTCCAGAATGCTCCACTTGTGTGAATGATCAGAGAAATCTGTGCCGGCGATACTTCTGCTGAGTATTGATCTTTTGAAATTGTCCATTCTCTACCTGATTGTAAAATCATGTGAGAAATCGAGGAGAGAGTAAGATTTTAATTTTGCAAAGTGGTGCTTCATGGACAAGCCTACTAATAACATCAACAGCATATATAGTGACACACATATTGGGACACTTCTAGTATTACCAGTGTGTTATGAGAAAGCTAGGAACTAAAGCAACAAGTATTATTTTTTTTACTTTGGGACCATTAAACAAACATCCATTCAATTTATATATAACATCAAATTGGAAAAACATTGAAGCTCTCCCAATCACCAAGTTTGAATGTTATCAGCCGATTGAATGGCCATTATCCCTTATCATTACCATAGATATGAGGCAATGCAAACGTTGTTTTTTTTAACCCAAACCATCTTCTCCTAAACATAACTATATAGTTTTGTTGCCTAAAGATAACAATGTGGCGTCAGTTTTGTTTGAATTCAAAAGGGAACTCTGTGACGCCAAGGGGCCCTAACCAACATAACGGTGGCTGTTACCATGTGACTAGATGATGACAACCTGAACCTACTGGTGGGTGTAGCAGGTCCCTTCTGACCCATATCTATGGGTGAGAGGCTAACCTCTGATCACATCCATTCAACAGAGTGATAACATTCAGAATAGGTGGCATGATACAATTGCTGTCATACATGCTGTATATGTAACAAAGTAGGATGGAAGAATTAATCAAGGAAGGAAAAGCACACTTAATGTTCACACATTGTTTGTGGTTCATTATGTAACTGTAAGTTGGTAAAAATTTCCAAAAAGAAAATTTGGATTATTTTATTTTTTTTGGACTATTTCTTAAATACACTGGAACTAATGAAGCTGTGGCATAAGTTCAGTCAGGAAGACAATCTTTTGCATGCTTAAGCTGTATCTATTTCTCACACATCCCACCTATCTCTCCCCTCTTGCCTGCTCATTCGATATTTCCTTGCTGTCAATTGTTTGGGTCTGTCAATCATGTCATCAGCTGTTCTCACCAGCTGTTCACATCAGCTGATCTCATTTATCCAAGAGCACAGTGACACCCCTGCATGTTTAGCCTATTCTTTTGATGGTGCCTTTATTTAAATATGATTCTCTCAACACCTCTGGTACATTCATGCTGCCGCCACAGGCACCCTCCACCTCCCCATCACCGGCAGTCTTCACTGAGTCATCATCAGCTACATCAGCCACCACCACCAAAGTGTCTGGATTTTGGGGGGGGGGGGGGGGGGGGGGGGGGGGTTAATCTGGATGCTGCGCAGGGCAGTCGCCCCTTGATTACTAATCTGCCCGTAGGGTCCAAGAGCCGAAGACTTTTACTACTATCTATCTCATACCAACTTAAATAATAGACTTTCTGTTGCTACTAACTATCTCATATGATCTGAGTCAAACTATATTTTCTATTCACTTGTCTCTCCTTATTGAACCACATATTTAATTTTTTTTTTTTTTTTAATTCCAATTCCTTCGGAAAATTACAATTTTAAGACTGAGACAAATTATTATTAGTTTTGCTTACATTTTGTCCCTGGCTTCACTTACTTTACCTTAACAAACCACTGAGAGTGAGATACAATGTCATAAGAACAATTCAGAATTTCCAAGTGAGATCAGGCTTGATATTGAGGTAAATATGCAAAATATCAATGAATCAATCTCACTTTGAATGAATAAAATGTTTCCTCTCCCGACCACCAGCACCGCGTCCCACCCACATATCTCTCCACATGTGTATATTTGGTTGAGACAAAATTACTGTCAGCTGTTAGTAGTTATTACTACAAATGTGTTGATTTCACATATTTCTGATGATGATAACTGTCACCTGGTACAACACGCTGTGTTCATCACGCTTAAAGCTGAGACGTAGCTTAGGCTCAATGTCTTCGGATGTGCTCTTTTGTTTTAAGTAACCTTCTGTGTCAGTTTAATTTCATTATTTGAGTTGCAGGACAGTAACAGTAACATCAGTCTGTACTTCAAGAAACTGCTTAATTCAGATTTAAAAATAGTGCAAAGTACTTTTTATGCTGCAGAGTAAATCAATAATATAACCGTCCAACATAATGTCTAACTACCTTTTGAATACACAATATATTAAAAACCATATTGGGGTGTGTTTCAATGGTTAAAGTCACACTGAGCTCTCTTTTGAAGATTTGTACCTTGACCTTTTTAACCTGGAGCATCAGACAGATGGAATCAGGAAAGGGCGCTGTCTGGATATATTTTTGGAAAACACCATATAAGCCGGTGACATTCTGGATTCAGTGAAGGCCGTTCAGTTTATTGAATATTTTCAGAGTATTTTTACCTTTGAATTATAAATGATGACTATTAATTATGAAAAAAACAAAACATGGTGAGCTCTCAATGCTGCCGGTTCCTTTGACATTATACAATAAAGACTGACGCTTTGAGGAGCTGTAAAATGACATCCTGCTATAACATTACCAGAGATATTAGATATAGTACAAAGTACATATATCGACCTTCATTCATAGTATGACTTTGAATGGGCGAATAATCACGTTTATACTACAGTATATTACAGCATGAATGGAATACATCTACAGTAAATTGAGAGTGGTTTTAAAGCACAATCCAGCAGCTGATGAGCTGGAGTTGGCCTGAGAAACTGCATTTTCATGCTCAGAGTTATGCTTTCATTGGAATGTAATTCTACATAAATATGCACAAAGACCTTTTACTTTTGTCAATGCTATTCCTTTGTAACACAACATAACAGTGTAATATATACCATACGGCAAAAATAGTTAAGAACTGCATGTTAGATCATCTTACATGATAAAAATGAGTAAGTGAAATAAAAGTTTCATCTGGCAGACTTCCTTCACCATCATTTTCTAGTATTTGAATATATTATTGATAACCAACAGTGCTTTAGGGATGTCTAAGGGCATGTTCATCAGAGAGAAAATTACAGAGGATCAGCACAATTTACAAGTGACCTTGCTCAGGGGGGGCTTTAAGGCATTTTGTGCTTTTTTTTTACCTGCATCACACAGCTAGTAAAACTAGTAAAAAAAAATACTTTATTTAAACATCTGATGCAATCAAAATGAATCACAGGTCAATAACCAACATATTGAAAATGGTCTTACAATGCCTGTCGAGCGAGGAGAGACTTTAACCAGGAATTTTCACGTTACGCACTGTGAATAACAACCAAAGCGTCTGTGTGGTAATTTTAGTTCACACACTATCCATTACAATTTGTATCTTAACTCATAAAAATTAATTGAAATTACTAAATTATGAAAATCATAATACACTAGACCTCCAAGCACCTGACACAATTCTAAACCAAAGGCACACAACGCCTGGGGGCAAACAGGAGGACAGGCCCATCAATGAATAGGGCTTAAATAGCTGCTTTAGTATGCATTTGTTTGTATGCCTGGGCAGACTGAGATGTGCTCCTGCAGTGCACACTGCCAAGATCTGCTCCAGCCTTGGACTATATGAGCCAGCGAGTCCCAGTCTTTGCTTAAACTATAAGTGAATCTCAATAAATCTTTTTCAACCTCAAAAAGCTTTTTCTATTTTAGTTGTTCCCTGCAAACAGGATAAAATGTAAGTGTTAACTTACTTTTTCCACTCACCAAATTGTGATTCAGTGAACTCCAAAATCAACCACGGCAGGATATAATGTTATAAAAATATAATACACATGGTTCAATTATAAAGCAAAGATCCATACTTTGTGTGTTGAAAATGGATGCTTCCTTGACGATGCAGAAGGATAATGTGTATAGCAAAAGCCAAATGAATACACACACACACACACACACACACACACACACACGCACACGCACACGCACACGCACACGCACACGCACACGCACACACACACTCACTCACAAACACACACTCACTCACACACACGCTCACTCTCACTCTCACTCTCACACACACACACACACACACACACACACACACACACACACACACACACAAAACAAATAGAACAAGAAACGAGGTTTGACGTTAATTCATGCTCTAAATCATATACAAACACAGACAAAAGCACTTCAGAACAGACATAAAAACATGCACACTCTCCCTTTCTTTCTTACTCTCTCTCTCTCTCTCTCTCTCATACACACACACACACGCACACATGCGCAAACACTCACGAGGACACGTAGGAACAGATTAAGTCCAAATCAATGGCTGTGGCTGGACTGGGAGAGAGATTTCACCCAGGGTTCTCGTTAAGGTCTGACACATGCGGCAAAGGCTGGAGGGAGTGTTATTAGCAGGGTGATGGTTGATAAGACACTCGTTTCTCCACGGTGCGTCCCGCGGGAAAATGCATCGTGCAGCCATGGAAACCATAAGGCTAGGTGATATGCTATAATTGGGCCAACGTTTTTAACGGTGCAGCTGCACTGCCAGGTATGCCACTGTCTTCAAATGAGAAATTATAGTGGAGCCACGGCAGAGAAGATGCGACCGATTTTCAAGAAGGTTTTTCTTTCTCCCTGTGTGGTTCCTTTTTTATTTTTATTTTTTATTGTTTTCAGCAAACAGACTCATACAGAGAGGTTGTGCCACAAGATAATCCTCTCAGACAAATTGTATTCAACACAATGAAGTAACAAAGCTATAAAAAAAAATCATCAACCTATGAAGAATATAAGAGTTGCTTGTGTGATTGCATGAGCAAAGCATACACACTTGCATGAGGAAACACAGTATAAGATGGAGGAACAAGACAAGGTAAAAGGAAGAGGAGGGAGCAGGAGGAGGAGAAGGGAAAGATAGTCGTTGGCCAATCCCTGCTCAGTCTCTGTAACTTGGTTGATTACGATCAATTTCCCTGGTATCGATGGCCTCCCTGGCCCTGAGCTACACTCCCTCCTGCACTTTGCATGGTACGTGCTTTGTGTACCATGACATGACTCACACTCCACCACACCATGCCCAGCCCCTGGCTCTCCCACCTGCAGTCCCCTGATCCTAGCCTTGAGAAATATTAACAGCTGGGTAACAGGAGGAATAAAATCAAGCCATCAAATAAACCCACAAATGTTTCCACTTCCAGTTTAAAATCTGTGTTAATGCAGTATTTTTAACTGATTGCCTTGTGAGCGTGGTAGGTGTAAAAAAGTTTGGGTGGTGTTACTGCAGCAGTGCAGGTGGGGGGGGGGGGGGGATCTTTTACTCTCTCAGGGCTGCTGAAGGATTGAGCTCTCACTGAAAAAAACTCTGAGAGACAAGGTGTAAATGATGACATGAAGTTTGGTCACGACGTGCTGGACCAGAAGCCCCAAATCTATAAGTATTTGTTCTGGGGAATGCGAAACTGTCCTCCCTTCGGCATGTGCTAGGGCGCATCCCGCTCCCTCTATCTCTGCACACTTGGCACACTCTATCCGAATTAATTGCATCTCTGCGAGGGAGAGAGCGAGATGGATAGAGGGAGAGAGGTTTAGTCCTTCTGTTGGGCTGGTCTTGCTACAAGGGGAGTCATTTAAAATTCTGCTTCCCATGTGGCTCCTGGTTTTCAGTTTAATGACCCCCCCTCTCTCCCTGCTTCGTACCCCCATGACTTGCCTGGGTTTTGAGCTGCACGCTCACTTTCCAATGGCTGTGCGGTGCTGCTGCATACCTTATCCGTACATGTGTACAAATAAATAATGCTTGTTTATTGACCAACATCAAAGCCATTAGTGACAAAATACTGTATGCTCCTTCTGTTTCTCCCTCTGTGTCTTTCCCTTGCTTCCTTCCCCCTCCACCTCCACAATCAACCATCGCTGCCATCAACGATCCAGCTCTATATGCTACCTATGCTTGCTTGCCAATTACTGTGTGAACACCCGCTTTTCTGGTGAGAGAAAATGGCCGCCACACCTGTTGTCAAGCTGTAGGATCTTTGAATTAGTCAAAAAGTATTGCTTTGTTTTGGGAAGCGTGAAAAACTTTGAAAACGTTTTTTTCCTTTTGTTTGTGTGGAAACATATGTTTACAAGGTAATAAGTCATAAAGTGAGGATTGTAACAAAGATATTGAGATATTGTGATGATTTGAGGTCCAGCTCTACGTATGGAAGTGCATGTGTGTGTAGCAGAGACAGCAGAAAGCCCCGGTGGACAGTTAACTGCCGCAGTGTTTACCGGCTAGGGAAGCTTCGTAAGAGGCAGGATAGGAAATGGCCTCAATAAGATAAAGCTGAGCTTTCTGCATGGTTCTCTGCAGGGGTCACGCACACACACACACGCACACACACACACACACACACACACACACACACACACACACACACACACACACACACACACACACACACACACACACACACACACACACACACGTATCTGTGTGAGCAAGGTGGGGGTAGAGTGGTTTGGGCTGTAGGACAGCAAGGGCCCACAAGGTCAGAGTAGGCAGTGTATATGGTTGTTTTTCTCTGTTTTTTCTCTCTCTCAGTGGTGGAGCTGTGTGCTGCCTCCCTGGGTCTCTCCTCTATCTGGTCAATACCACCACGCAGCTTCTGACGATCAATGGAGGGTCAATACCTCTCAGACGCCTGCCTCTTTGTGCTCTCACTGATTTAGATACCACCTACCCCCCTTTTTTTTTTTTTTACATTTTCTTTCTCCCTCCCTGTTTTTTTATGACCCTGGCTCTCACTTAAATACGTGAACCTGCTGAAATTAGAAACACAGCAGTAAATCTGAGGAAGAGAGCGCACATTCTCTGCCAAACGGCATAAACCTTAACCCCTCATCAGGTATGCACACGGCTGTGGTGGCCTATTGTCTGCAAAGATGCCTTTTGGCCCTTTTCATTACCTTAAAGTAAAACAAAAAAGTCCATTCATCTCAGAGAGAAACTATGAATCACACTTATATTAAGTATGTATCAACTAAACACTGTTATACATGTTGCCTCAATAACATTATTGTAATGAATGGTTTGCCAGGTTCAGGCTGCCTCCATAATGAACTCAGTTTGATTCACCTGCAGATGGGGCTAGATTAAGTCTAAAAAGTCCTGACACAATGGCGCTTACAACCGTCCACACAGGATACTCAGTCATGCATGCTATCAGCTGACCCATGAGCATACAGTTTACAATCAGACTCACAATAATCATTTAATACCAAAGTGGCTCACACTCATACTTTGAGTGCACATTCACACTGCTGCTGCTGCTGCTGATGATGATGATAATGATGACGATGATGATGATGATGATGATGATGATTGGTGTTTGTAAAAGCCTTCCTGCACCAGTCCTCCCACTGTCTGTACTGTTTTTTGCTTTTCCACTGAAATAATCTCTTCTTGATGTGTCCAGTGACATGTGGAACAATTACTTTAATATCTTGTTACGAGGTGAACTTTCTGTGTGTCTGTGGCTTCAAGCACCTTTTACGTTTCTTCAGGTGTAAAAATCATTGGGATGGGGAAGGGGGCCGAACCTTAAATGACATTTCGTATTATAAACACACAAAAAATAGCAAAAATACATCCTCCATATTCGAATAAAGAGCTACTGTTGCCTTCTTGGATGAGAAAAATCTTGAGACATCCCTGTCCAGCAAATATAGCAAAAATTAAAAATATTTTTTACCCATACCGCTATTTGGTTTCAGTGAAACCCGAGAAGCAGAGCTAAATAAAACTCTATTAGCACTTGCTGAATTGAATGGGTTAGTCTTAATAAAAAAGACACACAAAGTTTATTATCTTTTTACCACCTATCATCTACCCATGGAAGGCTTTTTCAGACTGCTAAACATAAATATGAATGTCTATATGTACTGAAAGGTCAGACACCTTTTTGGAACCTCAAAAATCACCTAAAAAAAAAATGCCTTCTCGTCTTCTTGGCTGGCAGTTCAGCATTGTAACAAATCCTGGCAATGTGATCTCATGGAAAGGCATATAAATAGCACGCCACTTTTAAAGACATTTCGCAGGTCACGTCAAGACATTTTAAAGCTTTTGCATGTCATTTAACGCCTCATTCTCATTCCCAACTCGTTAGTTTTAAACATGTGGTTAACATGTCATGAATTTAAACAAAAGTACTTGGATATGTTTGGGAAAAGATCATGGTTTGGGTTAAAAATCAGTATGTTTGTTATGTAAACTAAGTAACATATGTAAGTTAACCATTCAATGCAAATAAGTCAGCAGTTTGGTCTCACACATGACACGAACAGCAGCCTGTGTTTGAAACATCCATCCACCCCGACGTCCTCCCAATGCGGACTTTCTCGCTCTTTATACCACATCACAATACAAGTCAGTAGAGACCAAATAGCATGAAAATGACAAGCGAAAAGAAAAAAAATGCATAGCAATAACATGCAAACTGATTTGTCATTCACACACCATATACTGATACTATGCCACTACAAGGCAAGGCTCTAACACTAATTTTTAGGCAAACCACCCTGACAAAGGGTTCATAAAATGTGGTAGAGAATACCATAGAAAAGTTCTTTACTTGACTATCAATATGTAATCCTTTCTGGCTTCTTAATAGTTTGGTCACGTTATCTAAACAAATTTTTTCAGAGAATTTCTTGAAAGAAATCATTAGCGGTGCAGCTGTTATTAGAGTAAAATTGCTGCAGAATAATGTCAGTGTGACATCTGTTGTTATTTCATTATTAGGGTACCAGTTTTCCCCTGTGATCAGCGAAACAACTCATACTCTTTGTACCAAACGAAACGGAGAAGGAGGACGAATGTTTGTGGTAAGACCAGCAGGCCGATTGTTGCTCCTCAGCAACTTCAGTCAGATATGAAGACCTGCAAACACTTGAGTAACTCACATTATGTTTTCTTCGTTCCTCTCTAAAACAAACGGAACGGTCATGATGCACATTAGAAAAAACAAATATATTGATTTTTTTTTTCTACAGTAACTGAATAGCAAACACAAGCCAAACACAGTAGGCCATTAAAACACCCACAGAGCCATTTGGCATTGTTCTGCAGGAAACCCATTACTATTCACTGAAATCAAGTGGGAATAAACAAATAAACCGTTTCAAAAATTGTATTTTGACCAAATGTTGGCCACTCAATGACAATCTTAACTGAAAATAACTATCTTTAGCACCAAAATCCATTCACTGGCTTTCATTAGCAGAGCAACATTCTGAATTAAAACAACTGCATGAGACAAGACACAATTTTAGATGTGGCTTGAACGATGTGTGAATTTTATCAGGTGATTGACTCGTCAGGTGTGACAATCACACTCACCTCAGATCAATTTCACAATTTTTTGGGCCAATCACCTCCCAATCTTTCACTGAGTCACAGGTACAAACAGCTGGTGCGAATCCAATTACAAACTTCCTCAGCTATCAATACTGTCAATTGTGCAACGCTCTCAATTCTGGCAACATCATTGAAGCAAGTGCTTTTCAATTTGCTGTCTAATCATCAACAGCAAATGTATTTCCTGTAATGACGTGTGATTGTAACATTAACGTCACCATATATAAAAATCTAAATCTGGAGGCTAATAAATTATATTCAAAGATATTATATTAATTTGATTGAACTCATAATGAGCGGTGCAGCTGCTTTGCATCATAGCCAATATCATCTCTGTGCTGAAACAAACTCACACGACCAGCAACTTTTAAATCCTATTAATCCTATTAAAAACTTGCATCGTTTCTTTAGAGGCAACTCACTTTTATAGCAGCCTGAAGGAAATCTTTTTCTATAGACACACACATTGTTGTGATGTTACAGTCGGTCAGTGTCAGTGCGGTTAGACAGTGTCAGGCTTAGCCAGTCATTTTTGGTGACCTTTCATGCACTTGAAGTGTTTAAAGTAGTGAATTAGAGCACCTTCACATAATAGCTTGAGACAGTATGAGTCATCTGTTCTTTGATAGTATTTAAAGTTGTACTACAAAAAGAATTGAGATACCTTGTTTCTAGCGGCCTCTTTGGCAATGAGATATAATTGCAGGCAAGCCTGTTCTTTCAGAGCCCTCCATCTTGTCACGTTCATGGTCACTATCTTTTCTTTGCTCTTTTTTAAACTTTATTGAAACACATTCACCTCTCTACTTCTGATCCGTCCCCTATATGTTATCGAATTAAATACATACACACACGCTCCTATTACAAAGCCTGACTCAGAATTAAGGAGTAAGTAAACGCAACATTACTGTTAGTGACAAGTTCGGCTGGCAGACCAACCGCTGTCAGCAGCGTCACTAACATGGCGCCCTTTTTACATCTAGCCCAGGAACGTCTCCACAGACAGTCAGATTGTAATACTCAGCAAAAAGGCAAGTAGAAGTTCTTTCATAAATGGGTCATATGATCAATCACCATTGTTTTAACTCACTCTTTGATAGATAGGAACTTAAAAGATAATTATATAGATGAAAATATTCTGGAGTACAACTGTAAGCAGTTGTTTAATACTCACATTACACATTATCACCAGAGGCGAATGTCGATATTGGAAATTTCTGCAATGTTCAAGGAGAATGCATTTCACATTTTGCAATATTTGCTAATGGCAGCAATGGCATAGTTTAGCAACAGATTATAGGAAAAAAAGCTGAAAACAAACGTCCAAAAATGAATTTTTCCAATCTCTGCATGCAGGTTTTTTCTAAAAACATAAAATAAAAGGAAGCCAATGACTGCCTTGAATGTAGGAAACAGACCTAAAAAACACATAACCTGCTTAAGAAAATGGTTAGCAGACATTTGAAATTCATATTATTAATAGTTAAAGGGCTCAAACTATTAATATTGCTGTTATGGTACTGTAAGGACATAACTCACAGTGTCCTCCTCCTTGGCATCTCGCTCTGGCAGACACTGATCCATTAAAGGGAATCAGTCATTATCACATCACAGCGGCCCTACTTATCTCAACCTCCTGACCAACTCTTGACCTCGCCGTTGAAGCAGATTCAGCAACTTTACACATTGTAGTGGTAAAATGCAGGTATGAAAACGGGAGCTGCTTTGAGAATCAAATTGCACACATTTGTTAACAAACCCAGTAAATTTGATTACTGTAATGATCATCCTCTGACCACCAACCATCTTAATCGTATGTCTGTGCTTGCGAGCATAGTTGGCAAAGGGGGAATTTCTGCATTGATAGTCCTTATTAATATAACTTTACTGTGGAAACTTAGAAGAAATAGTTTATAGTTTGTATATAGTTTAAGAAATAGTGGGCTGAGGATGGCATTCAATCAGGACAATTGTAAAAAATTCTGATCTTCCAATCACTCAAGGTGCTTTTACATTACTTGTCACATTCACCTTCTTCAGACATACATCCATACAGTGATGGTAGAGACCACCATTTGCTCATCTGGATGTACACAAAGAAAGAAAGAATGGAAGAAAGAAAGAAAGAAAGAATACGTTTTTTGTTTTGTTTTTTGGACTATTTTGATTCGACTCAGACCAGTGAAAAAAAGAAAACAGTCACAACACACATTCAGACATTTATTTTGCTACCCTTTACCTATTTCTGTCTGTAGATTTCTTCGTCATTAATGCCTCTGGCATATTTAAACATTTCAATAACAAAAATGGTCTTAATCTAAGTAATCACCTGGGGAAGTTTCATGGTGATGTCTAGTTTTTTTTGTATCTATAGTGTTTTGCAAAAATGTTATAATATAAGGCCATTTTCTCTGAATTAGTTTCCCCTCACTCTGAGCCAGAAAGAAAGCCACCTCAGTAGCACTTATATACACCAAACTTTCCAGTTTCATGCTATCCATATTCTGAAGGTTTTTACAGAGGGGTTTGTTCATATATCATTCATAGGCTGATTTATATAACATTTTATTTCAAAAACCATGGCTGATTCATGGAGTGATAAAAGCAGTTATCCAAAATGCCCTCTGTAAAAACCCTTGACTCGAATATGTCAACTAAATGGAACATGTTCTGGAAATGAATAGAAATTAGCACATAGACCCAGAATCCTGATGCTGTAAATTCATGTGGTTGTTTCTGTAATAATTGTCATCCTCTGGGCAGGGGATTTACCCACCCATCTTTACCAGAGCCCCAATAGCCAGCACATTTCCCATATTGTATATTTAATTTCATGACAGGCCTTCATGGCAACCGTAATGGCCTAGGCAGAAAACTGCCCACCATACATACCATACCATACATACACCCTGTTTGGCAGTCTTGTACTTTGCCTGTTTCCATCTCCCAGGGCGAGGACGAGGAGCTGGACTTTGGGAGAGATGACCTGTGCCCCACTAGGAGAAAAAAGGATTTCAGTCAAGTATATATATTTATATCATATAATTAGATGATACCTTTTTTGCATTTTTAAACATAACATGTCCAAAAACTTGTCACACAAAATATAGTAAGTAATTTGCTGGCGAAGTTTCACAGTGATATCTACTAGCTCCATTTTGTTAAGCGATTCACCTGTGTCTCCCCTTAAGAAATCAAGTACGATGTTGCACCCTTTGAATCTCTAACAGCAGTTGACTAACATCCCCTTTCCCAAAGTGACTGATGATTGGAAGGCCCCTGTGGAGGCCGTGACATAATGGAAATTGTCATTACTGGGGTTGGAGTGCGTGCGTAACTGACGCCATTAGAGAAAGTGCAATTACAGTAGGCTTTGGTGACCTTGCTGACTAGTGGAGGTCACGGTTCCTCATTAGAGTACGGTGGAAGGCAGCCCAGTGTCTCCCCTGTGCCAATCAATATGAGCGTAGCTTGGTCGGTGCTAATCATAGCTTTGACGCAGCCTCACGCCCTGCCACCCCCCGTCACCACACATCCCCACCACCTTTCCTCTGTTCCACCTTTTAGCTCCCTTATTACCAGAGAACTGGCACCTTTTTCCACTTAACTGGTTTAAACACATATATTATAGTGCATATGTGGCAAAGGGAGGAACAGGAAACATATAGAGACCAGTAGGGGCAACACTGATGATACCATAAATTAAACACATTATTTGTATTTGTATAAACATCATTATTTACAAAAACACGTAATTGATGTAAAACTGCCGGGACACTGCATTACAACACACAGAGTGAAGTAAATGTGCTATTTGAGCTTTCCAAGGTGTGGGTGAATACTACCACTGTGTTATGGAAAAAAGACTGAATGTACCGAAGCTCAGGTTTGTAGCTTCAAGTGTTAAGTTCAGGTACAGCCTGTCGTTTCCTTTTATTCCTCTGGCTTTTATTTATTGGCCTGGACTCTAAAACCTGTGGGTGGTGCAAACACTGCAGTTGTGAATGCTGTACGATCAACAGTTTTGAACCTCAGGTGCACCAATACAAAAAATAAAAAAATAAAAAAACTTACAGTAAAAACTTTGGAGAAGGTCTTTCTCTGTTTGAGACATAGTGAGGTGATGCAATCTATAGAGATTAAGCCCTGAGATGCTGTCTACATTAATTACCAGAGATACCCCGAAGACATATTGTACATACAGCACTGGATAAAAGTATGCCTGGTCATAACGTGAGGAGACATCTGTATTGATTTTGTGTTTATTTATAAATCTCTTCTCCGTCAGTTCCCAGCACGTCTGTCCCTGACTCAAGCGATAGAATGTATGGAATACACTGATCCTTGTGCGCCACTTTTTTTGCTGTCTGCAAACTTGCTTGTTAAATGTACTAATAGTATGAATACTATACATGCATTTGACTTAATTAACTCAAGATATCAAACTATATCAAACAAGTTTTCTTTTGACTGACATGAAGAGGTCTACATGTATCACATCTCATAAAATCAGTCGTGATCTGTATTTTTTACATGTCAGTTCTCTCAACTGTTATTTTCAGTTAGGTAGGAAGTGACTTGGGTCTACTCTCACTAAGCATTTGCAGTGATGGGAATAACAGCATTAAAAAATTACAGCGTTGTTACTTTTTCAATCACGAATAACCTAATTGTTTACTCTTCCCATCGTTATAACGCCATTACCGTTTCTGCCAAAAAATGCAGCGTGACTATAATTGTTAGCTCATTGAAGCTGTTTTTACCAGACCAACTAGATCTCCAAGCCGAGCAGCAAGACTGTTCTTCCTTTGTGAGGGCGGACCAGACAACCGCATATTGGCTGAGGTAGAGTAAAATTTAGTAAGATCAGAGGTGGAGTTGGACGGGTGTTGTTTACACAAAATCGAAAGCTTGCATGGTTTCCCCATAGACTGAATAATACAGTTGATTGTATACACGACGACAAAAGTGAGTCAACAAGCAACAAAAGGAATGGTGAGGCCAGTTAATCCCAAAGTAGCCTTCTTGACCTGGAAATAGTAGAAGTATAGTATAACTTTTCCTTACGTGAAATTAAAGGAACAAATGTATACGTGAAATGCACATTATGACCTGTAATGCCCGTGCTTCTGTACGTCCGTCAGGAGCGTGACCAGAATTCAGACGCAGACCAAGAGTTGAATACAATAATGGAGAGTTTATTAGAATGCACAAAAAAGTGGTTTGAATGGCTGGAGCTCAGATGGCTCAGAGAGTGGGAAAAGGAGTCCGAGCTCCGGTGCTCTGGGTATTAAGGTACTGGCAGGCAGAACTGGGTCAAAACTCTGTGGCGAGATGGTGACAAGCAAGTTAACAACAATAATATAAAAACAGAGCAGGTACTAGTTTGGCTGGTGTGTACTTAAGTGGGTGCGCTGATTGCAGGATCAGGAGCTGGTGTGCTGAGTGGTGTGATGAGCTGCAGGTGTGTAGAGGAGCTCCAGCGACCCAGAAGGAGGCCAGGATCACGGCCAGTGGATCGTGACAACGTTAATTTTACATGCAAGTCCGTTGTGACTTCTCTCAATATAATATATAAATATCAAAAGTTTCAAACCATCTATTGTGTTATTTTTATTGATGCACTATATAAGAATAAAGGTATGATATCTACAATAATACATGAAATTTGATTGGAGACTAATCTGACTTTTTCCCCATTTGTGTACACTGTTTATTGTATCAAATGTCTATTTCATTATAATATTCAGATTTATCATAAATAATGCACAATGTACTTGTTTAATTTCCATTAAAGAGGGGTGGAGGTGGGGTCCAAATTCTTTGACACATTTGAGCATTTAAAAATTTGCTTGGAAGTAACACAATAGTTACTTTCCATAGTAACTAGTTACATTTATAAATTATAACTCAGTAACCAAATTAGGTACTTTCTGGGAGATGTAACTAGTAACAATAACTAATTGCTTTTTTAAAGTTACATACAAAACACTGACCATTTGTACTGTGAGTTGATCCATGCCGTGCTTTAGCGTGATAGTCCCCCCTCCTTCTTCCACTGCGGCCCAGGCCTGGGCTGCACTCACATTACTTGAAACAATCCGAGCTACGGCTCGATTGCTTCTTGCTTATACGTCACCACACCTCAGAGATTTAATTTTGTCCAACTGTTTCGAATATTTTTATTTGACCAAATCTGCAGTAAACATTCCTCCTCCGAATCAGACCACTGCAAACTTTGGCAGCATTTGTCCGTCCTGGGAAACAGTTGTATAGAAATAGTCGTCAGGAGCATCAGTGCTCATGCTCGCACTCATATATATGCAATCGTGCTCAACCGGGAAGTGGTGCATTCACACTGTTGAAACGAACTAGACTTTAGCCGTGAATCATGCTTGGGCACGGTATGAAGGGTAAGTGTGAGTAAACCCAGAGTTTACTAATTATTTATCTCTTAAAATTGATCAATTTTTAGACTTCATCAAAAGCCAATTAAATAATATTACTCCAGTTGTCATCAATTACATCAACACGAGAAAATTTGCCATAGATTCTTACCAACCTTTGATAGCAGCAACAATGTATTATTGTATGTGCTCTGTTGGTATCATGCTTCAGTGATTAGTGAGTACACACATTTTATTTCATTATGTCTGTAGGTCAGCCTTGTCTTGTTGTTTTGAAAATGAGATGAATCCATTCCGTCACCATATTTGTGTTCTTCATTCATTGCGGTGAGCAGATGAGATGGCTTTGTTATGTGTGTTACTGAGAAGGAGATGATTACTGAGCCTTTCTTCAACTTCTTTAATGTTGTTTTCACTGCCAACCAATTCCACCAGCATCAGAGGGTGAAAACACCAGCAGCCCAAAGCTGAGTTCTTATAGTCCCCACAAGACATTTCCATAGCCGCTGCCTGTAACCCAGACTTGTGGTCAAATTCTTGAAGTGTTGCACATCAGCTACATGTAGCCCACAGCAGCTACATGTGCTAAACAAGAAATGTGACAAATATCAACTCTCTACCAAGCGGCAACCTCTGGTGCAAACGCTGAAGTTCCAAAAACTACAGTTCCTCGAACATCCACCTTATCCTTAGTAGTCCGGATACAGCAGTTAACGAGCCAAACAATAGACTGTAAAAGTCAACTGGACATCATGGCATGCTTTCTGAGATATCCCGGGACACGTCTGTTATTAAAAATGCCAAGAGAACTTTTATTCAGAAGTTTTCCCACCTGTCATCAGATGAGATGAACTCCTTTTAAACTGAGAAACGGATAATGGCTTGGCATTGTTAGTGTGTGTAGCAGTGTGCTCTGTCCACAGTGGTGTGAGGTATGCAGTGTGGCTCGGGGGCAAGCAGTCAGGAAAACAGGCTGTGAGCCAGTTGTCTACAGAGACAGAGGGGGAGGGGCGGCCGGCCAGAAGACTCAGATCCTCCACAACTCTTTCCTCACTGTTTGCACTCCAGTGGTTTAGTCACTAGACCCGCCTATTAAATCAAATGCCCCCTTTGACAGACTGCCAATTATGCCAAGATAAGATGCCCATCACCCTGCCCCTTTCGTGTCTCCACACAGGTTTTGTCATTCTCTACTCTGTTTTATCTTGCCTGCAGTCTGTTCGTTCTTTCTCAATCTGACTTATTTTTTCAGGTCTTGGTCAAATGGGAAAACACTGTGTCGCATCTCTGATCTCCTCCCAGTGTCTGTGCAACTCTCACTCAGCCCCTCTGAAGAATGTAGAAAGACCTATAAAGGTTTTTTTTTGTTCGGCGATGGCATCTCTAACTGTAGCATGCAGTGTTAAACTAGCATCCCATGGCTATTGTGGCTGTTTCTGTCTCGTTTGCTGAGAACCAGGTTGTTACGTTTTTGATAACAACAACAAGGTCAGGAGGCACAGCAGGAGTCAGACTTTTTGGATGGACTGCCATGACATTTTGTACAGACATTAATGGTCCCCAGAGGATGAATCCTACCCACTTTGGTGATTGCTTTAACTTTTCATCCAGCTCTACCATCATGCCAAAATGTCAAATTGTCCAATACTTTGTTTTATGACTAATATTAATCACACTTGGTACTACTTGGTGCCCGACCACACACACATGTTAGGGTGGTAGTTTGTATTCTGAATAAAATGAGATAGCCTTAAATGAGATACTGTACTGTACACAGGAGTGTGTGTGTGGTGGTGGTCCAACCTGGCAGAGTTGTTTTCCACACCTTTTCCAAACACTTTTTTTTTGTTTAGATTGCCTCAAGCTTCTCTAACCTTACACTCTGCTCTCACTCCTACACACACACACACACACACACACACACACACACACACACACACACACACACACACACACACACACACACACACACACACACACACACACACACACACACACACACAGCTGATTTGTTTTCTTATGTGAACGTATGTTGAACTGAAAATGTTAATTTTCTGAATGAATATTTGTATATTGTCCTTGATTGCAGATTGTTTTCCAAGCCTCTGATGCATGATTATCAAAAGTGTTTTTCTTTCAGGCATACAGCGACAGTCCTAAATGATACTGCTAGAAATATATGTCAGCAATTCTATGAAAATTCCAAAATTAACGAAACTTTAGGCCGTCTCTTAAAACTTGCTGACTCCTCCCACAGGCTCCTACTGAAACATTTTTAAGTTTAAAAACGGTTAGAGACAGTAGTTTTTCAAGTGAGTATTTAAGGCCGCAGGACGATATACAGTATGGGACTGAATCAAAATAAGCTACAGTGCCCATGTTAATGAGGACACATCAACCAGTGGAAGGCTGTGGCTCACTGATGCATTCTTTAAATGTTTTTTTGAAAACAATGGTGGTCTATGCCACAGAGGAATATGCTATAAATGTTTGGTTTCACAGGCAGCACTAGTGAGATACATTCATAAATACACACACATTTTTTTTATATAGGATTTTTAGTTGAAGCTGCCAATAGAATTTCAGGAGCAGGACCACACCTCAACCATGACACTTTCTGCATTTCATATAAATAACCCCCAAACCCACTCCTCCTCCCGGTCTTTACTCGGTATTCTGCGCCCCTCTGTCGGACCCTTTCATTCTCTTCTCTCTTCCACTCCAGTATGTCTGGTCCTGAGGGGGTCCATCGTGCCCCGGTGCTATGGAGGACTCCCTATCGAAGCTTCCCCTCAATTCAGTAAAAACGACTAGCTACAAGCAGTTTGAGCCTCACACATCAATTATGTTTTACTCTAATATATTGTTAAAGGCATCTTGTAGGTGGTGTGATCCTTGCAAGTGAACAATTATATCAACATAAGTAACCCATCTCAAGATATAAGTTATGAGATTTCTGGTTGAAAAAATTAGTGTCTCACATTGAACCCTGAAACATGCAGCAGCTTTTATGCTGTGCTGCCAAAACACAGAGATGAGGTGTCACTGCTGACAACTACGTAAAATGCAAAGAGTCCACTGGGGAAGACGACCTTGGCAAATTGAGTGCTATACAGTAGTAGCATTTAAACAAATCTTCAAATAGTTTTACCCATTCTTTCATTTGGGAAATGATTTGAACCAATGAATGGAATTTTTGAACATTTATATAAAGTGTAAATGGACTGCATTTATGAGCAAAGTGCAAGAAAACATGCAAAGAAAAATACAGTTCTGATAAAGATTTTGGTCCCTGAAAGGTATTGAATCCTTTTTTATCAAACTATTTATCCATCCCTGTGTGAATTCAGAAGCGGTCATGGAATTTCGGACATGTTCAAACTAATTAAATTTCACTCTGAAAACTGTGTGGGACTGCATGAGTCTGGCCCTCCAGCAAATGAATGAAGAGTTCCTCACGAAATCACATGCTTCTTGCTGTCATGTTTATTAGAAAGTGGAGTACTGCTAAACACAAACAAAAAAACAAAAACAAAAAAAAGACACCAGGAAGTGTGTGATTTTGTTTGGTGTTTATTCTTTTGCTGCAGCGTAGGCTCATGCAGTTTAAAGCTTATTTATGATATGCACCCCACAGGAGCACAAAACAAAGGCTCAATAATTACTATCAGCTTTATTCATAAAGATTACATTTTAGAAAACCAGCAAAGGCATAACCCCATTTTGGTTAAAGCTTTGGCTGACAGACCTTGCTGCTTGCTGTGTTGTTGATGTCTGTGCATCGCTCCATCCACTGGCCGCCTGTGGTTGTTCGTAATGGATTGTAAACCCTGGTGCAGGCACATACTGCAGCCGAGGGAGCCGCAACCCATACCTCCAGGCGATGATACAGCCCTGCACGCCGCTCGCTTTCTACGCTCTGCTTCCCTCTCTTGCCGGGCCCTTCTCTGGTGAGCACTACGACCGGCCCCAACTCTTTTACCCTACACCTTCCATATGCTGGAATGACCTTCCCTCTATAGCCTGAACAGCAGGGTCACAAAAGAAACGTTGTTCTTACTGTATTCTTTTCTGCATTACACTTAAATATTTGTCTTTCCAGAGTCCTTTATAAGCTCTTATTCCACCTCTTTTCTTTGTCTTATGGTTTAAAGAGGCAAAAAAGTCACAATATGATCTACAATTTCCAATACACCTACCTACCCTTAAACCTGGGGTAGGCAGTTTATTTGTGGTGAAGTTGGGGAAAAATAAATAATCTTTCACCATCTTGTATTCCAAATGTTTTAACCTACTACAGTTTTAACCAATAAAAGACATTCTAACATGTATGTACATATGTATCAAATTTTGACCAAGTTCACCTGATTTGAACATTGTCAGCCAACTGAATGGGCATTTTCAGTTGTTATCACTACCATATGAGGCATTATGGCCCTACTCTACCCTCTAGTTAGCTCGGTAGACTGCTATCATGGGTAAGCTGGAAAACCCATCTTTGTCAATATTAGACGCCGCTTTAAGATAACTGAAAGTCGGCATAAGGTTGGGTTTGGGTGCTGAGTGAAATTAAAAGTCTGTCATGACTATACTTAAAGGCTAAGTAAATTAAACTTCTTACCTATTGTTCCTTATGTAACATTCTTGTCTAACGCTAAAAACATAAGTACTGTCATTTAACCCAAACCATGATCTTTTCCTAAACCTAAACAAGTTATGTTTTATTTAAATTCACAACAGGACTCCCAGAGAGTTCAAAAGTGACGGCAACTGTTACCGTGTGAATAGATGGTAACAGCCTTCTGAAACTACTAGTAGGTGTAGTGGCAGCTGCTGGTCTTTCAAGGAAGGGAAGCGAGTTTTTCCGGCCTACATCATAAATGTTTTTACTTATTCATATGTAGCGTCTTTTCCAGGGACTTGACCAGTGTCCTCTCAATAACCAGCAGAGCTAGGCTGCTTAAACGGCCTTGGCCCAGCTGGAGCTGCTGCTCCAGGCCACTGTGAAGAGTGACTGCCTGTGAGTGTGAGTGACGGAGAGAAGCTCCGCAGCTGCCTCTGCTCGTTGGGAAAAGAAACCGCAGAGTGACAGAACAGAGTTGCCAAACACAACGCTAGTCGTTTTTAACAAAGACAAAGTAGCTGGGAATCGGTAAAGTCTCCGGATTAGCTCAGAACAACGGAATGAAAAACTTGGGAAATCCTCTGGTGGCGGTTTATTCTTCAAGATCGCTGATTCGCTCATTTAGCTGTCAATCAAAAAAAGGATTCTGCCTCAGACAGCTCATCCAATCATCATGCAGAAGCCGAGCGTCCGGGCAAGTCCACTGTCCCATAGACCCCCAGAGACGCTGAGTGTCCGATGGGCGGGACAAAGCCCAGCCTTTATCCAATGACCGTCTAGTTTGGCTGCAGTGGAACAACCCGCTTTACGCCTCCACATTGAAGTCAGTAGAAGCTGAGCGTCCGACTGTGTAAAGCGCTGTGGGGATGAATGAGAAGGAAGTTTCTCCGGTTACCTGTGATAAGTAGCTGATTCTGAACAAAAGATGAAGGCTTTCTAGTGCGTATTTAGTCAATGAAATGTACACATAGCAGTACATATTTCACCGCTTTTTTTTTTTTGGTGACATTTTAGGGGAAGCTGAGCTTCCCTTGCAGTCTTATCGTAATCGCCACTGGCCTCTTCTTACCCATATCTATGAAGCTGATAACCACTGATATCACCTACCTACTGAATGGAGTGATATCCTAACATTCAAAACGGGTGTTCAAATTTCCATGTATTTTATCTTCCTCAAGATAAAACTAGATCAACTCAACTTAATACCTTAAAAATCCCACAAAATGTGTTTTTTCTTTTAGTTATGTCCCCTATAATGACCTTGACTATACTGATTGTATCTGTGCACCATTACTCATTTGAACCCAGCGTTAGGTTAAAACATTTATGACTAAATCTCTCCAATGTGTCTGGCCATCTTGATATGCACTGCTCTTTCACCTGTCAACCTAAGCGGTGGTGGGCATGACGATGTGCTCTCATAATGATAATATTTATTGTCTCTGTTCGTCTCTATGTGCCCTGCGATAGACTGGCGTCCTGTCCAGGGTGTACCCCGCCTCACGCCCGATGTCAGCTGGGATCGGCTCCAGCCCCCCGTGACCCGACAGGGACAAGTGGTTGAAGATGAATGAATGAATAACTGATATATTCCAAAGATGACAAATGTGACTTTCACCACTGCTGCTTCAAGGATTAGCAGGGAGCTCAGAATATCATGGAGCAGGCGCACAGAAGAGGATATAGAGAGAACGCCACCAAGCCAAAAGCCAGCTCAACAAGGCAATCAGACTGGAGAGTCAGGTTGCCAACAATGACTCATACTACAGGAAAAGACTCAACAGTTCTCCTTCCCCTCACTCAGCAACAACCTCAACCCCCTTTATTGTCTTAAATGGAACAATAAATCTCCACCCTTTCAGACCGCCCCTACAGACAGCAGAACTAATCACCTCAGAAGATGTCATTTATGTCATCAGTGGCAACATTTGTTTAAACGTGCATCATATGCACCTCACCTTCTTTCAGGATCATATGTCATAGTGTCGCTGTGATGCAAACACACCCAGGTGCAGCTAAAATTATAATTTGAAGGAAAAACAAACAGCTGTGCAGTTTGCTCTGTGGGAAGCTTCTTGTGGCTTTGACAACACCTGCTGACAATAAAGGTTAGAATGATAAACACTGTTATAAATATACAAATGCCTTCATGGTTTATATGGATATGAATTTAAGACACAAAGTGTAATAAGCTGTTTTCTTGTATCTGGACAATATCAGGAGAATCCAAAGTTTCTCTTCTACACATGTAGCACACAACAGGAGATTATCTGTGTCAGAGCGCCTGGGTAGAGCATGCAGGAGGCAGGGCGTGACGTGGATTACACCACGGTCATGTAGTTCATAATTTGATCATAAACAATCAAGTCTGTTGTTGTTTCTTTAATATGTCTGATGATTTCGGTACTTACCAACAGCTCCTGAGTCTTGTTTTCTCTCCAGGTAGACATTTTTGCTGGCGTATTCGTGTAAATCACCTTTTTTCTTCACCCTTGGATGCTTGTTTTCTCATGGTTTCACACAAGCCGCATGATGGAAATGTTATCAACACACAATTTGTAGTGTGGAGCTGCAGGGTTAAATACGTTTGATGTCCGATCCAACTGATTTGGACATTTGCATATTCAGCTCAGCTGGAATTTTAGGTTTTTCAGTGTGTGAGAGCAGCTTTAATGAGCCACAAAAATAGTCATGATAAATTCAGGACTGCAAAACTAGAAGAACAATAGTGAGTAAATACTTACAATTGTACTTTTAATTGTACAAATAGTACTATTATCAGCATAAAAATGTAAACCCGGGAGTGTGTTTACTAAAACTATAAACACACATTATGCTCATTAAAAAAAACAATAGCAATCATTGATCAGTAAATCAATACATATTTTTTTTAAATTAACAAACCAATGATAATTGTAAACAGCTTTGTATTCATATGCATCAAAATAACTGGAGTTGATTGGTCACTTTGTGTATGGTTTGTTGCTTTACTTTGTAGTCATCAAACCCAGTCAACATGCAATATGATTTCAGATTTGCACATCTATTCATTCAATTAAACACTGAAACAAAGACGTGCACTTTACAAATGTCTTTCATAAGTTGTTACAATATAATGAACATCCGCATTAAGCTAAGGGTATATACTATTAAATTATGTCCATAATCTTAAAGGAGTTTCTTTATTTTTATGATCACCAGTTTTACCATTTGCAGGATCCCGGCTCAGACTGACATGGAGGGAGAAGGGAAGAGAAATGACCTGGTCTGAGTGGGTTTACTTTTCAGTGGGGGAGACAGATGCTTGTTTACTGGCCTCATTATGTCAGCAGCTGTCCTGAACAGGTCACACTATGGTCCACCTACTGAGACCCATAAGTCCAGCACCTGACAATGGGCACACTGTAAAGGGTTTCAAATATGAAAACAGCTTGAGAGGCTCTTCATTTAAATTGCTGTCACTTGGTATCTATGTGTCCAAGCCTAATTGCAGCACAGACTAAAAAAAGGTCTGATGTAGTAATTTATTAAAAGACATAACGTGTCATTTTTGACAATATTTATTACACAAATATTTCCATTCAATACATCTTTGTGTTCCTCAACTTATTTGAAACTATGATTGAAAACTACTAAACAGCCCTAAAATTCAGCAATGTTCAATCCCTGTGTATGTAACAAATGACTGGTGTAAACAAGCCTTTTTGTTTAACATTTTGATCACACACCCGCTGCATTTTAAATGATTATTCCAATGCTAGCAATTCAGCTGAGAAAATATAACTATTTTACACACTCACAAGGTGAATCAGTGAGGTGCTTACAGTAATTATATTACAAGCTGTGTGAAGACTTTTACCATCTCATATTGCCTTTTATTTGCACTTTTACACCAGATTATTTCTTTTTCAGAAATAATTATTCTAGAATTTAATAAAATAAAATGTTTATAATCTAACACCACAATAGAGATTTTCATGTGTCTACTGCATATTCACGGTCATGCTTCTGCCCCAAATGTGTACATGAATGTGTTGTTTTTCCTCTCTGCAGTCCCCACATCTATAATCCCTTTTATTGAAATCCGTGTCACCTGCCGCCTGCGCAGTCCAGCACCCTGAAGCATTAGACGGCTGGCATAGTGACGGGCACTGCAGTGAGAGGAGAGAGAGAGAGAGAGAGAGAGAGAGAGAGAGAGAGAGAGAGAGACATAATGTCTTTCATTTAGTTTTGTAAGTAGGCTTTTAAAATTTAGACAAATGTGTGGTTTATTCCTTGTGTAAATTGAACTGCAAGGCTCCAAACAGCTCAACAGCAGGGTCTACAACACACATTTTTGAGCCAGTAAAAGCACCTACGCTTTCACTCACAGTGGTACCAAATTTCGCTGTGAGCTTGACATCTTCCCTGTTGTTATGGCAGCACACTGTCACCAGGACTGCCCACACTGTTGGTCAGGAAGACGAAGAGCCATAGTGGGCATCTTTGCTGGACGCTTGTTGCCTCTTTCCCTACATGTACATTAGCATTTCTTCTTCTCTCTAAAGCACACGGCAACACCAGACTGAGCATTGTCTTTGGGGAAAGACTGAGATGGAGAGGGTGAGGTAGCCCGCGCCACGAGGGAGCTGGAGAGAAGACAGAGTGAACGAGAGAAAGGAAAGCCAGAGGGAGAGAGGAAGAAGGGAGGATTGAGCAGAGGGAACGCGAGGCAATTTTGCAAACCTGTGACACATTAATTATTAACAAACTCGGGCTAAATGCGTAAACTCTCCCTCCTTGTTCATTCTCTCTTCTCCTTTCTTCACACTCACCTCCTGCGCAAAACGATGGTCACATGCACTCTACTGTAGATGTGTTCACACACAAACACACACGTACAAAAACCCAACAAGGTGGCATGTGATGTTCACAACATGAAGTGGAGCATGTCAAAGGGCTGGGGAAGGTGTCAGGCACAAGGCCCGCAAAGAGTGGGAGACCGGAGGGAAGAAGTCAGCAAGAATGACGTGAGGCAGAGAAAGGAAGGGGTGTACAGCTATACTATTAAAAAAGAAGAGAGAGGCAGAACTACAAAGTGAGAGGAAGACAAATATATAAACAGCAGGGCACTGAGGTAGATTTTGGGGAAAAGAGAGTGCTTGTGCATGTGGTCTTAAAGTATGGGTGGATTTCTGTTTTTAAGAGCTATTGAGGATTCCAATTCTGTTCATGAAAGAAATGACAGCAGGAACATGTGGTCTGACGTTGGCATAGAAAAATGATTGATGTTAAAATATAAAAAAGCAGTTGCAGGCAGTTGAGCTAAATTCCCCCTTTGGAGAGCAGCGAATCTGTCACGCGGCGCAGTTAGCTGCTAATCATTAATAGGTGGTCAGTCCATTTGGCATTCAGTATTCTCTAATCAATTGGATAGAATGTTGCATGACATGACTACGTGCCTCAGTGTGTGTGTGTGTGTGTGTGTGTGTGTGTGTGTGTGTGTGTGTGTGTGTGTGTGTGTGTGTGTGTGTGTGTGTGTGTGTGCAGGCACTGCTTGAGCGGTCACTCTGCCCCTCAGGCGATAGTGTGTGTTTGGAAGGGAATGGATCCTCCCCCAGGAGTGCAGGGAGAAGATGTGTGTGAATGTCCCCACAATACTTTTGCTGCAGTCTGTCCTCTCACACAACACTAGGGTATCCGCAAGCGTACATATACAAACACAGCGTCCAAGAAAAGGGCCAAAATATAGGGCAGAGTATATAATGAATAAAATAAAAATAATTATATGCGGAAATTAACTTGTTAGTGACACTGATGTAAAATTTCTTGTTTGATGTAATGTGACATGACTATAGGCTATATAAATTTTCAATGAGGTGATGTCATCCGTAGCTCCTGCTGTCGCCATCTTGGCAGTGCCTGACACAGCCAAACTCCCAGCTAATCCAAAAATGGTGGAGGTGGAGCATGGGGCGGGCTGAATGAAGCTGCTAGCCAACTATGACGGCCCCCACCTATCACTCCGAAACATTCTCATTGAATCATCACTCATCCCGTATGACTGCTTTGTCAGGACCCCTTTGCCTCACTTTTCAACGCACTGGTTAGCCGTGCACGTCCAACTACGATCGCTGTTTTAAACACAGGGAACACTTGATTAACATTTTGAATTCAAATAAAACTTTGTGGTAAGATTTAGCTAACATTCAACGCTCAAGGGTGTCTTGTGTGTCAGTATCAAACGCCAATGGGCTGTGATAAAACGGCAGTGTTTGCCAACTTGGGAATGATAATGAATTGGTCACTCCAAGTGGTCATGCTGTTAATTGTTAATAATTTTAAGGGGTAATATAATTTAAACAAGTGAGTTCTATATAAATTCACCAAAACCAAGATACCAAAACTGTTTATTGTTCCAGACTGTTAACAATTTTATTTCTGCTGTAATGTTGGGCATTTTAACATGGGGTCTATGGTGATTGACTTGCTTTTGGAGCCAGCCTCAAGTGGCCATTGAAGGAAATGCAGTTTGTGCCACTTCCACGACGGCCGCTTAGACAAGATCCATTAATCTCCATTAAGCACCCCATAGATTTAGCATTGCACTCTGTTTCCTTGTCAAAACCTGGCACCTACGTTGCCCACAAGGCAACTCAACTGTCGACAACTTGGTCAGAAATGTTGGTGTGTTATACTAGTAGCAGCTATAATGTAGCCTCAAGCTGCTAGCCTCTAGCAGAGATTCACATCCCAACATTTTTTTCATTTTCACACTGGTTGACTCAAGTGATGTCACTTCATCAGACTTCACACAGCTCCCTCTGAAACTACAAAGTTTTTTTTTCCACATATGCAGTATTACTCCTTAACAGGCTTTGAAGTGTAAACGTGGTGGTCCCCTTTATTTATTTATTTTTTCATGCAAAAGACATTTTTGTATAATTTTGACAATTAACATTTTCCTACTTCTAACACCTTCCATATCGCACATTTCTCCAGGGCAATATGGAAGAAGGACTTCATCTCAATATATCACAATATCTGCTCACCCATGAAATCATGGCGTATGAGATCCAGTTGCATGATTTGTGTGGTAATGTAACGTTTGATTGTAAAACCAAAACTGCAATTTTCAAGTGTTAACATTTTTGAGAAGTCTACATCAATGTGCTTGCTATAGTCAGTTTAGACGGTTGTAATTGTGTATCACGAAATCTCAATATGATTTTTCTATATATATATATCGATTAGACTGAAAGGCGGCTAATTGTCATACTAAATTATCGCCTAGGCCCATGCTCTAGGTAAGCTTACGTCATCCTTCCACTCAAGTGGCAATGGAATTAAATGGAGCCATTTGAGAAAATGAAATGTTCAATCAGTGCCTATACCCCTCACTGAGTTGAAGTGAATACAAAGGCTCCTTGAACATTACAAACCAACAAAAAACCCGCTGTAGAAGTAAGTATTTTTCCATAATTGATAATATTAACTGGGTTTGTATTGTTCTTTTATTCAGACTCATGGTGGCTATATTGCATGCAACCCAAAGACAAAAACAAAGGAATGTACTTGATCTTGTAAAATATCCAATATGGTAATGCACAAGCAAAAAGCCAAACACCATAGTGCACACCTTTATATCACAATGGACAACTTTCCATTACAATTGGCACCATTAAGTCACGATGACTACCTTGATGCTTGGGTGCAGCAGGGTACATGGCACTTCTGTTATTTAAGGGCGACAATTTCCCCTTCCCATAAAAGCAGCTTAGTGTTGAATGTTTAAAAAACAACCTCAAAACCCAGCTCTGTCTTTTCTATAATTTTAAGCGTGGATTCAGGTGGTGACTGGTAGCTGTAAGATGTATTTGTCGTATGTGTGCTGCGTTTGTAGTTATTCTTTTTTATTTTGTCCTTGTTTGTTCTTGATATTGGTGTTTTCTTTTTTTCTATACTGATGTTGATATAAAGCACTTTGTAACATGTCTTCAAAAGGTGCTATATACTTAAAGTTTTACTTGCTTTCTTAAAAAACAAAAGTCTTACTTATTTCTAATTCAGATTAGCATGTAGCAAAGAAGCATCTTGTGTCATGTTGAATTACTGGGCCTCATGGTGTGCAATGCGTATTTTTTATCTTATATGCACAGATTCTGATATATAGCCTGTTTTAGTACAATTGCACCGCACTGTGCGGTTTTGCCAATGGTAGCAGTGATGCCATGTTGACTTTTACGCATGAGAAAACTTCAGACTTGGGCGCTAGCCAGTTGCTCAGGCACATCAGCTCAGAGCTTCACATCTTTTCATGCGTCACAGCTCTGGCTAAATGGAGACAGAGATGAAGCATCCTGAGTGGACAGTGGTCACATATGGGACAGCGGCCACTAAAAATACAATGTGAGTTGGATGTCATCTGAGAGCAATAAAGTACAACCTGCGGAGATAATAACCAAGAATAATTTCACGCTCAGAGAAAATCGTAATCGGTAATCGGGACTTTATATCTATCTATATATATATATCTATATATATATATATATATAGATATATATATATATACAGGTTTCCTGCTCTCTTCTTTTCCTATTATATATGCTACCTGCTGACGTTCAGGACCACATGTCACTGCATGCATGCACAGCCATCCTCTCTGCATCTTGGCCATTAACTCTGGTCTATAACTCTTGTGAAATCAGCACATTTTTGGTCATGTCCTATGACAAATGACAATATATTATCATATTATAAATTTAAAATTCTGACCTACATTAAAATTGACACCGCACTCATAAGGTTAGGGACAGTCAATCTTAAAATATTCCAGTTCTCAGAGAACCAGAGTTACCATGGTAACAGATGTTTTCCACTAACTTAAACATGGAAAATCAGTTCACATATTTTGTAATGATCTGTTGTGATAAAAACATGGCCGTATAATTTCTCCTGATATTACGCCATATGTAGAACTCACCTCTTAAGTAGGATAAGCAGTCTATTACCCCTGAGAAAACTACACAGTCACCATTTATCATCTATTTGATTGGTGGAGCTTGATTGGGATTGTGCACAGATTGGAGGAAGAAACACCTGAGACACGAAACTCAAGAAACAAATTCCCTTGACAGAAAGTAAAGTCTGCTGTGCCCTGAATTAAACAACCTGAAAGTTACAGCTACGAGACTAAACGATCAATAAAACAAGTAATGTTTTCCAATAAAAGTAAATGTCAGAGCATGTGTTTTCATTAGCATGTCGTTGCCTACTTTTAATACCATGACTTTGGGGAGAGATTAGGTAACTCCAGTTTGGGACAAACCTGCCTAAGTACATACTAGTAAAATAAACGTATTGATGACATGTTTCCATTTCTGGCTAGATTTCTTTATGGGCCTAAAACCTTCACAGACAATGACTGAACAAAGATGCAGGAGAGTGAGTCAGTGTGAGTCATGTTTTGAAATATTGCCAGGATGTCCAAATCTCACCTGAAATTGTGATAATGTCCTGAACTGAGTGTTCAGTTTCTTTGTCATATCATGTCTGAGTCTGACTCACAGGATATCATGACTGTTGGTAAGGTCTGATTTAGCAAACCCACATAATGTCGAGCTAAGGTGGGTGCCCGAGGGTCAAACAACATAAAAGCAGGGTGAGGGTTCAGTAATACACTGTCACATTGACGCTCCACCTACATGTTCTCTTATGCTAGGACTGTGATATCTCAAATCATTTTCATACTTAACATCAATCTTAATAAGGCAGGCAGTACCTACAAGACAGTATCCACAATGCACTTTACATGATGTGATAATATCTGAGCCAACTGTTTAGCCAAAGGCCATGCATTGTGGTTGAAAGCTTTAGAAAAAGCTAGTAAGTGTGGCTTGAGTTGTGAGAAATGTCCCCTGCTAATTTTCCTGTGAGCTACTACATTCTTCATCTAAGTTGTTTTTTTGTTTTTTTATATGGCCACATGAGCCAGATGGGGAGCTTGGAGTTGAGAAATGTAGTGAAACAAAGTGTTTTCAACAACAAAAGGCTGTTGTGTGATGGGAATTGAGAGCACCGGTTAGATAATGTGTAACTGATACTGAACGATGATAGCTGTTACGCAGGTAACAAAAAAAAACATCTATACCAATTGAAACCAACATCCACATGTAAAGGAATAATTTGAAATTTTGGCAAATATGTTAATTCACTTTCTTGCCGAGAGTATGATAAGAAATTTGATGAAGGCCATTGATGTTAAAAAAAATCAAGCTACAGCCGCTATCGTACAAAATAAAAACTTCTATTTAATGCCTAAAACGGTGTCTGGAAGTCTCGCTTCTAAAACGTCTATGGTATCACTCTTCTCTGACACTTGGCAAGAAAGCAAATAAGTGTATTTCCCAAAATGTCCAACTATTCCTTTGAGTATTTGTACATATTTGCCCAGCGCCCTGCCTTCTTTGACTCAACTCTGCGAAAGAAAAACCTCATAAGATTCCCCTTCCTTGGCTCGTCACACATGGCTGACCGTTGCAGACACATTGTGCTTGGACAGTGTCATTGTGGCTCTCAGTGGGCTCTGCTTCTGCAGTACCGGTCCCAGTGGACATGATCTCCGAGGACTTCTTACCCTGTCAGCTGCTGTGTCTGAGGAAAGGGGGAAGGAGGAAACAGTTTGAGGTAGCCGCTGCTACAACTGTTACTCTGCTGCAAGCATTTAAACAACAGTTCTGTTATTTAAGTGACTATTTTGTGCATGTGCAAAATGATGCATTTAGCCAAGATAGCTGCTATGACCACGTAGACTGTGGGGATGGTCTCTCTGGTTCCGACAGCCCAGCTCACCATGGCAACACTTCCCACTGTGCAGACCCTGCAGCTGCATTAGTCTTCTGCACACTGCATGCAAACCAGGCCTCCAGCATCCCTAACCCATACACACAGCCCCTAAGGAGTACATATACACCCACAAAGACATCCCTTATAGGCATGCACATACTGTACAGTAGCTCACCAAAACAGCTGTTTCCTAAAACTTTTAGTTCTCACTAGTTATTATGAAGAGGAGGTGGTTATTTCTGTGGAATAAAACCATGTTAACAGGATAATAAAAACAATCAGCAACAAAAAACAACAATTATTTTAAGGCATTTAGTTTTTTTTAAATGTTTCAATGTTCTTTTGATTTTTTTTTGTGAATTTATTTGACCAAAGATGAAGGATAAAGAGTTGAATCAATGCTTTGTACTTGGTTCAAAGTACTTGGGGTCTTTGGTCGGTGACACTGAGCAAGCAGCTGCCTACAAGCCGTGCTACTGCCTCCGCAGTTCAGTCCAGGGGAGCCACCTGCTGCTATCTGGCTTGTCTACTCCTTTAACAACTTTTTTAACAACTTGATGAAAGCATGGGCTGCCCTGAGGTACTTGGCAATAGTTACACTTACATTTGTGATTGTGACATGCTATGCTTTTGCTGTGTTAAAGATCATATTTCATCAATGTTATGCTGACATATTATTTATCTACATTGCCATTTTGACCACTTACTTTGGTTAGAACATGTGAAAGCAAAGAAGCAAAGAGTCGCCTTTTCTCTCTCACATCAAGCAAAGAAATTTGACACGGGAAAGTACCTGTAATAAAATAACTTTATTTTTTTATTGTGATGAATGTTTTTTAGATATACACTGGAGATAAAAATCAGAGAACAACTTATTAATACTTGATTAATTCTAAAATATTGTTATTTTCTATTTGATAGAATATCCACTGTGGCTATACTGCTGTACTAGCATGTTGTTGTTTTTTTAAATCACCTAGGCACTAAGAGAAAAACATAAGAGAAGATTTAAGCACTGTTTTCTTAGGGCTACAGGATTAAAAAATGAAAATTGCTTTGAATAACTTCAGCACATCTGCGCCCACAGGACATCACTAGTCTCTCACACTGTTCTGGTTTAATCTTGGTCCATTCTTCTTCAGTCTTTACCACAGTTCGGTAACTGTAGTGGGTTTCTTAGCCATCACTTTTTTACCAAGGATTTTCCAGAGATTCTCTATGGGGTTTAGATCTGGATACTTCCTCCTCCAAATTTAACAGACTCCTTTATGCACTTTGGGTTCAGTCTTTTGCAGTCTGATGCCGAACATAATGTTTATCATCAGACCCAAATAAATTCAACTTTAGCAATGTCATGTCATGGTTTGGGGGATGTTTTCTGCAGCAGCAGTTGGGCCTCTTGTACAGCTACATGGCAGGGTGAATGAAAATGTTTATGTGAACCTCCTTTGGCAACACGCAATACCTCCACTGCTATTGTCTCCCAATCAGTCATCAATTAAATGAAAGACCATGCCCCCTGTCACACTGCAAAACGGTCCAGATATAAACCCCATAGAGAATCTCTGGCAAATCCTTGGTAACAAAGTGATGGCTAAGAAACCTACTACAGTTGCCAAATTGTGGAAGAGATTACAAGCAGAATGGACCAAGATCAAACCAGATGTGCTGAAGTCATTCAAAGTGAGGGCCTCTACACTTCCTATTCATTTTTGAATCCTATAGCCCTAAGAAAACATTTTTTAAATCTTCTCTTCTGACACAGTGGTTACTGTTCTCTATGTTTGCTCACGTTTTTTTTCACAAAATAAAGGTTTTTGTTGAAGTGCCTTGGTTATTTAAAAAAAAAAACATACTAGTACAGCAGTGGTATAGCCACAGCCGATATTTTATAAAATTCTGAACAATAATAAATAACATTATTTCAGAATAAATCAAGTATAAATAATTTGTTCTCTAATTTTGAACTCCAGTGTAGCCTTGGTTTAGGTAGGGAGTAGAAGGCAGGGTTACTGATATCACACTTGGGGGAGGAGGGCCTGGAGTTGCTATCATCACCTGTGTGCTTTTAAACACGATTGGACACGCCAGGAGGAAAACGCCAGACATTTTGGATTTCAAAAAGACTGAGAAAGGGTTTTTCTCACACATCGCCATGCATGGTCACTGTAAACACACATTTTAAAGTGAACAACCACATTGAAGTGCGAGCTGACCTAATTCACATACTTTGTTGTTACAACAAGTGTACTATATTATATATACTGTATATATATATATATATATATATATATATATATATATATATATATATATATATATCACTTTCCCCAGTATATTCTTCAAAAATAGACTATACCTGTATTGTGCATTTTTATTATATATTATTATATTATTTATTATATTATTTTTGCTATAATTTTTGAAGCAATTATAAGTATATTGGAACTTAAAATTAGTATTTCTATGGTGTTTTTATTTTTTATTAATATTTCTTCACTGTAGGCTTGTAATGTTTGTTGTTCATTCCCTTGCAGAGCACATTGACACATGGTCATTCATGTTTATTATGTCAGGCTTTGAATCCAATGGTGACAAGTTTTCACTGCAAAAAAAAGTGTCAAAATGTCGACAGAAACTTCTCAAACCACTCCTGCAGCATCCACTCTCCTCTGTCCATCTGTATCCTCAATATGTTTGAACGGTCATGTTTTCGCCAAAATGGCTTAATACACAGATGGGCCTACGTCATGTGCTTGGCACACTGATTGGATTACTGCTTAAGTTTTTTACTGAAGCAGCACTTTTTTCAGAACACATGTATATTAGTGGGCTGTGTTGGAATGATTATTTATATGTTTCTAATGCATAGTATTGGATGTAATGGTTGAAATATGTATGTATGTTTGGATTCATGATTGAATTTTGTATTTATTATTTATTGTCTTTTGAACTTGTATTTGTATTAATTGCATTACTTGTGTTTGTGGTTGTATTTACTTGCCTGTGGACTGCAGATGGAAATCAGGCAGTTTCTAAATCTGGTACAACACATCTCTTCTCCCTGTATGAGATTAATGTTTGTTGGTCCCTGACAATAAATACATGTGATAAACTAAACCAAACTAATGCAACACAACTTTAGTACACCACTTCTGAATGTATAAAAGAATATAAAAATACACTTGTGAATATATTTTTTTATACTTACTTACTTATACTTATGGAGATAGTAAAATTAAGTTGTATGACCCAAACTGTGGGATAACATCCGTATACAAATGTTCATACAATTACCTAGATATGGTCTACATTGTTTCCTTGTGGCAGTTTTTAACATTAATAACTAATGTTTTGTTTATTCCACTTATTTATCATGTCCATTTCCCGTATTAAGGATGTATGTAAAGGCTGTTGATTGCTGTTGTTCTTAATATAACCTCCAGAACTGAAAAATACTGATTCACAAAATGTTTGGGTCTCGAAAAGTGACTAAAACTTAAGTCTTTAAAATACTTGAAATGATTATGGCTAATCAAGGGAGAACATTTTTGCAAATATATATAGAACCAAAGCTGTAATCTATTTCCAGGTGTTTTGTATTTCATTATAAATACATTTGCAAAATGTAAAAATATATGTATTCATCTTTATGGAGTAGCAGTTTAGTGTGCAGTAAATTGCAAACAAAAAACAATTTACTCAATTTGACCATAGATCATGATACACGGTAAATGTGAGGATCACCAACAAGAACCACTGAGGAAGGTATGAAGAAGGTATGTTCTAACATCAGCCATCACATCGGTGAGATGTAAATACCGCAGCAGCTGCTTCAAATCTCAGACTCGTACTAAGCCACATATGTGAAAAAGTTTCATTCAGCCATTTATGGATCAGAACTGTAAGGATGTTGTTATTTATTAGTCAGATATCAAAGTCTTGAGATTATTTAATGAAGTTGGTATAATTTATGTAGGTTGAAATCAAGGTTTAATGGAATCTTAATAAATCTCATCCCCCATGGAAAAAATGTCTAAGAAACTGAGAAATGCTTAATTTCTGCCTTGTATGTTTGATGATTGTATTCCCGGCTTGTTATGTCTTATTTCTGTTCAAGGTGTAACTGGTGTGATGTCTTGGACAGGTCTCCCTTGGAAAAGAGATTTCCATCTGAAGGGACTTTCTGGTTTAATAAAGGTAATCCATTTATTCTGCACACATACTGACCAAACACTGGCCCTTTACCAAAGCCTCACCACAGCCTCAACCCAATTAGGGAAAATGAATCTTATAATAGATATAATCATGACCACCAAGCAACACATTTTGAACCAACACTCCCACTGCTCATCTAATCAAATGAAAAAATATGCTCAAAATAGCAGCTTTTTTATGAAGAGTGTGCTTTTTCAGGAGCCAATATCATTTAAAAAAAACTTTTTTTTCCTGTTTTGTGGATGCAACATGCACAGCTAGACATCCAATTCAACATCAAAAGAGCAAATATTATTTTTAGGATTCATTACTTTATACTTGTGTTTTCAACTGTCAAGCATAGCTGTATATTGAATCTTTTGTTCCTACGTTTTAGCAGTGTAGGTTAGACTAATATGGAACCCAACATGGAGCATGGGGCTTTTTGGTTGGACTGCGCATACCGCTCTGTGTGTGCGCCCATCAGTGATACAGTAAATACATACGTAGGCTACATGACCATTTGCCATAGCCCTCTTGAAGTAGATCTCTCTCTCTCACCTCTCTCTCTCTCTCTCTCTCTCTCTCTCTCTCTCTCCCTCTCTCTCTCTCTCTCTCTCTCTCTGTCTCTCTCTCTCTCTCTCTCTCTCTCTCCCTCTCTCTCTCTCTCTCTCTCTCTCTCTCTCCCTCTCTCTCTCTCTCTCTCACTCACACACACTGAGCCCCTGGTTTGTCCCCCTGCCCACTTCCTCTGCAGCCTATGGTGTTTCCGCTGGGGTGAGACAGTGCCAGCTCCCTCCCTCTGCTTCCCAGTGGGGTCCTGCCTCCCGGCATCTGTCAGGGCAGCTGTCTCTCCTCTCCACTCTGCACTGCACCACACTATGCCAGGCCTCGACAAAGGATCGTGAGTTACACACACACACACAACACACATACACACACACACGGACAAACACACACTTGTATTAATACACACTAAGACAAGATAGGACATGTCCTCATAGTTTATTGTGTTAAGTCAAAAGATTTTCTCGTACTGTAAGACCAGAATTAATCAATTGATTGAGGGCACTGATTGTCAAACTGCAGACACAGTCTTACAAAATAAATATACTTGTCACAGGGTTAATTTAATCCTGCTAATGTATGTTTGGTGTTTCTTAAACGTATAAACAACCCGCCAATGACAGCAAAAGGTGCTTATACCTCTATCCTGTCAAACTGACACACAAGCCTTCTCAACCACCGTAACGGCCAAAATTAATCTTATACTATTCAAAAAGTGAGGAATGGTAGAGTTGACAAGTTTTAGAGATGTAATATGAACACATGTTCGTGCATCCAATGAGACTCTTGTACAGTAAGTGAAAAACCACAGAAGCTGCTGTTTTCTCTGTGGAAACATGTACACTGCTGGCCTCGTATTAATCAATTGCATTTGTTATCCATATGAATAGACTTGGAAAGAGACTGGAGACGTAACAGCCAAACACGGAAGAAGAAAAAAAAAAAGACAACTGGAGAGCAGAGATGAAACGAGGAGGGGTAGCTCACGTCCAGGTGTGCCAGAGGCTTCAGGAAGTAAACATGCAGGCACTGAGCTACGCAGGTGCTGAAAAATTATCCTTTTCCAAGCAAGGCCCAGAAAAGTGGAAAGGGGTGTGTGTGTGTGTGTGTGTGTGTGTGTGTGTATAGGGATTGGAGTGTGTTTGTGTGTGTGTGTGTGTGTGTGTGTGTGTAACTCCCGATCCTTTGTCGAGGCCTGGCATAGTGTGGTGCGGGGGGGGGGGGGGGGTTATCTGACACTGAAACCAGGAGAATAATATGAAAAAGGAACCAATGAAACAAGAAGGCTGTCTATTACTCTAGTTTTGCCTGCAAGGCTTGGATAACCCTCGCGTCATCAACCTCCTCCAGTCTTTGCTGGCAAATAGCACACAAAACTCTGTCCACTACTATACAACACAAACACTGTGCACTCTCACAGGTAGCAGGCGCACGTACACTAACATGCCCAGAAACAGAAAGCGCCTGCGCACATACAGACAAAAACACAAACGTATCTGCTTCGCTCCCCTCCCCTTGGAGTAGAGGTCCATCCAACACAGATGTAGCCCTGATTAATTGGGCGCAACGCAGGGAAGTGGGTCTGGAAACTACCTGGCAATTTCCTTCTGCCTATCCTCCCCCCACTAACTTCTCCCCACCTACCCTCCCTCACATTTGTATCACGCAAGTCAGCAGGTGGGCTGCTGGGAGGAGTGTCTGCCGTGTGGCGTTGATATTCTGCCTGCGTCCAGCTTACTGGGCGCCCTACATTGCAGGCACTCCCTCTGGCAATGCTTGCCTTGGCTCTGGGCTGAGTGCTGGAAACGCTGAGAGTCTGACAGATTCCATGGGCGCACATACAGGTACACACACACACATAAACACACACACACATGGGGAGAATGGACTGCTCTCCACTGCCCAGCAGAGCACATCATAAGAGAGAAAGAGGGGGCAATGAAGGGAAAGAGATGGCAAAACAGAGATGGTAGATGCAGAGAAATTGATAGACATACTGTATTTACCTCACACTTTTTCAGTAAATCATGTGGATTACCCAGTGGAGCACAGGGAGGTTTTTTAATGAAAGCACAAGAAGGGGGCAGCAGCTGGTGGCATGTGGTTGAGCTGAGAGGATAAGACCCCTTGCGCTGGGCTCGCCAGACCGCCTTCCTCTCTCACTTTCCTCATCTCCTAACGCCCCCTTCATCCTCCCTTCCTCCTCCCCTATAGAGAATGAGGTCCTTTGTCCATTTCACTACTGCCCGTCCCGGAGTCGGGGCTGAGCCGGCGGCGCAGGGGGGGGAGGGAGCTTCGCGGTCAGCCAGCACCAGAACCAGGGCAGAACCAAGTTGAGCTCCTCACAGAGCTGGCTACAGCCTGCCTCCACAGACCAGCACAAGTCCCCAATCACCCTGTGCTGGGAAAGGAAAAAGAAAAATGAGCAAAACAGAGAGAGACATCAACAGAATGGTTGGACAATACCAATGTGTGATGGACAGAAGGAAAAACACAGGAGTGTGGCCAAAACTACAACAGAAAAAGGGGACATTTCACTCTAAAGTCGTGCAGCTCTCTCATTTTAAATGGAACATAAATGTCCAAGTGAACATCGCAGAAATTGATGTGCTAAAGACATACTAATATGTGTTCCTGTATTTACTAAATCAAAAGATTAAGAACTGCAGCATGTGTAGACAGCTTTATTGACGAAAGAGTGTATTTGTTCTGTTCTGTCTCATAACTTTCGAAATTGGACTGGAAATTCTAGTGCAAAGTCAGTAAACATAAATATGTAATAGATATGAAAATGTATTTGGTAATATGCAAACTTATTGCAGCAATATCATGTAATGTACTATGGACCACATTAAAATGGTACAAATTAATGCTCAGAAGCCAGGTATGTGTAACATACACATGTATGTAAAAGTTGGTCTTGGAGTTGGAGTTGAAGAAGAAATAGGTGAGTGATAAGAAGAAAGTGACAAGTGAAGAAAACTCTTTGGGTTCAGTGTTGAATCAAATGAAATGCCGATAATGAATGACATGATTATCTGTATCGGGTTGCATCCACAGAGTTATGTGTGTTCAGTAAGAGTAAGCACAAATGACGTGTGTATTTCAGTAACTGGATCTGCATTAACTTGTTGCCCTTCATCCCTCCATGTTCCTGAGCATTCGCACATAAAAAAATGCCGTCATTCTGTCTTTCCACTTTGACAATATTTCTGACCCTTAATGCATCAGCAGAATAGAAACAAATAGAAAATTCAGTGAACGTTTGGACAAGCAGAGACTTCTGTGCCCTGCTTTTAAAGTTCTTGCCTCTTTGCTTTTGTAAGAATATCTGATAACTCTTTTTGCGGCATTTTTGTTTCTGCAGGTAAACAGTCTTTTAATACGTTTAGCCAAGCTGGCTGTGCTCATGCTAACCGCAGATATCTTCTTATATCAGTTTCTAAACAAACTGCTGCTGTTGCTTCTGGTAAGACCTTTTTAGTCAGTAACTAACACCAAAGGCCCCTGACCAAGCGTCAGTTTTTGACGTGTTGGGTGTGAGACTGTGTTGATCAGTTCCTGTGCACCAGAGAGGTTTATTCCCAGGAATAAACATCCACTGGTTACCAGTTCGACCGGTTGTAATTTCTACTGAAACAAATAAATAAGAAATAATAATAAATGAATGAATTACCTACAAATTACAGTGACTTACTTTTCATAGTTATATGTACAAACAGTACTGAACAAACAGTAAATGAAAACAGCCTGAGTAGAGGTATCATATTTTGGCAATTTCTTTTCCATATCACCATCTTAAATAAATAAATGAATGTAGAGGATTTTAGAGTCAAATTCTTTTCCACAAGGAGGTCAGACCTTAGGGTGGGCAACAGAATAGCAGCTTGGAGCAGGAGGGCTATGGGTCAATGGAGGGGTTTGAACCCTGTTGCTTATCTTCTAGTACTCACTACTTACTCATACACACATGCTCCTCTGAAAACCTATTTGCACTCATGTGAAATATAATTCATGTCCTGTGAACTTGGGTGAGTGGAAATATCATTTAAACCTATAGTATTTATTCCATATTCTTCCAGGTATTAGTCAAATCCTCAGGTTATCAGAGAAATTGAGTTATTGTTTAAAAACCGCATGAAAATATAAATGAATGGTCTTGTCTTATTGTTTTTCTTTGTCAAGTGACTATGGTAGCCTATAGGGGGGATGGTCCATATAGGGAATTAAAGGGATAGTCCATCTTCTTTTAAGTCTGGTTGTTTGAGGTACTTATCGATAGTCTGTATTACCTTCAATAGATGACAGTTAGAATGCTGCCAATTTGGAGGAGCGAGCAGGAATTCCAACATGGAAGCTAAGCAACATACTGCTGTTGATGGGGGCAGCGCTCTAAATGCCAGTTATTTTAATTACAACAAGACTGAGCTAGCAAGGCAGGTTTGTGTTTATATGTGTGGTATTCATTCAGTTTATGCAGCAATATTGACAAAGCTAACATTAGCTCAAATTGGCTGGCTGACACAACAGGGACCAGAAATTGTCTATATTTCTTTTTGTTTTTTTTGTTTTGTTAACAAATTACCCCACAATGAATACATTTGATAATTATATTATATATACTATTTTATTTGTTGGTAATTATTGTGTATCTTCTTGTTTCCTAACTGCGTTGCAAGTTAACATTGTAGGAGCTCGGCTGGGAGCTTCATTGAGACAGCTAATGTTAATGTTAGCTGCCCTTCTGCTGCCCCAGAGTTATCTTAAACTTAAAATATCTTCTAATAGATGTATTCCCATTTAGACAATCTGCAAGAAGCATTTTGTTAATAAACCACAGTAACAGCACCATTTGGCACATTACACCAATTCTTAAATCATTACACTGGCTTCCTGTACGTCAGAGAATTGATTTCAAAATCCTCCTGCTCACATATAAATCACTTCATGGTCTAGGGCCGAGGTATATCACTGATATGCTCCCACTACATAAGCCTTCTAGATCACTAAGATCCTCTGAGACCAATCTGTTAGTGGTTCGCAGAGTAAACTCAAATCAAGGGAAAGCATCTTTCAGTCATTATGCAACAAACAGCTGGAATAAACTTCCTGAAGATTTGAGACTTTCACCGACTCTGACCACTTTTAAAACTAGACTGAAAACTTTTATGTTCACCTTAGCTTTCTGCTAAATCTTTGCACTTTTAACGTCCGCACTGTTTTGATTATTGTCTATGTTTTTATTCTCTTTGTCTTCCTGTAATGCATTTGAATTCATGACATGTTGTGCTGTGAAGCACTTTGAGTCTGCCTTGTGTATGAAAAGTGCTATACAAATAAAGCTGCCTTGCCTTGCCTTGCCTTTGGTATATGCAGTTAACATGGTGGCTAACCATCCTGCTATGCTATGACAATCATTTCGGCTGTGCATTCAAACATGCTGTCAGTGTTAACTGAGCACCGCACAACAGAGCTGCTTCATGACACTTCTTAGGTAATGTTTCGTTACAGTTTTTTCCTGTTAATTTGTGTTTGTTGTCGCTTTTGAATGAATGTGTTGAATGAATAAACAAAGTAGTGTGCCTGCTAATATGGCGGAAACTACCCAGAATGCAATGCGTCATAATGTAGCTGTGCAAGCTCTATAGAGCACATCACTTATAAGGCCAAACACAAATAGGGGGTATAAGGGATTTATTCTCAAAAGAAATATAAATACTCATCATCCACTCCACTCCTATCTATCCACTGTTTCAGATTTCTAATTTCATAAATGCCCAGCTATTCCCACTACAGCTTTTTTCTTAAATGCATCTAAAGCCAAATCAATGGAAATACAGGCAACCAACTGCAAACTTCACCACACTGAAATATTAACACTCTGAAATAGTTCAGAAAAAAACTTCACCACTTATTTTCATTTGAGTTACAGAAATATAATAGCTCATAAAATGTAATTGAATGATGTTACAGGAGTGCATGTTCCTTGATCCGTGGCCTTCACAACTCAAAGCTCAGAATTCATTTATCAACAATAAAAGTGAGTTAAATACACATTCTTAACAGAAGGTAAATTTAAAGTGGTTTGGATTCCCATGTCAAGGTCTTCGCTCAGCTGAATGGTTATTTATTGAATGAGCCACTTTCTTATCTCTCTGTGCATGTATGCCCAGGTATGAATGGGAACATTTTTCTGTTATCTGGATAAAATTAGATCATTGTTCCCTAACCCTTCTTTAGGGTTGCTTAACCCTAACCTTGCTGTGATATGTCTGGTATTGTGCTGCATACCCTTCAATACTGTCATTTATTGTACTTGTTTCTAAACTGTACATTATCTTAACCAGTGCTGTTGCAAAAACATGGGTTGGTTTTCCTCCTCTAGCAACCAAGCCTATAGCTTCCCAATTGCCAAGTGACCTTACTTCCTTTGCACCTTGTCCTCCTTCCCCTTAGTGAACCAGTTCTAAAGAGGACGAACTGACCACCTCCGAGGCAGCTCCAATGATCATGTGCCTGTGACATTTATTTCTGGTGACCACAAATGTTGAATTGGTTACAGTTCTAGGGATCAAAAGCTGGCTCTGTTGGTCCTTTGACTCAGGTGCTGAGGATGCCCCCTAGAGACAGGGGAAGTCATTACTAGTAGATGATGATGGACCACAGCCCTCCATAGCTCTTAAGATCCTTCTACACATGCTCCCTGAAAGAGTATTGAATCCTTGTCCTTCTGCACATCGGAGCATGGCAGGGAACAACATCCACGCATGGCAACACCAGCCCAACAACCATCTCCTAGCAACGCACGTCCTCTGCCCCAGGAGGAATCTGGAGGTCTCTGCTGTAGTCACACCATGCATTTCCTGGAGGGCAATCAGCTTTTTTCCTCATCTCTTCTCTAACCCCTTCTCTCTTGCCCTACCTCTCTCTGCTTTTCTCATCCAAATACTTCATTCCAACTGGCTTAGCTGTTTTGGAAGGAGTCTTTCTTGGGATGAAAATAAGAAGCCCACAAATTTACAAAAAACAAAAATAAAAAAACGGGTAAAGTAAATTAGCCTTGATTCTTAGAAACAGCTTGGCAAAGTGAACATATTAGTGAGAACACTGCAAAGAAAAAAACTTCAGTGAAGATCCATTCTTCGTCTTATTCTTCTGCGAATTTCAGTTCTCACCATTCTCTCAATTTTATTCACTAATATTACCAGAAATATTAATCTAATGTATGTAGCGATTGACAAAGGATTTCCCCATGACCTTGAAAGACCTTTTTTGATTGTACTATGAGAAATAAAGGGGAAAAAAAAATGAAACTCCAATAAGCCTTCATGTGACAGAAGGTACCTAATCATAACAGCCTCTGCACGCAACTACTAACATGCAAGTACTTCTCCCCTCCGTGCTAGTCCCCTTCCTCCCAGCCCCAGCCGCATCACCACAAACCACCGTTCCCACAGTATTCCCATGACTCTCTGCTGCTCCCCCTCTCTTCCCTCGAAGGGCCCAGACTTCACCAAAAGGCAGGAGGGCTGCGTTGGCGAGCAGTGAGCTGCTCAAGCCCACCTTCCTCACATCTGAGAACCTCTGTGAAATCCTAATCCCCAGAGCAGGGTGAAGCGCAGGCCCAGCTTGCCTGACCTCTCTGGTTGCCATGGATACAGCGCACTATAAATAAAACAGAGGGGGCTTTTTTTTCAAGCAGTTTGGCAGGGCTGTGTGGCCTGCTCAGTGGTGGGGCTTATTTTCTTTCTCCCTCCCTCGTTCTGTCTTTCCTCACTCTCATTCTACTCCCCTTTTCACTTATTCTCTCAATCACTGAGTCTCTGGGTCTCTGTCGTGCTTCCTCCCTCTACTTGTCTCTGTTGCTCATTCAATACTTTCATTCAACCTCTTTAAACCAAAACACCTGTATCAGTGACATACCTGTATTTAGATTAATTTAATTCTTGCTAAAGATGGCACTTTTACAAGTCATTGTTCAATTTAGGAAAGTAAACAAACAGACAGACAAGTTGTCTGGCTGGTACAAATTTACATCTGTCAGGTAAACACAAAGAGCCATCTCAACAGAGGCCAAGTTGTTAAAAAGGAAGACCTATTTCCTTGGTCATTGCAGAAAGGCATCGAGAGACGAGGGAGGCTGAGTGTGCTTGTGCACTGAATCAGGACTGCGTTGCAGATTTTTGTCTGGCAAGGCAAATCTCATGAGGCTGGAAAATAATTTGGTCATGGCTGTGGGAGGTTGTTGGGAGTGGGAGGCGTGTGGGTGATGTGGGGGAGAAGGTTTGACGGGTGACTGGTTGGTGGTGGTAGTGGGGGGCTGGGGGGTCGGGTTCTGACCGTCTCGCTGTGGTGAAAACATGCTTGACACTTCATTCCTTTCCAGTTAATGTGGAGCGGACTGCAGGATGTTAACCCTCTGCCTGCCTTTTGATGCCTGGTCTCCACTGTTGCACAATACCCGTTCCTCGCAACACTTCCTGCTTTACAGCAACACTAAAACATTCCACGACAGTCTGTGGAAGAAATCAGTCTAGTGGGAGGGACGCTTACGGTATGCATTATTTTCTGGTATCATGTCTACATTAGCTGAGTGTAATACTGTGAGACAATATGACAGGCCTGCTGTGCAATCCTCAGAAGCTGTCATGGTGATTTGAAAATTTGACCATCACACACGCCAAAAACTCTTTGTCGGGGAGAATTTTGAAGAGTAAGCTACATTTCCTGGACCATCTGCCTCATATGAATTACACAAAAGACACGACCGGCACCAGCAAACATCCAGAATGTTGCCTGGGAGACAGAGGTCGCATGAGAGGATGAGTCACAGATACCCAGAACTACCTAGAAACCAACACCGTTGAACAGCCTCGCATCATGGTGCTCTTTACAGTTTGGCGACATGCAGAAGGATTAGTATTGTGTCAGTGCATAAACGGCAGCGAGACGGTGCCCTTGGCAAAAGACAAGTATACAGTTAAACTTAATGGGGCCAGAATCTGATACCTCAATAAGAATCCACTTCAGTGCCAGTCACTATTCTTTACTATCAACCTGTGTCTGAGCACGGGTCTACTGCTGGTGTGTGAGTTTGTGTGTGTGTGTTCATGCGGACCTGGAGAGTAGGGAGTTAATGCAGGCAGGGCTGTGGCAGTCCTCCTGCCCCTCAGCCAGATTAATCATGCAGGAGAGACACAGCAGGCCCCCGTTCATTCTGCCTGGGGGTGAAGCTGTGCCCGCATGCTCTCCGTATCACATGGCCCCGGCTCCCCTCTCTTCTCTCCTCTCTCGCTCTTTCTCTCTCTACTGGGGGTACTGTGGATGGGGCTGGTGGTGGAGGAGGAAGAGGGGGACGCAGAGGGGGGTTATTGGTGGTGTGGTGGAACGCCACAGCACGCAGTATAGCTTTCTTTCTCTCTTCCACACTGTTGTTTTTTTTCTCTCTCCCTTTCCCTCCCTCTCTTTCCCTTCTGTGGGTGTAAAGCGGGTAAAAAAAGAAGGAGAGAGAAACAGGCGTCCATCTCTCCTACTAGGAGACAACAGCCTTTTTTTTAATCTCCCGTCGGAGGGCCCTGACGACAGCAGTGGCCAGGCTCGGGTAGATGAAGGGAAGTGTGTGTGTGTGTGCATGTGGGGGGGGGGGGGGGGCATACCAAGGGACTTGCCACAGATATCTCCTGGAAACTGCTCGACGATGTCTGCGTGCATCAGAGAACAACCAGAGCCATTGTTGGGCAAACAGCAACACACAGTTGCGCGTTTCAGCATTTTGAAGTTGTTGCACAACCACCTATAGTGTGTGTACAGCGGAACCATATATGAATCATGTTGCTTTATGTTGTAAGTCTTCAAGGTGATTAGCCTACTGTAAATTTCGATTGTATACAGTACATATACTTGTATGCTAGGATTTGCTTCCCTGCGGACTGCTTGTCAAAGCACGATGCACTTTTGTGAAATAAAATAGCGACACTGTTGGGCCTACACACATGCAATGAGATCCATGTGTCTTTGGACGGACATACATTCTTTGGAATGCATGCTTTGCCACCAGTCTTATCGCTTCTATAGCCTTGAAATGACACAGAGACTACATCAAGTGTTGCTTTACTGGACTCTATAACCATATCAAAAGAGTCTTTGACGAAGTATTGTCTTAGCATATGGAAAAACAGGCATTTTACTGAATAAAGTAAGAATTTTACATATGTGCATACATATTGTACAGCAAGTAGAAGTGAGGCTTTTAGCTGTATTCCACCAGGAGACTATATTGACTGGCAGCAAAATAATGGATTAAGTCACTAGCCTGACTTTGAAATATGTTTCCCCAGATGGGAAATGTAAAAAATGTAAAAAATACACACTGTCATGCCCTGTAACATTTAATCAACATGTTTTAGATAATGCATTTAAAGGATATGTTAATGTAATTTAGTTTTACTTTAATGTCAGTAAAAATGCTAAATAGACTTAACTATTGAACTGTCCAGTGTCCTGTGAGTTTGGCTTGTATATATAGACCGCTATCTTGACTAGTTTATCATACATAATGTATATATAATAAGAGTATGATATATTGGATGTGCAGTGACATATTCCTAACTTAACTGTACAATTCATTATTACATTTAAAGTTATACCCATTTTAATCCAGGTCTGTGCCATAGCAAGGTGGGCGTTCAATCCGAGTGGTGTGCACCGTTTTGCCACGGTTTCTGGGTTGCCTCGAGACGGTGTGCAGTGGTGTGCAGCGGTGTGCAACG